>NW_024609882.1:68660117-69390230 GCF_016920785.2 Ixodes scapularis | reverse complement strand
TCGGTCACTTTCTTTGTCAGTCTGTGTGCGTGTGTTCGCACGCAGACTCGATTATATTTATTTCGCATTTTGATTTGCTTGAATAAGATACCACGTAACTGAAGAAAAAAGTGGAGGGTAGAAAGAGAGAATACCTCTCCGATTAGCGCGGAAGAGCACCGCATTTTGGCGGTGCTCAGCCTGTTCAAGCAAATATTTTTGTCTGCTTGGTGTTTCTTTTTTTTTTTATTAAAAACTAAATAAGTTCACATACACAGCATCACCATACAAAGCTCATAAGAGAGAACATAACCACACACATACACACACATGTGCGTGTGTGTGCGTGTGTGTGTGTTATTTATTTTAACAGATTTGTTTAAGAAGAAGCCGTGAAAGTTACACTTATGCGGTTTGTGCAGGTGAGTTACACGGCCAGGGGGGTAGAGCACAGTTGGTTAATCGTAAAGATCAATCATTTAATTAAAATTTGTTAACTTTTTCATTAATACCCGAAGGAAAAATCCATCAATGTAACCCTGCTTGGCAGTCAATGTTTTCTAGTGGACCGCTGACTGTGCCTGACTGTACGTCAAGCATGTCTGATTGGCCAACAAGTTACTCTGACCGACAGTCAAACTCCAGTTAGACCCCGCTTGTCGGCTTTCTGATGGTTTCCTGGTGGCAGTCGGCCGCCGCGAAATGCCATCAGGATGTCTTGGTGGTGATTCTGACGGTACATCGATTGTCTCTGACTGTACGTCAGAAAGCTTTGACGTGCAGACAGACGTACGGTCAAAGGACGTAAAGTTCGTTCGGATACCACTATTTCGTCAAATCTATGAATACGAAAAGTAATCTATGTACGAGAAAACGATTTTGGGACGTGAGCCCCTAAAACCGCTGACGTTAGAGATATGACACGCAACCGACCGACAACCTTGATCAGAAGCCCGCCGAAGCGCCGAACACGACACTTCGCACTTCGCTTCGCCCATAGAGGCTTCGCCGAGTTTTCATCAACGATCGCTCTCGACTCGTTTTGTTTGCCCGCTCGCTCCAACCTGTCGATCCTGCCCGGGCTCTACAATGTCTTATGTTTTAGTAGAATTTCTACTCGACAAGACCCAGTTTGGTGTGAGTTCCGACGATGTAAGGGACTTAAGCGGTGCAGTTGAAGACGACAGGGTGTACCAGGTCTACTGGGCCGGTGATGCGCGAACAAAAGGATCGTTCTACCACGCGAAAGTACTCTACATGGCAGGTGAGTAGAACTGAAGTACGGCGAGTGATGTACGAGTGCTTTGCATAACATGCTGACGGCTTAACTGCAGTTGCAGCCAAAGCATTTTGTATAAAACGAATAGTCAAATCAAGTTTCTCTAACGGTGGGGCGTAGCATTTAAGGTGTCCGGTTTGTACGCATGCGGTCGCGGGTTCGATGCGCGGTGGTGCTGCTTTTTTTTTTTTTCTCAAACTTTTTGTTTTATCGAGGCATTTGGCGATATTTATGAGTGCGTATAGCTTTACTCTTATATAAATGCTGCCCTTGTTGATGAAATTCCCTTGGCAGTGGCAGTCAGACGTCATCTGATGGACCATCAGATGACGTCTGATGGTCCATCACGTTCCACCAAGGCTGCTGACTGGCAGTCAGTGTCCCAAATTACGTAGCTTGATGGAATTTTCAATAGGGTAATAATAGACATATGGTTTCAATTAGTGACTTGCCGAGCATCATCGAAAACTTCTAAATGAAATCTTTTTTCTATAAATATATAACGCACGGAAAGCATTTTACCGCGTTCTGTAGAACCGCTTCATTTGGACGCGTCTCTAGGTTTCGGTTTCTTAGCATAGCGCATCGCTGAGTCCGCGGTCCTGCTTCCGAGTGGCTGGGAAGCGCAATGCACGTCCGCCCTAATTCCCCCGATCCTACGAGGGAGCTGTGGTGATGGCTTCGCGCCACGACCACCAGGGACCAGGACCGCGGCCGCAAAAATGCGCTTTGAGGACATAGACAATTAGACGACATAGGCTACGTTTACATGGATACGACTGCAGCGGATCGGATCCAGTTAACGAATCGAATCGGCCCATGTAAACAACTCAGATTGGATCAGATCGGATCCGATCCGATCCGCTGGGACGGGGTGGTTTGAGATGGTCAATCCGAATCGAGACTCTCCACGTATACGCTAGCGGATCGAATCGAGTGCTCGAGCGAGGGATTACGGGGGCTTTCCTATGCATGCCGCTAGGCAAACCGGACACCTCGCAAACATTCTGAAGGTCACGAGGTTTGCGTTGTGATCCTTCGACATGAGGTGCCGCTACAGGTCGATCCGAATTTATGTAAACGTAGTGATTGAAGTGGGTTCGATTCGCAACTGTATCCGATGCACTGCTGTCGTATCCATGTAAACGTAACCAATGAGCACACTCACAAGGACACACATAAAAGAACAAAGGACGGCTCCCGGGAGCGAGGGTAGGGATGAAGATGGAAACGTTGATTGTGGACCTCTTCCGCAGTGTCACAGGCCTGTGCACCAGCCACAGCCGTACGACGGCTCGTCCGTGCTGGGGGGACTGACGCCAAAAAAACATCGGAACGTTGGGGGCTGGGGATATAGGGACGGGGGATCGTCAGTTGGCTTCGTCTATTTCGGATTTGTCTGGTTCGGCTTGACATAGCGACTGGGTGGGGGCTGGGCGATGGAGCCATGGGCTGGTGTTCGCTCTGCTGCAGCGGATGACTGCCTCAACGAGGCGAAACGGGGGATGATAGTGGCGACGATGTCCAATGTAGGCGATGAGAATGATTCCGCGCCTCCACCATACTGTTAGGTTGATGCTATCAGCAGCATAGGGGACAGGACAGGTGATGACAGAAAGAGGATAGAATGATTTATGGAGGCCAAGCCGGCCCATGGGGCCTATATATATATATATATATATATATATATATATATATATATATATATATATATATATATATATATATATATATATATATATCACAAAGAAAATCTTGGACGCAGCAGAGCTTCCGAAGATAAATAGGTCACCTTACCACAGCATTCAAACATTTATTCCCAACAGTTTCGGAGGGAGGACCCGACTTCATCAAGGGATTTCCTTTGAGAAAGGCAGGTCTTCCCGGCGAAGCTGTTTGGAATAAGTGTTTCAATGTTGTATTAAGGTTACGTTTTTATCTTCATTATCCGGGTTACATTTTGCATTCAAAACACATTTTTAAAAAGGCGTCTTTGCTGCTACGTGAATGCCGTTTTCACAACATGTCTCTATTTTGAGCTCGGCGAATATTCGAGGGGCAACCTCCAGTCACAGTATGCTGAGTAATTAAATAAAGCGTGGTAATTAGCTGTTTAATTAGTGAAAATAGACATGCTTTTAGTAAGAAACTTGCTGAGCGTCATTTCAAACCAATAAGTCAGCCATTTTCAAAGAGACTGTGAGCTCGTGAGAAGAGCACCTCTGCGCAAACGTTATAACTCGTGCAGCAGGTATAAGGCTGGTACTATTGTAAAAGACGGAAAAATTACGCGGGCGCCTTATCGCGCCTGTAGCTTTGCTCCTGCTCCACAAGTGGTAACTTTAGTGCACTATTGCGCTTCTCACGCGCTCAGGGTAGTTCAGAAAATTACTGATTTAATGGTTTTTAATGACGCTCAGCCACCTTCTACTTTGAACCATAAGGCTATGTTCACTACTTAAAAAGTTAAGGAACGACGTTGTAAAGGTAAACAAGGCAGCTCTGACATTTCAGTCCTGCCAGTACGGTGTCCATGACACGATAGAAAGTTGCAGGCGTCGTTCATAGTTTAAAGAGAGCCACCTTGAACTCCTACAGTTCATCGCCATGACGAAGGCTGTCAGCCCTCGATCACGTTTGTCGACTTTAATTTGCTGCGAGCCGCTTTTCGAACACATCGATGAAAAGTATCGAGAGTGACGCAGCCGGTCTAGCGTGTCAGTCATCCGGGGTAGTGGATGGACGTCTTTATCCGTCTACGCGTTCAGCTGTTGGTAGTCCACGCAGAATCTAATTGATCCATCCTTCTTAGCCAGTGGGACTGGTTAGACCCATGACTGCTTGAAGGCCGCATTATGTCGTCGTTCAGCACCTCTTGAACATGCTCCTGGATGGCCTTCCCCCTTTCTTTTTGCGGAGATTGCGTTCGGCGATTGATGCACAGGGAGCGCGTCGTCCTTGGTATTGATGCGGTGTTTCGCAACGGCGGTTTGGCGCCTCTTCAACGGAGTCGCAAAGCAGCTGCTGTATTCGGCGAGGACTTTAAGCGTCTGCCTTTGTTTTGGGTCACGGAAGCTTGTGGTCAATGTCGAACTACGCAGGCGACGTACCTTTTGATGAGGTGGCGATCTTCAGCGATCACGTCGATTTAGGCGGAGTTCCGGAGTTCCTCGACGAAGGCCCACAGCAGCACCTTTCGTGAAGTGTTGCGTTCCTTCTCCGAAGTTTGCCACTAAAACCACAATGCGTCCAGCCGGAAGTTATGTGATCCCCTTACGACTCCTATTCCTCTTCCTAGGAGCAATTGAATGTTGCACTTTAGAACAACTTCACCACAGGTGCCTGTATCGGTCACGACGGGTACAAAAACACTCGATCGCAGCGGTAGGTTCACGTGATCGGCAGCGACTCGGACGGCGACTGACGTTGTTTGGGGTTCCTCTGGAGACGGAACGGGTGTCCATAGCGTCAATCTATTATTTCCAAGATGTATGACGGCGCCGTATTCACAGAAAGTCCATGCCCCTAGAATGACATATGTGGCACAGTCTTGCAGAACGAAGAATTTCACAAGCCGAGTCTCGCCGTGAATCTCGACTTGGGCAGTGCACTTTCCTTTGGCGTAATATGGTGTCCTCCGGCGGTTCGGACTTGTGCCCCCTCCCGTCCCCCCCTCCCGTTCCCCCCCCCCCCCCCCCCCCGCCCCCCAAGGGCGTCGTAACTTTTCGGAGGTAGCCACAGAGCCTCCCACTCAAGGCTGACTTGTCTGCTCCGATGTCCACGAGGGCGGATGCTTCGTGGCAGTCGATAACAACGTTTAGATTGTTGGGCACCGTTGCAGGAGCATCGTTACAATGCTGGCGTCGGTAGAGTGGGAACGCTCCGGCTTTTTTAGGGGCGAAGCTCCTTATGGTCTAGCCTTGTCCGGCGTTCCTGCTCACATCGATTGCACTGCCTCCGAAATCGGCCCACTTTAAGAAAAAAAAAAAACGACAGGGGTTCCAACTCAGGACCGCTTGCTTACGAGGCAGATGTCTTAACCACTACGCTACAGTCCAACATTGCATATAGCCGCTCAACGTCTATACAGGAGAGGGCGCTGAGGTCAAATGCGTAAATAATTGCGTTAAACTTTGCATGCATTGGCTCAACGTTTAAAGACGAGAGGGCGCTGCGGTCAAATGCTCAACTGCGTATATAACCACGATCCATACCGCAGATTCTCTTTCTGACATGGATCGTTGACTTAAGCGGTGGAGATGCGTTCCCACGGCTTCTAGCGGATCCAAGCTGATCCGCTAGAAGAACCACTGGCTCTGCATTTCACCGACCATAAAGCAGTAATAATGAAGTAGAAACGCAACCCGGAACTCAGCACTACCTATGAGCAATAAAAAAAATCAGCACCATCAGCACACCTATGAACAATAAAATCAGTATCATCAGCACCACCAGAGCTTCGCCTCAATCAACATCATTCACCACGTGGAGATGCGTCCATTTTTTTTTTTTTTTTACCGGCTTTTTATTTCGCTCGTCTGTGGCAACGCCGCCTCAACGTGTGGCCGTACTTAGTTTTCCCCACGACGCAGGGGAGGCAGGCTCTCTCGGCAGGGTCGTGCCGCTTGAGACGCTGAACATCGCGGCGATGGTGAGGGGAATTCACAGCGGAGAGACAGTGCTGAGTACGGCGAGCGTCGGAGGCACTCCCATACGTTGCGAGGGTGTTCGCCGTACCTCAGGCGGGGGTCGTCTGGGTTGAAGTCACGCAGCCGAAGTCCACAATAGGGGCATCCTCGGTAGATGTGGTCGGCTTCCCCGCAGTGGTAGCAGTACGGGCGTCGGTCGGACGTTCGCCATACGTCAGTCTTTATCGGCAAGTGTCATTCCGGGCGAACGAAGTTGACTTGTCCTTTCTGGCGTCCAGGATACCGCGGCATTGTGGTGTTTTGTCGGGGTGGCTTCGGGGCTTGGCGGGAAGCTTGTGGCGGTCGTCGGGCCATGGCGGCATAGCTCAGTGACGGCTCCTCTGGCGCAGCCGTGGTGACAGGAACCTCTGGTTCTTGCGCCCAATGTACTTCTTCGCAGGCAGCCTCGTCCATGGAGGAGGTGGCTGGACGATTAGCGGCTAGCAGCAACCTTCAGTATTCCTCCCGGGTGAACTCCCGAACAATATTGCGGATGTTTCGTGTACCAGGAACGCTTTTGCCGCTAAGCAGCGTGGATGCAGTGACGCTTAAATGTCGCTGGTAGTGGGAAGCGCGCGCTTGGAGGGAGCTCTTGATCTGTGTTGCATCGGTGATGAAGAATTCGACGATGACCGGCGGGTTGCGGACGAAACACCCAGAGATGTCGTCTTTCACCCGGCGAATAAGGATTTGCAGCTTCTTGTCGTCTGTGACTCGGGGTTGGCACGGGCGGTGAGGCGCAGGACATCTTCTATGAAGCCGGTCACGCTTTCGTTGGACCTTGGGTTCGAATCCGGAGAAGATCCTCTGCACTCTCCCGCTGGTGTTGGGTGGCAAAATTCCACTGCAGCTCTGCCACACAGATGTCCCACGACGTAAACAAAGCCTCGTGGTTCTTGAACCAGTGCCTCAAAGTACCCTCCAGTGAAAAGTAGAGGTTCTGCAGGCACTGCTCCGCAGTCCATTGTTGTAGTGTGCCACACGCTCATAGTGTTGGATCCGGTCCTTGATGTCCTTGTGGATCTCGCCGTGGAAGGGAGTCGGCATTCGAGAAGTGAAAGGCAGATAGACGATGGAAGGGGTGACAGGGTTTTGCTGGGACATCGTCGTCGCCTTGATGTTCGACTTTTCGGATAGAAGTCCAAACTCAGTGGCTCTCCTTCGGTGTGGTGGGCGGCAGGGGTTTCTGGCTTTTCGACGGGAATTTACTTTCCGGAAATTGAATAAGATCGAGCTCGACATATCGTTTGAGGTGTACGTTTCACTGACATGGAATGCGGTACCCAACACCTCTACAAAAATGTCACTAATGACAATTGATAAATGAACCAATAACTAAATAAAACTAAAATTTTAATGGGGTGACCTTATGTCCGAAACAAAATAGGAGAAGTTTAGCGTCGATGGCGGCATAACAGCTGGATCGAGCGTTCGGGCGAGACTGACTTCGGCTCGCCACGCGGGGTTCCTTATGTACACGCGTGGGGGACTGGAACATTTGGCACAGAATGTTCGGCGCGTAGAACATTCGTAACTTGTTTAGGCGACAAGGTTCTCTAACTTATGAGAACGCTGAATTGAAAGAATAAAATAGAAGAAGCGTCCGCTTCGAGAATCTAACCTCGGGCACGATCACCATTCGGGCACGTACGCGCTCGCTGGGCGACGCGCGTGGAGATATATGTGTCTGTATGTGTATATCTGTGTATAGGGGTACATCTCTGTGTGTGTGCGTATATCTGTGTGCATGTGGGGTTATCTGGGTGTATGTTATACATTTGTATATGGTTATATCTGTGTGCGTATATATATATATGCGCGTGCATGTGAAAATTTACGTGTGAATGCAAGTATATCTGTGCATATGGGTATATATGTGTATATAATAACCTGTGTGGATGTGAGTACATCAATGTGGATGTAGGGTTTAATGCGCGTATGTTATGTGTGTGTGTGTAGGTATATAAGTGGGCACGTGTATATATCTATGTGCATGTTGGTATCTCGGTGTGTATGTGGGTACATTTATGTATGTGGAGATATCTATATGTATGTAGGTTTTTCTGTGTGGATGATGGGATATTTGAGTATGTGTGGGTATATATTTGTATATGAATAATTTGTGTGTATATAGGCTTATCTGGGTAAATGTCGATGTATCTCTGTATGAGGTTAAATATGTGCACATCTGGACATAACTCTTTTTGTATGTTGGGTATATATTGACGTGTCGGTAATCGTAGGGCTGCTTGCGTCTGAGCTCAATTATGCACGCGTGTGGATTGTTTGTGCCCATGACCATGGGCCCGTGTATTTGTGAATTCACGTGTCTGTCGGTGCTTACACGTGCCCTAGAGTCTGATGAAGTTCTGTTTGTGTTTGTGAGTTCGTCTTTGTGTGTGCTGGTTCGCGTATCTGTGTGTCTTGGTCACTGCTTCACAAGCGTGCTTGCGTGCGTCCACGGGCTTTTTATGGCAACCCCGAACGTAAGAAAATAGGGCGTGGCGAGCTCGAAGCTCCTAATTGACCCTCTGCAGCGAACACGTTTGCGGCAATAGTCGATAAGAACACCGAAGAGCTAATCGCGAAGCAAGAAGTGTAACCATAACAAGCCAAGCCCCATGAGTCTTAAGTCGTCAATGACTATAGTATGTTAGTGCATGTTCACGTGCCTGTATGTGATTCTATACTTCGTTTCACTTTAAGCCCAGACGCAGCCAACCTTGCGAAGCGGACATCGTCAAAAGCGCACTATCACGTTGATTGTACTGTTTTTATGCGGGTTCTATTATCCCTACATTAACCGTGTTCACGGAAGGCTTAGTGACTTTCACTTTTGGCGCTGCTTGATTGATCCCATTACCTCATATTAACTTTACTAGACCAACTAAATTGGGATACTGCCATAGAGCCTGTTTTAAAAAAAGTGGCACCGATCCAGAATCGAGCTAATGCCGATTGCGACGCCGCCATTTCTCCTGCAGCGGCCATTTCCGGAACTGCACGGCCGCTTGTATTGGTTTGGGAGTATCGCATTCGATAGCGTCCACTGCTACTGTGATGTTTTGTTTTTAATCGGCGATTTCGGCACCTGAATATATACGGTGGAAAGAGTTTCAGGAATGCCACCCCCGTTTCCCGGGCGGACGCGCCGCTACCGAAGTTAGGAAGCGCCCAGGTCGGGACGTGCTACTTGATATCACCGGTGATACACGGTTGTATAAAAACAGTATTAATTGGGCTACAAATCCTCGTAAACTAAAGATTTTCGAAATCATCACGCGCCTGCCATTTTGTACTAGTCTCCAATAGAAGTTCGTACAAAAAGAGTTTTTTTCCCGTTTGGCTTTACGCAAAAACATGCTTTCTAAAAGTTTGCACTGACCACAGTAAAGAAAAAAAAAATTGAGCCGCCATCTTGGCACCTCGAGCCTGGGAGTTTCGGGTCTCTGGAAACATTCAGTGAATCTAGCAGTAGCCATATAAAGCAACTTTCATATTTGAACTTGTCGCTGAATGGTGGTGATGTTATAGTATTTAGATCGGTCTTGGTGGACGCCAGTGGTCCCGGTTTTAAGGGTGAGTTTCCCAACTGAGCGTTTCAGAAACACTGGCTCGTTTCGTCGGCTGCGTTCGGGCTTAAGCTGAAACGAAGTATATGTTTGTGGGGGGTGCTCGTGAGTGCTTGCAAATAACGGTTGTAAGTGTGCGTGCATGCGTATATGTCTCATTCTATTATGAGTGCCGCTGTCTTGATATGCGTGTGCTTCTACACCTTTTAGTCTATATATTAGTGTCATATCTGTACAATTTTTTACTCCATTTACGTGCCTATATCTATATCTTCGCTTCTATATCTTTTTTTGCGCATTTATTTCAACATGGATCTAACATTTTTTTGTGGTTTTAATAATCGGGCAATTGAGAGTTTAGGTCAATATTATATTTACTTCTGAATAAGCTTTTTTAGCATGGATGCTTGATCATCTTGAGTGTAACCACATATAATTGGGAAATATCGTTTAGTGCAACTTGTGGCGTTTTTCCTCTTAATTGAGCGGGGAAATTTTGACATTACGTGGCAATGCTATTTTTTCACCTTTTTTAATTTTGAATGGGGGTGGAGAAGGATCATATATCCTGTCCGTGGAAGCTTGTGCAGCGCTTCAACTGTTTCTTGAGTTCTTTTGAAAAACACGACAAGAAACCGGCAATTTTTTTTTTCTATCGCGCAGCCCCGACAGGCACGCCTTCTACACTGACCGTCCACACAACCGGGTCGCAGTCTCTCAAGGTTTCCTGGAAGGTGAGCAAAGCACTAATCAATGCGAGCTCAGTAAACCGGAGAGGAACCTCGAGGTTCTCTTGACGTTTGGTAATGCAACTCGGATAAGAGGTAGGCTCTTTTGTTTGGCGATGAATTAGAAGGCGAAATTTAGATGGGAAGGCTCGTTCTGAAAAAAAAAATACAGTTGTGTTAGGCAGATATTTTTCTTTTAGTTTCCATCTTGAAGGCTTACCACCTTAGTCTTCCTTCATTTCTGAAATATGGTATTGTGATGAATACCACTGTGACAATAAACGAAAGTTGGATTGCAACACAAATAACACTTTATTTTTTTATATGGAGCGAAAGCAAATTGTTTAAATGTTTTCAATATTTGCCTACCTAAACATTCATCCCATGTAGCACGAGAAGGTTCTGAAAACATTCCGGGAATGTTCAAAAGAACATAGGCAACATTCTTGGAATGTTGCAAATTTACGTAAGAACATTCTATCGACGTTGTCAGAATGTGGCCCAGGCACTTATCGCTGCTTTCGGGGAATGTTTTCCAAGGGACATTCTTAGAACGTTGTGAGAATGACACAAAACATTACCAGAGCATTAAATCAACATTCAAATATCCTAACAAGGTTCTAAGAACGTTCTCGGAATATCAGAAAAGCTTCTTCAACTTTCTTGAAATGTTGCAAATTTATGCAGGGACATCCTTTCAATTTCCTCGGAACGTGGCATAGGGACATCGCTACATTCAAGAAACATTCTTTGAGGAATATTTATAAAGATTCCACAATTACGGCTTCCTTAGGCTACAGCCTTAATGAGCCGACTGCATAAATGGATGCGATAAAGCTCCTCACAGGCCAACATGTTTTAATCGAAACTCATTTTTAGCTAGCCGCTTGCCCAGCGCACCAGCCTGAGCACATATCCTAATGACAGTACACTCCTGCATGTCACCTTGTCAACTTCCAATAAAAATGTGCTGTATATATAACCGCTTACTCACTCCGAGCTTAAGATTGAGTACACATGGCATCCCACATTCAACTACGGAATACCTTTTTCAGAGTTTTAAACACCAGATACTAAAAATCTGGTCCATCCAAAACTGTCCCTCTACATACGCAGTGAGTGTCAAGCTCATTATCAAGTTTCTAAAACCATTGCTTTTCTCCTGTGCCTTATATCACATTCCTCGGTAGACCCATAAAAGATAAAACTGATCCCTTACGCTAAGTTTCTAGAGACCCCACTTAATTTGCATATTTTGGCACAAAGTGGCATATAGCGGATGGTGTCTAGAACCACGTGTTGCGTGAGAGCTTTGTAAAGTTGGTTTCACACGCGAACAGTCTAGGAATGTTCGCAAGCGAACGTGCCAAGAATGTTGCGGAAATGAATGTTCGAAACGGAACGTTCTGAGAACATTGTGCATGCGAAAGTTCCAAAAAGAACGTTCCTAGAATGTTGAGCAGCTTACCTTGTAGGGAATGTTCGCATACGAACGTTCGTAGAACGTTCCGAATTTTATTTTAACGTTTCCTTCAACATTCAGAACATCCTGGGAATGTTCGCACAAGATTAGGTGCTAGCTGGGATGAAACGGCTAATTTTGGGAACAGATAAATTAAAAATCGCATTGTTTTGATTTTGGTTCATGCAGGTATTATTTAACCTTATACTTTGTATATTAAAAGTAACAATTTATGCTCCAGTTGATTCTTCACTGTCACTTCGCCCGCACCACAACGCCTGCCTCAGGTAAATGTCGATGTTCGTAAGACTTCACATTACGGTCAGTGACAGCTTAAAAAAAGTAGGGTATGGCAAGTCTAGAAAATCTTACTATCGTCCCTAAGACAAAAAGATTGCGGCATTCACGGATAAAAATTCCAAAGATCAAGAGATGACACGAAAGGGTGAATATAATAAGCTACGCGACGGGGTTTTTTAAAAGGTCAGGGATTACAATCTAAGAAATCCGGAGCTTCCACGTTCCCTCAAAACATTTGGGAGAGCCAATCGATGCTCACATCTACGGATGAAGCTCGGACACTGATGAAACTTATATTATGTTTATACCTAAAAAAAAAAAAATGTCTGAGCCTTGCAACGGAGCGTGGTGAAACACCATGTTCAATTTCACAGCGCACAGTGTTTTTTTAGGTTTAAATATATTTTCAACCACGCTATTCGCCAATCTGCATCCAACAATTGCGGCGATCGGTACTCTCACTTGATTTGAGTGAAACTAGAAGCTTCCAATTTCTTAAGTGTGCTCAGTAAAAGCTCAGTTTTTTATTATCGTGCTCACGATTGCGGTTTCCAGGCTCCAAGCAAGGAGCATCAGCACGGAACGATCCTCGGTTACCGCGTCGGGTACAGGGTTGCCCACTCCGACGACAGCTTCCAGTTCAAGCAGGTGGAGGCTCGTGCTGGCAACAGCGAGGAGGACTCTCCGGGAGGGTCTTCCTTCTTCGAAACCACGTACCTGACTAACCTCCGCCGCCTGACCAAGTACGGCATCGTCGTCCAAGCGTTCAACGCAGCGGGAACGGGACCTGCGTCGGACGAAGTGATTGCCACTACACTGGAGACCGGTGAGCGCCTGGCCCCAATTAAGCGATTCAAGGAGGAGGTTTGGCGCCCGCCTCCTTCAAACGACGGGAAAGCTTGGAATATTGTAGTCACAACAGAGTGAGGACGGCAGGGCTTGTCTTTCAAAGGTCCAGCCTCCGGCCCGCGCTGCATGCCTCCCGCCATGGTTTAACTGCGCGCGTGTGCTCGTGGTGCACGAGTCTAGGAAGAGTTGTCGAAGGTAAAAAGCTCACGCTAGAAGCGACACTGCTGAAGTAGCTCGCTACTGAAGAGAGATATAGAATGTACTTTATGAAACATAAATTATGTGCTCAGAATGTCACTGGCTTGGTATACCAAGGCTCAAGTTGCTCCGACGCTAGACACGCAATACAGGAAGTTGTAGGAGGGTTAGTGTACTCTCTACTATTCTCACCTTGACAGTAACTATAAGCAGTTTCGGCATGGTGGTCCCTTGCGAAGCGGCAATTCTACCGTGAGCTCTCGCTACTTCTCATCATGCTTTTCAACGAGCGTCAAAATCCCTACTGCTAAAACTGCTTGTTATGCTGCCTTGAGCGCGTCTTCGACCAATGTTTTTACCGCGTCATCCAATGGGGTATCGTAATTGAGGTACCGTGCCGTTGACTCCACCGTTCCTGACGGTAATACAGCAGCGGACGTAGATGCGGCAGGTGCCTGTTCTGCTGTCTCTGGCTCTGTAGCCAAAACGTCAACGGAAGTCAGGTCGAACACGACGTGGGACGCCGCGACGACAGCGATCCGTCGACATTTAGGACCACATTTCTAAAGCCAACCGCCAGGATAGCGACATCCTAGAGCATGACACGCCGGCTGTGATTCCATTTGATGGCACTTGCATACCACTTTTGGTGCAAGAGCAGGAGAAGACGGAGAAGTACCGGTCAAAAACACATTGCAGGCACCATAGAAATATGGTCGCAGAACGGAAGCGGAAGTAGCGGAAGTTTTGTGAGGAGATGCGGTTCCTGTTCTGTCTCCTCTGTATTTTATTGTGCTCCCATTATGCTTTAAATGAGTGCTAAGTTAATAGGTGCAAAATAGTATTTTCTGAAAGGAACGCTTGATGCTATATAAATTTTGGAATGTTTTCTGCGACTACAGTAATATAGGGACCAGACGGGGAAGCAGGGGGCCGAGATTTCATCTAACCTGAGTGATACAGTCATGTTTCGTTAATAGGGACTTTTATATTATAAATATCAAGATATAAAGGTGAACTATTTCAGGGCGGATTGTTTAAATATCTACAGTTCTGAATTTTTATAAAGGAAAAAAGTTTTAAGCTACCATAAAATGACCGTGGTATTTTTGTTTTTAAGTTGGGGGTTGTTAATAACTAATTGCCTTTGAACGCGGTGTAAATTAGCCACTCCCACGTAACTTAAAAAACAAAATATATATTTTTTTCTTTCTAAACACTTTGTCTTGAATGTCTAATGAACAAACCCGTCATCACAAGCTTGAAACGAAACCCCGTCTTAAAAAAATAAGGATAAAATATTCCCGTTTTCTAACTGTAATATTTATTTGAAACTAAAGAAAATATAAACAAACTATAACTTAAATATTACCCAAACGATTTGGCTCCAGGGGAAATTTTTAAGGTGGTTCTAACCTAACAGGCACTTGCACATTATCCGTCAACGTTCTCGCTCTATCCGTAGCGATTCTTGTTTTGACAGATACTCTTTGCAACAATTTACGGGGTTTAATTTGCTGCTGAAGATCACGCGTTTATGCTTCATAATCAGATCATTTCTTTTCGTTAAATTCAAACTTGCTGTCTGGCGGATGTATGTTTAATTACTCAGATTACAGTTATCTTAATGGACTGGAGTAGTGAAATCCAGGGGATTTGACGGGAGGGGGGGGGGGGGGGGGGGACACTAAACACACAGAGGAAAAAAGTGTGCAGATTGAACATATTGCAGATATTTAGAAAACCATTCCTACTCTTGTGTCATCCAGAATATGTCCTTATCTCGAGAAAAAGACTAAAGAGGAAGCTATTAAGCCTCGAATTGAAACGGATTACGTTTAGAATTCCCCCTTATTAAAAAAAAAAACGATAATTAGAAAAAATCACGCAGGTGGCACGCTAGTGGTACAAGTTTGTCGATCCTGGGGGCCCAATCCGGGCCTAATGCGGTTTCGCTACATGGCGTTAGTTAGTGCAAAATTACTTTTCTTTGTCGTTAAGAACTTTATTGTTAGAGCCAGATAACGTCATATATGAACCGAAGAACCAGCAGTGTTTCCTAAATCCGAACTTGTATCGCAATTTAGGCTCGGTGTTTCCATATGAAAGCCGACAAGAAGTGATTCCTTACTCTGACACTTGTTTGGAATTTTTTAGCCCAAAGATTACAGATGAAAGTCAAAACAGCCAACGATAAAGCCGAACTGTGGCACTTGCCTGGCGAATTAGGGCCAAGATACCCAAAACGCTGGCCAAACACTGTCAAGTTTGGCTCTACCGGAGCTTCTTCGTGCCTCCTAAATTCCCAGACAAAACCCAAATTTTGCCCAAAAGAATTCTGCTACCTGGGTAGGGACCAAGAAGGTGCCTTTGAATAGATCACTAGCCAATGCAAGGCCAAACATTATACAAAAATGCTGGAAGAAAGTTTTCCTCGAAGAACTAAAACCTTAAATAAACCAGATCATCACATTATTTGTGGATATAATTCTACGCAAGAATTAGAAACAGCGCAGTGTTTGTTTGTTTTTTGTGTTTTTCAGCACCTCCAACGTCCCCGGCGGTTAAAGCAATCCCACTGTCATCGACATCGCTATCCGTACAATGGGAAAGAGATCCTAAGGACAAGTCATCGGTTACAGGTCAGACCAGTCTACCGTTTATTCGCCGCGAAACGATCATTAAAAACGTTTACTCTCATTATGGTTCCCTCAAGTAGATTCCAACTGGCGTGTCTAACTACGACCTTTTTTCCCACAATATTTTGTTTGTAAAGAAACAAGTATGTTTTTCTATTGTTATTTAAAATGTTCTTCGCAATCTTGGAAATGGCAAAGTAGCAGAGGTGGAAACGGTGGGCGCATTGTCTGCTGCAGCTCGCTATGCAGCGGGCAGTCGGTAGAGACTCTGTGGTGGCAGCGAAACATGAGTCCGCTCGCCTTCATCGCCTCAGCTTCTACAACTAACTGCCAGGAACGCGGCAGCTAATTGCATGACACGCCTACAACTTTGACTGTACATTTGTAACTATGAGAATGCTTCAATCTACGGCCACTTGAAACTTAAAATGTACCAATTGGCGACGCGTTTTCGGCACAATAACGGGAATTAATGTATTATAAATAATTTTACCAATTTTAGAAAACTTTTCTCTATATGACAATAACATTCGCCAAGCCCCAACTCGTAAAACAACCTAGCCTAGAAATATAAAATATGTTAAGCTAGCATTAAGATAAAGAATAGAAGAAACAACTTATCTCTAGGGTACACCTCAGGTAAACAAAACATTCAGAAAGATGCCATGCAGTGCGTTGTTTTAGAGCGTGATGAAATAATGAAGAAACTATATAATACTTATGCTATAGCGAAAAACATCTTTTTACACACTATTTATATTTACGGGACATTATAATGTCGCAGATGGAAAAGGTTAGAAAAGCGTAAAACTTAATATTTATATTTCATGGGTGAACACGATCATGAAAGAGAAGGATTAGCGTCCAGAAAATAGCGGCGAGCGTCGAAAACAGCAGCAGCAGTGAGCGTCGAGGTGCAGGCGTGAGAGTTGGCGAGCGCTGGAGTGTGAGAGTGAGTCGGCAAGGCCACGCTAGGCTTCTTATCTATTACATTCGGTATCTCGAACATTCGGCCTAAAATGTTCGAGCGTTGAGCGCTCTCAAAACTAACTTGGCAAGGTCATACTGGCCTCCTTGTCTATTACCCTCGATATATCTAACATTCGGCCTAGAATGTTCAAGCGTCGCACTAGGGCGAGACTAACCTGGCAAGGACGTCTAGGCCTCCTTATCTTTTACGCTGGGTATCTCGGCTTAGAATGTTGTGGCGTCGAACATTTTGGGTAATAGTAAACGCGAGTCTTACAGAAGTATAATAATAATAATAATAAATATTTATTTTCAAGTGCCCAAAAACAACCAACAGGTCTTTTCTTTGGTACACATAATAAATGAGGAATTAAAATAACAGAGACATGGCAAAAATACACAAACGTTACAAATTGGCGACAAGCACTTTCATTTTCATTGCGAACACCCGAGAGTCGCTAAATATATCCACTTCAGCATTGTTGATGCGGTTAAAAAGCAGTTGGCAGCGTGATAAAGGCGAGAGATCACAGACAGTATTAATGTAAAAGTACTATGATTTCTAGTGGGTCGGGAGGGAACATGTAAATTAACATCACTTAAAAGCGAGCCACAATCAGATACACCGTTTACTAACTTATGAAAAAAACTAAGTCACGTTCCGCTCTTCTATCGGACAAGTTTGTTAACGAAACTTTTTTTAAGAAGAAATTCATATTCAAAATAGAAGCGACGATGAGAGTATCGATCATACACGATGCGTATTAACCTCTTCTGTACATTTTCAATGTTCAATGCCTGAGTTTTATTTAACGCATTCCAAGCTACTGAAGCAAATTCAAGTCTAGACCTGACTAGGGCACAAAATAACCGAACCAAGGAAGCCGGGTTATTAAAGTGCTTCGTAATTTGAGATATAACACCAAGCATTCTTGTTGCACTGCCAACGACAAATGACACATGGGCAGTAAACGTTAGAACATTATCAAGGTATACGCCAAGGTCTTTTAGGACAGAAAGACGTTTGATAGGCATCCCCTCTAAAACATAATCGCAATCTATTATGGTGTGACGCCTTGAGAAAGATACGACTTTTGTTTTCAATGGATTCAGAGATAAGTTATTCGCTGTACACCAAATAGCAATCTGTGAAACATCATGCTGTAGAGCGTTGCAGTCGATAGAAGAGTGAATATTCATAAAAAGCTTGATGTCATCGGCAAACAACACAATTTGAGCGTTATCAACATATGACGGCAAGTCGTTGATGAATATCAAAAACAACAACGGGCCAAGAATGGAGCCTTGAGGGACACCAGATGTGGAAAAGAAGTGGTCGGAATGACTGTTATCTACACGAACCGAGTTCCGTCGAGATGACAAATAACTACGGAACCAGTTACATAGCTCTGGGCAACAACCATATGACGATAATTTGTGTAACAGCAATTCATGGTTTACTTTATCGAAGGCTTTAGACATGTCAAAAAGATACAATCAACTTGTCCTCTGTTTGTAACAACAGGGGCAGAGTAATTTAAAAAAGAGCAAAGATTTGTTTCAACCGAACGTCCCTTCAAAAAACCATGCTGACACTCTACAAACTTATGCCGAAAATAAAAAAGAATCCGGGAATACGTAACCCGTTCAAAAACTTTAGAAAATCCAGATAGCAAAGATATTGGGCGGTAGTTGCTTTTCACAGAGCTGTCACCTTTTTTCAAAACTGGTACAACAACCGCTTTTTTCCAAAGGGAGGGAAAAACACCAGAACTAAGAGAGAGGTTGAAGATGTGCAACAAAATAGGTATAAATAATTCGCTACATCCCTTAATAATAAATGATGGAATAGAGTCAGCTCCTATAGATAGCTTCGGTTTTAATTTTTTTATTGCTTCCGCAATTTCAACGGCATCTACTCTAATACCAGACAAGAAATCATGGCAGTTGGTTTTTATTTCTTGCGGCTGAGTGCTTTGCTGAAAGGTTGAATAACAACAGCTGAAGTAATGAGCAAAAATATTGGCAACTTCTGTAGGCGAAGATACATAGTTAGCGTTGTTATCTGTGCGCAGACAAAGACCTTGGTTAAAGTTGCGCGTGTGTTTCTTGGCATAGCGCCCAAAGGTTTTAGGGCGCCGGTTTAGGCTACACTCCACTTGTTCAAGGTGCAAGCGTTTGTCCCTAGCGTACAGCTTTTTAACTAGAGCCCTGTAAATGCTAAACTCAGTATAAAATAGAGACAAACCAGTACGTTTGAAGAGTCTATGAAAATGGTCTTTTTTACAAAGGTAGATTTTCAACTCTTTGGAGAACCATTCAGGGTGAATTGAAGGCTTGGAAATGCGCCGTGGTACAAATGCATCAATTGCGTTTTTAACTATGGACGAAAACGTCTCGGTCACCAGCTCAACATCATTTATGACAAGAAGTTCACTCCAGTCAAAGTTTTGGAAGTATTTGTACATGTTCAGGTAATCGCCTTTATGATAGCAGTACGTAGTGTAGGAATTTGAAACTGGCATCTTACGAGGAAGAAAGAGCCCAACTGTGAAAGGTGTCTGAAACAGATCCATTTGTACCATTGGACTCAAAGAAGGAGTTACATAGTCAACAGACACGTTAGATAAAACAAGGTCAAGGGTATTTCCAGCGATGTTCTCAGTTGTGTTCAGTTGATTCAACCCACAAAAGTTCATAAACTCCAACAAGCATGTGGCCTTATAGCGTGTTATCAGGTTGTTGCTCTTTACAAGACCAAGTGTCCAGTCTACTCCTGGAAGGTTGAAATCGCCATAAATCTGTACTCTATACTTGCTGAAATCTATATGAATCTTAAGTGCCTCCAGATGCTCAACGAAGACCATTTGATCAAAGAGTGGTGGGAAATAGTAGTTACCAACTAGATAGTTGAAACCGTCACGAGATTTTATTTCTAACCATACACACTCAGAATAGGATTCTAAGTCGATACGACGATGAGAACAAAGAGATGCCTCGGCAGCAATTAAAACACCACCACCAAGTTTTTGACCAGTGGTTTGATAATCTCGGTCCTTTCGATACACTTTGTAATTAGGTGTAAAATAGTTTGAGGTAGGTATCCCATCGCACAGCCATCTTTCTGTAATGCAGACAATATCAAGCTTAGTTGTTATCAAGTTAGACATAAACTCGTCGGCCTTTGTACGAAGGCCCCTCACGTTTTGGTAGAAAACGCTAAGCGTTGACGCCATTATCGGGTGCTACTGTTTCCACGTTATAAACACGCGTACTGTCAAGGCGGCCGAAAAACTGGTGGAAGATGCTACCCTCCGGCCAGACTTCGGGTTTGTTTAGCGCTGCGAAAACTGCCTCGTCACAAGCCAAGTGAAAAGAAGAGTATGAAGGAAATCTAGTTTTCATCTTTGAACAGACAGGTGTTCGTCCCTCCAGAAAAGGCTCTATCAGAACTTCGATATCATTCACAGACGTTTCTGGGTCTAGTCTAGACACAAATAGCGCCATATGGCGTACGGGCGGTGGCGCAGCATTTACCTTATCAGGTTTAGCGGTGCCCGACGAAGGTTTCACACGTCGCCGAGACTTGACAGGGACGAAACCGTCATCCACCGTATTCGCTGACTGTAGTCCATTCAAACCAAAGTTCCGCATTGGGAAATCACGTTCAACAGCACTCACTTCGTCTGGATGTGAAGTCGTTTGGCCAGGGTGCTTTTCTTGACGGAGGGTGGACGAGGGTTGATGTTGCACGTTCTGGGGCAGCCATGCTGACCGAGGAGGACTGTTGGGTACAGGTGTAGGCGTAGCTGGCGGCAGTCCAGTGACAGTAGCGTATAGCGGCCGCGATGAAGGAATTAGAGGGATTCTGTCCAAGACGTTCTTGCGGAGTTGCAGAACTTCAGAACGAAGACTTCTGTTCTCAGCGCGGAGGCACTGGAATTCCGCCTTCAGTATGTCCAGTTTGCCGCTCAAAGTTTCCAAGACACGCATGAAACTTGCAGGAAAAGGTAGGCTCTCTTGCGCAGAAGCCGACTCACCGTCCATGACGTTCAAGTTTTCGTTGTTGACGGACGTTGAAGCGCGAGCAGCTTTTGGCGACAAGCTGCAACGCCGAGTGCAGCCAGAGCACTTGAAAGTGCTTGTCCCGGTTTCCATATACGTGTTGTACTCCACGAGCCCCACGTTGAGGCACTTACAGCGGAATTTTCGGCTGCAGCCTGCCGAACACACAAGGAATTGCTGCTTCGAGTAGAAGCGTGCAGCACAAGAGCCGCACACGTCCTTCGGCAGAGCTCCGCTAGACACGTCATCCTTCGGCGGCATCATTCGCCAGAATGATGCCGCCGAAGTAGTTTTCCGGGTAGTATGGGCCGAAGTAGTATGGAGTAGTTTTCCGGCCACGCACGCGGCAATATTGCTTTCAGTTTGATCAAAAACCCTATTTATCAAATAATTTCAAACTCGATTGACTCAATAATGTTAACTCAAATAAGAGAAAAATAACCAGAGAATACTTATGTGGAGTTTGGTTACAAAAATTTTCAGTGAGAGTCTTGAGGGACACATAAAGGTACAGAGTGCGGCCTGGAGATCTATCATATTTAGTACGTCTTGAAAATTTCAAATTCAAAACGTACTTACGTCAAATTGGGTACGCACACATATATACTTGAGACTTCTTAAAAAAAAAACAAGGTTTCTCAAGAAGTTTTGTCTATTTTTGTGAGAGGTAAAATAATAAAACTAGAGCGAAAACGGTGGCCCGGCATTTTTTATGCCCCATAACTGATGCTTGTCGTCTGCACACTGGTTTGTGAGCTTGCTCACAGGGGGTGATTTTTCATATATTTCGTTTAAAGTAATGACTAGCGCGATTATCTTGCTCATTTTAGCCACTGCCTTTGGATTTTAGCGTTTTTACGTTCATCAAGTCACCTGAAAGCGAGTTCATAAAGCAGTACACAGACCACATAGGATATACGCTGCCTCCGATTTTGCTTTATTTTGAATATTTAACTACCTTAGAATTGAGGTATAGAAATATACATAAATATTCTCGCAAAACTACGTTCGCGTGCCCAATTTTAGGTATGTGCTATCGGGGAAACATGAAATGCGAACAGAGGAGCGCGTGGCTTGCGGTACAGGCTGCGCCACCTGGAAGTGAGCCTAGGGGCGAGGGTGCGTGGCCTACTCCGATGTGTTCACGCCCCTCGCTCAGCGCTCCCCAAGCTTCGGCAGCGCTCCTCTAAAGGGGTATCCACACGAAGGAGAAATCCGCCACTTTCCTCCGCGGATCGCGCATCACGTGAGACATACGTCATCCCTTTTTGACGCCTCGCGGCGCGTTCTCCTCCGTGGCGGAGGCGCGGAGGCTTTGTGCTGACAGCACAAAAGCTCCGCAAGTGCACGCGGCGAAGCCGGGGACGGAGTTTCCCGGGATGTTGACGTCATGACATCCGTCCGCGGAGTTCTCCTTCGTGTGGATACCCCTTTAGTAGGCTGCAAGCTATCACCGCTATCCTTGCTGGCTCAGCGCGTGCGTTGCGAAGAAGCTCGCCGCACGCGCCGAGCGAGCAAAGATAGCGGTGATAGCTTTCAACGCACTGAGCGGCGCACTGCCGAAGCTTGGGGAGCGCAGAGCGAAGGACGTGAACACATCGGAGTAGGCCACGCACCCTCGCCCCTAGGCTCACTTCCAGGTGGCGCAGCATGTACCGCGAGCTACGCGCTCCTCTGTTCGCATTTCCTGTTTCCCCGATAGTACTTTTGGCATTCACTTTGCAAGGTCTGCGAATTGTTTCGGTCCTTCCGCCGCACCCTGTATATTAAGGGTTTCACATTTTCGGTTCAGTTATTTTTCTTTAAGTAATAGGGTTTTTTTTGTTTTATTTATATAAAAATATGTCCCGGCTCTTTAGTGTATATCTGTATGTATCAAAGCTGTCTAGATAAAGTACTGCAACAGCTAAAGCTGGCCTATCAGTCAAACGCTGGTGTCACAACACAAGTGGTACTACGTTCGAAGCTCTTCATACATCACGAGCACATCAAACTTAGGTTGCAATTGACTCTCGTCACTTGCTCTGCAGAAAACGTTAAAACTCCCTCTATATTCAATGGTCGCACATTTCTGACAATCAACACATCGCTGAGGTAAGGCGAATAAACAATTGAAAAATAAAGTGCCTCTGTCTGCTCCAGCGTTCGCATGGCAGTCTTAAACCAATAAAATAGAAATGAAAAGGGCAAAAGCCAAAAAAAAAACGGATTTTGATTGAAGACACCATTTTCGTTAAAAAAAATAACAACTTAAAATAATCTAGCGTCATCACAGCCCAAAGAACGAGCCCAGTCGTTCAGCAGCGTTTATACTTTTTTCTCTTTTCTTCAATCTTGCTCGCGGTCTTTCTTCATTCTTCCTTTTTACTTCGTTCTTCAGATTTTCTCTTCACTCTTGTTTCCACCTCCGCTGTTCTCCGTCCTCTCCTCTTCACTTGCATCAAGTATTGTTAGGTTGAGTTTAATGCGGTTGTGACATTTGGGTTGATGTCTAGAAAATCACTGGCTGTGCCTTTTTGTTCCCCCCATCCCTATATGTTGGTACTATATCTCATGTCCTAACGTTGAATTGTACGACCATCATCTGAAAGGTGAACAAAATTGGTCACGCAGAGGAACTGTCATTTCACTCCCAAAAGTCTGCTGATTTCTAAGGTAGGTAGCAACACCATAAGTGGGCCATAAGATCACACGATAGCGACCCCCCCCCCCCCCCCCTCACAATTTTCGGTTAAAACAGAATTCAGAAATTCAATTCGGCATATGGTATTCAGTTTTTCTTTGGTTGAAAGCGCCTAACACCAAACCCTAAGGCATTACGCAATCAGAGGGCACCAAATTTGTAAAGGGTTCTCCTCAGTAACCCTTATGGTGAGGGGACACTAACCTTAGACCCATGATTGTTTTGGAATTTCTCTCATTAGTAATTGTCCTGATTTTAGTGGTGCACGCGGCTCTAATTTGTAAGAAGTTATTATAAACACGCAAGATAGTTTTACGTAGAAGTTCGTAAAAAAATTAATAAACATAAATATATTAAACCAAACTGACGAAAAGGCAAACAGCGCACAGTAAACGGGGACTAAAGGAAGTGCAAACAGGACAAGCGCTGACTCTCAACTGAAATTTAATCACATGAAAACAAAACAAAGAAAACAGCAACTCCGCCCATGCCGCATGATACATTCACCACGTGTCCAAAAAAACCCATCTCTTTACTACTCAAACCCAGTGACGTTTGGCTTACGCAGTTCGTACCACTACCGTATGGGAAAGCCTACGTAGGTCAGACGGGCCGATGTGTTAATCAAAGACTGCGGGACCATGACTTGTCGTTGCGATCAGTGGTGGGAGCTGTAGGGGGGCATCTGCCACTGCATTGTCATGAATGTGGGTGTGATCCTATCTTCAGTAAAACGGGTATCATTGGCTATGGAAGGGACAGAGTGAATCGAGAAATTTTAGAGGCGCATGCAATTATAAAAGCAGGCGCGAACTGCGTAAGCCAAACGTCACTGGGCTTGAGTACTAAAGAGATGTTTTTTTTGGACACGTGGTGAATGCATCATGCGACATGGGCGGAGTTGCTGTTTTCTTTGTTTTGTTTTCATGTGATTAAATTTCAGTTGAGAGTCAGCGCTTGTCCTGTTTGCACTTCCTTTAGTCCCCGGTTACCTTGCGATGTTTGCCTTTTCGTCAGTATGAACCAACTAACCCACATCGCCCCCCTTATTAAACCAAAGGCGCGTCCATTATACGGTGGCACACCTAGCCTGGGCAGTGCAACGATTCTCGGGGTTCAGATAATTAATTTCGGGGATTATTCTATGTCAGCTATAAAAATAAAAAAAAACTATTTTTTTTTCTTAAAAAATTTATTACTCCGTTTTCTCCAGGCCGTCAAAACATTACTCCGTCTTCTCCAGGCCGTCAAGGCGCTAGGTTTTATTTAGAAAAATAAAAGTAATCAAAGTTAGGTGTTCCTCTCAGGTCTCACATCGTCATTGGAGTAAAGTCGCGAGAGATATCGCGTGGTATTTCGTAGCACTCTGTGTTCGAAGTCGCCAGAGCCCCTTCCGCGATTGCCGAATTTTCAAGGTTAGGTTACACTCTTAGCCTCTACGATGGTCGCGGCGAGCCATCAAGACGGTTCGCATCGGAGACAACTGGTAGTCCGGCAGCAAAAAGATAAAGGTTTTGTTGATTTCCGTTAGATTGCTCTACGAAAACTTTTGCACTCCCTATAATGTGACACCGTGGTTTTCATGACGGCGACACGCTGCTGAAGACTGCGAAATAATGCGTTTTTGGTTTTAATGTTAAGCAACAAATTCGCCGTATTTCGGAGGATTGTGTGTGTTTTTTTTCTACTTACTTTCGCCAAGTTGATATCGAAATACAGGTCGTAAAATGGTTGAACGTTGAAATTCTTGTACTGCCCCAATACGTTGGTTTAATACAACGTCCGAGTCCTCAGTGTGGATGTACCAAAAGCTGAAATGAACTCTTCTTGACAAAAAGAACCGATCACCATTAAAACAGTGTCTAAGGAGCTAACTGTTCGAATTTTATCTCCATCTTATTCCCTGCCCTCAACAGTTAAATAAAACAATACTTGTACCAGGATTTCAAAGAACAAGCTTTCAGTAAATACTTACGAAACGCGTTCTTTCCTTATGTTTGGTTGTGTTGCCCGTTGTTTACACTTAGCCTAGCAACGCAAAATTAAAAAAAAAAAGGCCCGACTGCCGCTGACAAGCGACGGACGGGTCCTAGGTCTTACCGCTACTTGGAGTTCGACAGAGCGAGCAGTGAGCAAACAGGGCGTGTAGGAAGCCGTGGCTCTAGCCCTCGCTTGACTCGTCTCCCGGAGCGCAAACTTGGACGGAGTGCAAACAGTGAGCGTGGTTACCGCTTCGGAGTGGACCGAGCGGAAAGGAAGAGGTTTTGGACCCCGGCGGTGTTGCGACTCTCGACTTGGCTTAACTACTCAGAAAAGCCAAATCGAAGTCGATTGTTGGCAGGGTGGGAAACCTTGACGCACAGGGTTTGGTTGTAGCCTGTCTGTGAAAGTACGTCGGGGCTAAGGTCTAGCTAAGCGACGGGATCGTTCGCGGGATTTATGATTTTGCATGCTCTGAAGGCGCGTGGCTATTTCTTATATACAATAAAACGGATACGTCCGACGTTTTTTAGAAGGCTTAAAATATTGATCTCAAGTTAACAAAACAATTTCGGAATCCGGAATCTAAAGGGTAAAAGAGCCAAAACAGGGCTTGTAAATCAGTTTAAAAAAATAAACGCGTTTTTTTTTTCAGAAAGATATGTGGTTATTCGATTTTTGTAACTTTTATTTGGTGAATTATAACCGTAGTCATGTATAAGTACACTTGGTGTTCTTTTTACTTAGGCGTTAGGTTGTTTAAAAATGTATTCAAGCTACACAATTGCAGTTTGGGCAGGATAGTTGTACGGCCAGGGGAACGTACTATGGGGATCAATTGTAGTATGAAAGTCGGATACTGAACTAAAACTTGTTGAATAACTAACAGTATAGAAAAATATCTGTATCGTTGTAATAAAAAACTTTACGGAACGTCATCTAAGACCACTAAGCCAGTATTTGTTTAATATTTAAAGCGTGTTTCAAGTGCGGTAGTGCACTAAAGTTTCCACTCATTTAACGGGCTCAAGGTTGCCGGTGTGAAAAGAAGGATAATAAGCGCGCGGTTTAGTGATCGTCCATGATGACGTTAATCACGTTTATGATTAAAATATATATTTAATTACAAAGCTAAAAAGGTAATTAACAGATCCTAAATAATTCTGCAAATTATTGTAATGGTTAGGTCCATATATATATATATATATATATATATATATAGATATATATATATAGATATATAAAACCGAGAAGAAAAAAACCCTTAGTGAAAAACAGCAACAACGGACGATTTAATCTTCGACGCTTCGGCCGGAGTCCGGCCGAAATCTATCCTAGGCTGTGTAACTCACCTAAACAAACTCGATTAGAATAACTCGCGCGGCTTTTTTTAAACAAATCTGTAATCCCCCCCCCCAAAAAAAAAAAAAAAAAAAATCACTGTACAATAACAGCGTCGTTGGACAATTTAAAGTCTACAACGCAGAGTCCTTCGCAAAGTAGCGAAAACGTTTTTCATCGCAGACAGACACGCCATCGTCATGCATGTGATAACAGAGTCCCTCGCACCACAAGATGAGCCAACCATAATGTCACCATCAATGTTTAACTGCACTATCACGCTCGCGCTTTCTTGCTACAAGCTAAGGTTATATGGAGCTGATAGGTAGTTCGGCTTCGAATGTTCCTTTCAGCAAAAACAGTTGCAAATATCCTTATTTCAAAGAAATTTGAAGCAATTGCGAACAGAGTTTTATTTATTGCAGGGATTGGCAGCGATGACCATTTTTATGCTACGCCATGGACCACGTCTTGGTAATGACAGCTTGAACTTGACTATACAATAAAACGAAACAAAAATTGCGTCTCTAAGGGAAATTATATTACTACACTCAAAATGTCATGCTGTATAAAATTTCGTGCGTCTACGTTCCCGCAAAGTAGTTGAGACGGCCAATCGCTGCAAGGCGGAGACGCGTTCCACGCGGCGTAATCTTGTCGCCCATGTCGAGCACGCCCGGTGTCTCTCGGCAGAGTACGTGCTGCACTACGGCACCGAGGCCAGCGACTGGCTCCAGCTGCCACTCAACGCCACCAAGCAATCGTTTGTGCTGGACGGCCTCAAGTGTGGCACCCTGTACAGGCTCTACATGACCGCCTCCAACAGTCTCGGCACGGGAGAGCCGGGAGCCGAGGTCTCTGTCCGAACCAAGGGAGCAGGTACGACATTTTTTTTTTTTTTTTTATTATTTACAGCGGCAGCTGTCATACGGGCACAATTCGAGGAAGGGGAGGAGAAGAGAGTGCGCAGGGACGTCAGAATACCAAGCTCTCGTTGGAGTGATTAGTGGTTAGGCGCAAACCTAGCTGCCTTTTTTCTGTTATCGCTCTTAAAATATGTTCGAACGCAAAACGACGGCGTCTGGCGTTCCTGTTCGAAAACGATAAAGGAGTCAGTAGAGCCAATGGCAGCTAGTTTTTCGTCTACCCACTAATCGTTCCAACCATAGCTTCCTACATACTGACAAAGACTGGCAGATCGCCACGAAAAGCGGCCGCCGAAATGGAAAAGGTAGAGCGGCAGACAACGAATGAGAGGAGAGCCACGTGACTGGCGCCCTGCTGTGGCAAGACGCCGAAACACACTTCCCCAGAGCAAACAAGTGTGTTTCGGGTCCTCGCCGATGCAAAGCTCTGCGCTGATGTCCAGGTTTCCCAATAAATGACTCTTTGATGCTCTGTGGTACCAGACCCTCGCGCTCCAAATCTGCGACCGGGCACTCTACGGCTCCGTCGTCGAACTGCCAGGCATTGTGAGTTTAGAAGAGGCTATGTTCCAGACCAAAGTTCGGTGTTCTGACGCCTCGCGCACTCTCGTCTTATCTCTCTCAATTTATAACCGTTTAGTCACCCACATTATCAGAAAGAAAATGGCGTTTCTTAATAAAATCACGTTTCTTGCCCCCCGAATTTTGTTACTGTTATTACTATTCAAGCGAATACTGTCAATCGGAACTTTCTTATTGACTGCGCACCGCTAACAAGAGGCTCGGGGCCAGTCACGCTTTCCGTTTCTAAAGTTGTCTGTGAATATAGTGTTCCTTTCTGGCGAAATCCGGCGGCGTCCGTACGCCAAAAACCTACGTGATTGCGAGGAGCGCGCCGCCCCATTTCCGCCACCCTACCGCTCTCTTCTCATCGCCGTCGGCCCTCGCACAACCACGTGATCTACGGTAAGACGCGCTATTGCTCCTTCTCTCTCGCTTCTTCCCTTCCTTATCGCAGCCCACACAGCGGTAACTCCGAAACCGCGGCCACCGCCGCTCCGGGGTCAACAAGAAGCAATATCCAAAATCACGTTCCATGGAAGCATTTCAACTAAGAAACACTCCTCGGTGCCATTTTCTCGCCATGAACTGCATATTCTGGAGCGCATTTAATGACCGCTTTCCGAAGAAGCATATATGTCCTAAAGAGCCTCTCTTATGACTATTATACTAAGCATCAAGCTATTTAAGGAAATATCATAAAGTACAATGACTAAAGCAAAACCTTCTATATGGCGGTTCCACGTGACGCCTTTTCACTTCCTGCAAGTCACGTTCCACCTTGTTTATGGACGGCATCCGCAGCTTTTTCCATTAGTTTGATTGCGAATGTTTATTTATAAATGTAGTTTCTGGTGTTCGTAATCGCACAAGCATTGGAAGCGGCTCGGTCGACCACAGAAATCAGTAAACACAACCGATGACGCAATATCGCTCCACAAATTAATGACTACTTCGCTTTTTTCTTTTTTTGGTGCCGCCCGGAAGCGTCTGCGGGCGCCATTTTTCATCCATTATACTGATTTCTTCATCGTCGGTTTATCTTATATCAGGAGAAGGACCAGCAGCAAAGAAAAATCGAGTACCAGCTGCTGCTACCTTATGTCCTCGACATCTCAGGCTGGCTCAGTCCGATTTGGAAGGGAATGAGACTGAACTCTTTGGAAACCACCGCCTCCGCACATAGGAAGAGATAGAGCGAAAGTTAATGAAAGTTGTGCCCTCTGGGAGTACGGATTAGGAGTTTGACACGTGAAACCTTCCTGTAGCAGAACTTACGGCTACGCAACAGCCACCGCAGTCAATCGCAGTATACATTGTGTGGTCGTTTGCAATGTCAGTTACGCGTGTTCCTTTATTTTCAGAAGGGTTCGGAATGGTACCTCCTACACCGCGTAAAGATATATGTAAACTATATAAACAGCGTTTTTTTTTTTCTGCAAACATTCTGCCAACGTTTTACAAACGTCAGCCGCAAATTACAATAATCAATAGCAACCCAAAGACACCAAAGCTAAAGTCAGCCCTATCCTGGTGCTTGTAAAACTACTTGACTTAGATCAAGCTGTCCGACGTCCTCTCATAGGGGGCGCCCCATTAAATGTGAACTGCTGGTATTCCTCTGTTTTCTCCAGCTCCGATCTCTCCGACGACTGACAAGTTCATCACGACCAACTCGACCACGGCCACGCTGCACCTGAACGCCTGGTCAACCGGCGGCTGTCCGGTGACCCGTTTCGCCATCCAGTACCGGCTCAAGTTTCACCCGGCCTGGCTGTCCCTGGCGGACTCGGTGAACCCGCGGCGACGCCAGTACCAGCTCACCGACTTGGTGCCCAGCCGACAGTACCAGGTGAACGTGATCGCTCACAGCGAGGCCGGGGCGACGCAGGCCGACTTCGAATTCCAGACGCCGGCGCTGTCGGCGGCAGGTTAGTCCACGCTCCTCTAGTTAAAATTTGATGGGCCAGGTTGGCCCTGTAAACAGATACTTGAATATAGACACTGAGAAGGTGAGAATGGCAGAGAGGAGGGGAAGGGGGCTTCAGATATCCCGCCTCCAGTTTCATCTTTCTTCCTTCGGCGACGCTTCGAAGTCTCGTGATCATCCAACGTAAGCACAGAAATTAATAAAAAAAAAAAAAAAAAACCTAAATTACGTGCTTATCGATTCAAATAATGGAAGCCACGCAAGATAAAGGAATATATTAAAGTGACCTTAAAAAGATTTGAACCCAAAACATTGCAATCTCTGTACTGAAAGACGTTGCTCCAGAACTCTGCCACAGCCACGTTCTTCGTAATCTCGGCGAACATCGCAGCTGATTTTTGAGGCGGTTAATGGATATATATAATCGTTTTTAGCAAAACCATAAAATTTTGCGTTTTTTTTTCTTTATTTTGTTAATCAAAGGTGAATGTTTATTCATATGTCCAGGCTTCTCATCTTTTCAATGCAAGTAGAATCGGAATTTAGTGATCGGAAAGAGGACGCATTTCAGGCGCGTCATTTGGCGGTCGCTTGAGCACGCGGCTCGAACGATCAAAAACGCTAATGTGATCCTTTGAACTCTTTATTAGAATAACGTGATTACGCTAAAGGTATCGTTTTAACGCTGTGCTAAATATCTCAACTGTAATCGCATCCAACGGCGCTCAGCTTTAGGTTCTACTTTTGCTTGCTTGCAGTGGCCACGTTGATTCCGACGGCCATCCAGGACCAAGCGCCTTTGCCACTTCACAAAAACATGGCAGTGGTAGCGCCCGTCGCGGTGTCGGCAATCCTGGTCGTGTTGGCCCTCCTGGTGGTCTACATCTGCCTCAAGAGGCAGAACTCGGATCACGGCAGCCAGAACTCTGATGGTACGCTGAGCCTCGGTGCAAACAGCCCTAGTTGAAATCCTAGGCCCGCAAATATAAATAGTACATGCTACCGCTCAGGCAACTTTAAATCGCGCAACCAAAGTAGTCACTATAGAGAACTTAAGAAACGTAGAGTATGGCGAGTCTCAATTATCTTACCATCGCAAGGCAGCAGGTGAGATTGTGGCATAAGCCGATAAGAACGCGGAAGAGGCAGTCACAACACAAGAAGTGTTAGCACAAAAATCCATCCTCTGCCTCTTTAAGCTGCCAATGACTGTATTTTGTATCCCACTAAATAGCCACCGGATGGCACTTGAGAGGTCACCCTTGATCTAAGAGTACACGACTCACCATATTGCTGGAAATGCTTAATTTGGATCGTATCAATCTTCACACACTCGATATGACACATACTAGAAAATACGTTATTGAAGTCGTTAGCTGAGTTTAAGACGTGTGTCATGTCCCCATTCTTTCCGTCGTCTCCGGTTTTAACGATGTGCAACATAAACCAGCTCGCCTGTTTACCAGCTTTATCCTCGACCGTTAGTCAAGTTTGAAGTTCAGCACGGGTATAGAAAAGGGACAAGAAAATGAGTAATAAATGAGAACGCAAGTGTTCCGTTTCCGGAGCTCCTTTTTCTTTGTTCTTTTTTTCTATAGAATATTAATGGGTTATTGTGATCTTCTTGCCATGCACATGAAGTGGTTATTCTATTGCGCCGGGCAACACCTAAGATCATTAATGAGTATACGTTTCAAAATTGTTTTACCCTGTTTTCCTTTAATCGCTTTAATGTTAATAGTAGCGAAACCGAGAAATGCGGGGGGGGGGGGGGGGGGGAGGGGGGGGTATTGGTTCGGCTAGGGCTCCCGGTACAAATGCCAAAGCACACTGTGGTGCAAATAAAATTGTGCTTGTAGCTTTTTCCGTGGTCCACCTTGAGGGGGAAGGGGGGGGGGGGGGGAAAGGGGAGAGGACGACGGTTGGACGTACTATTATGAAACGTTGAAAATTAGTTCCTGCTCAGCGTTGAACGACAGTAAACAGTGTTCTTGTACGCTGTCAGTCGTTCACAGAGTGGTATTAAAAACGAAAACACACGTTATAAACACGCAATCGTGGGTGACGCAGCGTCAGCGGTCAAGATATTTAGCATGTTAACCGATTCTCTGCCATATCATGTGTTTGAACAAAATCTAATTTAAAAGAAACTTTTATTGTTGTGACACACTAAAATATACGTGAAGCAAAATCAGTTATTTTCATCAGCGCGCTCGTTATAGAAGGCAGTTATTTATAAAAAAAAGTGCGTTTTTTGGCTCGTGTATTATTTCGACCTTTGCCACGTCCTTTGCCACGTGGTGTCATGGTTTCACATGACACAGTGTGCCTGACGTCATTTAACATGGTTACATGACCTGACCTCACGTGGCATGGTTTTGTGACCTGACAGACGGGACTTTCGTGAACTAATTTTGTCGAAAAGATCTGAGGAGGAGGCTAAGAATTTTGTTTTTATATAAATATTTTTAATTCAATGAGAACGCGTAAACACAGTCTAAAACTCTATTGCTCTTACCTGCACAGGTACGCACCCTCGGAAACTGTACCTTGAGGATGCCGTGATCATGTCCGAGTTCGATCAGAAGCAAGCCACTGGCAAGGACACCCTTCCTCGCTCGAGCTGCTGCCATTCTCCGACCGGAAAGTCAGTTCCAGGGTGCCCGAAACCCGAGAGTGAGTGTTCACATCTCTTGTATGCGGGACCAGAACTAAGGCTAAACGCAACGAACTGAAGCGAGTAAACAATTATAGAAAGTGCAACACAATAACGAGTTACACGCTTAAAACGCGAAACCCTTCCAGGGGCGTGGCGAAAGCAAAACGGAAGTTCGCCGTTCAAAATGGCGACGCCCTTCTAGAAACGATATGTACGCCAGCGCGCTGTTTATAAACGAGCCCGCTTTTGCCCGCAGAAGGTTTAGGTATTATGCGGGCTCAGAAACCAGGTTCGCGTGAGGTGGGGCCTCTGCACATGCGGTTTGACGAGAAAAGTTTCACGGTAGCGGAGTGACCTCACAGCAGATAGTTTATTGGCTGCGTTGGGATGAGTCTAAAGGCTGTTTCACTTGCTAGGATTCTTAACCGAAATCGGTGCGATTTCCAGTAAATGTGCGATTAAAATCGCAGTCGCACTGTCGCAGCGGCTCTGCGACTGGTTTCACCAAGTTGGTATTTTGTCGCAGAGTCTTTGAGATCACTTCATCGTCAACCAGCCGTTCATTAGCCACCTTTCATCCGCGATAGTTGCGTATTCGAAAATAAATTCAGACACCTTAAAACTTTTGGTTTAATGCTTAATTATTAAAAATTTCTAGTTACATATTGTATTCGTATAACATTTGTGTTTATTAAGACGTTTTTGTTGTATTTATTTTAGGCAAAATCAAACGCGTCGCGTCCGTGTCCGAACAACCGGTCGCGCCGACAGATATCGCGCGGTTGTTGGAGCATGTGAGGCCAAACATTGAGATCCGAGCTCGCTGCGTCGGCTGTTGCACCGAACTTTTCCGCAACAGTCGCTGCATGTGAAACGGGCTTAAATCGCTTTCTGTACCATTGAATTATTTGCGTTTTGCGCCCTTCCATTTTTTCTAGTGGTTCCTGGAGCGGCTTTCCAGCATGCGCCATCGCTTTCTTCTGTTACATATCTGACGCTGCGCGTACAACCGCAGCCCAGTGACTTGGTGTTTTTCGCTTGTTTTTTTTTAATTACTATGAATGTGTAAGGTACTAAATTATGTTGCGCTCTCTCTTACCACTTGTGGTGACGACAGATTGGTCAAGAGGAAGGCCTTACACGGACCGGTATCCGGCCTCGGAAACGCCGTACGCCGTTCGGCCATTCGGAACGAGGAGATCGACGGCTGACGAGTTCTCATCGCAAGCGCCGCCACTTTCGACATCCTTGGTGCGGAAGCCCTGCCAAATATCTGTCTCCTTATCTGAGATGGCAGACGTACCCTACTAAAAGAAATGGTGATATGAATGTGTTCAATAAAGATAAGAACATATAAGATGGTATCACAGGGAGCACAGTTCTTTGGGCCAAATCGGTGTTTTTGCCTGGGAATTTTGGGCTTAATAAAGACCGAAGAAACCAAGGTAAAGCCACGCTTGATATTTTTAGACCATAGTCTGGGTATCTTAACCCTATTTCGCCAAACAAGTGTTAATGTTAGGATTCACTGCTGGTCCTTCGGTCTATACGATGCACCTTTGATTCAAATCTGACACTTTGTCAATTATGTGGAGTCAGGAAAAAAAGCCATAGAAACGCCTAAGAGACGTACCCTGGCACCCAGCCTCGCCAATTCTCTGCCTATTTAGGAGTTCTTTGGGCGTGCTACCTAGGATACGAACTTATATACCATTTATATCATTTGTATAAGTTCTCATAAGTTCTTGGAACAAGCGAATTAATACTTTTTTCCCTATAGGACAGTTGTTTTAGGGCGCCATTCATGTGTGTTGTTTTTCTTTTATCCTCTGTTTTAGTTTTAATGCTATCGGGTGCATTTTTCTTGCATCTACGCAGCGGATCAAACCATCACAACATCACAACTCCTAGGGGGGGGGGGGGGGGGGGGGGGGTTGTTAATCTGAGCCTGCAAGAAGCAGGCCAATGAGGTGCAGTTCTTAAAGCAAACATAAGCATAATTATATTCCTATATCCCCGCCTTTTGTTCAACGTTCACAAGCGTGGCATTGCGTTGAATTGTGACGAGGGGATCATCAAACGTGGTGCTGCAAAATTTGTACTATTAATCGCTCTTAGCGCTTCCTACTTTTAAATATTAATATTTTAAAAGTAGGCTGGATAAAATATATCCTATATGGCGGTTCCGTGAAAATAAATTTAAAATAATTGGAAGCTGAATTATGCAAAATCAGTTGAAACCAGTCATTCAAGGATGTGGTTGTATTCAGCATTGTATCATTGCTTGGTATAATTTTATTTCTCTGTACCTTCGTAAAACAACGATTCAATATCAAAACAAGCTTTTGCGAACCAGTCATTTATTTCTTTATTTTTATTTTGTTTAACATCTTTGCCAGTATTGTTCACCGTTCAAGGTTCTTACAAACTCGACTATGATGCTAGCCCCGTGGCAAATATAAGTAGTGTGGAAATACCAATATATATATATATATATATATACATATATATATATATATATATATATATATATATATATATATATATATGTCATAATTCTGTTTTTTTTAAACGGTCATTATGTAACGAGTGGTAAAGACCACCTTCAGTGCCATCTAATGGAACCTGGAATCGATATAATACCACCTACCCAATATTCGGCCCCTGCTCATTTGTTCTATTTCTTATTGGATATACTGTTTTGAAGTGACCATACTTAGTTGTGAGAAGGTTTCATCTGTTTCAAGGAGAATGAACGATTACGCTTTCAGGGCCCTCATCAAGCTCCTTCATGACTGGGTCCGCCGCGAGAGCACCACCAAAAAGTACTAGGACCTGGTGATCAAGGTTAGTCGTTTTGGCATAACCTCTCTTACCAAAGACGATTTTAGATCAAGGTTGCAGGATCCCACCCGTTTGGGAAAGTTACAGAGAACAGAGACGGCATTTTTACGATTTTGGACCCTTTAAGAACAAAGCTGGGATTAACCTCATCTGTCGCTGCAGTGTTGTAGATCTGACGAAACAGAATAGGCTATTCATCTTCAGTCCGTTTAGTAAGAACGTCCTACGACTGGAGAGCGCACCTCTGCCTAAGGACGTCGGCGTCAATACATTCCGTTTTGCGGTAAGTCCGACTACAACCAACGCAACATTCCGAAGGAGCCAATCAAGCAGCGGAAAACGAGCACCGTCACGCTTTTTATGACCGGCTAAGCCAATCACCCGGAGTGAATGTGGCTTGATCCCTCGCTTTATATTTCTGCGAGTAATTGGACTAGCCGGCGAGAACAGACGCAGAATGACGACAAGTGCCCCGACGACGCATTTTCGGGGCCGATACTTGGCTCCATAAGATACTAGCGTTGGTTGCGGGGAGACCTAATAACAAAAAAAGAAACAGAGCAAAATCCGTTTTTAAGCCACGCGGGCACGTCTTTCGTTTGGCAGCGTTGCAGATAACGCTTCACAGAAAAAAAAATAATAAAGGGCTGCTGCTGAGGGTAGGATGCTAATACGCACGCACAAGGCTGCAGATAATGTTTCTAATGAAAACGATAGGAATGGTTACAGGAGTTGCCACGAGAATATCGCGACTTACTTCCAGATGGCGCAAGAAGCGCAGGTTACGCATCGCAAGCGTCAACTACTGTACTCTCTGGACGTAGGGGGCAGAGTTTGAAGAACTGGCCAAGAGCATGTCGAGTGGAAAGGCATCCGAGAATTAGGCCACATACAAGGGCAAGTTGCTTTCTTACCAGCCTCGCGAGTGCTTACTGCATTGACAGGCCCATCACTCAGCACAATCAGATTATCTGGTGGTCCTTTATTAGTGGTTTTGTTTCGGCTTCCGATCATGTCATTAATGTTTGAACAAGAGCTGAAAATAAGCTTACAATGTTTATGGTGCAGCACTCTTTTTGGTCATTTAAAAAAAAAATCAAAAGATATTTCGTGCGTTCGTTGCCATCAATCAGATTGCTGACTCATAACTAAAAGAAAGCTCAAAAACTAGAGAATGTGTGGAAGATCCCTCCTGTGTTCAGGTAAAATGGAGTGTGCATGCCATTCCAGAAAACAGTCATATTTGTTCGACATTCATTAACATAAGAATCAAGGAACGCATAAAAAAATTAATATCTAAGGAAAATGTTAAATATTAAAATATGAATGAAACATTCCATTCGATTGTGTACAGAATCGAATGCCCTAGTTTGTTGCAACATAAGACAGGAAGGGAGAGATGAGCCCACGGAATTTCTAGAGAAAAGTATAATGCCATAACCATACTCTACGGACGTTTTCCTCACGTCACGAAAAGAAAGGGGCATGACCACTGCCATTTCGATCGGGGGCGGGGGTCTTTTGCCCGCAAAAATTGTAATGCTTCTAGTAGCACTGTCGGTATCTAAATAAACAAGTAAATACATTACTCAAAAACCGATACGTATGGGAGCATTACGTGTGTAGATGGAGCGTTGTGCTTCTTGGGCGTACATCAAATACTGTTATTCTGTTGGAACAAGCTATATCAGGCCATATTATAAACTCAATCGTGAAAGCACATTATGTTGAACTAGTATCTCCACTCGAAAGCAGGTTTCTGGAATCGCATTCTGAGTCTGATGATGTGTCTCATTTTTGTTTGTTCTAGCAGACAGGACTTCGCACACACAAGCAGAAGCCGTGGTTGTGCTGCAGCCCTCGAAGGTTCAGGACGTTCGGTGGTGACAGACTGTTCATCGAAATAATAACGCCGAGCCAAGCGCGAAAGCACGGACAGTTTGGATATGAAGAAGGAGCACTACAATCTTCAATATCTACAGGTTCGCCACAGACAAGTCCTGCTTTGTAAATTTTACCGAAATTACATGGAACTTCAAGTTGGTTGAGCACTACGACTTGCACTTGATCCCGGGTCTGTTTGGTGACTCCGTACGATCTGCGCCACCCAGAGGAAAAAGGCGCCCAGGAGAGAGTACGGAGTGCCCACATATACAAGTGTGCAGCGAAAGCTGGCGCAGTCTGGTGACCTAACTGCGAAACAGAGGGTGTGGAGTTGAAGGCACGACTCTGCGAAATATGTTTGAATGCGGCTTCAAGCGGGCCGTTGGAGATTTTGCGGGTAAAATGAACGCTTCCCAACGGAGTCGTATTTCCAAATGGAAAGGCCTAATAAACGCAAGCTGTGGCAAGTACCGACCATCTTATCATCGCCTCACTGCCAATGAGATTGCAGCATTAGTCGATAAGATCACAGAAGGACCAATCACAAAGAAATAAGCGCAAACAAAATAACTCGCGCCCTATGTTTCTTAGGCTTGTGTGAGTCTAACGCGTATTTTTTTTTTTTCACCTTAAGTTAAATTGGTCATTGAAAATTGCAAGAACTAAAGCGTGAGAATATTTCTCAACTCTTAATGAGAAATTGACCTGCCCTGTGTACATGTGGATCCTCCCCGGACTTTGCGTGACTGTCCAGAATAAACTTTTTAAAGATGACGCGCAAATATGCCGGAGCCCAGAGTATGCTCAAATCTTCGCCTACATTTGCGTGTCCTTCTTTCTTGCGGTTTACTATCAAAGATTTAAAAAAAAACGGTCTGTTTATTTTATCAGTGTCCCGTTCGGGAAACTTCATGAGGTATTTGGGAGTTAATATTGTGTACGTAGTGTTCGGATTGCCCCACGGTGGCGTCATTCCGTTGCCATTCATCAATTGTACACGTGGAGGGTCCCTGGCTCGCAACGATTACTGCGTCAGCGAACATTGTGGTTATGGCTCCTGTTTAATCACTGCATTAACAGCACGAACCGAACTCCTACAAGAAAGTTCTGGCAAATTGTGAGAACCATTGTCTTGCCTAAAAATTGGCTAAACATATGATAGACACATACGAACTAGTAACCCACATAAAAAGTCGTAATACTTTTTTTAAATTATTATTTAATTTTTAAATTTGGTCTGAGAGGCTGAGAGGATCTACAACCGAGACTGAAAACGTTATGCCAGATGTAATAAGAGGGGGGGGGGGGGGGGGGGGGCGGGTGTACCACTTGTTTTTGACGGGTTAAAAGGAGTTTGATGGTGTAAAATAAATCCTAGAAAAGTTTGAGCCAGAAAAAAAAAAAAGAGTAATGGGCAAAATGCAGTGTTTCTTAGAAGCCTGCCTGACTTATACATTATGTGACGTCAGCCAACCGGAAAGCACGGTAAAATGTGAATGCTAGTTTTGGCATAACATATATATGCGGTTTCTCCAGAGTAGTTTTGGCTTAAAATATAATTACAAGCATTCCAGGAACAGTAACGCCTGGATATTTAAAAATATGCCTAAGTTTCAGTAGCTCAAGAAATCGCCGGAGTTCCCCTATTACAGTCGCTGGTCCTCATTACGTGTGTTGAGCTTTGACAGCCCAAGTACAGGGCTACAATCATCAGCGTCATATATTTATTATATGATCACGCGACCACTTGTTCTAACTGCTCCTCATTTCTTTTTTTCTCTGTGACTGTCATTCCGTATTTAGCGAAAGTTCTAGGACCTTAACACAACCAATTTCACTATCCTAGATTTGAAATATGCTTCGCATTTAATTATATTATTTGAAGGCGAACGTCGTTCAGGTTGAGGTTGGACTCTGCTCTTTAATATCCCAGAAGCATAAATTCGAAATGACAGGAGTTGATTGCTGCTTCCAGCTAACCTACTTATTCTTTTATCTTCTACGTTACGAAGACATTACAAAAAAACTAATTTGTTTCGCGTCTGGTTTGTTACAAGCCATTACATCGAGTAACGTTCATCTTGTATGAATATAATCAAGTTAGGCATTTTAGCCTGGGTAGCCATTTCACAGCAGATTCAATTAATAACGGCGGTGATGTGGGTGGCTGTAACATAGCTATCGGTATAATCTTGAATGCGTAATTTTTTTTTTCTTTGCAATATAACTTTACGAGCCTTCCTACTAACACGCTTGGTGTAGTAAGAATAAACGCTTTGGCGGTAAAAATACGTGTCTCCTTTCAGCATAAAAAAATATGTTTAAAATAAGTTAAGAAAGGATATAAAAGGGGCGAATCCTAGAAAAGTATGAAAGACTGGCACGTAACAAGTGAATGTCCGGCGTGTGTTATTTTTGGTTATTTTTGTGCTTCAGTATCCATCATTTTTATACCTCCACCAAGATGCTCTTCTTGCATGCAAAAATATCAGATTTGATATTTTTCGAACATGTTTCAGTTATGTTTGAATCCAATATTTTTTCATACGGTCGCCCAAAAGGACTTTTTTTTCTATTTTACGTTTTTTTTTTCTTTTCGTAAGACTTGGAAAAAAAAATCTTTAGGGCCGAAAACGAGTTTATGACTTTGAGAATCGATTTAAGTAAAAAAAAAAGCTAGGAATACCATTAAGCCGTAGTTCATGCGGTGATATCATTTTGCTCTTATGTACTGTTTTATATTTCCATCAGACGCGAAAAGGTTTTCCTGCTTGGTTTGTAACAAGCAATTGCAGCGAGCAACGTTCATCACAGATGGATATAATTAAGAAAGGCAATATTGAACGAGCAGTCAGTTCACACACCGGCGATTAAATTTATAACAGCTTTGATACCGTCGCCTGTAGCGTTGATATTGTCATAATCTTAAAAGCACATTTTTTATTGACAAAATATTTTTACGAATTTTTCTAACACGCTTGGTAAAGTAAGAATAAACGATTGGGCGATTTAAATAGTGTCTTGTCAAATTAGACATATATATATATATATATATATATATATATATATATATATATATATGAGACAGCTTCTACTGGACGGATAATTGTAATATTATAATGTGACACATTTAAAAATAGACAATTTTAGGAAATCGCTGGTTCAGGAAGTTATGGTATGAAAACACGTGAATATATAAGAGGGTGTTTCAGAGAACTCTGGCTAAATCGCTCCTGCGAAAACTACTCATCGCTACGAAATGACCGCATCTCCACGTGGTCCATGATGTTGATTGGGGCGAAGCTCTGGTGGTGCTGATGATACTGATTTTGTTCACAGGTAGTGCTGATGGTGCTGATTTTTTTTTGTCGCTCGTATGTAGTGCTGAGTTGCGGGTTGCGTTTCGACTTCATTATTACTGCTTTATGGTCGGTGAAATGCAGAGCCAGTGGTTCTTCTAGCGGATCACCTTGGATTCGCTAGAAGCCGCGGAACGCATCTCCACCGCTTAAGTCAACGGTCCATGTCAGAAAGAGAATGTGCGGTTTGGATCGTGGCTATATACGCAGTTGAGCATTTGACCGCAGCGCCCTATCGTCTATAAACGTTGAGCCAATGCATGCAAAGTTGAACGCGATTATATAGGCATTTGACCGCAGCGCCCTCTCCTGTATAGATGTTGAGCGTTTACATGCAACGTTTCAGCCATGACATCCCCAGACGCAGTCGTGGCCGAGTGGTTAAGGCGTTGGACTAGAAATTCATTGGGGTCTCCCCGCACAGGTTCTAATCCCGTCGACTGCGCAAACATTTTTGTCTTCTTTTAAGACGGATTGGATGGCAATCGATGTGAGCACGGACGCCGGGCGGACAAGGCTAGACCCGAACGAGCTTCGCACCTAAAAAAAGGCTTGTGTCGTTTTAGTCCTGGGCCAGGGGCCTATTTAGGAAAATTATTAAAGTCCACGATAATTAAGGTGTTCATTATTTTTGCGTAATTAACTTTTTTAACATTGTGTTTAAGGGCATGGTTTCAATTGGGAAATTGCTCAGCATCGTCGAAAAACACTAAATCAACAAATTGCAGAACAATAGAAGGCACGCGAAGCATTCTACGGCTTTCTGAAAATCCAAACGAATTCGACGGGTTTTTAAGTTTCGGTTTGCTATCGGAGCGCATCTCGGCCCCGGCGGCACCGCGCCCCGTGGAGAGATAGCGCAACCAACCAATCTCCTCACGGGGCGCGGTGCCGCCGGGGCCTAGATGCGCTCCGATAGCGAACCGACACTTAAAAACCCGGCGAATTTTTGCGGTTTCTCAGAAACCGTAAAATGCTTCGCATTCCTTCTATCGTTCTGCAACTTGTTCATTTAGTGTTTTTTGACGATGCTGAGGAATTTTCTAATTGAAACCATGCCCTTAATCACAATTTTAAAAAGTTAATTACGCAAAAATAATTAACAACTTAATTATCCCGGATTTTAATACTTTTCCTAAGTGGGCCCCTGGCCCAGGACCAAAGCGACCCAAGCCTTTTTTCGTTGCGATGAGTAGTTTTTGCAGGAGCGATTTGGCCTGAGTTCTCTGAAACACCCTGTATATATCCCCGTATTGTCATACAATAACTTCATTAACTGGCGATTTCCTAAAATGGTGTATTTATAAAAATACACTATATATATAGAATTAGTAAAGGATGAAAATAAGAAAGCCTAAGGAATAAAGGAGGACACATAAACCTTAAATGTTCTGTGTGTGACGTTTTTAGTTTCATTTTGCTCTGTTGTTTGTCATTTTAATACCTGCTCAAAAACGCTCCTTATGCCACTCAAAATAGATTTATTATAGGCGCTTACAAGTTTGAGTCATTTTCGAATATAAAACTTGTACATGTGCCCCCCCCCCCCCCCCCCCAGGAAAAAAAAAGAATTTCTATGTTTTGTTTTTGTTTTTGTTGTCCCCAGCGGAGAAGAAACATTTGGTTCTCTAGACGAGTCTCTTTATTTAAGAACCTATTTACGAGAACAGGTCTAAGATTGTTATTAAACTGAAGTTTAGAAGTGAGTGTACTGTTCAGTATTTTTTTATCATTTCATTCGCACGCCAAAAAACGCCTAGCTAGGTCCAAATTTGACAACAAGGCGTTTGCTACCAAGCGTTAGCTAGTGTCAAATTTCTTTTCTCTGCTTCACCGCAAAAGTGCCACAGTTCCACACATGAGTGCAAAATACCATTTATGACGCAAAGATTCAGCAGGGAAGTCTAATTCTGGTATTTGTTCTACAATCAATCCAAAAGGTCCCTGGTAAAAACCAAACAAACAGACGCTAAGCCTGACTCTGGCTCTTGTTCATCAATTTAGAGACAAAAGGTCAAAACTTGGGAAAATATCGAGTGTGGTTATACCATGAGCTTTTTTTTTCTGACATCCACAGCGCTAAACTGTCGTACAAAAAAAAAAGTTTGGTTAAAATATTTATGATACATGGGTAATGATGCATTTTTTATAGCTCTAATGAAATGACACGTTATATGCCGTGCCCTATAAAGTAGCGGAAACGCGTTTTGCTTAAAAGATGTTTCGTTTTTTTTTCTTTTTGTCTCATTCCTTTATATAGTTTTTAATCAAAACACTGGCATTCAGTGTTACGTTTCAGCTTGTACTCATCGTCAAAAATATATTTTTGTCGCGCGTAAAGAATTTGTAGCTGCTCACATGAACCGTCTTAAAAGTGGCGGCTCAGAAGACAACGAGGGAACATATTAAAGGAATTTTGGTGCAGTTAAAAACTCCTAAATATTTCGTAATTTGTGCTTTTGTAGCTTCCTACAGTTTTTTTTTTGTCTCTCTTTCTCTTCGAGTATAACTCAAGGTTAGTATAGCGGGAGACTGGATATTTCCAAATGACGTCGTCTTGTCACAGTCCTTTACACCTTGCCGCATAAAAAGTAACGATATGATTTTTATTTTTAATGTTTTACAGATTGTTTAAAAATCCGCGAAAAGTACACTGAGTCTGGTTCGATGATGCACTTTTGGCTCTGCTAGATTAGCTTCATCGGAGTGTAGCGTCCTCCGCGGTTAGACCTAAAGTGAAACAGAGACCATGATACATAAACAATCCAACATGGTTAACAATATAAAACATGTTTAAAGATTTTTTTTTTTTTAATTCTAGCATCTTTTCGAACTCGGATATCTTGGGCAATTAGGTTGCGGGTTCATTTAAAATTGGAGTTCCCGTCACGCGTGACCTCCTTTGTGCCGCGATTCTGGCCACCCAAACGAACCCGGTAATCAACTGTGTGTGACTCTGCGCCAGATGCTCGTGGCAGGATCTGAATGTACCTTTGTCGGCGCGGCACCTTGTGCAGTCCAATGCACTGGACAGCTGGTCCGGCCGCGTTTAGACAGAGTTGGTTCCGTCCGAAGCCGGCTGAAATGAAGCTCCATCTTTAAATGCGTTACAATTTCCAAACGAACCCTACGCACGTTCGCGTCCGTCGCTCGGTTTGTATTCAAGGAGGTCGGTTACATGCAAGGCGTTTTGTTTAAATATTAGAAACGTATTTTTAAAAAGCCCCGAGTTAATTTGGCTTTAGTAGGTAAGTTATGCGGCCAGGCTGGGGTACATAATATAGGTGCCTAATGGTGACGGTAAGTCAAATCATTAACTGACATGTGTTAATTATCGTGTTAATTTCACAAATTAAACGTACGATGCCAAAAAGAAACTTGCAGAGCGTTGTCAAAAAAACACCAAATATGTAAATGCATTAACAAGCCAACGAGCAAAAGCAATCGTTTAGAAAAAAATTGATACCTCCCCCCGCTCCTAAAAAAAAAAAAAATAACGTGACACGGAGTGATATTTTTTTCTAGAATTGAAGGCACTTCACCACGCACCAAAAAGCAATGAGTTAAATTCTCTACCCTTACCATGCCTCGTTCAAGTTTTGGGTTCTTTTTCTAAAATATATGCACTCGTGAGGTTGTTAAACACTAGGCCTAATCAGTGACTCATTCCACTGTCTCCTGTAAAAAAACCGATGCTTAAGTTTTGTTAAGTTTTACGAATTGAGATAAAGCCCATGATACGACATGATGTAACATTTGATGTGAAGTAATTATCAGCACTTTTCCCGGTTCTGCACTCTCCGACACTGTTATAGCAAACAAACCATTGTCATTTCCCCTTTCTTTTCCTCAGCGTATAAGATATTCAATCAAAGTGACTACAATGGTGGAAAACGACCAAATGGAATATTTAACTGAATGAGAATTCCTAATGCACGCCAATACCATTTTGAAATAAAATACGAAAAAGTGCCGAAGTCATTTTCACGACAGTGTCGCGCAGTATACGTGCATATCCGGATGCGTGTCTCAAAGCCTGTTTCTTACGAGCGGCGTGAGCTCTCAATTCAATATAATTACACAAAAACAGAAATAGCCTCCACCACAACCCTCCATCTGTACGTCGTCTCCCTTGATTATGTGCAGAGAGCGGTGAAGTAAGATATTAAAATATGGCTAGTTAGGTTAGAGGATTTTACGTTCCCACAAAAACACACCTACACACATTTCAAACTTCCCAATCCATCTCCACATTTTCCGCTTTTCCTTTCACTTTTCTCGTTTAATTATTATTATTATATTAATATAGTCAGAATCATCAACCCATATTTTTTCTTCATACGCAAACAGAGAGTGGTTAAAGATCATCAGCGACATCGGCTTAGGTTTATACAAATATAAGCCGTACGTATGTAATCACACAAAACTGACCTTTTTTTCTTAACCGAAATTTCACATATTTAGCAACACTTCTTCCTTGATCACCTCACCAGGAAGCACAGGGCGCTGCATTTAGACCTCGCAGATGACTGAAAATCAATCGCAACAACTTTCGCTTGTTCAATCAGCTGGTCCGTTTAGTTACTTACTGAAAAATTAAGGAACGCAGGATGGGGCCAGTTTTGATAGTATTATTATTGCTTTGCAGCTGATGCAACTGTGGCCTCAGCCATAGCCTCCTCTATACTCACGAAGCCTGGCATTTTGACGACGAATCCATAAAGTGCCTGACCGCATCTTTGGAGCGCGAGGATCTGGGGGCACAGAGAATCGAAGAGATATTTCTCGGGGTACCTGGACGTCAGCGCACAGCTTTTGAAGCGGCGAGGACTCGAAATTCACTTGTTCGCTCGGGAGAAATGTGTTTCGGGGTCTCGCCGCAGAGGGGCGCCAGTCACGTGGCTCTCCTCTCATCCGTTGTCTGCCGCTCCACCTTTTCCATTTCGGCTGCCGCATCTCGTGGCGATCTGCCAGCCTTTGTCAGTAGATAGGAGGCTATTCCTCGGCTAGTAAGAGCGCCGAAGAACGATTTACAAAGCAAGAAGCAATATCACAATAGGCCACGCCCCGAGATTCTTAACCTCTCACTGATGCAGTTAAGTCTATACCTCTGATATGAGGTCTCACAATGTAGGGAGTGCGTGGAAATGACTCCCACTCGCTTCCTCCTTATAAGAGTTAAAGATTTGTGGCGAATCGTCAGCAGTCGTGAAGACACGACGAACTCATCGCCAGACCTCTGCCGCCCCCCTTGGCGGCGCGCAGTCTTTCGCAGGCAGTTTTTAAATTAACGAGGCTCATTCGGCAATTAAACTCAGCCTGCCCTACGCAGGCGACCCTGACGACGCGTCGCAGATAGCCGCAACCGAGCCCAGGGCTTGGGTCCGGTTTCTCCGTAGCGTTTTTTTATTTATTTCTTTTTTAGAAGAGGGGAAGGTTGGGCCGGGGTTGAGATCGTGTAATTTATGATCTATAATGAGCCGCCCAGGTCGTTTAAAAGGAAATTGGGGCACAATTCTCTCTTCATTTGTCTCTCTCTATTTTCTTCTTTCCTTCCTTTCTTCCTTTCCTAAAACGATCGCGCAAATTTCTAGAGAGCACTGTTAAGCAAAATGGCATTGCGTCGCACGCAATTAGGTTCAGGCAGTGTAATACTTCAATGGAACGGACATTTGTAATTTTATAAAATGATACCTTTAATAAGAAAGAATTTTAGAAAATCGGAGATTAAGAAGGTATGGTATGACAATACGTGAACACGTGCTCAACTCGTGGCGGGCACTCCCTCGACAAATGCAGCTAGACGCTCCTGGCTCCACTGGGTTGGAGTGACCTAGACTCTACTCCCCCAAACACCTCTTTTGTGTCCAATGTGGCTTATCTTTTTGCCCTCAGGTTCGTTCTTATTATACGATTCATATTTCTCATTCCAATTGCGTGCATTGTTTCATCCTGAAAATTCTTGAAGCCTGTTTTCGACAAGGTGGCGCCAGTTATTTTTCGAATCATGAATTATATACAGCGTAAAAAATGCGATTGTAGCTAAGGGCACTGACAGCTGGAAGAAAGGCAGGCCGTGGCGAATTCTGTGCATCGTCTTGTTGCTCGATAGCCAATGAGATTGATAGGTAGAGGAACAAATCACGAAGGAACGTGAACACAGGAAGTTCACGCTCCGCCTTGGTTGAGCTGTTCGTGACTGTATGACTGTGGGAATAATTATTATTTTGTGTGTAAGTTTATATTCGTACGATCCCTTTGAAATTTCTAATTGGTTAAAATAAAAAGTACTTAAATAAGAACAGGACGCGGCTAAAGGCCCCATCACTCAGGGGCGTTTGCTTACGTCTACTTACGTTATGGTATGAGTCACCGGAATGTCCGTGCTTCGTATGCCGCGTGTAAAGGTACTCATTGAATTGATTTTCACGCTTCGTACGAAGCAAGGATCTCTGGGTCACTCTCGATGTAAACTGACTTAAACTTTCGTAATATATTGCAACGCAAGCAAACGATGACGCGTGATTGGGGCCTAACGATGTTTGTACTTTGTAGAATTACTGCTTGCAAGAAATCTCTGCCTATATCAACTTTAAAAACCGCGTTAGTTTTCATCTTTTTTTATGCAATGGTAGTAGCTGAAGAAAATAAAGGAAAAACGAGCAGTGTTCGCTCCCTCCACTCACAGGTAGAACAAGCGGCCACGGGATCTGGATCCGATTATATGCCGCCAATGTTTATCATAGACGCTCGCTGGAGTTGGCAAACACAGAACACGCGCTGAGATTTCCAGACATTGCTATGGTTGTGCTATCGCCGTCATTGCAGCTCTTTTGGATGCGAGACACTACGCGAAATATTTTAAAGCTATTGATTAGCACGAGTTCTAATGGAGTGCTCACGCAATGCTCGAATCCATTCTACGAGTGGCATTCATGCATTATCATTGGGGGACTATGCCAACACTGCAACCTCCAAGCTACGTCATCGGGCTTTCAAAAAGCGAGATAAAAAAAAAAAAAAAAATGAAACGCCCGCTTTTTTGTTGTTGTTGAAATTGACCTTATTGAAATGTACAGTCGGCACGGAATGAAACGCGAACAGTGGGTGCATGGTTTTCGCTAGATGCTGCACCGCCTGAACCAGATGGGAGCTGCAAGAAGATGGCTCCTTCTTCGATGTGTTAGACTCTTGCTCAGTGCATCCAAACCTTCGGTGTTGCGTCTCTAGGTGACTCAGCGTGGGTCGAAAACCATGCGCACCTTGTTCGCGTTTCGTTCCGTGCCGACTGTATATCACGCAACATTTTCGGTCACCATTGCTTGGAAACGAAGCGCGTGATTGGATCCGAGTTCTCGCCAAACGCGAACGTCACACTCGTGTTCAATGGCATGCTGAGAGTATGTAAGTAAGCAATGGCGGACAGGCGTTGGCGCGAAGTCTTTCGTTAAGGGCCTATTGCACCGCAACAAAGACGTTTCTTCGTCATTGGCGTTCCACGCAAGTATACTCGGGTCGCATTAGTGCCAATAAACTCGTAAAAAAACATTCTGGTATCTTAATATTGCTGCACCACCCCTTAAGGTGTGTAAGTAGGAGTGTGTGGTCTCGCTATGGCGATCCTGGTTATTTTCACGGGGTGACGTTGCTATAGACCAGTGTCTGCTCTGTTCTATGGGGGGCCGCCATTTTCGTTTATGCTGACGTCATGACACAGAAGGGGGCTGCGTTTTTTGAAAGGCTCAGTTTCTTTTAGAAACCTTTGCCCATATCGTATACTTCGTTTCGGCCTAGGCCCGAGCGCGGCCCATGTTATGAGCCGAAGGGCCAATCAAACAGCGAAAAAGGCACAACGTCATGGTGTGCTCTCTGCAGTTGATAGGAATAGCCGGTATTCGCCGTCCCTCTTTGCGTGCTCCTCTGCCGGCTAGTCCTATCAAGCGCAGGGAGCGCGCCATGACGTTGCGCTTTTTGCGCTGTTTGATTGTCCCTTCGGCTCATAACATCGTCCGCGCTCGGACATAAGGTGAAACGAAGTATAGTGCAAGAAGGTAAGAAATGCACAGTCACGAAGCTCCAAGAACCGCACCGACGCCAAGAGTGTTGTAAAAAGCAAAAATATTGTTTTATGCGCAGCCCCCCTCTTTACAAGAGCCTGCGTTTGAGATCATTATTTCCCATTTTTATCACTGGGGGCTAGGATATCGGACACTGGTCTATATCCTGCGGCGCTGTCTGAAAACAAGAGAAATTGTGTTTGTGGTCCTTTTAAACAGTCGCCTTCTGCCTCCCATGCTGTAAAAGGCGTTCTGAGCGAGCGCAGTAGCTCTCTTCCACGTAATATGAGACGCGGCGCATGCGTCCACAGCCAAGTGACTCAGGATGGCTCGCCTAGACTGATACATTATCACTCCGCAGCTGATCAGATTGCGGCATGAGTCGATAAAAACGTCGAGGAACAAGTGACGAAGCAAGCACCGTGAGCGTCATAGGCCACGCCCCTCTTTATTTTTAAGCTGTAAGTGGCTATAGGTGTGCCGGCGATGCCAAAACGCAATAATTATATTTTGTTTCACTAGAAATGTGAGCGCAGCCCAAGCTACAGGAGCCGATGGGGTCTATCTAAAGTTCCTGGAATACGTGGTTCATACAAGTAGCGACATTATTTGAATCGTCAACAGCGTGACAATACAGATTTGAGCAACCGTATGGCGGTACACAGCTTGAAGAGTGAACTGTATGTCTATTCTGGTGAAACCTATAAACTAAGTTCATCGTGACGTGGCCATGGGGGAGGAGCCATAACGTCAGAAGCACCCAACTTCATCGGGCGGCATCTTGACAGCGACGTCACGGTTCGCGGCACTTGTTAAATTGAAACTTCACGGATTTTTAGGAGCGAGGAAATTCCGAGAGGAAAATCTGGGAAGCACGCGCTTCGTCGACTGCGGTGCTATTTTTTCGGGAAAAAAGCAGAACAAATATACATATTAAATTTAGAGGTATCCATATTGAAAATACATAAATGACATGCGTTATTTTATTGTGAATAGTTCGCGTTTACTTGTAACTATAGAACGGCATTCGAGGTTCGCACCGTTCCTGCTCCGTTGCTTTTCTCTGACAATGGTGGACAACAGCGGCTGCGCCTCAACTCCCGCGGCGAGGAGGAAGAAGGAAGGGGCTCGCTGCTCGGACCGACAGCTCGACATGCTTATTTACTACATGCTTTCAAATCGAGTGTTTGTCCGGGCAGCAACCGAGTCCACGCTGACCACCGCGTAGAGGACGGCCCTCTGGGACGTAACGTAATTACAGGCCGCCTTGATGCGGAAGGTCCAGCGTGGAAGGAGAGAGTGGAGTGTAAAAAATTATGGAACGCCCGAGTGTGTTCCGCTAGGAAGCACGACGGCCTGCTGGCGGTGGAGGCGGCGCGGACGGGCGGTGTGGCAAACCCGGTGGTTCCCCTCAACGAGGTTGAGACCCGGATCCATTCCATCGCCGGGAGAGACTCATCGAGGGGCTGCGATGGCTTGCGTCCCAGGCAGTCCCTCCCGTCCCTCCCGTCCCTCCCGCTCCCTTCGTAAAACGGTAATTCGCGACAAACCTCTCGTCCGAGAGCAGAGAGGCGTCGCGGTGCTCCCGAAACACTCTGTCGGCATGCTGGGAGACCAGCAGCGCACGACAAAGTTCCGCCATCTTTACCAATGAACTTTCGCGACTTCGAGCTTCCTAGCTCTCGAAGTTTTCTTTACAGAAACAACTTCATCGTGACGACATTCTGACATCACGGCAAACTTTACCATTTGGACGAGCATGCACCATACTTTATCGCTAGAACTTTACTGGGACGTCACAGCTCGTCCCCAGGAGCAGCAGCCAATGGGCGACCGATGAAGTTCTCTTTACAATGAAGCTTGCACACCAGCATAGACAGACTCAATGACTCTATTTTGTTCCTAGCCTCAGAAAAAAGTGTATATTTTCACACCCTTTGTACCATATAAGACACATCAAAACTTCACTTCGACGTACAGCGCGCTTACATCGAGCCGACGGTACCAACTTTCATGAGCGGCTTGAGAGCCGAGTTGCAGAACTTATTAAAATAGCTAATGTACGTGTTACTGACTACAAAAAAGTAATCGTTTTTATTTTTTGCCTTCCTGCAAAACATCAGTGTTTTCACAGCGGAGCTGTTAAGGACTAGTTTCCCCAATTTCGTGTCCGGTACAAAACAAATCTCGACACAAAAATCTGGACAGCTACCGCCATTTACGAGCGACGGCGGCAACCACACGAGCAATCCGGTTGCCGCCGTCGCTCATAGATGGCGGCAACCATTCCAGCCTTTCCGTCAAAATCCGCGATAATCCGGTGTTCGCCGTCATGTTGGTCCTTCCCCCGACGCCCAAGAAGAGACATTGAAGCATTCATGATCGACGTCTTCGGCTAGGGTCATGCTCGGCGACGACACGTCTGCCGTAGTGACGGGTGACTTTAACGTTCGCATTGCACGCCAGGAGGGAAAGTGGTTCACTTCGTTTATGCTCCAGCGTTTCGGGCTTGCGTATGTGAACGTATCTATGGTGCCCACGACCAGATATCGGACGTGTATAGACCTCGGCTTCACGAAGAACGTGCCTGCCGTCAGTGTACACCCTACGGCGGTGTACCACCGCGATCACAAGGACATGGTCACTGTGGTTACGGAATGAATAACAACGCCGGATCGTTATATATGTATGTATATGTATGTCTGGTTCTTTAATCGTCCAAGTAACCGATTCCCCAATCACACCTTAATCAAACATTAATAAATACTTCATTCCTACCACAGTACAGCTCCGCTGATCTTCCTTCTTCACCAAAGTGGGAAGGCTGACAGTTTTGTTCTGTAGTTTTTGATAAATACTTTAGCTGTTTAATGAGGTTATCTCCCCGTTTTGAAGCCCCTCATAAAAGTTGGGGCCATCTGTTCAGCGTCAGTGTGCTGTACATCGAACCAAATCTTTGGGGTGCATTATATGAGACAAGAGGGTGTAAGACGACACCCTTTTTATTTAGAGTGTAGGGAATGTGCTTTGTCATACGTTTAGTAGTCGTTACCCGTAAAAAAAGTAGCATCGAAAGACTTTAGGTCTATCAACCCGCGTCAAAAGCGCAATGTCGCAGCGTTTGCGTCGTTGCATGTTACCTCTGAAGCAACTGTTGTGTTGCTTTTTTCTCTGTTTTCCCTCTCTAAATGGGGAAAAATAAAGAATTTTGATTTGATTTGATTTGGTACTAACGAAAGTCTTTCAATACTTCTTGTTTAGTAGCAGTGGTTTGAATCATTGAGCGCTCTAAGTTCAGCGTCATCTTTCGCTTTTTGTTTATTCGTCTGCGTCTGTATATGGTACCTAGCCTTTGACAAACGAAGTATAGAGGGCGGTGTGGCGCCAAATATTTGAGTCCGCGAGAAAGATAAACAGGAAAGGACAGATCACTAAATAGAAGCCACAAACACACTCTTGTGAGTTATGCTTATACCCCGTTTCTCTTTACGTTCGATCGCAGTTGACGCCATGACCCGTTGGAGCCAAACAGACAACGACAAAAGCGCTCCTTTCCCTGTGTGCTATAGACCACTTTTCAAATACCGCCTTCTGTTGGCAGCTCTAGAATCGCTGCGTAATGCCGAACTAAAACCGCAGCGTCTTGGCACCTTTTCTGCGTTTGGTTGGATTAGAAGGCAAAGCACACCAACAGAAAAAAGAATGAAAGACGTTGTCACACCTTTGTAATGCGAAACTAGACCGCAGCGCTTGAGGAGGAGGAGAAGGAGAGGGTACGGTGGGGATTTCCGTCCCTCTTTCACCGCCGTGCCCTCCCCTTTTCCTCCTCCTTTTCCTCCTTCTCATCCTCTTTTCATCCTCTTCTTCTCCTGCCGCTGAATGTGCACGGGTGACGTGACAGAAAGTCGTGACGTCATTTTCTTTGATACATTTAGCGAGAAAATTTCCCCGCTAATTTTAGCGGAGAAATGGCCCATAATGCAACGCGCGCGGTAACGCCGAAGGCGACGCCGCTCAACTCGGAAACGAGCGCCTAAGAACTGCGCTCTAAAAGGCGAAAAGAGGAGTGACGTTGCACTTTCAACGCAAATTGATTGGTTCGTCGGCTCCTATCGTTGGCCGAGCTCCGAAGTTCGCCATCCTATAGAATGACTTGCACGTTCCACGATGGCATCTGTTCCGCCATCGTGCAGTTGTTTCTAACTTCTGATAACCAGCACGACTTTTGAAAGGGTTGGGGTTTATAACCGATTATGCCAATCACGCACAAGATAAATCGCAGGATAACAGCACACTCACTGTGCGTGATTGGTTTAGTTGGGGACAACAAACAAGGCAATGAGCGCCGTGAAGTTGCAGTTTTGGCGCGGCTTGTTTAGCTCAATCGTGTATTAGCGCCGGCTGCGGTCGCACTAAAAGCTAAATGGGGCATAGCCAATGGACGCGATTTCATAGTTTGGAAACGCAGAAGTATGCGTACCATCGTTCAACATTGCAGGAGCCTACGTGTTTTAACTGTACACTAACATCCAAATGTAGTGCCATGCATATTACAATAATGAAAACTTACGCTGTGTCCCCTTCACTTCTGTCGAAGCTGGCCCGATTCGTCCTAACGTGCTGTCGAGAAAGTACACGATTGCCTCCAAAGGTGGCAAAGACAGATTCGTTGGCGGGTGACCTCCCGTCGCCATGTACTCTCTCAAATTAGGCCGTACCTTGGCGTCGGAATCACGCGACCATAACACGTATAAAACTACAGAAAAAGAAAGATTACTCCTAAACGCTCGCGACGAAAATTGCTACTCGACAATGGCGTCAGGCCCCAAAGGCTACGCTCGGCGCAATTTACTCGACATCATTAACCAGAATTCGTTCAGTCTACGCTGGAAGATTTCAGACTCCTGGGAGAGCTGATGATAACCGTTACATCACCGCTGCGTCGCCCGTCACATAGACGTCAGAACGTGATCTAAGATACGCATTGCGCCTACACTTCCGAGCCTTTCCAAATGCAAGATCGGGGTTCACGTGTTTCGTGGGCCGCGTTTGCAATAAAAGCTCTAGAATAATCAAGACCTCCGAGCTCCGCACTCTTCCTCCATAGAACGTCATCGCAGTCGGATGGTGACACCTTAGCCATTGGACCCTAGCCCCAGTTTGAACGTCTGTGGAGGAGTTGATTGGACCTAAGGGCCAGTCGAACCTGGACGCTGCACTCGTATCCAATCAGCGTCTTCGCTCGATCTCACCGTGATGACGTCAAAATCCAAGTGCATAGGCTTTGATTATTTTAGTTGCTGTTGGTCGAGTCTCGAGCATTTTATCCTCGCACTTCAGCCAATGAAACTGAGGCGTTAGCCCGTGAGAACGCCGAAGAACGAATCACAAAGCAAACCTTGGAAACGTAATATGGCACTCCCGGCGTTTCTCAGGTTTTCGGTGACTGTTGGAGTGCGCATTGTATTCTGCTCATTTGCAATACACGGCCATTTCTAGAGCGTCAGATATTTCTCTAGCGCCGGGAACAGCCCGCTTCCAAGAGGACGCATGTCCATCATGCTCTTCTCACTGTCGAGCGTTTGACGCTGTGCCGAGGGAGAGAGAGATTCCGCCAGCGCACCGAGATACCGGATTCGACAAGACAGCAGAGGCGACTGTTTCTGCTTTCCCGAAGGTTGTCCACGCCGATGAATGAGTGCAGCCAACTTCTTTTAATTCAAAGCGAAAAACCCCGAGACTGCCTTTCCTACCACGCAAAAGCTGTCGGCGCAAAGAATTTTCGCCAGGTAGATTACCTGGCGAAAGTGTCGAATTTCGGCATAGCTCTCTAGTCTTTTCCTCAGCCTCTCCATCTGCCATCCTTCTTGCCATGCAAAAAGGCGGGCATGTGCGGAAACAACGAATCAGCGAAGGAAGAGTGAGCCCTAAAGTTGCAAACGCCCTTCATGTTTTGATATTATTTCTTTCTCTTTCCAAATCTCCGTTTTTCTCTCTCTCTCTCAAGTATGGGCTCTCCAAAATCTCTGTTTCCAGTTAAAATTTGACGTCGGCGTAGTGCCGGTTTCGCTGCGCCCCCACAAACAGGTGGAACATGGTGCTGTCGCCGCGCGGTAGAAATCTCAAATTACCGGAAAGCAGAATGTCTTTATTCTTCGACAAGAAGACAAGGCGGCGTCGGAGAAAGAGCTTATAATACGGAACCTATTTTAGAGCGCAGCTCTTAGGCGCCCGTTTCCGGCTTGAGCGGCGTCGGCGTCGACGTCGGCCTAACCGTAAGGTCAGGTGACACTCCCAGGTCACGTGATCCCCTCTTAAGGTCACGTAACCCGCGTGAAGGGAGGAGGAGAAAGGAGGGGTATACCCTCCCCTCAGTACCCTTGCCTTCTCCTCCTCAAGAGCTGCGCTCCAATTCGGCGTTACAGGGAGTTGTAAACGGCTTTTATTTTTTAAGATAAAATGTGCTTTGTCAGCCGAATTCCACGACAAATCTGTCATGAAAGCTTCGTCACGGAGGACCCTCACAAAAGAGCGTCATGATGTACCGTCATTTACATTTCCCCGATATATTTAACGGGGAACTCGAAGTTATGAGACCAGGTTATGAGACTTGCCGTCACAGGACGTCTGTTTTATTGCTACATCTAGTGGGTGAGTGAAGTCATGTGACATTTAGTATATGCTCAATTTATTGGTGAAATGACGTCACCTGACAACGTCATGTAATCTCGAGTCTTGATGCACATACAAAAAGGTCAGCATGAACATTAAACAAGCCCAAAGAGAGGGAACCAACGCAGACATCGCTGTTTGTTCCCTCTCTTCCAGCGGTACGTTCCCTCGCGTTGTGTTTGTCTAATGTTCAAGCTGGTCTACTTCTATTGACATGTACAAACTGGCTCGACTTAAGCCCGTTATTCTTCGCGTCAATTTTCCTAAAAAAATAAGTGGCGAAATTGATTTCACATGAACACGTCATGTGGCATCAAGTCACGTGACGTCAATTTCTGCGAGAGGGTTCCGTGGGAGGGTAGTCTCTGGACCCGGGTCTTTGTCCGCATGACCAAGCTTGCATAATTTTTTTCTAGTAAAACCTAACGCTTACTCCTCACGCAAGCGAGTCAATCAGTCAGTCGATAAGAACAGGTTAGTCAGAAGTTTTTAATAATGATAGCTTTCAAATGCTGCGTTTGCTAAAAAAAAAAGAAAAGAAAAAAGAGTGACCGTAAAGTGCAGTATTGACAGGTTGTGATTTTCTACAACTTTTAAGGAGAAAATCAGGCCCGTCCCTGGTAGTTCTCGCTATTCAGTCCTCAATTTTTCGTAGGCTCCCAGAGTCGGCTACCGTTTCCATATTGAAAATTTGTAAACATTTCTTATATCTTTTGAATCAGAAAACACTTAGTTCTGAATCATTGACATTTCGTTCAACCGCTAGCGCTACATTTGGGTTAAGTCAGAGCGTTCGGCAGTGCGTAGTTTGTATTTTTCTTTAAACAAATATTTATTTTGTTTTTGAGGGGACACCTTGTATATGCGTATATATGTCTGCGAAGACAGGAAGTCATAGCAAAGGGACTAGTGAAAACATAGACAAATTTCTAGCTATTCAGAAATTCCACTCACACGTGAAGAAGCCGTACATTATGGGACGTGCCTATTTCTGAACATACTATAGAGATCCCATTGATCAGAATAGTTGATCGTCGCGAGCTGGAGAAAAAACGAAAATCAACGGGATTTTTTCGGTTTCCGCACCATAAATTTAAAAAGGAAATAAACCAACGAGGTAATGGAAGCCGCGGTCCTGAATTTCTATTTCATTTATGACGTTAGAACTATAAAAACTCACATATTTGGAAACACTCTCTCAAAACGATACTTTTTTTTTTTGATAAGACAGTCGTTAAAGAACTACGCAATACAGGCAGCCTGAAATTTCTTTCTTGTAGGCCGTCAAATATGGGCGCACGCGAGCATTGCAGTAAATTTCATCTGCTATATTTTTTTCCATTCAACCCGAGCTTCGCTGCCTTCTTATCAAAGTTCTACCCCCACTTTGGCAGTTTTTTTGTTGTTTTTTTCGTTTTCGGCGTACATCGATAACGTGTTCGCTTTGCTCACTTGTTGAAAAACGAAAGTTCTCCTCAAAATTGGAGCAACGAGCTTCGAAAACACTGGAACCGCCAGTCCCGGCAAAAAACGCCATAAGCCTCGTAACGTGGGAGTAAAGAGAGGGCGCGCGTGCGACAAAAAGAGAATCCTTTAAATGTTTCCTTTTGGAGCGCACGGCCTGGAGCGAAACACTGCCGTTCTTCTAACTTCTTCCCGCCCTTAGCGTGTTCCGGGGTCTCTGCCTCTTAAGCCTTTTTGATTTCCTTTCTGCGTGTTCGCTCCTACAGGGTTCGCGTTTCTTCACCACTTGCGTCTGTCTTTACCGACTAACGGCGCACCTCCCGTTTTGGGCGCGTAATTTCTCGGGTCGAGGTATTTTGCTATGCAAATGCCGCGGCTCCCCACTTTCTGTTGCTCGCGCTGCTTCCCTTGATTGTGTCGAGGTTTAGCGGGCGGCGACCCGGGGTGCTTTAGCGACAAGCGTCGGCGTTTAAGGCGGTCGCTTTGCGACGAACCGCTTCGCCGCCAGTGCAGAAGATCGCCACCAACGAACAGAACCGTACTTTTTTTTGTGTGTGTGTTTTGTTTTTGTGTTTACTTTTGAAAGAAAAACAAAGGGGCTTAGACGCTCGAAGGCAAATTTTACGGGACTCGTGGTTGTGGCTGGTGCTTTTTTATCGCTCACGCAAAGTATCTCCGGCTCGATTTGGGAAAGTTTGGTGGTCCGTGATACGAATTTCCGCGTCGCGAATTTTGACGAGGAAAAGCGCACGCAGGAGTCGCTAGTGTATTCGTGCGCTGGCGCTACCGAATGAGTAATATCAAGAGGGACAGAAGTAATCATTTTTATCTGTAATGATTACGATGATGATGATGATAATCCAGAACGGGCGGAAGGATATGTGCGAGAGCTTGCAGTTCAGGAATAAGACTTGGTAGTGAGTGCGTTCGCTCTGTGGAAGCTTATCAGTTAGCTGCAAAAATGCAAACGCAGTTGGGGTTTGATTCCGGGGATTTTAAGGTTTTAGTCAAGAAAAATACATTTTTTAGAGCAGCGAAACTCAGGTACAGACAGTAATAAATATCGGTGTCAACGCAGTGCCTCCACATGAGCACGGCACTTAATTGCACCATACACGTGAGGGTGAGTTAAAAAATGACAGGGCAGAAGTACACGGGGAATTGTAGAGTAAAAATAAGATTTTTCACGGTTACGTTCTTCTCGCGAAGGTGCCAACGATTTTTCTGAAGTAAATCTATTTGTTTTATTTTTTCTAGTAAATTACTGCTCAAAACCTCGCCCTCGTAGGGCTCCCCATGCGCCCCCCCCCCCCCCCCCCACACACACACACATTTTTTTCTTTAGCCATATGCGAATATGACAAAAAGTAAAATATTCGAGAACAGGTAATCTGCGGAATTTTTTATTAATAAAATTATTACATACATTAAACCTAATTGACAGGACTACTGAAACAAAATTAACCACATTATTACTTTAAAAAAAATTTGAACAGCGGACTAGCAGATACAATGTCGACCTAGTCTTCGGCGCTGGTCGCGCGTTTTCGTTTAGCTTTGCTCATTTTGTTAGACACCTTAATCAATTGACTTGCACGCACTCATAAAAAGGGAAATTTGTAAGGTGAAAGGGATAGATAAAATGACTGGAACAGTACAATAGTTCTTTACTTTCTACGTACTTCACGCGAGCATGTATCTACCTACCTAATTGTAAAAAAAACTTGTACTTGCAGCGCTACTGAGCTCGAGGCTTCTCTGTCGCCGTGTAAGTTGCAAGGCTAGTATCGGACTGATTATTCTTGTCCCCCGTCGCAAAGCTCCAATAGGTACTATTAAGAATCCCTTCCAAGGCAACCACGCAAAATGCGGGTTATGAAGTGTACACGAGGGCCAGTGCATTCACAAGGTCACTGAGGGCGCAGAGTTCGCAAAGCAATAAGGAGTGCTGAAAACGCGGAGGTAAACTTTCCCCAAGCTACCACTTCGCTTGTATTCTTTCAATCATATCGATCATCTACGTGCTTGCCACCAAATGCAAAAGGCGGCGTTTCTGTTCGTTTGTGTATTGCGCGCGTACGCCTAGTGCTGAACCGAACTGGTGATAATCGCAACACTAATGGACCATTTTAGTTCGCTTTAAGGTCACTTATACAATGAGAAGAGCAGAGAGAATTTTCAGTTGTTTCTCTTCCTGTGCGAGATTCTTATCTTTGATAACACTTCCGCGTCTCGGGAGCTTGGCGCGTCCTCGCGCAGCCACAACTTGACGAAAAGCTGACGAACTCGTGCTGCAAATTGGGTCTCAGAAAGAGACGGGCTTCTGTTTTCCTTACTATGGGTCGTGCACGTGCTGCCCACGCGGTTATGCTTTAATTTTCATAGTGCATAGAAACTTGGAATTGCACGTGCTCGAACCGGCAGAGGATGTTAAATTATGCTCTCTCTGGGTTGTGAAATAACTACACCAGGCGGCGATACCTAAACTTCTCGAAGCGAATACAGCGTTCCAATATTTACGAGTGCTCAGCCCAGCGTGCGAGCTCCTCAGCCTGCAGCACGCGCGTGGTCGTCGTTTCGCAAAGCGAGGAAATCACGGGCCATGCGCACGAACATTGAAAACGGAACCTGCCGGGACCCCTTTTTTTTGTTGTTGGAAGACATATGCGATGTGCAAGTTAATCTGCTCTTTGCGCACCTTCTGGCGTTTGTTTGCCCGGCAAATGTGCCCACCTGCTTTTGTTTCTCCTCCATCGCAACTAATGGCGCCGCGAGCTTGGCTGCGTCCTCATTGCGCGTTCTCTGCGTTCCGCGTTCCGAGGGATCAAGGACGCGTTCTGGAACACTCGCTCGCCGTATAGTTGCAATGCACCAAACTTGAGCTCCAAGCAGTTGTCACCGTAGATTTCATCAAACACCCCGCTATCTCCACGACCGTCGCGTCTTCCGTGCTGCACGACCGAGATTGGTCGCCTTTGTTGCCGACGAGTATTAGCGCGGCCGACAGCTCGACACCGCCGGGATTACCGTGTCTTCGCGGTACATAGAAGACAAGCCCGCGGAAGCGCAGATTGACAAGTCATCCGGGTAACATGTCGTGCCGGAAGGGGATAAGTGTCTCCCCCCCCTCTCTTTTTTGTCTTTGCCTCAAGTCCATCTATTGTGATCGGCGCCATCAATGTGCTACCGTATCTTTTATTGCTTCGGTACTTTGGGGCGGCACCTTACCCGGGAGTCGGGAGGTCAGCGAAGGAAATTGCCGCGTCGAGGGCACCGGAGCTGGCGCGTTATCTCAATTAGACCGTATCTCGCTTTCGGTCCGGTCCGTTGATTGCGCTCGGCCTGAGCGAGATGCGGGCAGAGGTTTGGCCTGACCACGTCCTTCCGATGTTGCGTTCTTTTTTGCTAGTTCTTTCGTTGTTTTTGAGTCGTGTTCCTATTGGGAGTCTCGTAGCGCCGGCTCTAGGGTGCGGTTTCATTATACCTGGTCTCTTAAGACAAAATGTAAGCTAAAAAAATATACTATTAAATGCAACATTCACATGGTGCCGCACGTGCTCATCCATCTATGTAACACGCATATATATAATATTTTTATGTGATACGTCCCACCTATAAGAGAAAGAGAATCACACGCACCCATTCTCGTCGAGTCATTTAAATTGGTCTAGGCACACGCATTCGGTACATTCATGCGGTATGCGTTTCAATAAGAAATTCACGAACAGCACGCAGTTCTCTTCTTTTGAAACGCCGGGGTGACCATGAACGCAAACACTTTTGAAAGTGTGTAACGTCTCTTGTCTCATTCTTTAAAGTCACGGCTACAGCCGTTGGCACTACTTAAGGAGAAATCGTTTCGACACATCGATAGGAACATTTGAACTGTACGGTGTGCACGTTCGTCTGTCCCTCGCGCACGGGCCCGTTCGTTCCTTTGCCCCCAAGACGAGAAGCCACGTGCTTGTGTTCGTTTTCCGCCTACATCAATCAATGACTGCACGAGCCTGGCCGCCTCGTCATCGCCCGTACCTTGCCTGCCCTTTGATCTGCGCGCTCTTCCTTGCATTCTGATGCAACTAAGACGCATATTCTTGCAGTATACCTGTTCGCCAAATTGTCCCCGCCAGCTCAAGAAACGCAGGGCGTAGCTTACTATGGTAACGATTGTTGCTTAGTGTTTCGTTCTTGGGTGCTTTCGTCGGGAAGCGACGAGATATATCAGTGAGTTTTTGTATTGCGTGTACGAGCGAACGCAAGCCCTGTGCGTTTGCGTTGCGTGTTTCACATGCGCGTGCGCGGAGCCCAAACTGCGGCCTTGGATGGGCGCATGGCGACTTCGCGGACGCGCATTGTGGAAAACGCAACGCTAACGCACAGCGCCTACGTTTTCTCCATACACGCAATACTAAAACGAACTAATAGTGGATGTGAAGCGTTAGTAAATCGCTCGGGGCCCGCCACCCCGTGCGTTTTATAGGCCGCCCGTGCATAGAGAAACATTAGTTATAAATAAGACGTGTTTCGTGGAGTTATTGATTCTTCAAAATTAAGCATCACCGATTTTTTTTTTTCTTTTCAAACTAAGATTCTTCACAGGCAAAACTTAAAGCGTAACGACATATGTAAATTGGGCGGTAAATACAGCTTGCTGGCGATGGATCACAAAAAGATTAATGATGTTCAATGATTGCTAAGAAAAAAAAAGATAAAGACGTTTAATATTCTCTGTAAGGACGAATTACAACGGAGATCTTGAGGAGGAGGTGGGGAGGGTACGGAAGGGAGGGTGTGCCCCTCGTTCCTCTTCGTACCCTCCTCTCTTCCTTTCCTGTTCCCCTCCCATTTAGCGGGAAATTTTCGCTATATTTCCCGCCAAATTTAGCAGGGGAATTTTCCCGCTAAATTTAGCGCGGAAATTTAGCGAAACTTTTGTTGCTAGGTTTTGCAGATAACCTTTCCCGCTAAATTTAGCGGGGAAATTTTCCTCTAATGGAACGCGCGGTTACGTCCGCCTGCTTTTTTTTTTCTATAATGCAACGCGAACGGTTACGCCGACGGTGACTGCGACGGCGACACCGTTCAAGCCGGAAACGGGCGACTAAGAGCAGCACTCTAAAACACGCCGAGGACAATTCAGACTGCTTACGTGTAGGAATGCGAAAGCATCATAGTCCGGCGGGGACATCACGCTCCACCACTGCGTAATTGCGGCGCCCCCGCCGGCTTTACGGCTTGCGTGACGAAGCATCTGCGTTGCTGTTCTTTTTTTGCATTCAATTTCTGAGGCGCGTCCGCTTTGACCTTGAGTGACGCGTGCTTTATTACGTATTTTTATGGCCATCTTTCGGGGACAACGCCGAAGGGTTTTCGCGCAATCAAACCTACAAGGTTTTTGCCTTAAAACTCACTCACTCAGAAAAACAAAATAGGCAACGCACTGTGCTTTATAAACTGACTGACGGGACGCCACCCTACTGCAAACCAGAAAGAAATATAAGCGTTTTTCGCATATTTTTTTTTCTTTTAGGTTTTCTCGACATCTTTTTTTTATATTTATAGATAATTAAAAGCTTACCAGAAAGAGTTAGGCACCGGTAGTCTAAAAACGTATTTCGTTCGAGTAACTAAATGAACTTGCCGGAACTCCCTTAAAAAAAAAAAGTCCGTATTCAAATGTAAGATGTTCTCTATATTTGACTACTAAATGGAAAGTACGCTCGAAAGATAGTTTTCAAAATTTCTTTTTTGAAGGTCTCTGATTGATGAGAAAATTCAGGCGAGGTTTGTGACATCGTGTACGAATAAACCTTGGCAAGTCTGCATATTTTCGAAACTTAAATGGAGGTTCTCGAACGTAGCGAAATGATAACCGTGTATGTTCATTAAAGCAGGCACCACTGCATAAGTTTTTTTTTTACTTTTCCAATCTTTCATTTACTGATTCTTAGATAGTACAAAGCTGGAATCCATTTCGTAGCACTTTCGTTTTGTGTAAATAATGAGCGCCACGCAATGGAGCTTCGAGGAGACCAGTCAGTGGGTGTGCGCAATAAATCAAGTTAGAACTTCTACCTATATACATAAAAACTGCTTCAAAATATCGAATTTCATAGCATTTTATTCCACCTTTCTCCCGTACCAAAGGATAATAAGAAAGTAGTAAAAGTAAGCCCCATTCCGTGTTTCACTCAATAACGTCACACTCGATTGCCAGCGGGTCGAAGCTTCTTGATCCCAGCCCCCATCTGACGCCCAAGATCGTAGCTGACGCCGAAACAAAAAAAGCTCGGAGTTCTGTTGTCGAAGCGGAAGCGTAGTTTCCTCCCGCCCTTCTTTCCCTTTTTTCCTCCGCGCTCTTTTTTTTCAGTCAAAAGCTAGCAACATCAGGAACTATAGCACAAATGCAGCGTAAAAAGAACCGGAACTGCCGCAGCAACCCAACTACGCTGCGAAACGCCCACACAAGAACGTAAACACACAGCAGAAAAAACAGGCGCACAAAGAACGAACCATCCAAACGCGAAAGGGCATCACGGCGCTCCCCAGCGGAAGCTTACAGGTTTGCGAGATGGCCGTCAATTTTTCACATAGCGACGCTTTGTTTTCTGCTGATGTGGGACGAACTCGGCGATCTGTCGGACAGCCGACGTTGTTTTCAGAGCTCGGACCACTGGGCCTTACGCTGTTCTTGTTGTTGCTGTTTTGAAAAATGTCTTCCTCAGATATTGCAATAGCTTTTTTTGTTGTTGTTTCGCAACAGACGCGTTTCAGCTGAGCTGCAAATTTAAGGCAAACGCCTCCGGATATAATGACCTGCTTCTATAACTTTTCTAAAGTTTGTAATGCGAAGGTTAAAGAAGCCACTGGCTGGAGACATAAAAACACTTACCATCGGGTAGATGTTTCCGCGTGCAAACCATTAACTGGAGCAGTTCTTTTCGCGCGTTCGTTTTTTAGAGCGCTACGCGTGAAGGTTTAAATGAAATCTGTTGTATTTCCATGAACAGTTTTAATTTGGGAGGAAACCTAAACGTTTATCCGGGTCCTTTAACCGTTAAACTTCGCTTCCCTTTAAGTCCTCACCGTAACCTACGCTACTACCCAATCGAGTCAATCAGGTCGCTCAAAAAGTGGATCGTCAAGTCGCTCGTCGTCTCTGCAATTCTACTATCCAAAGCTAAATTAATAACGCAAGGACTGCCTGTAGGACTTCTCTGTTTTATTGTGTGATTCGTTTATCGGTTATAGAAAAAGCAACAATAGGACAATGTACGTTGCCTGCCAACAGACAAAATATATATCGTCTGCCACCAAACAAATGACGCGGTGAAGTAGCATCGAACGCAGGTGAAAGGTAGGATCGTTTGCTATTTCGCATTCAAAGCTACTGAAACCCATTGCTTTCTTTGCAAATTTCAAGTTGTTCTGCTGCCGTATAAATGCAGGCATCGACCGGTGGATGATATAGCTCTCGCGGTCGAGGGCGAAGCGCCTCTCGTATTTTGTGTTTTGGCAAGTTTTCACCAACACACGACTCGATCCTGGACTGGCGAACCGGTTAAAAATCTCTCACTGGTTGACAGCGTACGCCCAGCAGAAAGCTTTGCCACCACGTCCAATCAGCAACCGAGAGCTCTCTTGCTCTCCCCGCACTTTTGGCGGTAACGCTTTACAAGTAACTGTGGAACCTAGAGCGTCCAATGTTTTTCGGTAACGGAGTACCGCACACGATGTCTTTATTCCGAAACACTATCGGATAAAATAGTTACCTGGCTAGCTTATTTTGAGTAACGGGTAAACTAGTTACGTTACTCGTTTCATCTTCACAATACTTCAAAGCGCTTACACTTCAACTCCTTTTATGTGTTTTTAAACTCAGTCACATGGTCTCTTGTACTCATTCTACGCACCTTCAAAAAAGTTTGCCATTCTTTTCTCCACGCCAGCACTTTCACTAAATTATTCCGAACGCCCACACTCTTTATCCCAGTGCTGAAAAACGGTATCGCCGTCAATTGGCAGGCAAGTAACGCAAATAACAGTTACGCAGGATGTGACGTGTGTTATTTTTGCGTAACAACAAGGGTAACCCGTTCCTTTAATTTTAATGTGACGTAAGTCACTAACGCGTTTATTTTATTTAAAAGAACATGGAACGTACTTCGTTACCTTTTCTCCGTTAACGCCTAAAACACTGCCTCGCAGTTATTAAACTCCGACCCCACTTCATCTGCGACAAGGTATCCAAGGTAACAAGTCCGTTATGATGCGGTGCCTGGAACCAGGTACTCAAACCGGGAAACATAACGTTTCGGTTAGGGTTACGGTTACCGTTTCCTGCTTATAGAGAGATTTAGGCAGCCGTTTTTGCGCATCGGATATGGCACGATAGGCCCTCCGGTACGAACTGCGCATAAGCGTGTCTTCTGTAGTAGTGAATGCCAGTTCTTACCGGGAGGCACACCGTACCGTATCGGATGTGCAAAAACGGTTGCACAAGACTCCCTCATATCAGTTTGGTTTAGGTTTTTTACGGTTTAAATTTTTTACGGTTTCAATTAGCGGGTAAACGTTTTTAAAACTATTTTCGTTGTTTTTTTTTTCCTTTAATAATGTGTTTTATTGAAATTCTAGACGGCCGTTTTATCGTAAACACTTTAAAGTAGCCCTACATTTTCGAAAACGAGACACTCACAATAGGAAACAATCAAAAACATCTTAGTACTTCTAATTGGTCGAAAGTTGCTAACGTGTCTAGCTCCAACACTAGTTCACTGCATTTATTTTTATTGTATATTTGATACCTAAGCATAAGCCTTGCCGCACTACTCGGGGATTATCGCATTCTATGGGGGAGATAGGCGGCCGAGTGGGCTAGCGCACATCAGCTCGGAGCACGTGGAGCGAAAGCTCGCGCTGCAGAACCCAGGGATACTCGGTTCAATCCATCCCTGCTCGTTTGGATCTGGATGAGCATCGTACCGGCGTACGGTCGTGTATCACTTCTGCGTGGTGCACGTTAAAGTCACCAGGCTAGCGGTTGTACCGCTCTGGCTAAATTGCTAATCTACAGCTGAGACACCAAACTCCCACTGAGGCAGACTAACTTCCGGCTGTATAAACATACACACAACAATTTTCTTTTGCTATATTAAATAAAAAATAATCATAGTTAATTTGTTGTTCAGCAGAATTCGTACTCAACGTGAGAAAGTTCCCACTGCGTGCTGAAGGAACCATTCGCACCTTCTCGTCGCTGTACGGGGGCAAGTTCGTCTGCTTCTTTAGCAGAGGTTGTAGGGACGTTAGAAAGGCGAGTTGTGATTGGCTCTGATTATAAGGATTATGGGTAGACCTCAAATCAAGCTGTCCTGAGCTCTACCCAGTATCCTTCAATTAGAGCTCGGCGTTTGATATCACCACAACCCCTGCCAAAGAAGCTGACGAGCTTTGGCTCCATATAGCCTGTTGTAACCTAAGATATGCAGAAGAGGTTTCGCCCATATGGAAGGAATGAGCAGAACTATACCCCTACTTTAGGAAAATACACTTAAGTGGAGTAAAATAATGAGATTAAGAGCTGGGGTAGTTGGTGAAACTCATACAAGACGAGGTAGACGAACGAACAACACAGAACTTTTTAAAGTATGTCCTGTGTTGTTCGTTCTTCTTTCTTGTCTTTGTTGTTGTGCACTCTTACACCTACGTCAAGTTTGCTATTTCCAAGCAAATGCATGTGGTTATAGAAGCGCACGTTTCTCGATGTCCCATTTCTGAAGCTAGAAAGTTGTGCAATGATGTAATAGCACATAATGAGATAAAGCAGCGCAAATATATAAAAAGGAAGAGACAAACCAGAAAAGACAAAGCGCTGACTCGCAACTAAAGCTTCTTTACTCAAGTAAAAGAAAAAAAAGAAAAGAAGGGAAGAGAAAAAGGAAAAAAAACAACATTACTCCACGCAATCGCAGGCGCACCTTTCACCCAGGGTAGCTGAATACGGCACGCGCGGGAATCTCATTGTCAACTTCAGGAATTTCAGCTTTTTGCCTGAAAACGCCACTGATGCTGCGCTGATACACTTTTCACCTCCACTCTGTATGTGGAAGGCCTCCAGCACCTCGCGTGTCACTTTGTCCTTGTGTCGTCCCAAGATGCTGGTGGCATAAACAATGGCTCGCACAGGCACTCTTTGCAGTGAACCGATAGGTGTGCTCCAACTGTCGCTCCGAGAAAGTACCTGTGTTCGCGGAGCCTTTCATTCAGGCAACGTCCCATTTGTCCCACGTAGGTGCGGCCGCACGAGATGAGATACTCTAGACTACTCCCGTGACACATGGGGCGAACGACCTGACGTGCTTCTTACTACACTTGTTCCTTGCGATTCCCTCTTCCTTCGCATAAACTCTGGAGCAGATCTGGCTCATTTTTTGTGGGGCTGAGAAAACCAATGAGACTCCATATCGGTTTCAACATTTTTTTTTTTTTGAAATTGTAAGAAATTCTGTGTAAGTACGGGATAACTACAGGTCGCTTGCGTTCTACATCCCGTTGTGTAGACTGGCTACTCTTTACTTTCTTCAGCAGTTTGCTTGCAACGTCTTAAAGTAGTGTCGTGTCATTGGGCAGCCACCTTTCCTCAGTCTATCAGTCTGTAGCCTGAAGCTGTCCTCCAGAGTGTGGAGGCATGAATCTTTGAGCGCTGAGCTCAGGAGATCATGCCTCCACACTATGGGGGACAGCTTCAGGGTACAGACTGACAGACGGAGGAAAGCTAGCTGTCCAATGAAATGACACTACTTTCAGACGTCGCAAGCAAACTGCTGAAGAAAGTAAAGGGTAGCCAGTCTACACAACGAAATGTAGAACGCAAGCGACCTGTAGTTATTCCGTACTTATACAGGATTTCTCACAATTTTCAAACAAATGTTAGAAACCGATATGGTGTCCCAGTGGTTTTCACAGCACCAAAAAAATGAGCCAGATCTGCCCCAAAGTTAATGTGAAGGCAGAAGGAATCGTAAGGAACAAGTGTAGTAAGAAGCACGTCAGGCCGTTCGTTCCATGTATCACGGGAGTAGTCTACAGTATCTCCCTCTCGCGCGGTCGCACCTACGTGGGAGAAACAGGACGTTGCCTGACTGAAAGGCTCGGCGAGCACAGGTACTTTCTCGGAGCGCGAGCCGTTGTTTAGTGAAACCACCATCTTGGAACGACACAGGGACAAAGTGACACGCGAGGTGCTGGAGGCCTTCCAGATCCAGAGTAGAGGTGAAAATTGTATCAGCGCAGCATCAGTGGCGTTGTCTGGCAACGAACTAGAATTCCCAAAGTTGACAATGAGGGTCCAGCGCGTGCCGTGGTCAGCTACACTGGGTGAAAGGTGCGCGTGCCAGTGCTTGGAGTAATGTGTGTTTTTCCTTTCTCTTTTTTCCCTTTTTTTTTTTTTTCTCGTTTCATTGAGTAACGAAGCTTTAGTTGCCAGTCAGCGCTCTGTCTTGTCTGGTCTGTCTCGTCCTTTTTGTATCTTTGAGCAGTTGTATTCCATTATGTACAACGATAACTAACTAGCCCAGCTATCAACCTTATTATGTCATAGCATCATTTTCTTTGAGGTTTGGAGGCTGAGCCGCTGCTATAGATATGCTGCAACTAAAAATGCCACGAACTTTTGTCCAGCCAGGTTTTTACATCGAACTTCAAGGTTCGACTGGTTCGACGAACTTTCGAACTTTTAACCAAGTTCGACAACGCTCGACTTTGTGGACAGTGTGGCTGGATGTTGATACAAGCATGGCTAGGTTTGGCGAACATGTTTTTACGGAACAAGTCGTTTTATTTTATAAATACGTACAATAAACGGAACATCGTTGTAATAACTGAAAAGTTAACAACATAATTAATTGGAGCTATATTACAAGAAATAACCATACAGTGCTGCCCTCACTAAGAGTAGAATGTCTGCCTTGATCATCTGGTCATCACCATGAACTCCTAAGCCAAATCGTAAACGGCGATGCTGGTCGAAATTGAACCTCAATCAGTTCGCGACATCACTACTTGCAGTGTACATATGTCTTTATGCGATTAAGCCTTGGTGGAAGACGTAGTACAATACTTTGCGCTCTCAATTTTATAGCTCGGTACATCCTCTCTCATACCCTCTTCATCTTTCACTGCCATGGTCGTATTATCCCCTCTCGCCTTTTATGATGCAATTAAAAGAGGGGGCGGGGAGCGGGGGGGGGGGGGCTAAGATGAGCATGTTTTTACGTATGAAACCGGGGTTATACGTTGGTGGTCGAGTTTAGAGCTACCAACAGACAACTATTGATGAACAAACTACAAAGTAACATTGCAAAGGATTCGCTATACAGTTGCAGTTAACAGAATACAATTTCGGCTTAGCACACAACTAGAAATGTAATTTCGGGGTAACAGTTCTGCCTTTGAATCAAAATGTCTTCCCTAAACCTAAAACTTTTCCAGCTTTATTTTTTTTTTTTTTTGAATGACGTTTTTATGGCGTTTTTACACGCTCGTCATGACACTCGACTAACGATATTCTATTTACCTCGCAAACTATGCGCCCTCTAATGCCTTGAAAATATCCATTTATTAAAACTAACAATTGCGGGTGTCCCGAGTTCATTAGACGAAGTTCATAAAAAACGTCGATTTCGCATGATATAGGTATAATAACAACTAAAATGAATGAAAGGCAGTACAGAGTATTTGACACATAAGAGGAATCCAGTGCATTGTCTGAGTATTTTTTATGTGTTTTCTGAACAAAATACCTACGCTCCATATCTTCATGTTTTTTTTTTGCTTTCTCTATATCAAATAGTTTGGAAATAAAGCTGCTCTAAACTATTAAAGCGTTGACAAACTGACGGCAAGAAGTTTCTGCAGCGGACTGACCAATGACCGCAAGAAGTTTCTGAAGCAGACTGTCGACTCCACGACTGCACGACTAGACTCAACCCTACAAATACCGACCTACGGCTAGCCGTTCTGTCGTTTTCTCGGCTCCCGTTTGACCCACTAAAAAAAAAGGTAAGGGGGGAAAGGGGCTCAAGTTTTTTTTGTTTTTTTTTTTTTGTTTTTGCTCTTGTTGGAATCAGAGCATGGCAAGTGCAACACGCCGGCCATCCGGTCGGCGCCTCTGTCGACCTCAGTACCCCCCCGCCAGATTCGACTGTGCCGCCTGAAAATCGATGTTGTACACTCATTTATGGTTAATAATGATCCCGTTTATATGGATACGCCGCTATGTGCACACCATATTCGGGGAGAAACTGGGAAAATACATGCTTATTTGTCTCTTTATTATGGACAGCTCATATTATGGACGTGTTTTGGGGGAACGGAGGTGTCCAAATTAACGAGACATCAGTGTACTATGAAAATAATACCTGGAGAAGGGGAACAAAGGAAACAGAGGACAAACACCGGTAACCTAGCTGCTCTTGAAGACTTGTGCTTGTTCTTTGTCTCTCTTGCTCTCCTTCTCCAGGGAGTATTTTCGACGTCGGTGTGCAGCTCGCTTGCACCTTTGTATTAATTGCATTATCAGTATCACTGTATTGGCTGTATTTGCAGATATATATTTATATCCATATATATGTACAGCGTGTCACAAAAAAAAATGTACAGTTTTTTTTTGTTTTACCACAAAAATAAACTAGGCTTCGCCGAACGCTCATTCTCCGCCCGAAAGGTAGCGCTAGATTTCACAACCAGATGCCAAAGTTTCAGCCCGATCCGATAGCTTATTCAACAGTTATGTGATTTTCTGAAAAGTTCAATGGGAAAATGAAGCCGATTTTTCCCCTTTTTCGGTTTCTCGTGCCCATAGAGCCCTATGTATTCGAAAACTCCGCCGGCCGCTCTTTTCCCATTGAAACTTTCAGAAAATCAGTTCTAAATATTTAATAATCGGGCTGAAACTTTGGCATCTGGTTGTGACCTTTAGCGCTATCTTCGGGCGGAGAACGAGCGTTCGGCGATGCCTAGTTTACTTTTGCGGTAAAAAAACCGTGTAAATGTTTTTCTGAGACACCCTGTACATATCTACCAGTCGCCTTATACGAAACGTCAGTATAAAACCTCTGATATATTATTTTCTTTCTCTGAAGCGTACTGAAAAAATGTAGCGATTGTAGGAATGGGGAGATTTAGAAATATTGACTTTTCATTATAAGCCCGACCACTGATTACAACTAATTATCTTACTATTAAAATTAGATTGAACGGGACTGTATTACCAGATGCACCAGTCTCTGACAGTAGGCATCTCTGTCATTGGCCACAACAATTCAAGATCCCTCTTCAAAGTAATTGTTGAGAAAAACTAATGTTGTTCCTTTTCGGTTAATATCGGTTAGCATCAGTTGCCGGTAAATAAATTAGGGTTACGCTTAAGGTTTTTATAAGTTTCAAATATCGGTTTCGTTCCGGATACCGTACCGAAAAAACTTTGTTTCTAAACGGTTTCCGGTTTCGGTTATGGTTACGGTTTCAGCCCTTGCTTGGAACGCGTCTACGACCGGTGTGTTTAGCATCCTTGGAGAGCAAGTCGTCTCCTTCTTGCGCAGGAGTTTAGGTGACACCAAAACAGATCCGAGCTCTGATTGGCTTTGATCGAAATAGTAGTGTTTAGACATTAAAGTTACATGCCTTGAAGTCTAGCCACTACTCTATTCAATCAGCCAATAAGATCTCGGCGTTCTGACATCATCACAACACCTGTGCAAGACGCAGACAAACGCGCACTCCGCATTCCTCTCATGTATCGAAAGTGGCGCCGATGTGGCAACAAACAACGTCACAGAAGGTGGAGTGTCATGCTGTCGGATATCACGCTCCTGGTTGTTGTCCGTAGAAGCTGCGGAAAAGAGCGCATGCAAAAGCGAGTGCCTCCACCATTGCCGCCTCCGGACTCCTGGCAGCCGAAGCTTCCGTGAACTGTCAAGCTAGAAAGCGACCTGCAGTCGCTTTCTAGCTTGGCTGCTGCTGCACCATGGCTGCTGCAACGCCGCTAGAATCTTGACTGTCAACAGCATTGCACTTCTAAGACGCAATCAGGCGCAAATCGAGGGACCACTTTTTTTGACGCGGTAATCCCTTAAGTCTGAGACGCGTTCCAGGCGCCATAATTGTGCAGAATTTTGAGCGTCATCTAAAACGGCAAACGCGGGCCACTGAGTGCACACGAGAAAAAAAGCTGACGCGGCGCTCGGGTCCGATCAGTGCCCTGCGTTTGTTTTAAAATTCACCACAACAACTTTGGTGTCTGCACTAGTTGTCAAATGAACAAACTAAATTTTGTGCATTATTCATGCACTGCACGAAGTAGTTCTATGCCATTAGTTCGTTGGAGGAAGAAATATTAATTTTGGCCTTTGGAACGCGTCTGTATTGATAAAATAAATAATGTCAATCTGATATGCACCTACTTATGTATAAATTCAACTCACGAAGTGGAGAATTAGTAGCATTCCGCGAGTAGCCGGACTTTATTTTATTGCGGCTCTTGAGGTTGAATACCGGTATAGCGGGTGCCGCTTGCGCTTGGTGCGATCAATCCGTCGGCTGATTAAGGCGTTGGCCTTTGTAGCCAATTATTGGGGTGACTGAAATCCCCAGAGTAAATCACCGTCTAGGGCTCATCGCGTGCTCTGTGTGTTATCAATCCAGGAAAGAATATGTGATAAGCCTTTTCAACAGGGGCTGACTAGAGCTACAAACGCTGATCAGCAACTGTGCATGGGCGCCGCCATAACCGACTTTAGTTTTTTTCCTCCTCTTAACTGTTTTACTTCACTTTCTCATTGCCATGGCAAACCAGGTAATTGCAATTTTATATTATAATGTTGTATTTTCCCATGATTGGCCTTTCTGCAGATTCGTCAACACCCGTTTCAGTGGCTCAGTATCTCGGTAAGACAAGAAAAGATCAGCAGTGGCGGCTGTATTCTGGCGTGTGTGCGAAGCGTCGATAAAAGGAACCTGATAGTGTGTTCTGGCCCCGAACACAGGAGATTATTTCTTGCTAGGAATTACAGCCGTGTTTGCTGTAACAGTTGTCAGGATTTGACCCCGAAAGCATTTCATATGTGTTTTGGACATCGCAGGTGCCTTCTCACAATATTCAGATGGATCTAAAAAATACAATCTTGTGAATATTATTTTTGTGGATTTTTTTTATATATTGATCATGAACTTAAGGACAATAAAGTAATGTCGAAGTTTGTTTCACGCGTTATTATTTCACTACAGTCGTTTGAAGATTCCACTGGAGTAGAGTTTATGAATCATCAAGAGTTATATAGTATGCCTCGGCTATGTTTAGCATTAAAGCGAGACGCAAATTATAGAGAGTTGGGGCCAGGCAGAAGAGAGGTATTTCGATACACAAACCACTGGCAGTTCACAGGAGCACTCAAACTGATCGCTCCTAATGAATACATTCGTTGCCAGGATACCACACATAAGGTTAATTTGAATAATATTTTCGCGCATTTCTGTAAATATATTGCACAGCACCCTCAAATTTTATTGTTTTATTTTTTAACGTTTCTGGATTTAACACTAGTCACCGACATGCTTAAAATGACAAGGAAAGTTTTTACTTGTCCCACCTCTCTCGCGAGCTTGACATCTTTGGTTGCGGTGTCTGGTGAGTTTCAAGCAACTAGGGCAGCGAACGCATGGCGAAAATTGACGATCGAGCGCGTGCTGGAGGCAGTGAATGCGAAAGAAAGGCCCTGCCTTTCCTATCCTGCCAGTTACTATTAACACCGAGATCAGTGAGTGGCGCCCTTCTTTGGTTTCTTTTCGTGATGTAAAAAACAAGTGTTTGCAACGCCGCGATGTGACCAGTCATAATCCATGCTGCGTTTTGTCAATTACGAACTACAAGATCGATAGTGTGTGTCCCAAGCATGAAAGAGTTTGGAATCATCACATTTTTAAAGCTTCTCCGTAAACATCGATGGTCTGACATTGTCGTTATTTCCGTCGCTGGAAGCGAAATTAATCAAAGGGTCATATTTGGTCACGCCCGTTGCGAATAACATGTCTGAATCTACCAGTCCCGTACTGCTCTTATAACCGAAAACGACCTTTTTGAAATTAATTGAAGCAGAAGCCGAGTACTGATCTATTTCTATTATTTTATCGTTCGTATTTCTCATTTATTGTTTATCCCTCCTATGCGGCTGCCGCAGGCGTAACCTCATGGCAAGCTTCTAAAGATGACGTAGCGTCTGGAGAAGATCCTTCCTTTAGGGTTTTGTTAACCCGCTGTTTTATGTTAGCCTCGCGTAAACGGTAAGGATGTAATCCGGTCAGGCAGCCTCTCCGATCGATACTGCTGGAGTTCTCCTCGTGGCGGACGCGAAATATCCATTGCAAGTAAGTGAGATAAAGTATGCCAGGAAAATTCCATCTATAATGACGAAAAGAAGAAACGCCGCATGGCTAACGAGTGTTTTTCTTTTTTCTTTTTTTTTTGTTCTCAGTCTAGAGCTTGGGCCTCCATCTGGAAGCAAATCACATAATCATATACTGCGTTTTGCATTAGGTCCGATCAGAGCGAACGCCACAGTCTGATGAAGATAATCATGTAGCACCACCATTGCATCCTCATGGCGGTTGCCGTTTTTGCGTGTTTTTTATCACGGGCTCAATCGACTAGGCACAGGAAGTGCGGCGTGATCTTACAATTTGTTTCACCTGCGTGATTGGTTTAGCTGGTAGCAGCAAACGTACAGAAAAGACGAGCGTGACGATGCAATTTTACGCCGATTGATCGGCTGCGTCCGATCGCTGTGGTTGATGGATTGGTTGATTGGGGGTGTATGGCACATCAGCAACTAAGGCTATAATGCGCCAAAAGTCTGAGCTATTGCAGTATAGGGTTAGAGAGAAGAAAGAGCTACAGTGGCGGGTGATGTGATAAAACTATAAACATGCATTTGTATAAGTGTAAAAGGCATGGTCATGAGTTTGGGGTGGAAAATAAAATCACATTCGGTGTATAAGGCCGATATCAGTGAGAAACTTAAATAAGCAATCATGTGAAATAAGTGGTTCATCACCTAGAAGGGCAGGGCTAGGTGCAGTAGGACATGTTCTCTATATAGTAGTAAGAAGCGTTTCTGACGGTATTGATCATATGTGTGACATTCAATTAGGATGTGTAGAACGCTTAAAGTTATGTTACAATGATCACATACTGGAGCATCCTCCCCACTCAAAAGGTGCCCATGTGTGACACGGGTATCACCAATTCGTAACTGATACAGGACCACTTCGTAGAAGCGCTCCCGATGCCGGGCACTCTCCCATTCACTTATGTAAGGTTTTACTGCATGTAATTTGTTGTACATTTCAGTTTTCCACTGAAGTTGCCACCTTGATCGAATGCACCGTTTTAAAGACGCGTGATAGTCTCTATAAGGTATTTTACGCAAGTCTAATTGTTTATTGTTAGCAGAACGCGCTGCAGAATCAGCCGCTTACTTTCCCGGGATGCCAACATGGCTAGGCACCCAGCATAAAGTTATGCGAATGTTGCGGTTTGCGGCTAGAATAATCTTACTTTTCAATTCAAAAACAAGCGGGTTTGTAACACGTTCCAGCGATAAAACTGCTTTTAAAGAACTCAAAAGAGTCAGTGAATACTACTGAGCGAGGAAACCTTTTCTTGGTAATGTAGTCGACCGCCAATAGCAGACCATAGAGCTCTGCCATAAGTATGGTGGCGTTTGAATTTATTCTCCTCACTAGCTTAACGGATGGACCAATCATAGCGCATCCCACAGTGGAGTCGTCTTTTGTCCCGCCCGTATAGAAACTTGTATACTCTTGATATTTACATTGAAGTTACAAAAATTCCCGCTTCATGACTTCCTTTGGAACATCTTTTTTACTATGTTTCGTTAGTGTGAAGTCGCAGTGAATGTTGCTGTAGTCGCATGGGGCAATATGTGGATGATACTGGACTAATGGGGCCTTTGCATCCATTCCAACAGACTCTGCTGAACTACAATTCCAAATTGAAAGAGGAAAAACTATAGAGGGCTTGTTTTGAAATGGTCTCTCGAATCAAATGTTTTCTATGTTATCTCGGCCAGGGTGCTCGGGGACCGAGCGGGCCCTAATGGAGTGCATGAAACCCAGTGCGAACCTTCTAAACTCCAAGGATGATTCATCAGCTTCTACGTACATACTACGTACTGGAAAGGTGCGGAACGCACCCGTAGCTAAACGCAACTGCTGATGGTGAATGGGGTCCAGCATCTTCAAAACCGATGCCCGGGCTGAACCATTAACTATGCAACCATAGTCAAGGCGGGAACGAACGAAAGAGCGATATATGCGTAATAGACACAGTCGGTCCGAGCCCCATGCCACATGCGAAAAAACCTCAAGAACGTTGAGAGATTTCAGACATTTCAGTTTAACACTCTTAATATGTGAATAAACGTGAGTTGGGGGATCGGTGGCCGAGTGGTCTAGCGCACACCAGCTCGGAGCACGTGGAGCGAAAGCTCGCGCTGCAGAACCCAGGGATCCTGGGTTCGAGCCCCACCCCTGACCGTTTTGATCTGGATGAGCATCGTACCGGCGTGCGGTCGTGTATCACTACTGCGTGATGCACGTTAAAGACCCCAGGCTAGCGGCTGTACCGCACTGGCTAAATTTCTCATCTACAGCTGGGAGACTCGTCGCCCCTGTGAGGCAGACCAAGTTCTAGGCTGTATAAACACACACACAACCCAATTTTTTTTAAACGTGAGTTTTGAATCAAATATAAGACCCAGAAATTTGTGTTCACTTTTTATGGAAATTGGAGTGCCATCCATACTTAAAGATGGATCATGGCAAATTCCACGCCGACGAGAAAAACAAACACAGGCTGTTTTTTCGGGCGAAAATCTAAAGCCATTTGTATCAGCCCATTTGATCAAGTTATTAACCGTAAGTTGAACCCTACGTTCACAAATCGACAAGATGCAGGACGAGACTGAGATCTGCAAGTCATCAACATACATGGAATATTGTACTGAAGCTGGTATTACACGAGTAATTGAATTCAACTTAACGATGAAAAGAGTGACACTAAGCACGCCTCCCTGGGGGACTCCATTTTCCTGTATGAACTCTCTTAAAAGTGTTGTCCCCAGTATGCTAAAATGCCAAACCGTGTCATAAGCCTTCTCTAAATCAAAGGAAACGGAAAGGCATTGTTGCCTGTTCACAAATGCCTCACGCACAGCGGTCTCAAAACGAACTAGATGATCGACTGTGGACCGAGCTGAACGGAAACCGCACTGGTACTTATCAAGTAGGTTGTTTCTCTCCAAGTAAAACATAAGTCTTTTATTAATCATTCGCTCCATAGTCTTTGAAATACAGCTAGTTAAAGCTATGGGTCTAAAGCTAGATGAACATGAGGGATCCTTGCCTGGCTTTAGCCCTGGTACGATGATAGCAACCTTCCAAGAGAATGGAAAGTGACCCTCGAGCCAAACTCTATTAAAAAGGTACAAAATAACTTCAAGGGTGAACGGATGCAGATGTTCGAGCATTTTATAATTAATCCCTTCTGGTCCAGGTGCAGACTGCTTGGATGAAAGAGCCGACTGAAGTTCGTGTAGTGTGAATGGAGCATTATATGGTTCTCTCATAGCCCTGAAGGTGGTCACGGTCTTTTTTTCAGCCTGCAACTTGTGTCGCTGGAAATTTCGAGTATAATGCTCGGAACTCAATACAAATTCGAAGTGTTCCCCTAGGATGTCTGCCTGCTCTTTCAGACTCGCAGGGCATATTCCATTTCGACTTAAAAGTGGGACAGAAAATGCCCGGTAAGAACCATCGATTTTATGCACTCGGTTCCAAATTTCTTTCAGGCATGCACTGCTATTAATAGAAGAAGCATATCCCCTAAAGCTTCGCCGCTTAGCGTGCCTTCGGATGTACCTTGCTTGTGCCCTCGTTCTTTTGAAATTAGTAAGGTTGCTCGGTGTAGGATATCGCCTAAAATTTCCCCACGCTTTTTTTTTTTTAGCCTCTTGGCAGTCTTCATTCCACCACGGCTTTGACCTTTTAAGAAGATGGGTGGATGTCATCGGCATGGCAATCATTGCAGCTTTCAGGATGTGCTTTGTGAGATGGTCTGTTGCTTCGTCGATAGAGAGTTGATGTAGAGATGAAACAGCTAAAAGAGATGATTGCTTAAAACGTGCCCAGTGAGCTTTTTCGAACTTCCACCGAGGTGAACGCGATGAAAGTGTGACGTGAGAATGATTCAACTCTAAAATTAGTGGAAAGTGGTCACTTCGATATGGATTTGGGATGACCTTCCCTGAAAGCAATGGTAATATTAAAGGATGACAAATGGACAAGTCTATAGAAGTAAAAGTATGAGTGGTAGAACTAAAATAGGTACAGTAGCTTCATTTGTGTTCAGTAGGCACAATCCCGAGGAAAGAAGAAAGCGTTCAATGAGAGCCCCTCTGGGATCTCGTCTGCCACTCCCCCACAAGGGTTGTGTGCATTAAAGTCTGCCAAAAGTAAAAAAGGTGATGGAAGCTGACTAACAAGGTCTTCAAGCTCTTCAATCTTTAGCTGATAACTGGGAGTATATATAAAGAACAATCTGTAATCCTACGATCTAACGAAATGCGGGCTGCCACAGCCTCCAGCGAAGTCTGCAGGGTCACTTCGCTACATTGAGTTGAGCGTTGCACTACAACTGCAACGCCTCCAGATGAATGAACTGCTTGTATCCGGTCCTTGCGAAATGCCTGGAAGTACTTTAATATATTAGTGTGGCTCGCTTTTAGATGCGTTTCCTGCAAGCAAAATGCAATGGGGTCGTGATCGCCTAGTAGCTGGCTCACATCGTCATAATTAGGAAGGAGGCCTCTACAGTTACATTGAAGAAAAAGAGACATTGGTATTCTAAAAGGAAGTCAGATCGATATATATATACATATATATATATATATATATATATATATATACCAGAGAAGGCTAAAACACAAATTTACGGAGCTTTTGGTGCCTCAACACGTGGGATTTTTTTTTCTTAGCAGTGTCCTTCGGTCGTCCTACAGCCTCAGAGGAGACAAGAGGAAGAGACTCTGTGTCAGGAAGAGACTGGTCATCTTCAGAGAGTGGTAGGCTCTCGTCCATTTTTTCCTCCGGCGAGAGCGTTGGTCCCTTGGGCGGAGGAGGCTGTTCTGTCCGCCTGGGCTTCTGGTTTCTGGAGGAAGCACGAGGTGGGAGCCCTCGACCCCTGCCAGAAGGGCTAGCTAGGGCCGCTGATGGCACCCTTGGTGCCTCGGAGGGGGTGGTACCCTCCTTGGAGGATACAGCACCCTTTGAACATGAAGGTGACTGAGTGTGCGTCACCTTCAAAAGTTCGGAAGGGGACCCCTGTGGAGAGGACAGGTCTTCCGGGGAAGTCTGTGTCTCCACAGATGCCCTAGACAGGGGGGTCCCCTCAACACTGCCTGGGCATAAAAACCCCTTGCCTGAAAGGCAAGCTGTTCATTGGCTGCTTGGTAGTTAAGGTTATGTTTTACTTTGAAAGTCAAGACATATTTTTCCTCTTCTCATTTTGGGCACGAGCGAAAGAAAGCGGAGTGAGCTCCGCTACAGTTTGCAGATTTCGGTTAATTTTCACAGATGTCCGCTACATGGTCAGTACCGCCGTACTTTCCACGCGTTGCTCGGCCACGGCAGTTTCGAGAACCATGCCCGAAACGTTGGCGACGGAAACACCGCTGAGGATTAGGAATGAAAGGGCGGACTCTGCAGCTCAAGTATCCTGCCTTCACGGTGGACGGGTGGGCATGGAGTTCAAACTTGAGTATAAGATGGCGGGTTGGTTTTTCTTGTCCATCACGTTTTAAGGTTATCCGTCTAACGGCAACAACAGCACGCTTGCGCAAACCTTCGAGGATCTCGTCTTCACTGCATTCGAGAAGGTAATCTCCTGAGATGACACCGCGAGCAGTCTTCAGGGTACGGTGGGGGGTGACAGTAACCGGGTAGTCTCCCAGGCTTGTCATCTTCAAGAGTGCTGTGCTCTGTGGCTTATTTTCTACCTCAACAAGGAGGTCTCCAGCAAGCTTCTCTGCCTTATAACATTTTCCAACCACTTGTTCTAGATGTTTTGCAGTGACAAAGGGACAAATTTTTAACAAATGCACAGTATCTCTTCTAGAGTGAACTACAAGAAATCGAGGATATTTTTCTGGTTCATTAGCTTTTTCGAAAGTAGAGGGAGCAGGGCGAACCCTTTTGGGGGGTCGCTCTGCTCGGGGTTTAGAAGAGAGGGGCGGCATAAAAAGGCAAAGGGTTTTCGGAATCTGCGTCGCGCCGCCCATTACGGAGCCCAACAGGGAATAGGCAACACCCCATAACAAATATGACTTTGCTGGAAGTATTACTCTATTAGCGCTACCCAGAAACTATAACCAAGTGTGGATCTGGACGTGAGTATCTGTCACCACCCAAGGTTAGCCCTTGCCGCCAAAGGAGTTGAAAAGGAAAGAAGAGAAATGAGAAGAGTGAAAAGAAGGAGAAGACGAAGGTGAAAGATGGGAGGGGATAGTAGAAAGAGTGGCGACTAGACTGAATCATCCTGGCCGGGCTCTACCAGGACTCCCGTCTATGAGAAGCGGGTGCCGAAGTGGTGTATTGCCTGGCCCGGGGGGCCCCGAAGGGTCCTAACTTACCCCGGGCTCGGCTCCACCACCAGGATGCCCTTTTCCCCAGACATGGGAAAGTCACGCACAGCCAGACGTGGGCGGGCGAACCCGCATGGCTCGGGGTCCGTGGAGACGCCACTCTCTAAACACCTGCTTTCACAGGTGCACCCTGCGGGGAGTTGGCTGTGGTCGGAGTTGAAGTGAACCAGTGTACCAACATTCTTTTTCTTATATTTTTTTTATAAACCTGTTTTAATTTTTTTCCTCGTTACGAAACGCAGTTCCGATATTCATAAAATATTTGCGAAATCAACTAATCTGATATTTTCCACCTGGAGCTTACCCATCTGTTCATTAGGTTTTACTGATACGGAGCAAAAGAAGACGAGCGAAAACGACGTCTTTTATCCGGGCTCGTATCTTGACCAGCGAAGTCATAAGTCCCGTGTCAAGTGTAACATTTTAGCTGCGAACGCATTGTGCGAATTTGTTCCAAAAATATATCGTAGGAAACTGTAGGCACTCCTTGCTTGAATCAGTCTCAAAGGTGCCTTTAAATACACTTTTCTGCAGAGCACTGGGAATGCCAGTCACTTCCATTTACTATGAGAACTTGGCGGATGCCCATGACGTAATTAATATTGGAAATAAAAAAGTGAAAGCCGTTTACAACTCCCTGTAACACCGAATTGGAGCGCAGCTCTTGAGGAGGAGGAGGGAAGGGTACTGGGGGGTGAAGTGACCTGGGGGGGGTCACGTGACCTTGGGGAGTCACGTGACCATGCCGATGATGTCATCAGTGACGTCACTGATGACGTCATCATCGGTGATGATGACGATGACGATGCGGATGCCGGTGACGTCATCGATGACGTCATCGGGGAGGTCACGTGACCTCGGCGGGGGTCACGTGACCCTGGGGGTGTCACGTGACTTCGGGGGGCATCCGCATCGTCATCGTCATCACAGATGACGTCATCAGTGGCGTCACTGATGACCTCACCGGCATCCGCATCGTCATCGTCATCATCACTGATGACGTCATCAGTGACGTCACCGGCATCCGCATCGTCATCGTCATCATCACTGATGACGTCACTGATGACGTCATCAGTGATGATGACGATGACGATGCGGATGCCGGTGACGTCATCGATGACGTCATCGGAGAGGTCACGTGACCTCGGCTGGGGTCACGTGACCTGGGGTGTCACGTGACCGGGGGGTCACGTGACTTCAGGGGGGTCACGTGACTTTGGGTGTCACGTGACCTTGGGGTGACCTTGGGGGCCACGTGACCTTGGAATGACCTTGGGGGCCACGTGACCTTGGGATGACCTTGGTTACGCCGACGGCGACGGCGACGGCGACGGCGACGCCGCTCAAGCCGGGAACGGGCCCCTAAGAGCTGCGCTCTAAAAAAAATATATTTCTGCGATGTTACACTGTGCATGACGTTTTAATTTCATTCCATCTACAAAATGGGTTATTCGTACCGAAATGTTTTTCTTGAATAGTAAACGACTTATTTTTCGCGGGCTTAATATTTCGTGATTTAAGAAAAGCTGAAGTTTTAGAATACTTCGCGGGTTTTAATTTGCGCGACGCGATGGTATCTCAATGTAGATTCTAATGTGTTTACATTTCACCGGAATTGTTCGGGGGACCTATTTTCTGCGATTAGGCGATTCGCAAAGTTCGCCAAAAATTAAGTTCTCACGAAAATTAAGTCGCTTACAGGGTGTACGACAATATAGTCCCGGACTCAATGGTCCCGGACATTATGGTACCGGACAATTTGGTCCCGAGTGCAAACCTGGAAAAAATGGTCCTAAGTGAATTGTTTGACACTTTTGACGCTCTGTCTAAAATGCCGCTGATACATCAAAATCTTTTTTAGAGCGCAGCTCTTAGGGGCCCGTTCCCGGCTTGAGCGGCGTCGCCGTCGCCGTCGGCATAACCAAGGTCATCCCAAGGTCACTTGAACCCCAAGGTCATCCCAAGGTCACGTGACCCCTCCCCCAGGGTCACGTGACCCCCAAGGTCACGTGACACCTAAAGTCACGTGGCTCCCCAAGTCACGTGACCCCCGGGGTCACGTGACCCCCGATGACGTCATCAGTGACGTCACTGATGACGTCACCGGCATCCGCATCGTCAGCGTCATCATCAATGATGACGTCATCAGTGACGTCACCGGCATCCGCATCGTCATCGTCATCATCACTGATGACGTCACCGGCATCCGCATCGTCATTGTCATCATCACTGATGACGTCACCGGCATCCGCATTGTCATCGTCATCATCACTGATGACGTCACCGGCATCCGCATCGTCATCGTCATCATCACTGATGACGTCATCGGCATCCGCATCGTCATCGTCATCATCATCCACATCGTCATCGTCATCATCGCTGATGACGTCATCAGTGACGTCACTGATGACGTCACCGGCATCCGCATCGTCAGCGTCATCATCACAGATGACGTCATCAGTGACGTCACTGATGACGTCACCGGCATCCGCATTGTCATCGTCATCATCACTGATGAGGTCACCGGCATCCGCATCGTCATTGTCACCATCACTGATGACGTCATCAGTGACGTCACTGATGACAACACCGGCATCCGCATCGTCATCGTCATCGTCACCATCCGCATCGTCATCGTCATCATCGCTAATGACGTCATCAGTGACGTCACTGATGACGTCACCGGCATCCGCATCGTCATCGTCATCCTCACTGATGACGTCACCGGCATCGTCATTGTCATCATCACTGATGACGTCATCAGTGACGTCGCTGATGACGTCTTCGGTATTCGCATCGTCATCGTTACTGATGACGTCATCAGCATCGTCATTGTCACGTGACCCCCACCCAAGGTCACTTGACCCCCCCCCAGTACCCTTCCCTCCTCCTCCTCAAGAGCTGCGCTCTAATTCGGCGTTACAGGAAGTTGTAAACGGCTTTCACTTTTTTATTATCCGAAACAATTGAAAACGACGCCGGGACATTACCGTCAAAATTCGAAATTTGAGAATTCAGTATTTGTGTAGTAAAAAAACAATTTCCAAATGCCGAATTCGAAGTTCCCGCGCTATCCGCGTCGGTGCATTGACGTCAAATATTGCGGAGTCCTGAAGGTCTACTTTCTTTCACGACTCCGCGTTGTTGCCACCGCGACCCAAAGCGAAGAGGAAACGAGCGGGAGAGATAAGGGCGCCGGCGGACCGGTTTTATTCCGTGCGAGCGGCGAGCGGCGAGCGGCGAGCGCCTGCCCAGGCGGCATGTTTTCCGAGGGAGGATGCAATTCGAGAAGGCGACATCATACCGGACTCCGATTGTTCGTATTTCAAATATAAAGGCCGTAGTGAGTTCGCAATTGCGCTAAAAACATGTTTTACGATTGCCGTTATTAAATGTTATAGAAATGTCGCGTACAAAGCTTCTAAATTTCATGATGTTTGACGTCACGAATCAAACGGAGCGAGGAGGCGAAAAGCGGGAGAGGAGTGCGCCAAAAATAAAAAGGCGCGCGGTAGCGTGCGAAATTTTTTTTTCGCGATGCGTCTTTTTTGGCGTGTCTATGACTACAACTTGCATCGTTTCAGACAATAAAAATAAATACGACCCTTGGGTTGTCAGTGCCCTTTAAGATGAGTGATAGAAATGGAATACTTCACATGTCGATTCATCATAGGGGGAATGAAGGTCATTTATCGTGCAGGTACAGCATGTTTCGATGCAGTGTCAGGAAATAACAATGAAAAAGAAACATGATTTTGACCAAATCACATCTTTTATTATGCTCTAACTAAATGTTTACGATCTTGAAGCGGCAGTTGTTGTGGGAACGTGTTAATATGGCCCACGCCCTTCAGAGGGGGTCATTCATGGTGAGGCTCCCTCGTACGTCTGTGTGCTGATTGTTAGAAGTCGCTGTTGCACTTCTCGGTAGTCTGATTCAAACTCAAGTTGAACACACGAAAAGAAGAACGAATGGAGAAAATTATGCGCAAAAAATATAAGCTCTAGATTGACAAACGGATCGCAACATAAGTATTTTGCGAATCACATTTAATAACAGAAACCTGTGAAGACCAAGAGATAAAAATGTTACTTAAAAAAATGACCAACGGCTCATTCTATAAGTGTTTAGCAAAAATAAATATACGCAATCTACAAACCTGTAAAAAGCATTAAAAAAAAGAAAATTGCCCCGAAAATGACTTGAGACCATTTTGTCCGGCCAAGCACTCGGGGCCATTTTGTCCGGGACCTTATTGCACGGGACCATATTCTGCGGGACCATATTGTCCGGGACCATTTTTTCCGGGATCATATTGTCCGGGACCATAATATCCGGGATCATAATATCCGGAACCATAATGTCCGGGAGCATAATATCCGCGACCATAATGTGTGGATCCCCGTTTACAGTCTGTAATAACACAAGAAACACTTGCGCATCAGTTCGCGAACTCGACATGAGTTATTTTATTTTATCGGGAGTCATTTCAATTTGCAAGAAACATTCGCATGCCATTCCATTGAAGTGATATAGTCAATTACGAAGTTTGTTCAGAATGCTTTCTTCGCGGGGGCATAGAATTTTTGTAAATGTACTCATGGAAACCTTTCATTTTTTTTTTGTATGAACACACCATATTTTGCCTAAATTCGATGTGCCATAGTGATATTTTACAACTCCAGGTTTATTTTGAATACTACCATGCAAGGAAATTCTGGAGTCGTTTTTAAAATGGAAGTTGTTTTACCGTTTTTATTTTATTATCAAAAATATGTACCGCATATTTATTGTTCTAAACATATGTTTTACAATTTATTTTTACCTCCTATTAAAATACTTTTTTTTTTTAAATATTGCTAGGGTTTCGTGTTTTCGAAAGTCCGAAAAACACCCGCCGATAAGATTTTGGTCAATTCGTATTTATCCGATAAACTGGGAATGTTTATGGGCCAATGCCACTCCCCCCCGCCCCCCGCCAATAAAAAAAAACTGAATTACTCCTTTATGTTTACAATTTCATCAGCACGGAGTCAATGGTCCTGAGAAAATGTCACCATAACTACCTTTCTAAGCTTGGACCGTTGTCAAAAGGAGTCTTACCGCATGTCTCACCAAGGATGTTTCAGGGCAACAGGTCATCGTACATTCGGGTCATGACATAAGACACTCTTTTGATTTCAAGTTTGGGCCATGCCATCTGTGATTTAGAGAAAAGCGAGGACATATTTTTGTAACAGTGAAAGCTATGGGCCGTAGAATTTGTAAAAATATGGAAGAGGGGCAGTAGAAACTTCTTTGTTACATCCTTAACCCCTCCACCTCGCGCGGCCGCGCGCTAGCATGATGATATAGGATGGGATGAGTACGAGCTTGCTAGCGACTACCTCTGGGAGTTTATTGAATTGAAGGTATCGTTGTGTGAGTGACTTTTGTCGTGGAACAAATTAGTACTACCAATGGCAATGGCACCAACTAAAAAAATTTAATATTTACAAGTGCGTTTTTTCTTGGCATACATTTACATTCAGTTATAATTTATTTATTTGTAGTAGGAAACACTGCGAAATTAAACTCCGTATTTCGTAGAATTGGGAATCAAACAAATATAATCTCTGATAAACTCAGAAATATTTGGTAAAAAATAAAGTCCGAAAAACATCCTCCGAATTCGACGAAAACTAACTCCGAAAACACGGAACCCTAAACATAGCGTTTCAGCGTAAATATCCTTTATTGGCCAGCCTGAGAAAAAACTGAGCATGGTGATACATTTATTTTAGGGTAAATGAAGTAAAACAACGTTTTTGCCGTTCTTAATGCAGAGCACTTTAAGGCTCCGTTTCAATAAATTTTACCTTTTACAGGTTTGTTTTTAATAGAAAGGCATACTCTGATTACGCAGCACACTTTCACACCTCAAGTAAGCTGTCTCTTCGTTCAAAATTAAGTGTCGTTGCTCCCTTGTGGAAGCTGTAATTGCGGCTTGCCAGGAAAGACTGTTCGTTTTTCTAAACCTGACACCGTTGTAAATTATACTGACGGTATAAAATAAGGCAACGAACGAACTCCCACATTACCATAAAAAAATGAAGCAAGAAGAAAGAGGAAGCCAAATTAATCGAGCTTCAACGTGAAACTTCGGCGAAAATCCAACCATGCTCAGCATTCTCGTTCCCTTGTCTCTGAAAGTAGGTCTTCCACGTCGCCAAGACAAAGCTCCCAGGGGTGTGCTTCGAAGCGGCTGCAAGTGCGAAAACGGTTCCCACAGACGACCACTTGGGAGGGCGACTTCCGCTTCGGTTGCCCCGAACACTTTAGCGGTAAATCACGGAAGGCGACAAATCCCCGAGTCATGTGTCGGCGTTCCAAGAAGGAGTCAGTGCATCCATCCTTTCCACCAGCAAAAATTGAGATGGAAATACGTCACCCAAAAGAAAAGAGAAAGGAAGGCCGGGTTGTGGAATGCACTCTGAGCACACGAAGTAGCCCTCTCCTGTGGAACATCGGTCCGCGCACGCGTCCAAGGGCCACTGAATCAGCAGTTTTAATGGGGCTGTAAACGCTCGAATGGTACGGTGCGTATATTCTTTTCACTATAAATACTGACGTAGCCGAGTCTACGTGATGATGGAACAAATCAGACAGCTCAAAAAGCGCACAATCATGGCGTTCGTCAGGTTTCCGGTACATGTTTAATCGCTGCCGAACTAGGGTTGTGCAAATAGCGGATCGAATCGAATAGTGCTGCGTCATGCATAGCCTTGAAATTGTAAGGGAAAGCCAAGAGGACCGGTTCTTTCAACAGTGCAGAAGATAGGGATGACGCTGCGCTATTTGATTCGAACCACTACTCCCACAACCCTACGTTGAATCAATTATAAAAAAGGCATAGTGACGCGCTTTTGACGCTGCTTTGCTTGTTCCATTACCAGATAGTGTGGGCTGCGTCTGGACTTAGGTTGAAAGGAAGTGCAGTCACCGCCAGCTTAAGAAGCGAAGGATGGGGCTGCTAATTTGGCCCAGATTAACTGTTACGAGGGCCCAGTTCAATATAGTTCGTGTGGCCTCCTTTCTTCTGTAACTTGCAACTTGTGTTGCGTCCATTTCAGTGAAAAAATAAATTACATTTGTTCCCGGTATTGAATGTGTACATACAGTTCTAAAATCAAACGGTAATGTTAATATAAAACATACCTGTAAGCCTTACAGATTTTTCTTCTTTTTTTTTTTGTACCGAAGTAACATCAAAAACATACCAAAAGTGTGTATTACTTATTGCCTTTATTAGGATAAAAAAAAAATTCTGATAGGTAATTACGGAAGGAGCTAGGCGCGTACTTCGATGTTGCATGGACCAGTATCTGATTTGATCAGCGTTTACCTTAAGACAAAGGTACTAAATTATATTTATAGTAAAAGTTCTTTTTTTAAATCTTTTTTACAATAAAATACCGGTAATGCTTATTATATCTAATTATAAAAAAAACTGCCAGCCTTTCCACTCTGGTGAGGAAGGAATACCAGCGAAGCTCTACTATGGTGGGTATGAAGTATTTATAAATGTAGGGATTAAGGTGTGATCGGGTAATTAGTTATTTGAGCGATTAAAGAATCACACATATATATGCATACACACACACATATATATATATATATATATATATATATATATATATATATAACGATCCGGGGCTGTTATTTATATCGTAAACACAGTCACCATGGCCTTGTGATCGCGGTGGTACACCACCATGGTACACTGCCGCAGGGTGTACGCTGACGGCAGACACGTTCTTCGTGAAGACGAGGTCTATACACGTCCGATGCCTGGTCGTGGGCACCGTAGGTTCATTCACACAAGCAAGCCCGAAGCGCTCGAGCATAAACGAAGTGAACCACTTTCCCTCCTGGCGTGCAATGTCAGCGTTAAAGTCGACCGTCACTACGGCGGACGTGTCGTCGCCGAGCATGACCCAGCCGAAAACGTCCATCATGAATGCTTCAATGTCTCTCTTGGGCGTTGTGGGGGGAAGGGGGGGGGGGGACGTGCACGACGGCGATTACCGGACCATCGAGCACCTTGAGGGAAAGGCTGGAAAGGTTACCGCCATCTATGAGCGACGGCGGCAGCCCGATTGCTTGTCTGGTTGCCAGCGTCGCTGATTGATGGTGGTAGCTATCCAGGGTTTTGTGTAGTTTTGTGTCGACATTTGTTTGGTACCGGACACGAAACTGAGGACACTAGCCCTTAAAGAGCTCCGCTGTAGAAGTATCATTTCTTTGTAACAGTTTCACTGCCTTCCAGTTATACTATATTAAAATAAACAACCATTCACAAAGGAAAACATTTGACGTAATACGAGCTAAGCAAAAACTCTTACAAATATCAGGGTAAAAAAAGGCAAAAAAAAATCGAACTCTAATTATCGCAGCATGTACTCTACTAAAAATTGTAGAGCTCATCCACTTCACATGAACACGGAGGGCCAGTGAAGCTGTTATCTTTACGACAACCTTTACGACAGGTATACGATATATATACGATTTACATATGATTGCAATGAAGACACGTACACGACTTCGTTGTTTACTTGTCTTTATTCAATTTTAGTGACCAAAGTAACAATTTGCTTTCACTCCTGGACAAGTTCCGAAACCAATTTTTTGAGGCACACCTCCAGGACAGTGTTTTTCCGATTGAGCCAAAGTTTCTTTATCAGCATCGCGGAAGCGAAAGCAAAGAAGGTTAGATCGGCACGTTCTGCCCTCAGCCTCGTCACAGCCCATTCTTAGATGAAGTAAGTCGGTGGCCGTAGATGATAACAAGGGATCAGGACCTCATTTTCTAATATTGCCAAGGAAGGCTGATTCAAGCGCGTGCCGCCTCTTTTTATTTATACTTTCCACGACCAATCGAAACGAAGGAGAGCCGTTTAAACGGGAGATTTTGTTAACATCCATGGACACATTTTTCTTCTCAGATCCTAGCACATAACACCTTCGCTGCAAAAATATCCCACAGGAGACTTTGCAAAAAGCCACCTTGTGGAGCTTAGCTTATTCAGCTCTCCGAATGCAATATTGTCCAACAAAATACAGCGAGCAAGTGTTTCATGATGCTTCCTTGGCGCATCGGAACGTGAGGAGGAGCACACCAATGAGAGGGCAGCATAGGCAGCGCGGATGGAACGCGCGGTGACGAGGCAGCCAAACCTGCGCCGTCATTCGTTGAGGCCGGGGGGAAACAAAACCAAGCGCGCGCGTTTGGGGAGTCAGCAGACGCGCCAGGTGCGCAAGCAGCAGACGAATTTGCGCACTGTATACATTAAGTTCCAAGCAAAGAGAAAATCGCGCATTAATTATACTTGGTGTAACCCAACTGCCCGAACGACCTTGACCAGAGACTGAATAGCGTCGTTGGTTGTGACCTTAATGATATAAAAACACGTGCAATTATTTTAGTACAACGCTCTTCAAAAACATAGCAAAATTTCAAATGCGTTGAATGCGAAGCAAGCCAAAACAAAAAGTATTTTTCCTGAAGTCTTCAAAAAAACATTTAGTACAGCAAGATGGCCCCTTCGGCATTGTTTTTATTGACGCACACTAGTCTTTCACTTCTAAAACTCTTGTCTGCACGGTCTTCCGAAGACCTCTTGAGACAGGTTGAAATTAACCCGAGACTGGGGTAGAGGAGAAACATCAAAACGTGGAAGGGACAGAAAATAGACCGGACGACGTCTCAAACTCAGCTAACTCGTTTATTTAATCCACCCCCTTATATAGTCTTAATCTCAAGGTCATCTCCACCAACACAACAGGACGAAGTCTATACAGTTCATGTGCCACAGTCTTCATCGCATAATGCAAGTACATTGACAACCTTTACAGGTTGACACGATAAGGCAACATCCATCCAACTTCAAACTTGAACAAAAGGATCTCTTCATCTACTATTCTAAACACACACCATACTTCTGAATGATAACACGCCCTCTCCACATTACACGCCCTCTCCACTAAAAAAAAAAAAGTTCTTACATTGTGTGATGAAGACTGTGGCGATTGAACTGTATGGACTTCGTCCTGTTGTGTTGGTGGGGAGGACCTTGAGATTAAGACTATATAAGGAGGTGGACTAAATAAACGAGTTAGCTGAGTTCGAGACGTCGTCCTGTCTATTTCCTGTCCCTTGTACGTTTTGATGTTTCTTCTCTACCCCAGTCTCAGGTTAATTTCAACATGGTTAATATTCACCAGCTCGCCTGCACCCTTACAATTTTCTCTTGAGACAGTCAGCGCTGTCATACCTTTTCTACGCCGTTGCTTAATATTTACACATATGTGAGTCCAATACACACGACGATTGGGAGCGCACGACAAAATTGAATGTCATTATAGAAAAAGCCGTGTTGTAGAGCATCGCTGTTTAATCCCTCCAATTCCGTTTATCTTGTAGAGGAAAGGGGAACCGGTAGTGTTCTTGCGCAAAGTCTTGTTCCTGAGAGCCACGAACGATTGAAGACAACTTCCAAAAGTCCCGACTTTCTGCAACTATAAGGGATTTTGTTCGAGGTGCCTAGAATTCCCCACGAAGTCTCCTCGAAGTCTATAATAATCCTGAAGATGGACAACATAAGCGATGTCAGTTTTCAGGCTTGGCACGTTAAATAGCACAAATTTCGTTCGGTAATCTCAAACTGAATTCAAACGCGCGTTCCCATGTTTATTACGTGATAGGTGAGAACAGACTGGTTGTGGAACTCATTGTATATGAGCTCGAGCGCCGTCTTTGGCAACACGCACGAAAAGCAGCATGGCTTTCAACATGTACTTAGGGCAACATAAAACATTTTCTCATTAACGCACGAAGATAGCAAGGAAACAGGAACATATTCATTAGTTTTTTACAATTGACTTTTTTGTTAAACTAAATATGAAAGGGAACCAAAACACACTGAATTTATTTTAGATATACTTATACTTTATTCGCACATTAAAAAACGGCACTGTGCCGCTTCAATCGATGGGTTGCTTTAAAATGTTATCTGGCGCAAAAAAACTCGAAACAGCTCATATTTTTTTAATTTCAGTATGTTTGGTCAGAACACTTGCCGATGCCTAAGGTTTGTGCATGCAACGTTCCGGCATTTGTCTGGACCTCCTTTGTTGAATAGATATATTATCTGAAAATTTAAGCAGTTACGATCAAAGACAACACAAAATGAGTGGGACGCGCGAGATAGAGCCATATGATAATAATTTGTGCCATCTCTAATTTTGTTTTTTTACTGTCACAAGTTTTAGTTCATAGTCTCACATTTTCGATTCAATGAAAATTGTAGTTAAATATAGATGTATTGGTGAGAAGGTCATATCAAGAATTACGTTGACGAGAAACGCAAGGGACGCTAACTAGAAGCCTAATCTTTCAGATGCGGAACACCGTGTTGGTGTCGCCACATTCTTGTTTTGTAACGTTTCTCTTTTCTGTCTGTTGTTGTTTTCAAAACGTTTGCAGCTACCGAAACCTTCTTGAAGTATCTCGAAGTACTCACTCCTGCTTTTCCTCTATTTATTTACGTGTTTGTTGGAGTTTGCGCTGCAGGCATTCGGCAGCCGGCCCCGTTTCACTGATGTTTTTAATGCCAAATTGAAGTAAGCTTTGCTAAGATTGCAATTCTATATTAAAAACCTGAATTTGTTTTTTCCCACGCGACCACGAAATATGGAATCAAGTTTTGTTTAAACCTCCTCCTCGCTGGCACCGACACTTGAGTTCCTACGGAAAATGGCGGGAGTACCGTAACTTCCTTCAGAAAGAGTAAAAGAGAGTTCCAAAAGCACCCGCAAGAACCAAGAGAGAGCGAAAGAGAGAAAGAGAGTGATAGGAAGAGAACACTGAAATGTGCGGGAAGTACATGGGCCTTTGTTGTACGGTTTTGTTTCCTCTGCGCCACATTGAAGGAAATCAGACGTCTGCAGGTGCGGAGATTCTCGACGTGTTTGGGGCAGAGCACTCTTTCTAATGCTCTTTCTTCCACGTCGAAATCCTTTTATGTTAGGGCGTTGCTGCTCGTAAGCGCGTAAGGTACAACGACAAACAAGAGGTCGCTGAAGTCATGTCTACGTAGTGTTCCAGCACAACTCAGAAGCCCTGATGGACACATAAAGAGAGCGAAAAAGTGGGAAAGAAGACAAAAAAAATTGCCTTCTTCGATTTTGCGTTTGGTTATTTTTGAAAGCATAAAAAGCACTGCCAACTGACACTGTACCACGTGACGTCAACGCACGTGAAACCTCTGTTCGACGCTTTCACGTCTCGTGAACTCGTGGCGTCATGTTGCCATGTCACGTAACCCAGTGTCACGTGACACTTTGCTATCAAGTGACACCACGACTGGAATTTCGAAAGTCACGTTCCGTGACCTCGTGGCGTTACGTTACCAGCTCACATGTCAACATGTCTTGACACAATACCGTCACATGACATTTAACGCTTTAATGCCCAACACTTTCTTTGAAATACTGGAGACCTAGAAATCCTGAGTGGTTTCACAACACACAAAATAACAGAAATCTGGTCTTAGAAAAAAAGTACTTTTTTTGTGTAATTATGTTTTCGAAATGTTGATTGGGAGGAACATTGTGCATTTTCAGCATTATTTTACGTCCAATGAATGACAGCAGTTACGGCCTGGGAGAAGTCAGAAGCCCACATTCCATTTCACACACAAGAGACACTTGCGATTGGATTCGAAATATCTTCGTTTGTTTTTCTTCTCAGAGTTTCGAGGTCACTTGTGCATGGAAGGAACGAATGAATGAATGAATGAATCAATCAATCAATCAATTTTATTTGCGTCTGTAAAATACAGACACTGGAGGCATGAACAAAAAGCCGACAGATGTCGGCTTGACGAGATCCACGCCCCCTTTTTTGAGCAAACGGCAAGCAATCGAAAAAAAGTCAAATACTTAAGAAAAATAATCACTGTAGCAATAGTCCCAATACACGTTTAAAATGGGCTATAGATTACAATGTCAAGAAAAAAAAATACGCTCTATATTCTAAAATACAATTGTATGACATAAATATTCACAGAAACATCACTTTTAAAAATGAGATGTTAAATATTCGATGGTGATGTTACTTTCCATTTAATGGTTTATGTGAAAGGAAGACGACGTTTTAGCATTTGAGTTCCATAGGTGGTTTGACTGAATAGTATCCTCCATACTTCTTCGTGACGTACGTTATAAGGTCTAATGTTAACTGTTAATTCCGATGTGTTACTCATGTCAGGCGTCCTTTGTTTAATACTTGCTATATATCGAGTAAGTAAAGCGTACTCGTACCGTTTGTTTAAGGGTAGGACGCTCAATCATTGAAACAATGGTTTCGTGTGGGTTGATTGTGGTACATTCATTATAACTCGAATTGCCTTCTTTTGAAGGATCAGTAGCTTGTCCAAGCCAGTTGTAGTTGATGTGCCCCAGACTAAGTGACAATAGTAAAAGTTTGACATGAATAAAAAATTGTAAGTGAGAAGCTTAATTTTGATAGGTAAACTAGAACAAAAAGAGTTGGGAATGCCAACAACACTTGCAATTGTTTTTACTACAATTTGAATGTGGGTGTCCCATGACATGTTTTTATTAAACATTACATCTAAGGTTTTTTTACATTTGGGGCGACTTCAATGCTAGAAGGGCCAAGTTTTAGGTTCAAGTCAACATTTAGCAATTTATTATGCGGCTTAAAAATCGCTTTTGTTTTAGATGCATGAATAGTTACAATGTCGTTTATATAAATGTTGAACAGAAATGGGCCTAATATACTTTTTTTAGGGACACCTGTTTTTAATGCTTGAAAGTTTTAAGAATAGTTGCTTATGCATGAAAACAGATAGTTTACGAAATTTGAAATATGGTGCTAGTCCACGGAAACCATAAAACTAAAGCTTATTAATCAAGGTGGTATGATTTATGTGATCAAATGCTTTAGATAAATCAACAAAGACACCAAGAGTTAAAAGTTTTTGTTCGAATGATTATAAAATTAATTCTTTTTTTGATTTAGTAGCGCGCGTTCAGTTTATCTACCCTTCCGGAACCCATATGTGATGAGGTTATGAGCGAGAAACGGTCACAAAAAGAAGTCATACGACGATAAATAATTTTTTCTAGGCACTTCGAAAACACAGAAAGATTAAAAATTGGTTTGCAGTTCTTATGATCGTTTATGTCGCCACCTTTGAAAATAACTATCACTTTTGCAATTGGCATTTTTTGGGGAAAGATTCCGGATGAAATTGAAATGCTGAAAATATGGGTAATTATGCATGTTATTATGTCCGGTACATATTTAACAGGCTTGATTTGAATGTTGTCAATATCTGTACATTTGCTATTTCGAATTTTGTTAAACATTTGATAAACCTCATGTTCATCAGTGGGGGCGAGGAAAGCGCTGTTCTCATTTGGTGTTCCTAGATAACTTGGTGCATCGCTGTTTTGCGTGCTCTTTACTAGGCTTACAAAATAATTTTTAAATGAATCGGCTAAGCCCTTTTCTCGTAAGGTTGATTCTCCGACCATTATCTCGGTGACATTTTTTAGCCGTACTGACCGGTCCAATAATTGATTAATTGTTTTACATGTCTGGTCTGGCCCGGACATTGAATGGCCATTAAATAAGAACCAAAATATAGTTATCTTTCAACTTGCTCAGTAGCTTAGTCAGTCGATTTCTATAGGTTTTAACACAGCCTAAATTATCAGGATCTCTGGACTTTAAGAATTTTCCGTGCAACCTTCTCTTTTAGAGCGCAGCTCTTAGGGGCCCGTTTCCGGCTTGAGCGGCGTCGCCGTCGGCGTCGCCGTCGCCGTCGGCGTCGGCGTCGGCGTCGGCGTAACCGCGCGGTGCATCATGGGAAATCTCCCATAATGCACCGCGCGAGCCCCCCACCGGGGTCACGTGACCTCGTGGGGGGGCACGTGACCCCCCCAAGATCACGTGACCCCGGTGCATCATGGGAAATGTCCCATAATGCACCGCGCGAGCCCCCCACCGGGGTCACGTGACCTCGTGGGGGGGCACGTGACCCCCCCGAGGTCACGTGACCCCGGTGCATCATGGGAAATGTCCCATAATGCACCGCGCGAGCCCCCCCACCGGGGCCACGTGACCTCGTGGGGGGCACGTGACCCCCACCCCGAGGTCACGTGACCCCCGAAGTCACGTGACTCCTCTTAGGTCACGTGACCCCCGCCGATGTCGCGTGACCCCCCAATGACGTCATCGTGACTGATGACGTCACCGACATCCACATCGTCATCGTCATCATCACTGATGACGTTACCGGCATCCACATCGTCATCATCTCTGATGACGTCACCGGCATCCACATCGCCATCGTCATCATCACTGATGACGTCACAGGCATCCGCATCGTCATCGTCATCATCACTGATGACGTTACCGACATCCGCATCGTCATCGTCATCATCACTGATGACGTCATCAGTGACGTCACTGATGTCGTCACCGGCATCCACATCGTCATCGTCACTGATGACGTCACCGGCATCCGCATCGTCATCGTCATCATCACTGATGACGTCACCGGCATCCGCATCGTCATCGTCATCATCGCTGATGACGTTACCGACATCCGCATCGTAATCGTAATCATCACTGATGACGTCATCAGCGACGTCACTGATGACGTCACCGACATTCGCATCGTCATCGTCATCATCACTGGTGAAGTCTTCAGTGACGTCACTAATGACGTCATCGGTACCCGCATCGTCATCGTCACTGATGACGTCAGTGATGACATCATCGGCATTGGGGGTCACGTGACCCCCAAAGTCACGTGACCCCCCAAGGTCACGTGACCCCCCCCCTGGTTAGTTTAACCCCCCCCCCAGTGCCCTTCCCTCCTCTGCGCTCTAATTCGGCGTTACAGGGAGTTGTAAGCAGCTTTCCCTTTTTCTTATTATTTTTTAAGCATTCTCCTGTTATCCAAGGTTTTTGTCGGCAACTTTTCTGGTTGTATTGGCTGGTATTTAACTGCTGTGCTGTATCTACGCGGAAATTCGGTTAACAAGGAATCGCATGAGTCATCAGGATTACTCAAGTTATATATTTCCTCCCAGTCTGTGGTGTTTACTAAGGACCTAAATTTTTTTGATGGTGGTTAGGTTTACATTTTGGAACGTTGATAGGTCTTCAGTTTTCTTTTTTTTTTTTTGTTCAAAGTGGCGTGGATTGTAAACATGTAGAATGGCAGTGGGTCGCTTAGCTGTGCGTTGATATCACCGCCAGACGTGTTGCGTCTGGTGTTAGTAATGAACAAATCTATCAGTGTTGATGAGGAGCTTGTTATGCGAGTTGGTGAGGCAATAACGTTCACACAACCCCTAGATTTAAGTATAGATAAAAAAGAGAGCACTGCGCACTCGAGGGACATATTATATATCTATATTAAAGTCACCACCAAGAAAAAAAAATAATGACCAACATTGACGAAATAGAGAAACCTCTCTAGTTGTGAAAAGAAACCTTCGATATTGTCATTTGGGCATCTATACATACCACTAACCACTTGTTGTTCACATTTCAATCATAATACTTCTAGGTCATCGGAAATGAATGAAAAACATGGTAAATCTCACATCAAAGTGTATTCATAAGAGATATCCGCAATCCCCACCACGTTTTCTTTCACGGTTTAAAAAATATGTCTTGTAGTGATTCAATTGAAGTGCCTTTAGGTCATTTTGATACCAAGTTTCAGTTAACATGACGATGTCAAACTGAAAACGGAACTCCTGTAAAAGTATACAAAGTTAATTCATCTTCCTTGTTTAGCGCGGAACATAAATTTGAATGAAAAAAGATAGTTTACTACCTTTACGAGATATGAAGTTTGTGGTTATCTGATTTGGTGTTAGTTCGGCTGACAAAGCCATCACAAAAGCAAAACAACAAAACAATAACATATTTCTAAACCGGGTAGAATAAAAATCAAACATGCCCCACTAATTTAGCAAGGTCATAGGCGCTAGTGATTGACAATACCTCGCATCCCCTCTCAACTTTGGCTTTAAAGGAAAAGTTATCTGTTTTGAATACGCAATTCAATTCTTCTCTGTTAAGCGCAGGTATACTCGCCCTTGCGACCGAGGGCGCCACATATACTGAGGCGTACAAGGCGTGGGAAAAATTTAATAATTCTTGAGTTGTTGCTCCTGAGCAATACTGGGCGCCAAAACGTTAACGCCTTTTAAACGCTTTTAAACGAGCGCTCGTTGAAAACTGAATTTCATTTATGATTTAGACTGTGGAAATAAAGGTCTCTGCCAATATCTAAAAGTTTTGAGTGAACGGCTTTAGTATGAAAGTCTCTTTTTAATTCGAGTAGCAAAGTCGCGTTGGAGTTATTTGCGTTTCCAAGACATGGACCACATTTCACTGGTAATCAGGCTTGGCCTTCACGTTCAGAGGGCATAGAACACTGTTTTAGAATGGACAATAGAAGAACACAAAAAGATGGCGAGATATTTCTCTTGGCTGAACACAAAAATGTAAACTATTGCAACACACACGAGAGTTCACGACTCCAACGTGACGTGTGCGGCCATAAAAAAGAAAAGAAGAAAAGAAAAACGAGAAATATTGGTCGACTGGAATTTTTGAGAAGCATAACATATAAAATATTAAGCCGTGTTTCTACTCATAGATATTAGCTCATTGTGAATCATAGTCAGGTGCTGGAGCAGCGGCGGAGAAACGTGTGTAAATTCAAAACCAGAGCCGCATATTAGGAGTTTGGCCAGTGAGCAGAGCAAAGGCTGCTGCCTGAGCAGAGCAAAGGCTGCTGCCAGAGCCGAATATTTCCTCCGCGGTCAGAACGTAAACTAAACGTGCGATACAGCGTCGACATATCAGCAGACCGCGACGTTACAATATTGAAAATGACATATACAACTTGCAAATGAAGCGTTCAATCTCAGTCTCTCGCTGACGATGGCATTAATAGCTAATCAGCAGCACTTATCGCAACTACGCAGTTTGCTCTGCTTAAGAGCGCACATTCGTTTATTCTACCATTGAATATAGACTTGGCGAAAACCTCACATGCGCCAAGTTTTCAGACACCAAGATTTATACCTTTTTATTCTAGCGACTATATCAGACGGCCTACATTAGTCGAGTCAATTTTTAGAGCTCACGACCACCGCTGCGGGCTGCTTCGCGGCCTGTGGTTGGCCACGAGAATCTAGCCTATTCAAACCAATGAATAACCAAGCTCTCCCAATACACGGCCCTGTCCAAAACTTCCCTGTAACGCCTTCTTGGTAGGAAAAGGTCTATGAAGCCGAACGACGTGGTCGACTGTTTATAGAGGATATATAAGAATAGCAAATGGCCTGTTTTTTTCGCAGGAGTTGCGGTGACGTCAAAATGACGCCGAGCTCTGATTTGTTTTTATCGAAATGATAGTGGAGGACACCTTGATGCTAGATACCTTGAGGTCTACCCACTATTTTCTTTTAATCAGCCAATGAGAACTCGGTGTTCTGAAATCATCGCAACCCCCGTTGAGGAAGCAGACGAACTTGCACTCCGCATATACTCTGCTTCACATTAGGCCCAACCACAGCTAACGCTGATGGTACCAATCAAGCAGCGCCAAACATACATCGTCCCGACGCTCCTCTTTTTTGCGTTTGCTATTATCAAATAAACAAATCACTCACAAAAAAGCCGGCTCTCGGCGCATTCGCTGCGCGTGATTTGTTTAGCCAATGAAAGCTAACGCACTAAACGATGAGCGCAAGGGCGATACACGCTTGACGTCGCTTTATGTCCTTCATTGGATGGTACTGTGTACTGCGATTGGGCTCAATGTAAAACGAATGATAGAACAATGAACTGTTTTCTTATATTTAATATACCTGAAAACGAATGACATGTAGGACGTAGCATTCACATGCTCACGCACAGCCACTCTAATCCTTAAATCAAGTATGTAATTTATTACAATTTAATTCACCACATCTCGAATATTTTTTTAGGCTTATGTAGTCACAGAGGGTTAAAGCAGCACAGCGTGAGATTTATTTACTTATTTCTTAGGAAATATTGCCAGATGCCAAGACGGCGTCCGAGGCGAGGGTGAGCAAGGTACAAAATGTACACTGTACCACGTAGCCAAACAAGGAATATCATAACGACACTGTGCATAAACGGCATGACAACGCAAAGTGACAAGGTATCTAATATGCAAGGAAAACTAGAGGAACACTCGAAGACCCTAGGCACAGAAATACAAAATTATTCTTCGTCAATAAATGATATGTATCTGCCGCGACAACGCAAGGAGTTTTGATCTGATTTTGGAGGTAAATTACTTCATTCATGATCTGTGCGCGGTTTGAAGGAATATTTAAAAGAGCCCTTTTTTAGATAGCGGCACTGGAATAGTTTTTAATGCTTGTTGCGTCTCTGCTGCGATGTATTGTATTGTATTTATTTTAGAATGTAAGTAACATTGCCATTGACTATGTTGTAATAAAACTTAAGGCGACTAATTTTCCTGCGTGTTTTCATTTCAGGTACAGTGGAGAGACGGAAGACAGCCTATCGTAAAAGTTATCAGGAAGTTGCAGTGTTTTTTTTCTGGACTTGTTCTAGTTTCTCTATGTCATTTGCTCGGTAGGGGTCCCATACCAAGTTCTTCTATTATAATATTGGCCTAATTATAGTTGTGTACGTCGTTCACGTCGTCTTGATTGTACAATAGGTTAATTTTCTTCTTAAAAACCAAAGATTTTGCGACGCACTAGCAACTATGTAGTTTACGTGCGAGATCCACGTGTGAACTTACGCGATAAAAACACCAATGTACTTGTGTTCTCTAACAGCTTCAAACGGAACACCGTTCGCGCACTATGAAAAAAGGTAAGGAGTTCGTTTTCTGGCTATAGTCACCCGTACATACTTTTTAGAGTTCAGTGCCATTGACCAATTACAACACCAGCCGTAAGTAGAAGCAATGGGGTTGTTGAGTACTTCTTTGTCCTCAACACGACCTATTTTTGAAAACAGGATGCAGTCATCTGCGAAAAATCAGCAATAAATAGGCCGACTAGCTGTTAGGTCAATTATAAATACTAAAATTAAAAACGGACCGTGTACAAAGACTTGTGATACCCCTGATAAAACTGGAACTGTGGGAAATGAAACGTCCTCCATGTGAACAAACTGTTGGCGTCAAGATTTTGCGTTGCCAGTCAAATCAACGCAAAATCTTATCGTTATTAGCAAGTGTATTTTTTAAAGCACTTTTGCGTGCGAGACGCCATCAAACACTTCAGCGAAATCCCCCCAAAAAACGAAAGTATGCCCTACTTTATTCATGAGCGTTCCAAATTCGTATCTAGTATAAAATACCTGTGTCACTGTTGATAGACGTGGGCAAAACATTTTCTGTTCTTCACACAAATAACCAATGTTTTCAAAGTTCGAAGATAGGTGTTTAAATAGAAAATCTTCCAGTACCTTGCTATTTTAGCAAAGTACCTTCCGACTTCAGCACTTGGCGATAGTTTGCTACACTTAATTTGACCCCGGGTTTGCAAACTGGTACAACTTTCGCAGTCATCCACTCCAGTGGAACTATACCCTGGTTTAGGCTACAGTCGTATATATTTAGTAGAAATTTTGCGCACCATTCTGCACAACGATATAAAAATATATTTGGGATACCTTTTGGGCCCACACGCTTTCTTGGTATTTAACAATATCAGTGCCTCAATTATGCCGGCCTCTGACAAGGCAACATCGGGGACGGTCAACTAAATAAGCTCGAGTGCAGCGAAAACGCTATCATGTCTCGTGAATGCCGAACTAATTTAATCATGGATTGACTTCGAGATAGAGGATTGATCAAATTTGCTCCTGTCGTTTTATGTTTATTTTTGTTAACGAGTCGTTTCACACGAGACAGATAGCGCGAAAAGTTCTCGGGCTCGCTTCGTAAAAAACTGTCCATCGTTACGGTAAAAAAAAGTAAATAAAAAAAAACGGTATCTGGTAGTTTTCATCATTGATCGCAGCTGCCTTATAATAGGTACCAGAGGCACGATGGGCGAACTTAAAAAGCTTTCCCATCTTGCTTCGTGATTGTTTATTCGTTAATGTTATCAGAGTTCACTGTAATTTTATTGGCTATGGCTCGATAATAACTTGCCACGGATTCGTTAGACCATGCGTGTCTTGGATATCAGTAAATATTGAACAGATACGTGGCCGCAGAAAAAAAAAATACGTGGCATTTTAAATGTTGTAATGGGCCAAGAAATAAAACGCTGGATGAGAAGAAAAGCCGCGTTCGCGCCGAGGACCTCCAAACAAGAAACAACCTATCAATCGCCACTCAAGTTAGTTTACGGAAGGCTTCCCACCATTCAAGAGGAAGTGGCGATGGAGACAACGTGGTCCTCCTCACCTTGAGACTGTGACTGCGAATTCTTCGGAAGTCTAGGCGAAGCGTAAGAAACAGCCCGACTCGCCATTCTGCACAGGCAGTTACAGGCCGAAAGGCGTTTGCGTAGAGAGACCTCGAGATCATCGGCTATCCCGGGGTACGCAGTGCTTCTTCAGAGTCATTGAAGACATACACAGCGAGAAGGAAAGCTACTTCCTAGATACGGCGGCTCCTTCGAATTAATACGGCAGCTCCGACCTGTGACCAGAGTGTCCAAACGGAACCAAACCGAATCGAAAACCAGAACGGAACCGTTATTTTAGTCGATGTGAAACTGCATCGAACCGAAATATTCGCCGCCATCTTAGAACTGAACCGGAACTGAGCCGAAAAAAAAATAATGGTAACCCATTCAAACCGGTTCATGGTAATTTTTTTTATTACTAAATGAATGTTTCGAAAGTAAATATTGGTATTTGTATTTCTATGTAGTGATCAAACTTTCGTATACCGAATTGGAATGTAAAAAAAATTGTGGGATTTCGCAGCACGTTTGTATTGGAAATAAGATTAATCATATGTCACGTCACGTGACAGGTGATGTGACTCTGTGTCAAATATATTTAATTGAGAACATCACTAGATTTATTAGCGTTGTTTACACCGTGACGTCACATGACATACGACCTCTCACCGAGAGACACGTGACATTGGGAAGTACTCGATTGTAATGAGCCCGAGTCGAGTGCTCGGGCTCATGACAATCAGCATCGCCAAACATTCGGGCAATTTCTCGTGTTCAATCAAAAATTAGAATAGCCGAAGTCTGGAGTTCAACCCGCATGACTGCCATGAAAACTGAGGTATAAAGGTTGTTTCCGAAAACTCGGGCAAAATCTCTCCTGTGAAAACCACAAATTTCACTAAAAAAAGTAACATGCCGTAGACGTCTGTGTCAAAAGGTCCATTATTAAACTTATTAGCTTTTAATATAATTGAACAACTAAATAGTTATCAATAATTAGTTTGTTCAATATTGATTTTAAAGGGATATTTTCAATTAGAATTGTGCTGGACATCATGGAAAACTACTAAATACTCGAACAGAATTACTGAACACACGCGCAGCATTTTACCGCGTTCCGAAAAAAATCTCGATTTGGACGCGTTTCTGGGTTTCGGTTTCATATCGGAGCGCATCTTCGCGCGGGAAATCCCGCCTCCCGTGTCTAAAACGCGCAAGGTGCGTATGCCCCAGCGCATAGCACGCGTAAAGTTGCGTCTTCACGCTGGCACCTAGATTAAAAAGGCAAACTTCATGTGGCAATCCCGCAGCTTTCTTATCTTTGCCTCCTCTACGTGCGATGCGTGGCGGCGTACGCACGTTGAGCGTTTTAGACACTGGTGGCGCGATTGCCCGCGCGGAGATGCGCTCCGATAAGAAACCGAAACCCAGAAACGCGTCCAAATTTAGCGTTTTTTCCGAACACCGTAGAATGCTGCGTGTACATTATATCATCGTAACCTGGGTGTATTTAGTAAATTTTGATGATGCTCAGCCTGGTTACAATTAAAACCAGGCCTATAAACTCAATAATTAACAATTTAGTTACTCAACATTAATTGTAACTCAATTATATTGAACTATACTAATTTTCCTTAATGGGCTCTTTGATACAGACCACTACGGCATCAATTTTGTTTTTCTCTACGATGCGTAGTTTACGCAGGAGCGACTTTGTCCGCGTCTCCGGAAACACCCTGCATATAACTAGCATCAGATAACTGACAGCTTGTTCTAATAGACAGTTGAGGAGGAGAAAGCTGCGTCTTTCGTTTATATTACTGCGTCGGTTATTGAGCGGAGATGAAAACTAATCGGTGGTTTTGCGCGCTATCAACGTCTGGGATTAGGTGTTGGCTGTCTTTACTGAAAGTTAAAAATAAATTATTGTATCACCCATTTTACATGTATACAGCATTGAGGCACCCAGTCTTGTTTTCGTTGTCTCAGAAAGTTGTCCCCGAGAATGGAAGCATTCAAAGGGCTAAATGTGACTTATTAATCTGACGATAAATACAAATACACGTGTGTGCTGGAGGAATGCATGAAAGGAAAGATCCTAGCGGCTTCAGAAGGACAGCTGAACGATGGCAGCCGCTCTACATCTCACAGGATTGTCGTTCTGCAGTTCTTCCCTAAGCTTTGACTACCACCGTATTTTGTTTAAACTTCAGAGTTTACGGGTGCACAATGAAAAAAAAAAACAAAAAAACATATAGGATTACTGTTAACGAACGACACAAATATCATTGTCTAATTAACACCCCCAAACGGAGGATTAGGTCCTTCAGGAATAAAAAAGTGTCATCTGGAGGAGCATCGAAACAAGAAAAGGGATGGGGAAATGAAGGCGAAGGGGAAAGGAGAGGAGGTAGTTTTAGGAACCTACTGTGTTGTAAAGATTCTCCTGTTCCGCACTTTCGGCTTAGAAAAGAATGTGTGGTCACAGAATCAACTTTGCAAAATCACTCCTGCCAGAAAGCGCGTTTTAGAGCGCACCTCTTAGGGCGCCCCTTTCCGGCTTGAGCGGCGTCGCCGTCACCGTCGCCGTAGCCGCGCGTTGCATTATGGGATGTTTTCCACAATGACATCACATGTAGTGTCACATGTTACACAACTTGAAAAAATTTGCCTTGAGGTACGACGTGCCATTGGTGTTTTTCGCTCTGTGTAAGCTGGCGCAACCATGCGTGAGAATTGGAGATAAGAAGTACAAAGCCGCGCTTGCTCTTTGAAGCATAAAAATCAATATGTTGTTTGCAAGGTGGGAGTTGTGTACACGATTCTACTAACGTGTGGAAAAGCCTACGTCGGTCAGACGGGCAGACGTGTTAATCATAGACTGTGGGAGCATGACTTGTCGTTGCAATCAGTGGTGGGAGCTGTAGGGGGGCATCTGCCTTTGCATTGTCATGGATGTGGGCGCAAACCTATCTTCAGTAAGACTGGTATCATTGGCAATGGAAGGGACAGAGTGAACAAAGAAATTTTAGAGGCGCATGCAATTATCAAAGCAGGCGCCAACTGCGTAAGTCAAACGTCACTGGGCTTAAGTAGTAAAGAGATTGTTTTTTTACACACATGGTGAATGCATCAAGTGACGTGGGCGGGGTTGCTGTTTTCTTTGTTTTGTTTTCATGTGAAAGATTTAAATTTTTTTTTGCAAAGTTAAATTTTACAAATTTAACTTTGTAAACATATAGAAGTCTGTTAATTCCTCTTTTATGTGATAAACAACAAGTGTATGTGTCTTTGGGCTAGAAAGAAAAGTGCGCAGGGCGCGTGGCAGAACTAGGACGATTGCGCACGTAGACCGAAATGAGGTAGGAAGTAGAGCATGAAAAACTGCTGTGTTCTATATAACAAATTATCAAAGATCACCAAGGGTGATTCTTATTTGCAAATTTAATTAACTGGCATCATGAAAAACAAACATCAACAGCCAAGCTGTGCCGAAAATGTTCACTTGGGTACGCGCTATATTAGTCAAGATCTCATCTTAGTAAGAAAGGTGCGTACAAATTTAAGAGGAAAATGTTAGTCACTTTTTTCTGCTTGATTAATCGCCTGCATTACTCTGCTGAGTGTAAACAATGTTTATAAGCAAAACGAGCCTTGTGATTGACACCCAGTGGTTCTATAAAATGTAGACGAAAGGGCTGGGCCTAAGCTTTTCGTGACATTTTTAAAATATTATTGATAAGATGACGACGCAACTGAGCAACAAACTCAGTTGCGTCGTCATCATATATATTGTATAACGTATTTCTTAAACAACATTTCACAATATATAGTCTGAGAAGGTGCCCACTGCAAAATTTTATGCACTCTAAATAATTCGTATGTTCAAGAGCACAACTAGGATTCAACTTTAAAAGGGATACTTTAACGATATTTGAAATATGCCCTTCGTGTTCAGATATAGGCAAAATATAATTCACGATATCCGTAAATGACAATCGCACGCTTGTATCTTAAACCTGATGGCTGTATTTTTCGTTATAAACGGCCCACTCTGGCAAGCGCTCGGATAGCAGCCAGCGGAGAGCACGCGACATCCGGCACAATCGTGACGTAGATAGTCTCGGAATGAGCAAAGTTGCGGCGAGGCTGACGTCAACAAGAGATCCTAGCGCTTTCAGCCACCGAAGACACCGAAGAACGCCAGCAATTGGGCCACCACAACTAACCCCAAAGCTGCTTTTGTACAATATTTGAGTGACGAGTAAATGTTCTATAATCTTGTAGAGGGACAATGGCGATGCACTCGGACACACAAAAGGAAGTCCCGGTGAGAGGGGTGTTCTTCCTTTCTTTCTTCTCTCGTGGTCGCCGGAGGGCTCGCGGGATGACATCAGGGTAAAGACATCGATAGTTATTGGCGAGACAGGCATGGTCACTACTCGTCAGAGCTCCTAAACGGGAATTACAAACGAGGTTTTAGCGGCATCCACCATGTGCAATTTGCTAATCATTTATTCGTTTTAAAATTGCTTTCCTTGTTTTTTTCTTTTCTTTTTTTAACGAGAGATTTGTGTGTTAGATGTGACACTGTTCCTTTGAACACGTTCAGAACGAGAAATAAGCGCTGCAATTGCCTTGTACTATCCCTTTAAAACTGCTACGCGAAGTTGTACCAATCACGGGTATTTTAGGCGACCTACCAGACTTCGGGGTAGCTTTTCGATTCGGGTAAAATATATACGACTGAGGTAAACACATAGGCGTTAAGTCGTATAAACCTGACGTTATGCATATTAATCTATCTTTTTTTTTTTAGTATTTAGTTTAAATTTAAAAAAAAACGAAAGTTCTTTTTTCGGTACCTGAAGATAAAAGTCGATATCACGAATGTTAAAAAACTATATAGTTACTCGTTTCACGGTGGAAATAGTGGTTATTACCAAAACAACACGGAAAATATATTCTAAATTTAGTGGTTCAAACCGCTATTTTTTCTTCCGGAAGTGAAACGGAACTAAAACGAAAGCCGTGAACTCGAACCCGAACCGAACCGAACCGAATTTCGGTTCGACACTCTGTATTGTCTCGAGAAACTACGAACTATAACCCCACGAGGAAGACATAGGACTCTTACCACCCGCGTGGGTCAACTAAAACTATATGTGTCACGCAGTGACTACATTAGTACAGTCCGGGACGGGCAACCTGTTATGGGGAAACAAATGTAATGGGCGAATAAAAAAACACAAAAAAACGCTAAGCTAGATAAAAGAAAAACGAGGTTTGGATGAAGGCGTTTAGGACGCCAGTAACAATATTCTATTGTCGTTATTTCCCCCCCCCCCCCCCCCCCCCCCCCGCGCTTTCATACCTTAAATACGCACAGCTTCGTGAAAGCGTACAATATAATTCCTGCGATTACAAAGAAAAATTTGAAAGATTTCAGTAACAGACATACAAAACAAAACAGGGAAACTGTGAACAGCTCTTCGCTATCACCCGCTGAAAGAAAATTCCATTGAAAGGGATTGAAAGACAACACTACAAAGTTTAGATATACCAAACAATGTATGCGGAGAATTTGGGAACCGCGCATTTTGAATAGAGACACGAGCCGGCGTGAGAGAAGAGAGATCGTGTCTCTGTTCGGAGGTGTCATATTCATGCGACGTTCGTGAAAGGCTGAAAGATGATACAGCACGCGGAACAAATATGCACGGCCGGTGCGTATTTGTACGAACGTCTAACAAAAGAATTTTTTCCAGTTTTATGTTTTTAGCTTTTAAAATAATCTGAAGGTTTATACAAAACTTACCTTCTTTTTCTTTTCTTTTTTTTTGATAACTAAGTTGGGCTGATATTAGCGACCCTGCTAAAGTAACAAAAATCACCCCCTCGACATACTGTATTTTTGTAAGTATGTATGAGATTTCTGTAACACATTTAAATCGTGATATTTCTTCTGTAGTCTAATGAAAACGGTGATTTTCGGTTGGAATTAAAATAAGCCCTTAAGGCTTATTTTAATTCCAACCGCTTTCTATAAAAAAGAAGTAATTTGCTCGGGTGCCATTTTTGCCTAGATTCGGCGAACATTAAAGTATGGAATGACGGGTAAAGTAAGATGGCCAATTAACACAAATGTGTAAATTAGCTTTTAGTTATCAGTTATATGGGTCATGCTGCGATCGCAGTATTAACGAGAATCACTGTTAGAGACAACACAATTTAAAAGGATTTGTGAACTGGTAATGACTTTTCATATCTTGATTGATTCGTTTTTGTTTTTTCTCGCCCTATTTTATTATTGCACAATAAAAAAGAGGACGGAAAAATACATATTGGAAGAGTTACCAAGTGGTTTCAATCTCGTCGTCATTATCTTGGTAGTGTGTCGTCGGCAATTCCCAAAGACGCACTGCCAAGAGAGTGACGGCGTGACTGGAAAGAATACAAGGAGTTTAAGGATTGCGTACAACAGCAAACGCAAGTGCTGTGCGTTTCGTTGCGTGCTCTCCACGCTGCACATGCGCATCGTCACCATGCAGCAATTCCTTACTGCAGCTTGTGGTCCGCAAAAACGCAATGTTGAACACGCAACATTAACACAAACGCGCCGTGCTTTCATTCGCTCTTATATAATATAGAAATCTTATATATGTCGCTCTTACAAGCGTTATTTGGGCAGCACTTGAGGCGATTTTTTTAGCAAGTTGAGATGATGCAAAAAAAAAAAGCAAACACGAAACGGTTAAATTAATGTCTAAAAGTAGGACCATTTCGTTATATTTACAATGATCTAGCGCAGGGATGGCCAAGCTCCGGCTCCCGAGCCGCATGCTGCTCGTCGCGTGTTAAAGTGCGTCTCGTGGCTCCCTCCCCTACCGCCCCCCCCCCCCCCCCCCCCCCCCCCCCCGGAACACGTTTTAAATTAAAAGACAGGTTGCGGTCTGGTTGTCTCGTGCTACTGCTACCTCACGTACAGTTAGACTTCTTTTGACTCCGATAGATTGAAAGTAGGTCGAGTTTCGTTTATTGCTCTCGACGAAAGTTTTTCCCTCTCTCCCCCCCCCCCTTTCCACGGCTCTTGTAAGTTTCGTGGTTTTGATTGCGGCTCTAAGGCCGGGTCAGCCTGGCCACCCCTGGTCTAGCGTCAAATAATTATTAAATACAAAAACTGCAACATGACTCGTAAAACCAATAATTAAATGTTAAATAAAAATTTCGATAGTTAGAAAACTTAATGAATTCCTTATTTTCTCAAGTAATATTATCCGGGCTTGGTGAACACACGGTGAATACGGCACCCACATAAATCTCCTCTGCATTGATCTTTAAAAGCATTTGATTTAAATCAAATCAAGCATTGTATATACTTTCTACTGAACTTGCATTTGATTCGACAGTTGAGGGTATGTTCTGTAAATTCTGGTTATATGTAGCCAAGTCAGCGTGTGATTTTAAACACCTAATGGGCACATTGCCGACAGCCGTCTAGGTGAGAAGCACCACTATTTCTCCTTAGATTTTATAAGTTCTAGAAAGATGTATCGGTACTATACTTTGTCTTACGTTAAGTGAGGACGCGGCCGACGCTACGAGTTGATAGGTACCATTAAACACCGTCAAAAGCGGAATCCACTGGTTCTTTTTTGTACACAATTGGGCGCGCGATGATTGAACACGTACGTGGGAACGTAACGAACACCGTGTTAGTACAATTGTGGCGTTGATTGATCAATCTCATTAGTTTATCGAGTAGGCTCCGTCCGGACATAAGGTAAAACAAAAAATAAATGTAGCACAGATTGTATCGATATTTCTGAACAACGCGCTCGACATGAAATACAAATTTAGTGAAGGCACGATTTGATTCGTGCCTTCACTAGCTTTAAGTTTTACGTCAACGCGTGCGTAATACATGAGTTATGCACGCCATAAATAACGTAGCGATTTGTGTGATTATATCCACCACTAATCTGACGCACCGAAATCAGCAACCCGCTGTTACACCGCGTACATCATAAGCCTTCAGTCGCCGACAAGGGGAGAGCGGCAGGAAGGATCGCCTTAGCTATTCCGCCTCCAGCGCGTGCTTCTTACCCTCAAAGACGCTTTGCCGTGTCGTGATCTTGTAGCGTGCACTGGCTGCCAAAGAACAACGGACGGCAAAGAAGCGCGCGTTAGAGGCCGGGCTTTCGAAAGAGCATAGCCTCCTATATAATAACAAAGCCTGGCAGACCGCCACGAGAAGCGGCCGCCGAAATGGAAAAGGTGGAGCGGCAGACAACGCATGAGAGGAGAGCCACGTGACTGGCGCCCCGTTGCGGCGACACGCCGAAACACACTTCTCCCGAGCGAACAAGTGTGTTTTGGGTTCTCGCCGCTGCAAAAGCTGTGCCCTGACGTCCCGGTTTCCCGAGAAATGGCTCGTTGATGCTCTATGCTACCAGATCCTCACGCTCCAAACTTGCGACCGGGCACTCTACGGCTCCGTCGTCCAACTGCCAGGCTTTGTGAATATAGAGGAGGCTATGGTAAGAGACAGCCCGTCGTTCTCGCTCTGTCAGCGACTATGCGACGGGAAAGTGAGGGAGAGGAGGAGACGAGATCGCCCGGGGACGTCAGAACGCCGAGCTCTGACTGGAGTGATTAGTGGGGAAGGTGCTAAGCTAAGCTGCTCTTGTGTCTACTTAGACTTCGAACGCGTTCGATTGACAGACACCGGAGACCGGCGTTCGTTGTTCGCGTTTGAGCACGTTCGAAGAGTGAGCAGGGACAAAAACAGCTAGCTTTATGTGTACGCACTAATCACTACAGTCAGAGTTCGGCGCACTGACGCACACGTGCGCTCTCGTTTCTTTCCTTCCTTGGCTTCTCGGCGTTTAGCAAGTTTGAACCGAATCGTAAATGAGCACACTGGGCTAAGCCTGTTCTTCTCCGACAATCGTAAAAGCTTTGCCGTTTGCCGTAACAACTTTTTACGTAGTTACGGCTCCGTGTTTTTTGTTTTTATTCTTGTATTTGTTTTTGTATATTCCGATAAACTTCTAAAATTAACCCCCAAAGCGGTGTTGTTAAAATCAAGGGAGGAGGGCGGGGGGGGGGGGGGGGGGGGGGGGGGTTAATTAGAGCCGCCCTCGAAGAAGTAAGGTCCAGTCTGCAAGGGACGAAAATCTATTTACATATTTATATGGTGTTGACCTTAAACACAGCTTCTATTAAACTGTTCATCAGACTGCTTCTGTTTTCCAAACCACTCCATTAATCTGGTACCCTTCCGTTAATTATTAATACCGGGAACTTTCTCAAGCAATAAGGTCTCGCGCGTCTTCCTCGTTCGGGAAATGCCATATCAGTGTCATTTTTTCTTCAACATAAGTGTCATTAAAAAACGATATGTTTTTGTCCGGCTGTCATGTTCCTCCGCGGGGACGAGGGCATGTCGAAAAACGAAGCGACACATAAGTAGACGAACGAAAATTCATTTACTCACAAGCACAAAGAAGCAGAACAGAAAACGAAATTATAAGCAGAAGAGAAAGGAAAAATATAGAGTGGTTAAATAGCTACAGTCAATACAGACAATCTCGGTCGCGCGCTGAGAACACTCACAGTCTCGAGCGTCGATCTTGCTTGGAACGGAACGCGGCCTTGTTCCTCGATGTTACGGGTGTGGATCCAAGCTTGCAAGGAGCTCTAGGCCTTCCAGCACCGGTTCGATGGTGTCGCTTGACCGACCAGGTACGCGGCCTGGGTTGACAGGAGTGTTGCGAGGACACCCTTTCGCGTGCGCCTTCGAGCTCGAAGTCCAATGCTCCGGGCTTCTGGTGCGAGCAGCAGGCACGACGTCGCTCCGGCTCGATGGCGGCGAGAAGACCTGGAGCGGAGCCAGGGTTCACCAGGAGCGAAGCCTGGGCTGCCGGGAGCGTTCGCGTGTCAGCTGCCGCCCTTCAGGTTCAGTCGTCGAATGTCTTGCGCGAGCTTCTCCTTTCCCTTTTGCTCGAGCATATCCTTTCCCTTTTGCTCGAGCTTGCCCCCTTCTTCGCCTTTCGCTTTCACTGTCACTTCAGGAACGTGACACCGGCTTTAAAAATGGACATTAAAAAAAAACATGCCTGTGGGAGAATGTAAAATGTGGGAAAATGTAACTGAATTTGAATACTGAACTCCAATAACACGAAACACCATTTATAGCATTTAAGTTTTCTTTCTCATCGGACTAATTTTTAATCCTACCGATTGGGCATCATAACCAAAGCAGCAGCAGTTTATCAAAACAGAAGGTGTATCATTGATAAGTAAATAATTACAATTATGACATATTTAATTAATTATTTATTAAATCTATTAACTCCTTTGATTTATTGTTTTTCCATCTCCCCTTTTTTTACTCGTTTTTTTGTATCACTCTTGCGCACGATAACAATTACAATAAGGTATTCTTCGATCATGAGCTAGATTTTTTCTCAATACTTTCTGGTTATTTTGCATTACCTATTAGCATTTTGGCAAGTCCTTTTAACGTTTTTTTTGTTTTCATTTAGCGGCGCAAGAGAGCAGGGCAGTTTGTGTACGAACTTTACAATAATTGCAGGACGTTGCGTTTTCTAAACACGCCCAGTGAAGCAGTGAAGTTGGAGTTTCTATTATTTTTATAAAAGCAGACTATTAATTTTTAAGAATGAGTGAAGGGTAGCTTTGAAGGCCGAGTTGCGTAATGGTTTATGCCGAGCGCATACTTTGCGCAAGAAAATTACTCCTCTGGTGTATTAAGCTTCTTTCTTGTGTTTCAGTGTATGAATCTGCTGCAGGCGAAATGTTCTTCCCGTGTTTTGCGGCCAGCAGAATATATTATCTAAGAGTTCTTCCGAGAACAATTTGCAGAGTAAATCCACTTACCCAGTTTCGTTCAAATTGCCTCGGTTGCGTGTTCTTGGTAATTGGACCGTAAATGAAGCGCATAGTTTATTCACAGTTATTAAAACTCGTCCTGTTTCTTAGTTCTTTTTTTTTAAATTATCTTGGAGTTTCGGCGATGATCACTTTGTCTTCCCCCCCCCTTTCCTTCACGCCGTAAGTTATTAGTGTTAAAATAATATCCCCAGTTTATAACCACTGTTTCAAAAAGCTTATATATTATTTTTGCTTAAAATATATTATTTTGTTTCATAGACTCTTTAACTATTGCTTATACGGTCAAGCTCGTTAAAACAAAAATTTAAAACATATCATATTTTTTTTTTGCTATACATTTAGATAGTGTAAAATAAATGCACGGGTTCGAGATCTATTTCAGCGGTCAGAAGCTTCTTTCTTATCTTGCCTTTCACAAGACCGTCACGCCAGCCACTGGACGTACAACATTTCCCACAGGCGAGACTGTAATTCAAACTTTTGGGGAAGCATCGTGCCGCTCAAGCACCTGGAGGAAACTAACCTAATAACTTCGAACGATCCCGATGGCTCCGCTCACTTGAGATTTACTTAACCGAAACGGTGCGATGTAGACTAGGGTCAGTTCAGGCATCCCCATTTTCTTAGGCTATGTTACGGGTGCTTACTTCCGCTTTCGACAAGATCACCGGCCAGTTTTCATGGCAACCAAGCGACGCAACGCTCTTCTAAACGTAGCGTTACGAGTTGGGCTCAATTCAACTTTTTCTTAAAATTTCTACCAAGTCTAAAGTTATACCAATATTACGCGAGGAAGAGCAGCACCCGCGCATATGCGCATGGTTCCTTGGCCAGCTGTGTTTTGCAAAATAGGGACGCCGAACGATTCAACAGGTTCTCGTCGACACAGGCGCTGAAAATCCTCGTTTTTTTACTCGAACTAGGTGCTTAAACCCACCAAACGATTCTCGAGAAATAAAAAATCTAACCCTCTATCTTCATACACGCCGTCGCCGAGAAAGCAGCAACTTTGCGGTGGAAGGTTACGCTATTGGTGCGCATCCAACGTTGATGCCGGATTAGGCAATGTAGCCCTCAAAGCAATGGACGAATATGTCTTACAGCACATTCTGGCACTCATACCATGTAATGAAAGTACCGCTAGGCGTAGAGATATTTCGCCACCGCTACTGCACAGGAGGCCTCCCTGGCTGCGCGTACGTTGCCATAAACACGCCGTGCGCGCAGATTCACCGGGAAACACTATGCGGAGCCATAGTTAGTCTGATCCTTCCAAGGTTGCGATGATGTCAGAACGCCAAACTTTTATTGACTGATTGAAAAAAAAAAGAAAAGAAATAGTGGGTATACTTCCAGGCATTTAGCATTGATGTCTACGCAATACCCTGCCAATCAAAGCCTATCAGAGCTCGGCATCGTTTTTACGTCACCGCAACCCCCAGGACAAAGAAAAACAAACAAAAAACAGACGGCTCGCTCCCCGCATAGCACTAAAAAATAATTTTTTTTAAAGAAGCAAAATAGGATTATTTATTTAATTCGGCGGCGATGCAGCCACAAAAATCGCCAACCATCCAATGCTCCAAGCGGGACAGTTCTAGCAGAGAATTCATTCGATCAATCGCTGATCATCTTAGCTCTTTGCGTCCAACCGGAAAAACGCATCTTTGGGCTGGCTTATCAAGCGTTTAATTAGAGACGAGATCTAATCTTCGTGCCCCCAGTGGCGAAGTCGACAACTAGAGCCATGGGTACTACAACGACACCCATTATTTGTTTGTGTTTTCGACACAGTGCTCGGTTGAGGTTCTTGTTCAATCACAGAAGTAACAGTCTAGCGTCAGTTTCAGACGAGCGCTGTCGTAGTACTCGTGACTAATGTGCGCTTTGCACTTGATTGAGGAATATGGCGTAAAGGTACAGTCCATGGGCCTTGCATGCGTAGAGTAAACACCGAGACTTATAGGAAACTAGCTGGGTAAGAAGACCCCTATAGTTGGATCTCCTGTCTAAAGTGGTCTCTTAGTGGCAAAAAACGGCGTCACAGGAACTGGCGTGTCACGCTATCGGACATCGCCACCCTGCGATCGTACAGCTTCACAAGATGAAGACGAGCGAACGCAACTTCTTGCTATCTTCGTGGCGTTCCAACTAGTTGTTGCTTACGCTTCAGTGGACTGTCAAGCTAAGAACAAAAAAGAGCAAAGCAGGCGCCTGCCGAGTCCACCTTCAAATGTTGTACAACTCCCTACCAAAATGACGAGACAAAAAAAAAAAAAAATTTTGTTACGCCATCGCGTGAAAATAAAGACAGCACTTTTGAAGACGTTTCGGGCGATTGTGGCAGATGCCTGTTCTGCTGCAGATGGAGTCTCGGCTTGACAGTTCACGGAAGTGTCGATTCGAGTTCACGGAAGCAAGAGTTCCGCAACACTAGCGACACTCGCGTTCACCCGTATTTTTGCTGAGACCTCTCGCACCAACCGCCAGGATCGCGGCGTTCAGTAACATGAAACTACTGATTCTGTGATATCAGTTGTTGCAAATTCCGGACAACTTTCTTATGTTTGGGCTGTATAAAACGCTTTACACAACCGTTTGAAATACGTTCCCGGCACAGTAACAATACGAAGAGTTGCGTCCCCGATCAAATTACTTCTGGCAGCGGGAGCTTCAAAATTAGTTTATTCGATTATCTAGCCTTCTTACGCGCTCGTGCAATTTTTGACGCTTACCAATGTATCCAAAAGCGATTTGTGGCCAACCTGCGTTATCGCACCGCATCCGGGAGCACGTGCAGCAAATCTTGCACTTCAGACCTTACAAATCTTGGGCTTAATACCCATTTCTGCCCGTTTTGATCTTAACAAACATGGCACCGACGTGCGGTCACGTGTCATTACTGTGTGATGCACGTTAAGGAAGCCAGGCTAGCTGCTGTATTCCACTGGCTAAATGTTTCATATACAAGGAAGATATCATACGCACTGGGGCTTGGAATCTACCAGCTGTCTAAACATCCGTAAAAAACACAATTTCTTAATAATATTGTGCAAAAGACTCACATTTTATAATGTTAATACATTTATTATGTTACGTCTTTCACAGCCCTTCTCGAGTTGGTAACTAATGTTGAAAAACAGCTAGAAACGTTTTGCTGGGTCCCTTTTAGCCCCCGACGACAAAAAACATCTTGGATGCAACGACATAATTAAATTAATTTTATTGACTGTATAGTCGCGGAGAACATTACAGGAAAAATATATACAGTGTAGGCCTGACAAGGCCATGTCTCCTCTAATAATATTGTTGTTTTGTGAGCACAGATATCAATCGTAGTCAAACAGAAGCAAACTTAATAAAATTTCGTAAACAAACCGTCTCCGTGAACGGAACAGCGAAATTATGTATCTTCCTTAACGGCCGTTCACTGCCTGCAAATTGTGCTATTCTTCACGCCACAGCACCAATGTGCAGTACTAATTATCCGGGGCAATCCACCAGTATCTCTTTGGAACCATCCATCAACAATAAATACACCGGCAAACGCGTCTCAGTGGAGCAAGCACGCAGACTGACGCGAAAATGGGAGCCCAGAGTGATCGTTACGAAAGAAGCGCCCGCCCGCCGGCCATAACCCCCCCCCCCCCTCCCCCCTTCTCTCCCCCGTTCCGGGGCGTTCGTTAGCCGAATCCATCTTCATTTGGTTCTGCACTGGAGAAGAGCAGTGTGCCTATATCACAGAGTTTCTCCAACGCTCGATGGAGGTTGCGTGGGTTGCCAACAGCATTTGCAAAACCAGCTGCGAGGAGGAAGCGTTGATTGTATATAAGCGTCTCCTCCTCTTCGCCTGCTTTCCCTTTTGACGCGCAGCGATGGCGCGCATGCGTGCCTGCGTTCCATCTGTACGGGAGGTGGCCGCCATTACATTGCGAACGCTATCAATGGTTCGAGTTGCCACCTCTCTGTAATCTGGGGCTCTCTAGGGAAGAGTCGTGCCTTAAACGAGGTCCCTCCAATTAAAACCTATTCCTTACGGAGAAACTCGGGAACTGGTGCTGGTTTAGCACGGAACCAGTCTATTAGTTAACAACCTTTTTTTCTCGTAAAGAACGTGTCAATCATCGTAATTACAAGGAGTGGCAGAGGATATATTCCGGGGGAGGGGGGTTGTTTTATAAATTACAAAAGAAAAACAAATCAGTTATTTTATTTAAATAATATTACGAGCAATTAAGGGCCCACTTAGGTATGAAATAAATGGTTTGACGAAGACAAAAATTCTTAACAAATAAACACGGCTATGTACAGCCGGCAGCAAAAGTTTTGAGGAGCACGCGAGCGCCAACCGAAATGACTGATTCCGTCATCTGACGGAGCGCGGCCACTTTCAAGACCTCACGCTTCCAGAATGCGCTTCCTTCGGTGTTCGCAGTAATGTTATTTCTACTCGATCTCATCCGACGCGCACGAGATAATCGGGACCGGCAGAAGGTGTCGCTTTGTGAGTCGTCATGCAGCCTGTCTGGCTCAGACACCGTGATGGGAGACGGACCTCGCGTGTTACAGATAACATTTCGCGGCAGATTGCGCCATTCTCTGTTATCTCGTGGGCGTCAGACGAAAACGAGTGAAAAAAGCATAAGGTTAAACAAGAAAGGAAGAAAGCGCATGCGGAAAGCCTGAGTCTTCAAAGCAGCAACGGGCCGTCTGAGGGCACAGCCAGTCTTTTCGGCTGACGCACCCGTGTCCCGCAAACTTTTGCTGCCGACTGTACAATCCTAGAAAAGCAGGCTAAATAAGTGAAGCAGAACTATAAAAAACTATATTAATTAGAGCTATAATGTAGCAAATTAAGCAACACATATATAGACATTCAAGCGAAAACAATGGAAAAGAGAATCATCAATCAGTATGCTGCAGAACCAAACAATGAAAACAAGATCCAAACAGATGCAGTGTGCTTATTTATACAACCTAAATGTAAACCGCCTGTAAAGAAGACGAACATAAAACAATTAAAAGAAGCACGCATGCTGCATAGCCAGCTGTTCAGGACTTTGAGCAAAGCTAGTATAATAAATAGTTCCAGTCATTAATAGTAGGAGGAAAAAAACCTAAACTTAGCGCGTTAGTACGAGCAAAGAAGTGAGCGCCAGCCGCTAAAGAAACCGATGTCTATGTCGTGTTGTTTTTCTATGTTATGGGAGGATATTCTTAGGTGTCTAAGCGCGACTGGCCTTGTTGCAGAGAAAACAAACACTGTTATAGTGCCATTTTTCCTGGGATTAGTAATGGCCTCGCGACTTTAAGTTCTCAAATCATTAGAAAACACCGTCTGAGGTAAGCAAACGTACCGAGAAATAAAAAGGTAGCACAAATATCCGATCAACAGTCTTCTTTTTTTTTTTTTTTTTTGCCTCCTTTTTTAGTTGATTTCTTGGAATGCTACTCCGGTACTCCAAGCTATAGATATAAAATCATTGTTCTTCAAATTCCCCTTCCGAGAAAAAATCCGAGAAAGAGTCGATGTCGTGTTTGCTTTTACTGCAGGTTACACTGTACGTAAACCAGGCACGTAGCCAGGGGGGGGGGGGGGGGCATGGGGCCCGCCCCCCCCCCCCCCCTGAAATCTTCCATTTTGCTGGGAGCTCCTCTCCCCCCTCCCCCTTATACAGCATTTTGTCATGGGCGCCCCCCCCCCCCCCCCCCGCAACCAAATCCTGGCTACATGCCGGACGTAAACAATATTTTACTCGTCACCAGCAGAAGCTGAAACCCTCCATATGCTACTCATTAGTGGCCCTAAAGTCACGCTGCGCTTGCAACATACAAGAGGCAATGCTCGCTGCAGAGACGAGGAACGAAGCATCTGCAATAACGCCCCACCCATGTCATGTAGGCTTCCCATGTCATGTAATACACATATGTAGGCTTCGTACATGTGTGCAGACTTTCGTCTGTGTGAAGTGGTAGCAGTGGGGTCTAAGTTTAAAGGGATGGGCGTTGCCATAAACCGCTGGTCATGAGAGTTCCGTATTGAGTTTCGGCTTTAGCACGTGTTTAAAACTCTGTCTAAGAAAAACTTGGATAAATTGACGGCTTAAGAAGCATGCGGCATGACTTATTACGCTCGTGCTTCGTGTTTCGTGAATTACATAATTTTAACCAATGACACAATTTCATTGACTCTGTAGCGATAATAAGTGTTCTGTAGAGTCACCCTGCGTGCAATTTTCAACACTGTTAGCGGATATAACGGTCAAAAGTCCTTTCGCGATATCATTATACAGAATCGCCGACTGTGACGTGACAGCTACCGGATTTTAAAATAACTTTATAATCGATAAAAAATTATAAAAAAGTTAATACCTAAGCAGGCTTCACTAATCATCGAGAACGTTGATATACCGGGTTTATTCTTTTGATCCTACTTTTTGTTAGCCTTTCCCATTTTTTACTCTACTAAAACTCGAAGAGCTGCGTGTGCTATAGGGTTTAGTTGCTCCCTTCACTTTTTTTGTTTTTTTGTTGTTTTTCGTACATGCTCTAATTATACGCTTTCTGTGGCGAAAGCAGCGTTTATAAGGGATGTTTTTTTAGACAACTTATAGGTGGCATCGTTAATTATTACTGCGTCATCCACCGCAGTAGTATAGAATATGCTGGGCGCTTCGTAATTATAAAACAAAATTGGAAAGCTACAGAATATAATCTGCAAGCGGAAAACATTGCTCCAGTCGTATATTCGAAACCCTACTAGGAACACCGCAAGAACACGACGACTCCAAACTAGACAAAAAACAAGCAGAAACGAGCCACTAAACGACTGGCTTGACAATCCCCGAACCGCAGCAAAGTTGGGGACTTTCTCCGCTTTTTTTCTTCTTCTTCTTTTGTGGTTCTTGCACAATAGTAAGCCCAACCGCTCCCAAACAGCAAGACAAAAGGCGGCTTCAATCAGAACTTTTATGGCGCACACAAGCCGCGGCCGCCAAGAGTCACGCCGAATCTTTTTGGTTGCCTTGATTGGACGGCACCCTCGTGGGACGGCGACACTGTATCTCGGTCCGCCCTAAGCGGACAATACGGTGGAAGCTACGCACTCGTGTGCCCAGTCATACGCTTTTTTTATTTCACCACGTGATCGCACCCCCGCCCTTGCCGCAGTGCAAAGAGTGGGGCTAGGTGATGAAAGGGATGCGATTGATTCGTGCGGCGTGCGCTCAGCTTCCACCACAGAGTCATTTTAGGAGTGAACGAACGATGGTCATGAGTGACTTCCGCGCACCGAACTTTAGCACGAACTTATTTTGTTTTTTGTTTCGTACCTTCCTCGAGGTCCTCACAGAAAGCTTGTTGAAGAACTTTGCTGCGTAGCTTTTATTTTATTTTCTTTCCCGTCACTTTAGAAAGTGTTCGGCCTCGATGTTTTTTGTTCGTGCTACGAAACTGCGTTCCAGACAATTTATAGTTGTATTCTATCTTTAAAGCGCCGTAGCTACTTCTGTTGCATGTTTTTTTTTTTTTTAATTGCATTAAATTTTATTAAGTTGTTTTAATGAGAGGTTCCAAAAGCACTTGTATTAAATCGACCTTTCTTCTTCTTTGTCACATTCTGATTCTTTTTGCGGCGTTAGAGATTACAAAGCTCAATTTGCCTGCGTCCTTGAAAGTTTGAAACGTGCCAAAGTTTGTCCGTAGCTCACAATTAACGAGAACTCCAGTTGAGGCTTCAAAATTTCGTGCCCCTGGGAGCGCACTACTGTCGCTCTTCGCTCCATGAGGGAACGGTAGGTTGATCATAAATTTCACTCAAAGAAAGCTATCGCCGGGATTAAATTCGTTGCCCGCCTTTCTTGCTATCTGGTAGTCTCGTGATGGTTGTCAATACGAAGGAGGCAAATTGGGCGAGTTGGCAAACGTTGTGTGTGATGGAGGTGAACAGCGCAAGAAAAAAAAAATAAGAAAATACGAGGATACGACAGCCCACAGGAGTGGCGCGTCGTTTCTTGTGTCATTTAATCAGCCGCATTTGTTTGTTTTCTTACTTAGTTGTTCGCACCTATTATGTTAGCAACATGTTCATACATTCGTACTTGCCACTTTCAGACAAGTGACAATACAGTTTCAATAAGTAGCCGAAGCAACCTTGCGATGAGATTTCGCTCGGCCAAAACAACTTCGAAACATTATATCAGTGTTCTTTTTCCGGTACCCGCTTCCTCTCTGCCATTAATCCTCTCCCTTATGCTCAGTTTACTTTACACCTTCCCTCGGCGCACTTCCAATCTTCTCCCAGTAAGGTAGGATTAAACGTGATGTAAATAATAAAATAATGAAACTATAAATAGTATCATCGATCGTGTTATCCGTCCGTACCAGGCGCCGGTTCGCCGTGGTCGTTCGCACTTGCGGTCGTGTTCGAAGAAAAAGCTGCGCCAGCAAGGCAGAAGAGGCTAGTGTCTGAGGCGGTCAAGCATTCTGTGGTACCAGCTTGAGGAAGCCGAGTAATGTACGGTGGTTCGGAAGGTGTCTATTTACTATAGTTACGGAGAGCCAATAACAACAGGGCTTGGCAAGTTATCAGCCTATTATTTTTACTCTCCAGCCGATAAGAATACGGCTTTAGAAGATAAGAACGAGAAACATGAGTTGCTAAGTAAGAAGCGTGAATTGTACTAAGCCGCCCACTGCTTTTCTTAAGCTCTGAGTGATTCTCCACGCCATTGGCGAGGTCGTTGTTCAGATTGCATGATTTGAACTGGCTTCTATTCGTTACCTTTAAATAAATAGATTGACGGGGTGCAGAGTCACATACGTTAAACATACGTTGTTTCCAATACGGATCGTTGGTTAAGATTCTGCGTGCGCTTCGAACAATTTCAGGTAGTGAATGCCGCCTATCCACCGACGTGGAGGGTCACGTCGAGGCGGTGGCGCTGTTGTCGGCGCGGCGCTTGCGCAAACACCTCGCATAAGGCGAATCTGGTTTGCTGCACGCGTATAGTTCTCAGGCTCGTGAGGGAAAACGCGAACTTGTTTGTAAACGGCGTGTTGGTCTATGGAGTCTTATTCATACAATCCGTGCACGGTGCGCAAAAACTTCAATCCAGTAGCCGTGGGCGAGACATCGGAATGAGCTCCAAGTGGAAAAAAACAACAACAAATACTTACAGGAGCCGGCGTGCTACGCTGCAAGTCGTGGCAATCCTAACGGCTGGTTGTACGTAGAAGCGGCGGGGAATAAGTATTTATAACCCCCGATACCTAAAGAAACGTAAGGCACGCGGAGCATCCAGCATCTGATTATCGCCTCGGAGCCAATGAGGATATGGCATTATCCGACAAGAGTGCGAAAGAAGAAATTACGAAGCGAGACGCGAGTACATTTAATGTCCACTCCCAGCACTTCTTAAGTAGACAGTGACTCTGCGGTAAGAAACTGGGGGAGAGGAGGAAACGAGAGAGCGCGGGGACGCCAAAACACCGAGCTCTGACTAGAATGATTAGTGGGTAGAGGCAAAGCGAGCTGCCGCTGTCTTCGCTGAACTCGTCAAACGCATTAAAACGCGGATATCCGGCATCCGACGTTTGGTGTTCGCGGTTAAACGGGCTCGAGCAGTGGAGAGGCGACAGAGGCGGGCAGCTTTGCCTCTAACCACTATTCCTTCCAGTCAGAGCTCATCGTGGTTTGCGTGAAAGTATGCAATAGGGAGTTTTTGTTTTGCGAGTCTCGGAAAGTCGAGGAATTTACAGTATCACAAATTGGCTTTGTTTTCCATATATTATATCCTTAGGCATTATAAATGGAGCAACGTACAACAAAAGTCCGGGACCAAATGTTACAGCATGATTGCTACGACGCTTTCACGATTGTATCTATGGGGAGAAAGAAGTTATGCCCTCAATTTTTGTTTCGCGAGGAAAGAAAGAGGCATAATTTCGTTACAGAAGAAGCACTCGTTGGGAAAATAACGCCCCGTCAATTTTTTTAATGACGCTCTAAGTTCATTAAGCATTCCGTCTGTGTATTTACGATAACAGTAAACGCAACTTTTTTTTAGAAGTAGTAGACAGCGTTGAACGATTAACGTGAGCGCACTCACCTTCGCGCGAATGCGCAGAATATTCGGAACGTTTGCAAGTCGTCCTGGAATTCTAATTTATATAAAGGGCTACGGTTCTCCCACGCGGTGACAGGTGCGACGATTTTCAGTGCCTTCACTTGTGGTCGGTTGATTTTTATTTTTAGAATGTAACAAACATTATAACCTTTTGGTGTACAAATATTAATGATCAGAACAGTTTTCATATTCTCACGCAAAGCCTGAAATTAGCGGCGCTAGTTGTATGAATATGCAATATAATATAATTGTCGCACGTAATTCTAACTGAGTTCACAACTAAATAAATCAAAAGTACCTGATGTCGCATCCTACGCACCAAACAGGAAAGGTGAATTTATTATCGCGTGTGATTGTATAAAAATCTAACCAACAATCATATAAAATGCACAACAATAACCGTGCTTAATATAAAAAAAACAGAAAATATCCATCACCTAGTTTTGTCGAATGAGCCCACTGAAAAGAACTTCGTACCGCAGAATTTGTGTTTAAAAATTCCACGACAGTTAACCGAGCCTGCCCAAGAACAACATTCCTGAATATCTCATGTTATGTGAAATGTATCTTATTCCTATTGCCATAATTTTAGCAGTACAATATATCCAATTATGTTTTTTATTTGGGACAAACTTTTCGCTCTCCTTTGTTTTACTCACTTCACGAAAGAGAGGTGCAGGTGAAAGATAAGAGGACAAAGTGAAGACATGGTTAGTTCACTAGTCGGAGCCCACCTTCGAGTCGTATAATCAAGTTATTTTTTTTTTATTTTAGTTTTTCAAACGCTCAAGAAAATGCGGGTTTAATTCATCCAATCAAAGAAGACGCCGTCGCTCCCAATTAGCGCCCGGCCACTCCAACCGACTCCAGGGCGAGACCCCAATCATCTTAACAAGACGCGCGGCAGCACGATTACAGCGAACGAACATTAAAGGTTTCACGACGGCGGGGTCGGGTATTCCGGGCACCGGGAACTACTCGAGTAAAACACAAAGGATTTGGCTCAGGTTTCAGACTCAGGCAAAGCCGACGCTGCCGACCTCATCAGACGCTCACGGCGGTCGTTATAGCTCTTTTTTACGAATACGAAGAGTGGGAAGGGGGAGTGAATGATCCTGCCATGCCTATAGACATTATTTGTGTACTGTCGTCTCCAGCCACCTAATATAGGCGTATCCGGTATGGGCGACAAAAAATACTAAAATGTTTCAACCTGTTAATAGTAAAAAGAGGAGGAAGGCAAAACGAGGAGGTGTGACGGTTACGCTTATATCATAAATGCCTGCTATTGGCGTGGCGACGGCAAAACAATGTTTTCACTTGTACTGGAAGTGACAACAATTCAAGATGGCGGCGCCCTTACGGAAAAGGTCTATTAACCCCTTGGTAATATATACTTTTGAGTGTGAAAGCCTAAACTACGGTCAAACTACCAAAACGTTACACAAAAACCGTCTGTACACGCTTTTTAAAGTATGTTTCTTCCTTGTAGCATTGGTCGTTCTATTTTATTGGTTGTTAGAAAACTGTCCTCAATAATAATAGTAATGATAGTAATGATGTTTATTTAATTCGTGCCCCAGGACAACGAATATCACTCTAAAAAAAGCCCGTGCGTCTACTTTCTCGCACAACACTCAAAGAACCAATCACCGTAACTCGCGGAGGCAGCTCACCGAATGACGATGCCGAAACATTTGTTTAGACAAAAAAACTCACTCTGAGTTGTGACATCAAGCAATGCGAGCGTGACGCTTGCATTGCTTAATGTCACAGCTCAGAGTGCGTTTCTTGGTCTAAACATATGTTTCAGCATCATCATTCGCTGAGTTGCCTCCGTAAGTTGCGGTGATTGGTTCTCCGATTGTTGTGCGGTAAAGTAGACGCATGGGCTTTTTTTAGAGTGTAGGTTATAATGGGGGGGGGGGGGGGGGGGAGGGGGGTGAAGCATAAAATATAATACGAAAAAAAACATCCATAACGATGCCTGCCACTGTTACGAAATTCGGTGCGGGTCAACAGCCGAAAATATATAAAGCAAGCTCTCGTTTAAAAACTCAAAAAATATCTTGAGACCAGTGTTGCAGGTGTTGCCAAAAGGAGTAAAGAAATATGTTACTCGTTACATGAAAAACATAAAAAAACGCGTAACAGACCTACCTACCTCAAAATAACAGGAACGCGCTACCGCTACCGATTGAAAGTAACCCACGTTACATTTGCGTCACCTTTTACTTACAGTTGACGGCAACAGCCATTTTCGAAACTGGGAAAAATGTATTGTTTGTCTTAAGTGTGACCTTTTTCGTGGCAAAAACTCAGGCAGAACTTTGAAGGTATGTGGAATTAGGGCAATAATTAATGACTTAGCACCTTTTCTTCTTTTCAGCTAAAGTTCAGATGAAGCCGTCGCTACGACCTAACGGGATGAATCGAGCAGTGGCAAAAGCGCAAGTCACGGGCCTTTTTTGTTTATGATTGCTTCAGTTATGATAAAACACGAGCAGCTACATAGCGAACACCATGATCGTGCGCATTTCACGTTGTCCGGTTGGTCCGATCAGCTGGTAGCTTTGGACGCGACTGAACTTGAGGTGAAAGGAAGTATAAAGACACAAAAAAATGTAAATACTCTTTTCTCAGATCTTGGTAACAAGATGTAACGAGTAATGCAACTCCGCTACCCGGTACTTGAAATAAGTAACGTAAGTACGTAACCCTCGACTCTTTTGGAGAAGTAATGAGTCGTTTTTACGTTACAGGAAAAATTCGCGCGCTACCGGTAACGCAGCTACTAGGAACGCGTTACCAACAAAAATGCGATTGATGCATTTTCGAAGCAAACAGGCTGGCAACATGTTTGATGCGAGTTCACAGATACTTTTGTTATCATATTCACAGCGTAACCTGTGCATTTTGTATGATGTATGAAGGGTGTAACTGCGGATTAAGGTTGTTATTTTTTTCGAGAAAAAGGTACAAATAAATATTGGCGAGAGCACCATTTGTATTGGTCGCGAGTTGAACTGCAGGGTTCACTCGTAAGTACTTTTTGAGTCTTTTAATAGATTCTCAGAAAAAAAAAGCTATATCTGTTCAGTTTATTTTCCTGCCAAGCATTTAAAAAGCCAATGGCTTTAACAAACGGAAGAAACTTTGGGATTAACAAAATTAGACTATTTTCCACAAACAAAAACGCATTGTGACATTTTGTTTAATGAAAGCGGGTGTAACCTCATCTTTAGTGTCGCGTCCCTGACCTTTTCTTTTTTTCAATGAACGCGTTTTTTTTTTTTGTTTTTTTTTTAAATTTTATCAGTCACCGGGATACTTTGTAATTTCACAGTGGTTGGTTTTCCAGCCTCTCTCTTAAAAAAAACGTCTTCAGGCATCTCGAGTGGAGAAAGATCTGAGCGTTCACTCATCGACCCAGTGTGCTGGAACAGGACATGGAAATTTTTTTTCATGTTCAGTTAGGGTTTGTAAGCGTAGTGAGAAGCATAAAATTCGGCCGCATAATCAAAAGCCCAGTGACACCCCCAGTATTGAAACTTATTTCCATACCACTGAAAACGTTGCCTGGGCATGTTCAAAGTATTCCGGTCAAAACGGAAAAGAAAAAATAAATAAAAAAACAGCTTTAGAACTTTTCAACTAATTGATGACGCAGATGGCGCGCACTTCTTGCCTTTTTGGATAACTTCAAGCAAGAAGTGTGGTTTAACTTTTTCGACTTTCCTCCGATTGATCATGTCAAACGCGGATATTCGCGCCTGTCAACCGGACAATTTTTCTCTTATTTTGATTTCTGATTGATCTGTAACCTTTCTCGCGTCTAGAGGACAGAATGGATCCTTTCCAAAATTCAGTCTGAACACTTTGATAACTATCATTAGCTAAAATCATCAAATATGTTTTGTAGATGCTAATGGCGATCTTTTGTTGGATACAAACAAACAAAAAATATTTGAAGACAGGCACCTATGCGGAGCGTCAACGTTCAGACGTTAGTTTGTTTTATTGTTTTTTGTTGTCTTCGTGTCTAGACAAGAATTTTAATCCTCTGAGCGCTAAGGATTCCAGGGTGTCATGTAGATCCCTGGAACGCTCGGCTTTAGCCCGCCCTAGACAGCTCATTACGAAGAATTTTACGAAGAGTTTGACAAGAGTCCGCTGGTTTTATAACACTAAGGGCCTTCTTCACAGTGGTAGTTTTATGACACCGCCGAAAATAAAGCAAAAAGAGAAAACTTTACAGCGAAGAACACTGTAACTTTCGCACATCTGCGGTTGATGAATGGTTCCCACATAGTAAGCGCCATCATCATACAAATGTGTAGACTATACTTCGTTTCACCTTATGTTGTAGCGCAGTGAAGGCTAGAAGCGCGAGCTCATAGCGTTGGGAGCTGCCTTTAATGCACGAGAGCTTATGCCGCCGAGATGTGCCCCAGAGCAAGGAGCTCGCGCCTGTAGCCTTTCCTGCGGTATACCATAAGGTGAAATTGAGTATAATATTTGAGCCACTTTATGGCCCTAAATATCTGAAATAACTTATTAGAGTTTCATACTTGACCAACTTTATACTTATACTTTCTTTCATTTTAAGTGCGAGCGGAGCAGGCGCTTCAAAAGGATCACCGGGATTTCATTGTCACTGCCAAGACGTCCCGCTCGTGTTGGGAAAGCACCCTACTAGCCAACATGCTCTTGTTTGGAACTTCGACTTTGTTCGCACATTCGCTAAACAAACTATGGACGATTCTACATACGGCTCTCTGGGCGGCGCCATTTTGTTCAATCTCAGCGCCGTCTGCATTCATCCGAGCATTTCGACAACTCCCGACCGTCCGGAATTTTTTAGTTGTGCCAGCGCTTCAACCGAACTACGCTCTGTAAAGAGCAAGAGGCAACTCGAGCTGTTGTGTCATAATTAGCTTTTAGAAGAACTTTATAGCACTTTTAATCAAATTATATCGTATAGTGGACATTTTTCTTTTAGCAAGAATGGCACCTTTTAGCAAAGGTGTCATATTTTGTTCCTCTAAGCCCATGGCGACACGTCCGCTGGATGTAGTTTCAACGTCGGGTTGGCGACACCTACGGATACGGCAGACCAGAAGACCCTTCTGATAAGCGAGTTTCAAAGAAGCAAAAACCCTGCCGTGTTGCTTTGATCCCAATTTAGAGAGCAAGAATGCGAAGTTACTCGAGGAGCTACAATTTATACGACCACAATGTTAACCCTAGGACTTTTCGCATATCTCTTGCCCCTTCGTTGTGTATCGTTCGTTTCCTAATGAACGAAGAAACGCTACACCGCGACTCTCAAAAACCACTAACCTATCACGTGAGTTCACGAACTATTTCACGCCGTTAACGGGCCATCGCTAAATCGTGTCGGCATCTCTACTAGCGACTTCTCGACTCGTGTTGCAAACTCTCAATATGAGCTTCCAGTTCGCTGTCGCTGGGGTTTCGGCTCTCCTGTGCCATCAAACTATCATTAGAACTTCTGTGTTCGTCCTGCGATGACCTGATGCTCGAAGTGTTCAGGAAATTATATGCTGTTTTCTTTTATTAAAGTATTTGAATCAACGCCCCATTAATCTAGCCTCTCCATTTTTCTGCTTATTAATTAAGCATCATACCATTACCAGATGACAAGCACTTGCACCAAACAATGATTAAGAGCTCGACCGACAATTAACCAAGCTGTTGCACACCATTCGCGGACAATATTTAATTTGCTGCCCTCGCGAGACAAAAGCCTGTGACCTGAAGAAAAAGAAGGCATACAAAAGCCTAGACTCAGTTCACTATCTACAAAGTGGGTGGGTGGGGAAACGCTTTTCGACATCCCCACACCCGATCTGAAGTACCTAAAAGGTGAAGTGAGACCCTCTCAGGCGGTCAACAAGACGCCACGGACAGCGTGGTTTTGTGCCAGACCACCTGGCGAGGTGCTGACTGGAGGGTGCAACTGCATGGTTGGCTCAGCACGCGTTTGGAGCCACGCAGGGGCCATCATGTGGAAGGGGGACATGGCGGTGCAGCTGGGGCTCTGAGGTCTATCGTGTACAGACACTGGTACCTCGTGAAACAAGGAAACAAAGAGGAATGTAGAACGAGCCGCAATATCCGGCATCAACTTCAAGCTGGAAGCAGGCATCATGCGGAAAAGCAAGGACGTGTTGCCACCGAAGAGAAGCACAGAATCTGACGTCTGACGATGAGCTCTGCAATTTCTACAGCAAGTCCCCTTTCCCTCAGCTTATGAGTATTTTAGGTAACAGTGCCGATCTGTATGTCTGAATGAATATGAAAGCAAGTTTAAGAACAAATACTGAAATAATATGAAAGATGTGGTTGTGTTGTCCCTGTTTTAATTGTTTTATTCTTTCTTCATCCATAACAAATACTGCTTTTCAACTTTGAGTGCCTACCTCTAGAAAACGAAATTGAAAATTCATATCCCAGTCTGAGTCTGCTGATTAGGGAAAACATTTCTAAACTGACCAGATAATTTGTGCATGATCCTTCAAATCATGTGCAAGGCTAATGAGTCTCAATGACACCTTCGACCGAGCCAGCCAGAGTTATGCAACAACTATGTTCCTTGTGTTGTCTTGTTTCTGCATTCTCAGGCTCATTCTTGTGAACCGGAGCGCTTGCAGGTAAGACGAAATAGACCCTATTCGCTCCCAAAAAGCACTCTCCTAGCCGTTAGCCATTCTTTATAACTAAAATGAATTCATGTGAAACATGTACCTAGGTAATTGCGTGTGATATAGCAAGTCATCAGTGTTGTATAAATGTGAGGGAGCATTGTGACGCTAATCGAACTGTGAACTAATTTCGTATGCGTATGAAATTACTGCGTGTGGCATTACTCAAAGAGTAATGCCATACGCGCTGCGTAGTACGCCTTGACGGGAAATGGCTATACGCACGACGCGAAACTTGTTGGGTCTTGTATAAAGCGAATTGCTCAAACGACTATCTGAAGCTGTGGAGTAGTTTAGTGGAGAGGTGACTGTTTCAGACACAGCAGACCCAGGTGCGATCCGTAAGAGTGGTCATACTATTTTTTTTTTTTTTGCAAAACGTTCGGCGATATTTACACCAATCTTTTTTTTACAATTATCACAGAAAAAACAACAAATGTCGTTGACGTAACGTCGCTTTCCGGAGGTGCAATGGGAGACAGCGGGGGTTGGGCCACCAGTGGCGGCGTGTACGGGGGGGGGCCGGCGCAAGTTGGCAAATATACTTATAATGAGCAGCCTGCAGACTTTCGCCTCGAACCGGCGTGAACGCAGGCGGGGAGGTGGGTTCACACGCTTTCCAGACATACATGCGCTGTCCCTCACTGCGCCTCTGAAAAGGACGACCCAAATGCCATGAGGTCTCTGCGTCGTGGGCATAGCCATTTCCGGCCAAGGTGCACGACCTCGTGTGTAAAGCATCACTCAATCTAAAAATTCATAGGTGTAGACGCAAAACACTTAGAACAGATTCAATATGGGCGAGACAGCAAACTAGACGAATGTCCGATTTGTATTACATCTTCCCTTTATACATAACCACGCTGGTTCTTTCTCTGCTAAAACTATATCATTATGGCACTACTGCTAACAATATGCAATATTGAAACCGGCACTGCTTGCTCCTAAATGCTTATTCACATTACAAGAGGCAGGAGAGAGTATGGTGATATGTGCAACAAAGCACAATTGGTAATGTTACACTTTGTGCTTTGTTGTTTGATCTCAGTTTGGGAACAGTTTGGGAATTGGTATTGTTATGAACGAGTCATTTATTATTTTTTTCAGGCACCTTTCGCCACGACGAACTAGGAACAGATCGTCATGTGCAGCCTATCCCTACTTTCCCACCTGGTCCTGGTGGCCATCAAGCGCACACAGATGTTGAATCCTTGCCCAACAGTTGTCCGCCTTGCGGCATATTTTATATAAATTTTATAGTGCTCACGGTAGGTGGCATTGCAGCTCTTGAGGAATTAATAAAGCGACAAGGTGCAAGCCCTGAGTGGCACTTTGCTAGACGTATTCGCATCACTGTCTCCGATTTTAAGCGCTTACCTTAGAGATAGAGCGCAGATTGTGTTATGCGGCGGTATCTTTGGTAAGTCCAAGTTTTGCCGGCAACGCTGCACAAGGCGTTGGTGTACTTTTTGAGCCTGTGGTACGTGCTCAGTTCATGCGTCAAACTGGGCTGACGGTGATAGCAGCTGGAACAGTCGTGAGCCTGAACCATCCGTGGCTCTCAGGTAGCCCGGATTGTGTCATCGCAAGGAGAGGCGCCTTGCTTGAAATCAAGTACCCTGGTGTGAAACAACTGTTATGAGAAAATTGTTCCAAGGAACTCAGATGTGAAGAGCAGCAACGAGGAGTATGTCACACCACCTAACGGCCAAAGCGGCTATTACAGCCAGGTGCAGCTCGAAATATTTTGTTCCAAGAAAAGTTTGACTTTTTTCTATCTCTGGTCGCCCGACGGCGATGTCATTTCCACAGTCCCATATGATGACCTGTATGTCAAGGGGAACATCGACATGATCCGAAGGTTTCACTGCTGTCAGATGATGCCTCGCCTTGCGCATATGCAGCAGCAGGGGAGGCTTCAAGTTACAATAGGTTATGCACGTATCTGCTCTATGTAACCTTGTGCAAGGAGGTACATGTTGTATGCAGAATGTGTCAATGTTATTGTTTTTTTTCTTATGCTTAATATTATTTTTAAGTTACCTTTCATTTTAGCTGACTAGTTGACACCCCAAAAAGGAAAAGCTGACATTACGAAAAACGTATATCTATTCAAAATTAGAGTGAAGAATGTGGCAATGGAGAGAAAGGTGTTTGGCTGTTTTAATAGTGAATATTCAGCCAATCAGTTTGTGAGTTTGTGCTCGCACTGGAAGGGTGTTGGCGGCAAGCCTTTGCCAATATCTTCTAATATTAATCAAATTTAAACAACATCGTGAACAGCCAGCATGAATAGTAGATGATAAATTGTAAAATCTCAAGTCAAATGCCTCTTTAGGTGCTCCTTATGCTTCGTTGATAAGACGAGGTTTCAGATCAAAGTTTGCACAGACAAAGAAAATGCTGACAAATTGTTTTCGCGATTTGATAGATAGTCGCTGCTTAAAAATTCTGTAGGTCTTTATCCTATTGATAGAAGGGTATGCACTTGGGCTACTTGGTGATCCATGTTTTTGAGCAGTATTGATAGCATGATCCACATAAATTTGTACACAAGCTACGAGGTGGGTCCTTTTCACCTCCTCTACAGTCAGTGAGTCCCTTACTGTAAAGACAAACTGTATATAATGCAATATGTTAAATGCTGCAAAATTATAAAAACCTTGTTGTGAAGGCTGGCATGTTGAGACATTCCTTTAGCCTCCAAGTGGCTGTCTAAAGTGAACCTTCTGTCCGCCATAATTTAATCGCCTGGCAGGAGATTGTCTTTGACTCCACATGTCCTTACGATAGTCTTGTCCGATGCACGACCACCATAGACTTTTGACACAAACATAATCAGCCTATCTGGGGCAATTATTGTAAGAAACTTGGCAGTGTTATTGGCTTTGTAGGTACTAAATTTTTGGGCTCGGGTCTTGAGTTTTATTGACCTCTGAAGTGTAACTACTGTACAATCAAAAAGGCTTCTGGTTCTGCCATAGCCATTTTCCACAAAAGAACTTGGCATGCTGGATCGCCGTGGGGAACGTGGGAGTCAAACAACATATTTAATTGTCTTATCCAGATCCTTCGGAACTCTGGCAAAATGCTCCCAATTGCTGACAACACTCACGGTGAACCTCCGAGATAGGTCTTCATAGAAAAGCCCGAGACGCAACCTAACCAGGGTTAGCACTAGTTTGCCATCAATACCTAGATGCCTACATTTCAGTTTTATACTTAGAGCTCTTGGACGTCCTTCAAACACTTTGGCAATGATATCTGTGTAGAATAGAATGTCTGCTAGGCTTATTTGTAAAGCGGCACTCTGCTTCACTCTTGATAGGTTTATAGCTGCATACGTGTGGTCATTCGGTGGTGGTTCCCACTGACTGCCTTGAACTTTTCTTGGTATCTGCAATGGGAGCGTAAAATAATTTGATACAATTGTTAAACATTCTGCTTTACATCTATTCCTAGCTCTATAACAATTTATTCGAGCGCTTCCAAGTAGCACTTCTTTATCCAAGAGAACTGCATTGGAAACTCGCTTTACTACAGGGGCCAAGAGATGGCCTGGAAAGGCAATGGCAAGGGCAACATGGAGCAAGATGCAGCTTCAAGCCGGTTGGTCTGTCCTTTCAGTGTTTGTGATGGCCACAAGGAGACCCGCCCAGGTGGTCAAATGGTGTAGAAGGCTGGGCTTGCGGCTGCAATGCAGACATGTGTTGCTCTTTAGCACGTAAATTAAGAATTTTTCACGGCTCCAGTGTTTTCCTTGCTGCGCTGCTCGTGAAACATAGTTATTCATAATCTAGAAAGCCCATGGCAGTGACAACACAATGCGAGAGACAGGTTCCTACCAGTTCGTCTGGCCTTTCACTGGTGATGGCCGCAGGGAGACTCGTCCAGGTGATTAGATAGTGTAGAAGGCTGGGCATGTGGCTGTAATGCAGGAAGGTGTTGCTCTTTAGCACGTAAAATGAGAACATGTCACGGCTGTAGTGTTTTTGTAGTAGTGCTGCTCGTGAAACAGATTTGTTGATGGCCTCGAAACGCCATGGAAGTAATAACATGATGCGAAAGGCAGGTTCTTACCGGTTGGTGTGCCCTTTCAGTGGGGTGATTGCCGCAGGGAGACTCGCCCAGGTGATCGGATGGTGTGCAAGGCTGGGCGCGTTGCTGTATTGCATACTTGTGCGGCCATTTAGCACATAAAATTAAAATATGTCACGGCTGCAGTATTTTCGTAGCTGCGCTGCTAATGAAACAGAGTTATTTACGATCTAGAAAGCCAAAGGCAGTGACAACATAATGCGAGATGTAAATTTCTACCAGCTTGTCTGCCTTATCAGTGGCGTGATGGCCGCAGGGGGACTCGTCCAGGTGATCAGATGGTGTGGAAGGCTGAGCGTGTGGCTGTAATGCAGGCATGTCTTGCCCTTTAGCACATAAAAGGAGAATACGAATGGCTGCAATTTGTTCATGACTGCCCTGCTGATAAAATAATTTTTCGTGGTGTAAAAAGCCTGTGGCAGTGACACCGTGATGCGAGAAGCAGGCTCCTACCATTTGGCCTGCATTTCAGTGGTGTGATGGCCACAGAGAAACTCGTCGACGTGATCAGATGATGTGGAAGGCTGGGCGTGTCGCTGTAATTCAGACATGTGTTGCTTTTTAGCACGCAAAATAAGAGTATGTCACGGCTGCAGTGCTTTCGTAGCTGGGCTGCTCGTAAAACAAGGTTGTTGATGGTCTAAAAACTCCATGGCAGTAACATCATGAAGCGAGAGGCAGGTTCCTACCGATTGGTCTGCCCTTTCAGTGGACTGAGGGCCGTAGGGAGATTTGACCAGGTCATCAGATGGTTGGGAAGGCTTGGCGCGTTTCTATATTGGAGACATGCATTGCTCTTTAGCATATAAAAGAAAATATGTCGCAGCTGCATGTGATTTTGTAGCTGTGCTGCCCATAAATCAGCGCTGTTTATTTTCTGGAAAAGCTTTAGCTGTGGTGACAAGTTAGTTCCTCCAGTGGTGCCATGGCTCTGAGTACCTAATTTCAAGCCCCTCCTACGAAAAAAACACTGCAAAGGCATTCTGAAGCACGTATGCTTTACTTGCATCTTTCTGCTCTTTGGCCTCTTTTTGTTGTATGAGTGCCGCGAGCGGTATTGTGCCTCTGATAAAATTGGTGACAGTACATTTTGCCATTGGAAGTGGTATTGAGGAATCTGTATAATAAAGAAAGCTTTTAAAAATACCACTAAGTCAGTTTAGGGATTCAAAGCTGTCATAGGTAATGTTCTTTTTTTAATTAAAAATGTATATGTAATTAATTGTGAACAATTCAAATTGGAACTGTGTATATGTTCCAGATGTATTAAAGTGGTGATGCAGCAGAGTTGCTTCCTGACTTAAAAAGACAACCGTGCTAATAACACGATGACAAGTGAGAGCGGTAGAGTCGCTGGTCGGGACAGCTGAATGTTTATGGAAAGCACAAAGAAACAGCCAAAGATACCCTCATCAAAAAAGAAAAAGACATAAAATGGGGCCGAAAGGCATTATCGTGCTTGTCCCGACAACTCCTCTCACTTGTCATCGCATGTTTTGAGAGCGCAGCTCTTAGGCTCCCGTCTCCGGAATTCACGGCGTCGGCGTCACCGCCCTAAATTTAGCGGGAAAGTTGACGTCACGTGATCTCTACACATATTTAATTTTCCGCAAAATTTAGCGGGGAAAATTACGCCATATGACTTGGAGTCACGTCACCTATGAACAAATTCATCGTCATCTTGTAAACCCTGAGTTGGCGTTTTTTTTTATCGTTCCCCATCTCAGGGTTTACAAGATGACGATTGATTACCAGCTCGCCTGCACTCTCTCACTGCTTACAACAAATTCAGTTTCTCCGGTAGATTTAGCGGAAACATTAACGTCATGTGACCTCAACAGCAATTCATTTCCCTGCGAAATCTAGCACGAAATCGAATAGCTGTTAAGCTCACGTGGCGTCAAGTTTTCAACTAAGTTTAGTAGGGAAACTGGGAGGAGGGGAGGGTACGGAGAAAGAGGTGGAGAAGGTACGGAAGAGGAGGAAAGGAGGAAGAGGAGGAGGATGGGATGAGAAGGAGGAGAGAAGGATAAGGGGAGAGGAGGAGGAGCAAGAAAAAGGAGGAGGGGAGAGGATGAGAAGAGAAGGAGCAGGAGGAGAAGGTGGAGGAGTAAGGGAAAAGGGGGAGGAGAAAGGAGGACGGAAGAAGGGGGATGGGAGGAGGAAAGGGGAGGACGAGGAGCAGAGGTAAGGGGGAGAAGGAAGGGAGGAGTGCATGGTAGGGAGGAGGAGGAGGAGCATACTCTTCCCTTCGTACCCTTCCCTCCTCCTCCTCAAGAGCTGCGCTCTAATTTCTCGTTACAGAAATTTGTGAACTTCTTTCATTTTTTTTTTGTTTTAGTTATGTATGTTCCTGAAGTATCATTGTGGTGAAAAAAAAATTATCAGTAACTGGGAATCTGCATTCGCGGTTTAGTTGCGCTGGTCCTGGGTGCTGAGTGCAAGGGCCTTGTCACATCGGCGTTGGGTGCGTTGTCCTCCGCCTTCTGTGAGTGACGAAAGCAATGAGGAATTGTTTCCCGCAAAAGGTTTGAAATCACGCATATATTTAATTCATGCATAGCCGGCGTTTCGTTCTCTGAGGTCCGGCGAAGTTCCTTACCACGCGTCGCCTCGCAATTACCACCTAAGCATAAAATGCCACGAGAGCAAAAATACATGTCGGCTGCGCTTATACGTTGGTAGATCAGCTGAGATAAGACGATATACCTTTCGGGCGTACCCGAGGAATAGCATGGGCACCGGATTCTCTTTTGTTTTTAATGCTGTCTACGAAATGTTTCGAACACACGCAACTGCAGCCGTGCAGGGAAAATCCTTACGATTTAGATTCACCAACCATTGACGATGAAGATTGGGATCAGCAGAAAACCGATGGAGCAAGAACGCGCCACTGCCGCACTGCTTTTGCAGGACCGCATGGGCTGAGCAGATGGTTCCCGCAATCGCTTTGCGTTTCTTTTTGTTATTCGAGCAACGAACGACAGCACCATTGTCCCCCATTTCACTTCTTTTTGCGGAACCCGACATCGTAACTTGGCTGACGCCTCGAAATTCGCGGAGCTGCTCGCGAAATTGCCCCAAGACGTGTCTTCGTACCGCTTTGGCGTGCTAGAAACGCTCGGGTACAGCTCACTCCCCGGAGAAGGCTCCGCGCCGGAGGGTAATACGCGGCAGGGCATGCCGGTTCGAGGCTGCGTTACCCTCTCTGCTGTGACCCCAATGGAACCGTTAATAAACATTCCGAAACGCATTAGAAGAAAAAGAAGAGACGTCATGCGTTATTCCACAGTACAGTCACATCGATATCTAGGACACGTCACAGCAAAGTCGTTGGAGATTCGGGAGTTCTAGGAAACAGTTTTTGCCCATCCGATACGGTCCGGTGGACCATCTGGAACGAACTAAGAATGTGCTACCGCATAAGACTGGCACATGCGCAGTTTGGTCCGGAGGGCCCATCGTATACCGTATCCGATGCGCCAAAAAGGTTCCCTAAAACTCTCTATTGCCGTCGCCTTCTTGCAGCGTGGAGTACATTAACAAGGGCGCTCGGAAGAAAAAAAGACATCTCACCATTTTGTTCTGAAGGCTTTTGTTTCTTTTTTTTTTTTTTCTGGAGCGCGTAAAAGTGCGTTTTCCGACACGAGCTTTTGGCTTTCAGAGTGTATTTAAGCGGCAATTGCTTCGTATTTTCGGAGAGAGCGTGTTGCAGTGGGCATCGAGTACCTCAAAAACGCTATTCGCTCTTTCTCGCGTGATGTGAAACGTGGTGGCGCCAGTGTGTAAATAGCCCCTCCCACCACTTCCGGTTTATACTTTGTAAGTTATCAGTTATTGCCCTGTCAAACGTAATTCACTATTATAATAAAAGAGTTACGAGTAAAAAATTATGAAATATGCGTGAACCGGAAGTGTCCCGGGGCTACCCAAGAGATAACCTCACTGAGTTTGTTGCAAAATGAAAATAGCGAATGTAATATGCTGGTCGTTAAGACTGCTGCGTACCTCTAATAAAAAAAAAATATTAAAAAAGTAGTGACGTAGTTTTGTGTTAACACATCCGCTTTGCAAGGAGCGAACCCAGGTTCGGTACCAAGGGGTGGTGGCGGTGTGCTCTAAGGATGTAAGATTATCAACAATAGACACTTTTTGTCCTACTACGCCAACTACAACATAAACAGCAGACGTCACTTTCTGGGATGGGAAGAGTCCACACAGCTAACGCTCCAAAACGACGTGCTGCAGATTTTGGTAAGGGACGGGACAAATTACTACAACTACATTTTGTAGCGAACCCAGGGTAGTCCTTGCTGTTGGGCTCCGCCGGAGCCTGGTACCGACCAGGACATCAGGAAGATGGTCCTCGGAAGCCGGGTTACTTTTCGATAGACGTTTAATTTACATTTGTACAGTTGATTCAAGACCAGAGAAGACAAGACATTTGCTTGTCAAAGCTCGCTCATTTTAAACACTTGGTTCTCCCTAGGTCCCTAGGTAGGGACCCCCACATCGGTGGATAGTCGGCCAATCACAGAAAGGTGTCTCGTTCAAACGCCGCCCCACATTCCATGATCACGCACACTTAGCCGCCGAAAACACTTCACCGTCGGTCTAGACGGCGCCGAAAGTCTCACCAAATTACCGGCTCGTAGGAATTCACGCAGCTGGTCAAAACACCGTCCGGGGCCGAGACGTGACGTGCCGACTTTCGACGCTTCGTGTCTACGTGTTGAATGAAGGCGTCCGGATGATCTCATCGCCCCGGATCTTGCCCTGGTGTTTCCGTCGTGAAGCCTGAGACGTTGTTTTCTCTCTTCGGAGGCTACATCGAGACTTGTATACACGTTAAAGTCTGGCTATGTCACGGCGCCCGACTCGCGCGTTCGCTGGGCAGGCGTGCTTCCGAAGCGATAATGGTGCCAGGCTCGCTGAGCCAGATGACCTTGAACCCGCGGGAGGCGTTCGACGAAAACAAACGGCCCGATGCAGACATTAGGAAATGGTCCGGGGCCCATTCATAACACCGTTCATTACAATTTATAATTAAAACTTTTCTTTCAAAAAAAAAAAAAAAATGCGGCAAAAAAACAAACAACGAAACTCATCCCGGCTGTCACCGATTTTCCTATCATCGCAACCTCTCTTAACGCCCCAGCACAGCCGCCGGGTGCCGTCATATTCAAAGTGATAATAATAGGTCAGGAAACGGCAGATGCGTAGTCTCGAGCACTTCTCGATTGAGTTCCAGTATTTTCTAGGCGGCGAAGAAAACTGTCAAATCTACGTGTATCAGATAACAGCATGCCATGAAGTATGCACTTTTATGTGTGACGTTAGAGTGCTGTGCGCATGCGTCCGGTTTATCTTGTCTGTATTTATTGAGCCCCGGTTTGATGTACCAGACAGTAGTTGGTTATGAGGCTGCCAGTGTTCCACCTCGCAATAAAGTGATTTGCCAGATATCCGTCTCGGCCACAAATGTAACAAAAACGTTTTCAGCAAGAACGTTTAAACACCGAAGTACCTGGCATGACTTCACGCCCGGAGACGCCGAAAAAGGAACTCACTCACGCACTCCCGTACGACCTACACGCTCTAATCCAAGCTCTTATCGGCTGCGCGCCGCTCAGTCGGTTAGTTTAAGGCCGGTTCAGACACTTATTGCGTTTGAGTGCGTTTGACTGCGTTTCGTCGAGAACCGAAACCGAATCACCAGCACATCTGTGCTTCGTATGAAGCGTGGAAGCCAATTCAAGGAATCAGCTTGGCACGCGATATAAGTAGCAGGGATGTCGTTGTTTCTCGCAGGCCGCAACGCAGTCAAACGCAGTCAAATGCAACTGTCTGAACCAGGCTTTAAACTGATCATACATCATGCAGAGGACACTATGCAAAAACCTGTCACCTCAGTATCCATGGTTCCAAAGACACGTGCAAGTTTTCTCCTTGAACTCATTGTAACGCGGCACTCGAAGCACGGATCTCGCGGTGACTCGGATTCCAAATTCTATGCAGACTGCCTTTTGTAAGATGTATAAGTGCGACTCCTACTTTAGGCTGGCTACATTTGCTCCAGGCCTGAGGTCTGCTTCGTCTGCCCGCTGTTGCGGCTGGCTTTCGCTACTCAAGGCGCACCGAAAGAAGTTTCGACCCGCACGTGCATTCCTATCACGACCGAAGGAAACAAAAATCTGCTGGAAGTCGGGCTTGTACGGTCTTTTTGAACCCGGTGCCCTTCTCAGCGTTCGTGTGTGCGACGCTTGATACGCTCCCATTTCAAAGTCGCGCGCGTTATGACGACTCAGTCTAGACGACACTCCCGGCTGTGTGTCGATAACGTCCGCCGCACGCCAACTTTCTACTGGACAGACAAGTGTTGGGCTCCAAATTCCACCTATTCGAGAACGAATCAGTGGACGTCGCAAGTTATATGTAGGGAAACAGGAGCATATTGCCACGGCAATACCCTGCCAACTCAGCCGAATGCCACCTATTTACATGGCAGCGTGGCCGTAAGTGAGATTCCTAGTCTCGATAAAAATTACTCGAGACTGTGTCAAAAAAAAAAAAAAAAAAATTAAACTTGCTAAAAAAAAAAAAAAACATTCAAGGAAAGGTTTTATTGCCCAAGAGACTAAGGTGGCATTTCGTGGCAACGCCTTAACCACGTTGCATCGTCAATGCCATGGCAAAGCGGTTGTTTGGCACCTAATTTACACGGCGGCGTAGCTAAATTAGTTTCGTAATCATGATGAAAATTACACCAGGCTGTGGTAAAAGATGAGGAACTTAATGTTTAAAAAAAGACAGAAGAAAATGAACGTTTCATTCGCGGAGAGACTGAGGGGACATTTTGTGGCTTCGCCTACTAACTTCACCCTTATCTCCATGTATAGAGAATACGGACGCCACTTCCTCCCCATTATAGCCTCCTTTGTTTGAGGTCATCGTAAAAACATGCTAGAGAAATGTTTGCAATATTTACAGATATCAAAACTTGCGGAACATCTAGATTTCTGAAAAAAAAAAAAGAAGCTTTCGCCCCCTACGCCTCGTAAAACAGTTGTGAGGAGGAGCCCGGGTTACATCATGCTGAATCGCTCCAAATAATAATTAAAGTACCACTGTTTGGGTGCTGGGAAACATATTTTCACTTGCCATTCTCAGTGCAACCTTCCAGTGTAAAGAGAGAAACCGAAAATAACAGAACACCGAAAAGCGCTTGAACACACAATGTCATGCTCTGCCTTCCTTGTTCGCTATTCCCTGTAAACGACTTTACCTTTGCTCTTTACCGTATGAGGTGACGAACTGAAAAAGAAGAGGAGATGAGAGAGCTCGTAGACGTCAGAGTGCCAGGCTCTGATTGGAATGATCAGTGCGAAAACGCAGAGGCTACCTGCCCTTGTTTCTACCGCTGTGGCCCTCAAAACAGAGTAAAGAAGAACGTAATTGCCCCCCCCCCCCCCCCCCCCCCCGCATGGTCTTACCAGAGCCTTTCGCTACTCTACTACTCGAGAAACTTCTCCGTAACGTTATTCGCAACTCCAACGTCCTACAGATGTCGGGGCGGTAGTTTAAAGATGGACCAAGAGACGGGGTAGATTCTCCAGGATTTCCTGTGCGCCGGACAGCTGACGCTGGTCAGCGCGCTAAACATAATTTGCTTTTCTACAAATCTGAAGTAGTCAGGGCAGGAGCATATTATAGGTTACGAAGATGCTGATGTGCGTTATAAAAACAAGCATGTGAATACATAAACTTTGCGGAAACCTCAACTTGAAAACACTTTGTGGCGGGCGAACAGTTTTTAATGACCGGCCACGTCACTGTGAGAAACTATTTTTGAGCGTGATGAAGATATCGTGGTGTGTGCTCTTTGCATGAGAATTAGTTCTCCAAAAGTGAGCAACGCACGGTGACGTTTAAGCTCCGGAAGAGCAGCGTTTACAGCATTGATGTCTTCGTGTCACTGGCTTGCAACTCGCTGCTCGCCGTCGCGGTTTTTGGGCATTGCAAAACGTAACACTCTGTGGAGTAAGAAAATAACGTGTTAGAAGCTAGCAACTTCTACATTCGGAGAGGAACGCTTTTGGTCTCGACGTAGCGACTGAGGCGGTCAATCGCTACCATTATCCACTTGTTTTTTTTTGCTATGGACAAGAAAACGAGCCTAGGAAGTCGACGCCGATACGTTGGAAAATATGATGAGGTTGAGCAATAGGCCAAAGTAGACCACAGGGCAGAGTTGGGGGACTTTTTCTGGTCTGGCAAAGATGTCAAGATTGAACATATCGATTGATAGACAAGTTGACTGACGGCAAAAAGTAGCAGGTCCAAATTTAAAAGTAAGTCTTCGAGAATCCAAGGTGTCCGGTAATTGAGTCATCCTGATTGACTCGTATGTGTGAGTTTTATAGATGGCGAGGGACGACGAGCTGCCATGGACGACAGTAGACATCGTAATTTCGCCTGTAGGTAATCACATCGCAGAGTTTGAACAGTCCTGCACGGCGCACAGCGAGGTCACAAGTAGGCAAGAAAGTATTGGGCCTAACGTATTGTCTGCAAGTTGAGCCGTGCGAATGTCAATTTTGTCAAAAATGCATATCGTCGATCCGGCTAGCGATTGTAGAAGAATGGAAGTCATTTAAGATATGACATCTGGAAAGGCTGTTTGCATCAACGTGTCGTTTGCCACATGTGTACCTAATTGTACAATTATAATCTTACATTGTAGTGACCAGCGACGAAGGCGACCACAGTGGTCCTTAGTACAGCACGTAAGCAGAAGGCGTGATGATCTGTAACTATTGTAAACTGGGTGCAGTAAAAAGAAGGATGAGATTTAGTAGTAGCCTATATGACAACCAAGCACTCCTGTTCAGTTATTGTCTAATTCTGTTCACACTTCGTAAGAATCTAACTGCCATATACGCAATTACACGTTCGATACCAGATATAATTTGAGCTAAAGTTGCTCCGATGCCATGTTCACTGGTGTCTGTTCTAAGCTGTGTATCAACACCTTAAACGAAGTGGTCTAGAATGTGACGGAGCTCAATGCGCTTTATAATTCCCGGAAAGCAGTACCTCTTCCTAACGTACATTGCAACGGTACGGTATTTCGGAAGAGGCTGTCTAGGAGGCCCGGCATTATAAGCAAAATATGGAATGCAGTTTCCAATGCATATGCAGAGGCTGAAGAATGTACGTATACGTTTAAGAAGTTTGGGAACTAGAAAGTAAATAGGCGCCTCAATATTTCTGGATTTGTTCTCACTCCATCAGAACTGATTAGGAATCCAAAGATTTTTCTTTGGGGCGCCCCGAAACTAATTATATCTCGGTTCTATTGGTAGAGATTAATAAAGAATGGCCGGTTTTTGCATACAGTGATCAATTACAGACGCTAAAAATGTAAGTGCACAAGAAGTTGTTTATATAAAACTACTTGTAATCGAGCATTTGGGGTGGCTCAATGAGCCCCGGGGTGGCCCCAGAACATCGCCCCCTCCGCCACAACCTAGCGACAGTGCTAGACCCTGTTCAAAACTTCGGCCGAAGTTTTATGACCAGTAGAGTATTAAAGGAGTCTGGTCTGGCGTTAAAGATTTGAACGCCAGCAGTCGGCGGTCGACGTTCGATCTTCGAACATCAGAACCCGCGCGGGGAGCAGACGGCACTATTGTTCACTCTGATTAGAGGGAGACAGCGGGTAGACACAAAGGCTGCTAGCCTGTTAGTCTACTCACGTATTATTACAATCGGAGCTCTGTGCTTTGGCGTCCTCGCGTCTTCATATCCTCCTCTCTCTCAGTTTCTCTCCGTATATGTAAAATTAAATTGATTGCATCGTTTCCGTGGCGAGGCATTTCGAACATGTGTTTCATTCAGAGGTTATATTTGGTTCATTTGGTTCCATAACCCAACGGAATTAGGTACTGCCAACAATTGTAATCCGTCTTCTGGATGCTTATTCATGACAAACTAATTTCGTGGAAATTATCTTTTTTCCAGACAGCTCTTAACATCGTTGACAGTCGACCACGTTTGCTTTTTTTTTATTAGGTCTTATTAGCTTTGCTTATTGATTGGTAAGGTTAGTCCACTGCTAACGTTTTAATATATTCGTACAAAATTAATGTGCGAAAAGTTTCTTAGCCTCTTCGGGATAATATTATTGATGGAGAAAACAAACGATACCAAAGTTTAATTCTACAAATCAAGGACAATAACTGACGACAGCTATGATTTCGCGTATGGTTAATTTAATAACGGCTTGTCCTATCCCTGTAGGATAGGACAATATAAAAGAGCATACCTGGACTAAATTATTTTTACAAATAAACACTTAGCTCAAGTGTTCCCCAAAATGAAAGATGCTTCCAATTCTCTGTAATTCCGAACCAGAGTGTAGCTCTTGAAGAGGATGAGGGGAGGGTTCGGATGGTAGGGTATACCCCTGCTCCCCCTTCGTACACTCCTCTCCTCCTCTCCTGCTACCCTCCCATTTAGCGAGGACATTTTGCTAATTTTTTGTCTAAATTAAGCAAAATTTTTCCGGCTATATTAAGCGGGAAAATATTCCCGGTAAATTTAGTGGGAAATTTACCATCATTTTCCCGCTAGATTTAGCTGAAAATGTAGCAAAATTCTCCCGCTAAATTTAGCAGGGAAACTGAATTTGGGGTGAAGTCACGTGGCGTCCATTTACCCGCTCAATTCAGCCGGAAACTCTTCCCACTAAATTTTGCGGAAAAATTTCCCCGGTAAATTTAGCGTAAAATTTCCCTGCTAAATTTAGCAGAAAAATTTCTCACAAATTTTAGAAAAACATTTTCCCGGCAAAATTAGCAGGAAAATTTTACTCTAGTGGCGTCGCACATGACGTCACCTACGACGTCATTATAAGTAACTTCCCATAATGGAACGCGCGGTTACGCCGATGCCGACGCTCGCTCAACCCGGAAGCGGGCGCCTAAAGCTGCGCTCTAAAACAATATATATTTCATTGGACGCTCTTCCCCGTACAGCACGCCTCCACTCATAATAGCTATCGGGTCTAAAAAAGCTGCGCACAAACACAAAATCATTAAAACATTCTATAAAGCAAACGGAACAACCGAGTGTCAACGTTGTCGTCGGCTGCCTGCACACGCACTCAGCGCCCAAACAATCCACACTGGTCTAAAGAAATATTTGGATTGCTGGCGGCTTTTCTTGCTTACGCAGTGGCTAATTGACAAGGAGGAATGTTGTAACTCATATTTTATGTCGTATGAAAAACAAAACATATTGACGTAGACACAAACAGGGAAGGACAAACATGAATCACCAAGCCAGGAAATGGGTTCCGCTGAGTTGCTCTACGTTCTGTTTTTTCTTCCTGATGCTTGTTCGGCTAAAGTATGTGTAATAATGTTAGGTAGAGTCCCTGACAAAATAAAAAAAAAAGAAAACAGTGGGTGGCTTAGCATGTTCACGCTTTTTGCTTTGTTAATGGCTTTACCGCCCTCTTTTCTCGTAAGGCCCAACTCACAAACCCAACAAGGCAATAACAAGAAGCTGTAAACTCGTCACACATTGCGTTTCTAAAGCTGTCAGTTACCTATCAATCTTTCCAGCGCATATCACCCTGGCAAAAAAAGCTGAGTCACCGAGCTATGGACGCATGCGCATCGTATAATACTCCGCACAGCATGGAAACGGCGCATGCTCAGAAGGCGTTCCACAGCCTAGCGGACGAAAATGGCAGCTCGGAAAAGGCGATTTTCGCAAAGGCCTATGGGCAATTCTGTATCTCGCCATCGGCGTCGCATTTTGTTTTCTGGCAGAACAAGTTTTTGTAAAACGAGGTAGAACATATGTTATAAAACTTTGACATCTCAAGAAGTAAAGGGCTGACTACCTTAACATTTCTTGCCTCCTAATTCGTTAATTGGTTCTCTAATCAACTAAGCGGTAACCCTCATTGGTCGCGGAGTGATGATAAAGTGCTAAACAATCCGAGCGCTCCGCCTTTCTGAAGTTTTTATAGTCACTACTCATTGATATCTTCAGATACGCAGGGCGTAAGCTATTATAGAGTTTCTCTCCTTGCTTCGCCACTTGTTCAATGGCGTTCTTATAAACTGATGCAGCAACCTCATTCTCTTAGGGACGGTACTAAAAGGCTCGGGAACTGACGAGTAGACCGAGCCCTGAGAGCAGTAGTCTGATTAAAAGGAACCATGATGTGCAAAAGAGTGAACTCTCATGTAATAGAGAGACAGGTGTGCACCAAGAAACACCAAAACCAGTTTGTCACATGCGTTGCGGGTGTTGTATACTCTATTCCCCTGTCCTGTGGCCGGAGATACATAGGGCAGACAGGACGTTGTCTTAATGAGTGTTTAAGAGAGCATCGTTACAATGTGTCTCAGGTTCTGTCGGGGCACCTTGGTGTACATTGCCGCGATTGCGGATGTACTCCGTTTTTTGAACGATGCACGGTCATCAGAAAACAAAAAGATAAACTGACACGTGAGATTATAGAAGCCCGCGCCATTGGACAATCGGGCTCTGAGTGTGTTAGTGCCCCGTCACTTGCCTTGACGGAAAAGGAGTGTATTTTTCTACTCAGATCGGAGAACAACGGCGCCTGCAGATGACTCTAAGAACACGTGTAGTCCTCCTCTTGTGTTGTTTCTTTTCTTGGCTTTTGGGCCGGAAAATTCTGTATTTATACAGGTTGTCAGTGCTAGGGTGCCTCAATGTCCTTCTGTCAGTGCCAATAAAGCTCAGTTGTAAGTCAGCGCTGTGTGTGTCTACCGCCTTCTACTCTGTCCTTGTCCTTGCGCTGTTTGTTTTCCGCTAATATGAATAACCAACCGGCCCAATCGTCAACTCTACTGAAACATGAATTGATTTTTTTTTAACTTCTAGCTCCTTAGCCTTCCTCCTCAACTCAAAAGCGGAATGGCAAATCACGTGGTCAAGAAGCGCTTGGGCACCGGCACCATGACTCCAAGCTTCCACCGTCCATCTTATGCACACCATGAAACTTGTATTTCGCAAGCGACCATATCTGTATACGGCACTCAGTGGTAACAAAAGCGAATTCAATTATTCGTTGACGGATTGATTGTTAACGAGCGCCTACATCTTTATGAGACAAGGCTCATATCCAAGGTGGCTCCCTCGCTCCTCTGGAAGAAGTTTCATTTCCCGTTTAAAAACCTAATTTACGTCACGGCCACGTAATCTCACATGTTGGTGGCCGAGTCCGGTCGAGTCGAGAAGCAAAGCGGACGTAAGATTTCATCTTTTTGTTTGTGCGAAAATGGAGGCTGTAAAACAAAAACGGATTTCTGCTCTGGCCTCTATGAATATTGGCTACGCAGCAGTGGCTGCCGTAGCCAAACATCCCGGCGGCAAAAGCTAGGTAGCAAAGTTAACACAACTGTTATCGTTATATTGCAGCAAACGTAGTGCCCTAGTGCCTTGGTTTCATTTCTTAACTTTTTGAAAAAAATGATTCCTGTGACAATCAACTCTGTCCTAGTTGACACTGTTTTGTCACGATGCAACACACACAGATAATAAATTCGAAGTTTGGGTAAACAAACATGGCCCGCCTAGAGACCTTTCTTGCATATCACACTCACAAGGTAATAGAAATATTTTGGCCCGCGAGTCGTGCTGCGCTGGGGAGATATGCCGATATTGTAATATGATTAGACTAAAGCGATTTTCAGTGTGTACCGGTTTATCTAATTCTGTTACACTAGACGCGTACCTGCCCAGAGCGGTGTAGCGCAGCACAGCAAGCAAAGCCGTGCGAAGCAGCCTTTAGTCGCTAGTGCGCATTTTACGCGTGAAAGCACATGCGTCATGTGCGCGAGGCCAACTCTAGCTTGCATTGCTCGCTCACGCAACCAGAACGAAACAAATGCACAGAAAACACGGAAAGAGTAAAACGCACGTCTTGCCTTATTTCAGCGCGACGGAAGAATAACCCGAACGAGACAAGACGCTCACGGGCCTACAGCCTGCCTAAGGCGTACCGTATCGGATAACACACACCAAACAGCGCAGCCGTCCCGTCCCGCCGTCCGCCGTGTCGACGCCCCAAAGCCAACTGTCTCGCCAAAGACAGCCATTCAAACTTTTTTTAAAGAGGTCAAGGCCAATAATAATTTTTAAAGATTACTCTGTACATTCAATATATTTATTAATTGTTTATATATAGCAAGTTTATAAATGAACTGGCACTGATGCGCCTCCAAACTGCCGGTAGGATCTCTAACTACTGGGCTGCGAAACGGCTCGAGTGTCTGCTCGTTACGCTCCCTATATTTCTCTATAGAGAAAATGCGATTACTTCCTTTTCAGACAGTTGAAGAAGTGTCAACCAAAAAGGAAGTTTGCGAGTGAGGAACAAGTTACAAAAAAGTCTGCATATATTTTGCCGAACAAGATAATTAGTTTGAAAGAAATTACAAGGAAGTTACAGAAGGGCTGGTGTTCTATTTTTATTCCTCGGTTTCAGTTTTTTTTTAAATATTTTTTGCTAGTTTGTTTTGGAAGCAATTTGCTTTTTAGTATCTATGTTGCCCAAAGGCCTATGCACTCTAAAATGCGCTAAAATGAGAAAAATATCAGCAGATAATGATTTCATGGAACGAACTGTTCATATTGATTCATAACGTATCGATCGCCCCAAATATTGTAGGGAGTAAAAGGGGCACGGAGTTTTATTTCAAAACGGTAGCTTTCAAGAGCCAACCATCTTCGGGAGCAGCGTAAGGCGGAATTGTGAATGCCGGTCTGTCCGTAACCGCTAAAGAATCGTGAATAAAACGGCAGCCGGTATTATGGATCGAAGCCTAATCACCGGCGTTGAATCTCAGTGCGCTGCTGACTGAGCTACGGACCCAACATGCAGCAACGGAATGAGCAGAAGCAGGTGGTGTGAGAAAGCACGAGGAACAGAGCTGGGGTAGAAAGGACAAGAAAGAAAGGAGCAGAAACAGGTGGTGTAGGATGAGCGCGCGAGCGAGGAGGAGTAGAAAGAGAGGGAAAGCGCACATCCTGACTCTTGGTGACAGAAAATTCAGCGCAACGGTTATGTTTCCGGGTGGTGCTTAAGTCTCCAATTATTGTGCCGAATAAGATAGTTAGTTTGAAAGAATTTACAAGGAAGTTACAGAAGGGCCGGTGTTCTACGAACCCCATGCTTTTTTTTTTCTTTTTTTTTTTGTGTCTAAAACGATGCAAGTTATAGAAACGCAAAAAAAAAAAAAATACCACAACGCAAAAAAATAAAAAGAACTTTCCCACTCGCGCGCGCGCCTTTTTATCTTTGATTTTTTTCTCCCTCTTCTAGCTTCGTTTAGAACGCAGCTCTTAGGCGCCCATTTCCGGCTTCAGCGGCGTAGCTGTCGGCGTAGCCGCGCGTTGCATTATTGGGACGTTTCTCATGATGGACGGCACACGTAACGTCACGTGTGACGTCACGAATGTCACGAGTGACATCACCGCGCGTTGCATTACCGGTAAATTTCACCGCTAAATTTAGTGGAAAACTTTCCCCGTTAAAGCTCGCAAAAAATGTTCTCCACAAAATTTAGCGGAAAAATTTTCCAGCTAGATTTACCGGAACAATTTTCCCATTAAAATGTGCAGAAACATTTTCCACTATATTTAGCGGAAATGTTTCCCCGCTAAATTTAATGTAAAAAATTTTCCGCTAAATTTAGCCGAAAAAATTCCCCACCAATCGAGCGGAAATTATTTCCAGCTAAATTTAGCAGAGGACATTCGGCGTTAAAATTAGCGGTAAATCCTCCCCGCTAAATTTAGCGGAGAGAATTGCGAGCTAAATTTAGCGGAAAAATTGCCCCGCTAAATTATGCGTAAAAAATTCCCCGCTAAATTTCGAGAAAATCATTCCGAGCTAAATTTAGCGAAACAATGCCCCGCTCAATTCAGCGGGTAATTTTTTCCGCTAAATTTAGCGGGAAATTTAGCGAAAATGTTCTGCTGAATGGGAGAGGAGCGGGAGAAGAGGAGGAGGGGGTACGAACGAGAAGGAGGTTCATACCCTCCTCTCCGTACCTTCCGCTCCTCCTGCTGAAGAGTTCCGCTCTAATTGGGCGTTAGAGGGGATTGTAAACGTCTTTCATTTTTAGAGCGCAGCTCTTACAAGCCCGTTTCCGGCTTGAGCGGCGTCGCCGTCGGCGTAACCGCGTGGTGCATTATATGAAACGTCCCATAATGCACCTTGCCGAAACGTCGGCGTCGGGGCAACCGCGCGGTGCATTATGGGAAACGTCCATAATTCACTGCTTTGAAAGGTCACGTGACTTTACGGAAATGTCACGTTACCTTTCGGCACTGCGCCGAAATGTCGCGTGACGACGCGCGTTTCGCGCGTAAGAAAGGCGGAGGGGAGAAGGAGACTGCACGGATGAGGAGGAGGAGCATACCCTCCCCTCAGTGCCCTCCCCTTCTCCTCCTCAAGGGCTGCGCTCTAAATCGGCGTTACTGGAAGTTGTAAACGTCCTTAATTTTTTTTATTTGTCACTTAATCGATTATAAAATTTAGAATGCTTGTAAGCGACATTTCTCTAATGTTTAATAAGGACATTCGTAAAACATGACTTTCAGGGTAATTGCGATCTCACTACGGCCCTTTTTGAAATGACAAAAATCGGAGTCCGGAAGTGATGTCAACTTCTGACTTTGTATCCTTCCTACGAAAGCATGGCTGCGTTCGGCACATGTGGCACTGAGGATGATCGGCGAGTCGAAGAGTCGGACGAGCTTCTTCATTCGGTGCCCTACCACCTCTCAGACTTCGAAAAGAAAATCGTCAAACGGTCAAAACAACGGCGATAGGTGGCACGCACGGAGAAGCCGCGAGACGCGGGCGATAACGACACCTTCGGTCGGGGTTCAGTTAGGGGGCGTGAGAGAAACTTGAGAGACAGGACGACTCAATCTTTGACGTCACTCCACTGGCGCGGATCACGCACGAACTTCACATTCGGCTTTTGGAAATTGTTTTTTTTTTTTACTTCACAAAACCTGAGTTCCCAAGCTTTGAATTTTGATTGTAACGTCCAGGCATCATATTGAATTGTTTCGTATAATATAAAAAAATACTATTTTGACGTATCAGTGCCTTCAAGGAAGCAGACGCAGTGTCACAAAGAGATAATGGTATGACGTATTCTCTTGCAATACAAAATCCTGCTCTAGGCATCACCCGAGCTATGAGCAAGACGCACCGCAGGCACTAAAAGACCAACGGTCATCTTGCCCTAGGCACTGCCCGAACTGAGCGAACCCCCTACCCAATAAACTGTAAGCTTCAAACGTGTTTGGCATAGTAAAAAAAATCCATCAATTTTTTTTGCCATTACCTTAACATTTTTTTTTTATTTTACTTTCCCGGGCCGAATACTTCCAAGGTGAAGAAAGTGCAGCAGTAGTTTTTTTTTTAGCAAGTACGCTCTAAAAATATTAACATTAAACCATATGTCAATGATACTGGCGCACAAAATAGTCATATTGGTTTTGAAGAGCGCTAGGTAATATATATAACGTGTTAATGCCAATCAAATCTATCAAACTTCCTCTTGAACTAAAACGTAGTCGCCTTGTTCGCTTATTACAACTTTCCCCAGGTTATCCCTGTCGTTGTCACAATATCTATATGGTTTTTTCTTACCCTTTCCCGTGTTGTGTTTTTTCCACCCCCCCCCCCCCCCCCCCCCCTAACGCGGGCGGATGTTTACACAGAGCGTGCCGAGGTTCTCTGTATTTCCTGCTCCTTCCAATCGAAGCCGGAAAACGCGAACGTGGGGAGGCTGAGTGCTAAGAAAACGCTATCGATTCACCCCGGGGCATGTTTATCGATTACCTGTAATGAAGCCGCTGCAACCGATATACTTCTACTACTTAAGATCGAGGCAGCCATCGGCGTCAGCAAAAGATAGAGGGCCTTTTCTGCCTCGCGCTTTCTTGACGGGATTGTGCGAGGTCACTTGAGTGATGATGCCACCCTAGTTACACCGTGTATCTTTCTAGGCAAGAAAGCCGCAACAAAAGGTTGCTCCCAAAGACATTATATTCTTTGTTAGTGAAATCTTCCCTGCTTACAAACCAGAAAAAAAATAATGAGTCCGTTCGATGAACTCTGCTGCCGCTGTGGTTCTTGGAAAACTGTCGTCCTCTGGAACGTGCTCAAGTGGACGAAAAAAAATCGTTACATACACGCTGTTTTACTTTATGTGTGACAATAGCAAAAGCTGCAAGAGTAAAATCAGAGGTGCCAACTTTCTCTTCGCTTCGCTCGCACATAAAGTGAAGCAAACCATACGGCGTGCAAATTGGTCCGCTCCTTGCGCACTTCGTGCGTTTGCCCCCCCCCCCCCCCCCCCCAGACACGCCCACGTGGGTCTTGTTTACCCCTGACCTCAACCAATGACGGCGGCGCACACTTGGCTGCCTCGTCATCGGGCGTTTTGACGCATTTTGGAGCACTTGCCCACCTTTTAGTCCCTACCAGATTAAGACACGCAAGCGTGACGAGTTTTGATTGTCCTATTGCCGCTCTGTAGCCAATAACATTCGAGTTGTAAGGAACAAGACCACCAAAGTAGAAATCAGCCAGCAAGAGTTTTAACCCTATACTAGGGCCGAGGCCTACAATTGTCAAGATTACAGTTAATACATATAGCTTAAAAGTGACTCGATTCTTAACTACGGCGACAAACGACTGTTTTCCGATATGACGAGTTAAAAGAATCCAGCTGGACGGTATGTGCAACAAAACTAAAATAAAAAGTAACTTTTTTTTTGGGTGCTGCATTTCGTAGGGTTGCTTTCGAAGCGAATGATCGTCTACCACGATGGGCTGACATATTGTAAGGGTTAATCCAGATGCGGAGGTTCTAAAGTACAGAACGAACAAAAAATCGGCTTTTAGCACTTGACAGCTAACAAAGAAAAATTGCATTGTTTTAATAATAAAACAAAAACCTATCATTTTTGTGTATTTAAGGTTTCTATACCGCTCCCAGAGCCCAGGAGGTAATAGGATAACTCTGGGTAACCTCTAACTAAAAAAAAATATGCGTTTATAATGTTTTTGGTTTTACTATTCTTTGCGTACTAAGCCAACATAACCTAGAATATAGAAAGACTGTTCACTAAGAATTTGACCTCATCGCACTGAAATCGAGCGAAGACGCTGATTGGAGACGAGTGCTATGCCAGCGTTCGGCTGGGACTCATCTTCAGTCAACGCCATGAAGAACGCTCGGTATCGGGCTCTGGTCAATAGTCAATATGCTGAGTTAGTACCATCCGACGGTCATGAAGTTTCACTAAGGAAGAGGCAGATGTGTGTAGGCCTTGATCATTCTAAACAGAGTAGACTTATCTAACATATTTCACTGAGAATTCTGGTCACAACCGGTGCAGATGATAAACACAAAACATGTTCTCTGCCTAAGACGACCAAATAAAACACTGTGTCAAGACAATAAAAAAAAATACTTAAGATATGACGTGAAATTACGTCAGCTATCGCGCTTTTTTGTGAAAGTATCAGGTTAACCTTCGGATTGTAATTTTCATTTGCTTTTCTTCCATTCGCTGCAATTGCATGCACTCACGGCGCCTGCTTTTTGCTTTAATGTTTACCTTCACGTTTCCATTTAAGCCGCCTTCGTGGCCTCGAGACAAAGCGTCGGCCTACGAGTCCCCACTTGGCGGTTTGTAATCCTGGCCGTCGTACGCCAGAGAATGATGGAGGTCTATTGTAACCAATATATTGGTGGCGCGTCAAGAGATACCCAAAGGGTTGGAATTCATCCTCAGTCCTTCGCTAGGGCGAGTCAGATTCCATTCATTTCCATGGCGTGTAAATTTGACAAATATGATATAACTTCTTATTCAATTACACACTGAAGAACATATCGCCAAAAAATACAGATGAAACATACTTCAAACGACACATATTTTATTTTACATTTATCGGCGTGTCATTCCTCTTACCAACACGCTTATATCATTTTTTTTTAAATTTTCACGTAAATATAAATTTTTATGCCTAAATGCTGCTTTGAATATTTCATTAATCTGCAGTACTTAGGTTCCATGTAGGAGTAGCCGTTCGTCTTGTTGTTTTAGTTTGCAACCTTGATTTATTTCCCCGCAAATTAAAGACCTTTCGGAAGCATAAACGGAACCTAGATTGAAGCGTTAACACGGGAGAACTCCCGAAAAAAAGTTAAGCATTCATGAACACACTGTTTATGCAGCACAAATTGGATTCTATAGAGAGCCAGTGCGGTTAGCCTTATTCCCACAAAACAAAATAGAGCGCTGAACATGACAATGAAATTGCAGTCTCTATTTCTGTTAAAGGCCGATGACCAGACTCGAGATTCTGCAAGGCAGAAGATCCTCCTCACCACGGGGGAGGAGAAAATAGCCGACGGTGGACAGTGTAGAAAGGGGGAGAGGAGGAAGAGGGGGGAAAAGTAGAAAGCGCGAACTGGTCGTCGGTCTTTGCTCCCCTTCCAGCAGTGGTGACTTAATTCTTACTAAAATATGACATATTTACGTATCTTTTATTAGCTCGTGTAAAAACATGTCTGAGAAATGAAGATCATGTTTGGGATTCAATATTGCCTTCTTTGACTCAACGAGAAAACCTACCGTGTATTTGTTTCTGTAAAGCGCTAGCAAAGACAATAACTGGAGTTTCAGCAGAATCTCGGCGTATGACAAGAATTAAATAGTACGTTCATACTTACAAAAACTACTCATCGAAAGCCTAACCGCCAAAAAATGAAAATCAAAATGAAGTGTGATATTTTGGTTCTTGGTAGCAACAGAATACTGCAACTAAGAGGTCTTTCTGCGTTCGTCGAGGCTTTCTTCTCAAAAGTCGAGTGGAACAAAGCTCGACATTGAGGAGAACTGCCGCTTTAACTGTATTAGTTTGTTATTCAGGAATACTTCCCATACAGTACGTTCTACTTTCGGGCACCCTTCGCTGAATAGAGGGGACGGAGCGACGACGCCTCCAAAAGACAGCTCTTTGTTCTCGAAATAGCGACGGAGCATGAACACGATACTCGGCGACGGAGAACAAGGCGCCAAGAAGCGGCCCTTGAAAAGAGCACGCGAGGACTGCCTTTGTTCTCCGTCAAATACATTTTTCTTTCACGGCCCTGCGACGGCGAAAGTGTACAAACCGCGATCCCTGCGAGTGGCAGTCTCTCGATAAACCAGCCGCCATCTTCATCTCGCTTCTTATGTCCTTTTTCCTCGCCTTTCATTTTCGCAAAAACACTACTAAACCGCAAAAAATAAAATAAAATAAAATAAAATAAGCGAAATACACACGAACCAGGATCTTTTCCAGAAACTCGACACTCCGAAATGAAAGTGTCCTGAGCTCGGCAGTAAAGATGCACTTGTCCTCTTTTTTTTTAATTTTTTTTTTCTATTTTTGTTGAGACCGGGTTTATGTACTCCGTTCACTTGTACGCTTATGTGCGGTGCAAGACACGTGCTTGTTCAGGCAGTCAAACGTTCATCTTTCGCTACACGATCGCGCTTCTGATCATATTTAAGCGCAGGGAGCGAGGTCACGTGAGGAAAGGGAAGGTGTCGTTTGGTCTAGTGAGGTTGTAGCTACCATTACACTTTCACTTTAGTTGTGAACGGTATAGGGGCGGCTACAACACACAAGTACAGGGAACGTTACACTTCCCTGTACATCCACGAATTCCTTGCTTCAGGACGCCAGATTCATGGTTAGGACAATGCATATGGTAGAATAAAACACAATAAATAAATAAATAAATTCCCCTCCAAAGGGCAAGAAAAAAATGTTTCTAGGCTGTTTTCCTGGAGAACAATATTTAAACAGACGCATATTACAGCGAAGTAGGCATTGGGCGAAGCGTTACTTTCTTGGGGCAGACCATCTCTTCTAGGTCTTGTGTTCCAAAATACTATATTACTTCGAGCAAAGAGTAAAGGTTTTGAGTGGACTAGGAACTGCAATGCCAAGACAAGCCGAATCGCACACAAAAACAACTCGCGCAATAAAACTCGAAAATAACCTTAAAAAAAATAAAACCACAAAATCTTAAAGACGCTCGGTGTGACCCGTGTTCCAGAGACACCCGCAGAGCAGGAAGTTTTCGCTTTGCGACGGCTTCGTCGCCTCGTGCCTGAATGGCGAGCCTAATTCCCAAAGGGCGCTGCGGCCTCCAAGCTCTCTTGCGGAGCGTTGCGAATACTGGTGTTATTTCTATCCAGTTGAAAACAGAGACCGTGTGAAGTGACATCTTGGTCACCGTATTGCCGAGTCCTGCCAGAACAACATGTGAGACGCTGAAGGCTTGTGATTGGCAATATATTGTTCGTGGCGTTCGGTCCGACATGAGCGAGACAGCGGCACTGGGAGGCCCAAAGAAGAAATAAAGAGCCTTGGCTCATATCCGGAAAAAGAAAGGAAAGGGACGGAGATGGCGCGGTATTCTAGTGTTAGCTCGAGGCTAACGGTTTCAAAAGTTTTTATTTTTTTTATTTTTAATATTTTAATTTTAGACGTTGCTGGCACGTGTAATTTTGAGAATAGGTGCCAATTAAAAAAACCGAACTGTTCGTTGTTTTTAATAAAAGAGAGGAAAACAAATAGGCTGGTTATTGAAATCACCGCTTTCTTATGAGAGTTTTTTTATATATATCTAAATGACTTGCTATGTTTTTTTTGTTTTTTTTTTTCCAAAGGAGGGGGAAACACTACTTTACGATGAGAATTAAAGTAAAGCAAGCATGCAACCGAGCCTTTTAAAAATTATAAAATTCACATCAAAAGCTTCGTTTCTGAGCTATTGTCTACAGTTATTGCTTGTGATATTGCTTACACCTTGATATTTACTGTAATTAAGTAAATTATTTTTATAACTATATAGGTCTCTGGAAGTGTGCAATATTTGATTTTACAATATTACGTATTATTATATCAAAACGCACTAATATATTGCTTTTTTAGTATGAAGTACATATACTCTTGTTATTTGCAAAACACAATATCCCAGGATCTCCTACATGGCTCGGCTGGCATGGTCGATCTGCTTTCAAAAATTTCTTAATAGCATGTCCGACTAACGGGAACTGAAAAAGTAACGCGGAGTCAGACTACAGAACATCTGTGGACAAAGACGGTCACCATTGCGTCAGCTGTCATGGAGATAAAAGTGTTCACAAAAGAAGAAAGATTGTACCACAGGGTCATTGAAGTCAGTTTTCAGATAAATGGCTACACAATTAATCACGGTTAAAAATGTATACTTAAATAAAAAGTATCAATCAATCTCTTTAAATAATCGACGCAATTTGTTAAAAATATATATTTTTGTTTCTTCGGACGTCAAACACAAAATAATGGCAGGCACAAGAAATAATGGCCTTATACTAGCAGTTTATATCACAAATAATGTTTTGAGCTTTTCGTTGAGTAACAGCGGATAAGATATCGGAAGTGCGATACTACGCACTTTCATATGTGGTTTCACCAAAAGCCAAAATGCTGTCGATGTTAGAATTACACACACACAGGCACACACATGGTAAATGCTCTAGGTGACCGCGCATTCATTCAGCCCAATTGGTTTAGCCAATGATAGCACACGCAGAAAATGAGGAAGAAAGCCATGACGCTGTGATTTTTGGCGCTGCTTCATTTTCTCAGTCGTTTGAACTCCGAATTACGCTAAGACTTGCAGATATATTTAAAGAAATCAATTCGATACAATTTCATAATCTGTTCATTAAAACTGCAACTAATTTTATGGAATCTGAAAGCAGTTTCTGTTCTGCATGTTGATCTTTTCTATCGAAATGCTTTCTCACCATTTCTTCTAAACGAAATGTCATGTTACTTTAAAGGAAGTATAGAACCCAAATCAGAATACCACACAGAAGCCAAGGCTAGATCTGGTAACGCTCGAGAAGTCAAATATTGTTTTTACTAAACCACCTTTGACATATTTATAGACCTTTCCAACTTTTGTGGCATGGGCGCAGTTGTCTTGGAATCACGTAACAGGGCGGACATAAGATGCCTTCAACTCATCGCTCCGCTCTCCCCTCCGCTCCTTGGTCAAGGCGGCGTTGTTATCATGTTTTTCGTCCCGTTTTGCCTCGTTTCTCGCCTTAGATTGCAAAGTGTTGTCCAATATGAACTACCTAATAGCATGGCATTATTGTGTACACAACGTCTGCGGTTTAGTTCGTTACACGTTTGGACCCTTTCACCGTCGGCGTACCTGGGAGGAGAGAGGGGAAGCACAGGGATCAGCGTTGGCCCTGGCACACACTTAACCGATCACTTATAACAACTCAAGTTCGCTCTCTGGTTATGGTCGTACATTCGAAATAACAAGCCCAAATGTACTGTAGATAGCGCATTTAGAATATTAAGGAAGGTAAATAGAGTAAGAAAATGGAGCAACTATGTGCATTGCCTTGGTAACATATTGAAACCCAAAATTTTGGGCGGAAGGGGGAGGCGGGGGGGGGGGGGGGGCAAATCTTGATTTTGCAGAGGAATCTCCCCTCGAGTTTCTAGATATCAAATCTTCTTTGTCAAATCTGTCCATCCTTCCCCTTTTTGTTTCTGAGTGAGATACCCTTACTGCGAGGCAAAAGAGTTCCTCCAAAGATATGAGAAAAAAAGTACCTTGTCCTTTTCTTCTTCGTGCTTTTCCCTCTCATTCTTTCTTTCCCTAAAAAAGCACCGCAAGCACTCGGGGCTGTGTGTAATGGTGACGTGCCGATTCCTACACACAGCAGACCTCCCCCCCCCCCCTCCCCCTTTCCGCCATGCACGCATAGCTGCGCACAGGGCCACATGGCATACACTTCTCTCATCCACCACATTTCTCTTTACCTCCCCAGCCCTCCACCCCCCCCCCCCCCCCCCCTCCTCCTTCCCAGTCGAGCTTCGGGAGGCGCATTCAAGCCCTTTAACGTATTGTTAAAAGTCGAAATCCTGTGTTGTCTGTTTGTCTTCAATACCCCTTTTTCGTTATCGTAAATTAGAAACCAACATGCTCAACCATTTGCATTATACTTCCGTGAGCTTCATGTAATGTGATTTCCTGCTTGTTTATTTACCATATGCATGTATATGGTATATAAACTATTATTATTATTATTATTATTAAGCCACTAATTCACTTGGAGTTTGACCCATCCTGGTTCTTCCGGGCCGCCATGTTTTTGTCAAGGTTTAGTCTTCTTCGCTTGCACCTTCGGGTCGCGAGAGTCCGCCTTCAAGAGAACATGACCCATTCCTCAGTTAACTGTCTCCTAGGCTTCGAACCATTAAGTTGGCCTTCCAGTTACAGAGTTATGCAAATAACAAGGAAGAAGATATCCCGGAAAATCCTTGTGATGAGGACTGGGCTACGCCCTCTGATGACTGGATGCTTCAGTATATGCTTCAACACACACTGCGCCTTCGTTTTTCATTGAGAACGCTCGGACCACCTCCTGGAGACGTCGTGGAGACGCGTTCCCCAGGGCATTCTCGCGGGTTCTGCCTCCAGTTGCAAGTAAGGCCAGGATCCCCCCATCAATCTGTCCGACACCGAGCTGTCGGCAGAGGTAACTGCCCTTCTGTCAAAAGGCCCCAAGTTCGCGCCGCCTGCGCCATCATCAAGATTGGACCAGCTGGTCTCCCTCTATATCGCCATATGATTCCTAGTTCGGCCATGATACTCGTTTACAACTCTATTTTCTACGCTCAATATAACTATTGCTTTTTGGTATGGGGAAATACGACCTTGACTAATATAAATCAAATGCATATTCTTCAGAAGAGAGTGATTCGTACGATATGTCATACTAGCTATGACAGTCATACGAAACCATTGTTTAAAAAATTTAATATTGTGCAAATTACCAGTCACTATAGTTACAAATTAGCCCTTGCCTATAAAAATTCGTTTTGTACCAACCGTTTACTTTTATCGATCTCAAATCTTCAGTTCAGGGAAACGCTCTACAACACTCGTTCTGAAGATGCGTGGGCAGTACCGCACTCCAGGACCAATTACGGCGATCAAATGCTGAGATATGCACTACCGCGCCTTTTAAATTGTTGCAGTGAATTGGATATAAATATTTTAAGTGGAACTCGGAAGGACGTGCTTTCTGTATTTGTTAATGATTTTCTTAAACACGTTCTGGAATAGTTAAAGTATGAATCGATTGTACGATTTACCTCACTTTTTTCTTTTTTTAGCGGTGTAGAGATTGTGAATTTGTATGAGTTTGTGTACGTGTATATATTTTTTCTCTCTCTGCTGCGGTAGGGAGGGGATTTAGCTCACTTATTTTCGTTTTATTGGTGTAGAGATTGACAATTTGTATGAGTTTGTGTGCGTGTACATATTTTTTTTTCTGCTGCTGTAGGGAGGGGGGCAGAGGCTCGTCAAGCAACACTGAGTTGCTTTTTTCTCTGCCTCCCCTCTCCAAACGGAGAGAAAATAAAGACTTTTGACTTTGACTTTGAAGATTAACGCGAGGGTCCCGGAGAGTGATTGACAGGACATTGTCGGGGTGGCGACCGTGATGCTTTGCTACCACGGTGGTAAAAACGCAACCAACACGCTCAATTCTCTGGGGGCACAAATCTCGATTTGGCAGAGAAATCCTTGAGTGTCTACATATAAAATCTTCTGTCACAAACCTGTCCAGCCCTTCCCTTTCTCTTTCTATTCGAGAGATAAGCTTTCTGCGAGGCAAACGTGTTCATCCAAAGACATAAAAAAGTCACATCTCCGCACCTTTTCCGCCTCTTCTCTTCTTTCCCCATGAAGGCACCGCCGGCACTCCGGGCTCCATGTAACAGTGACGTGTCCAATGACACAGGGCGGACCACTACCTTCCGGCGTGCACACATAGCTGCAGGCAGGGCCGCATGGCTCACGTTTCTCTCATCCAGCACCCTTCCTCTCTACCTTATGACGCACCCCGTCGAGCTCCGGGAGGCGAAGTCAAGCTAGTAAACGTTTTGTTGAAAGTTGAAAGCCTGTGTTGTCTGCCTTTAATGCCCCTCTTTTGTTATCGTAAATTAGAAACCAACAAGCTCAATCATCTGCGTAGATAACGAGTATCTAACATATATTTTATTTGATCATAAGAATAATGAATACGTCAACATAAGGCATTTTTTTTTGCTTAAAACATTACTCTAAAACATGCGCATTGACTTAAAATATTTATTTATGAATTAACAAAAAAAATGTTCACCGTACTTTCCCATTGTCTGTGATTATTCAGGTGCATTTTTTATGACATATATCATAAGGAATGCAATAATAATAATAATAAAGTTTATTTCCATTCGATACAGGAATGGAGGAAATAGAGGAAAAAAGCTGTTTAACAGCTTGACGAAGCCCCCTGCTCCCTTACAGTTCCACATGACAGATTAGAAATACAAAGCAACAGCGAAAATATCAACATTGTATACAAAAATAGATTATAACCTATCGCAGAAAAGTAATATACTAGTATTCAATTCAAATAAGAAAATAAATCTTGCATTGTGACAGACATTATGTTAACGTTTTTGTTTAAGAGGAAATTTAGTATTGTAGGTAGCATATACTTTAGAGACTGCATGGAATAGTTGTTATGTCAAAGAGGCACAGCCCAACATGCCGCCGAACGAGTTGGATAGGAGGTAACATGTTCCCTTAGTTTAGAAAGTTTGGCCAAAATATCCAGGATTCTTTTTTTTTCTACCTTAAAACGGACCATAAGTTTATATGTATACATATCGAAAAGACGCAACAAATTATATTTTTTAAACAAGCCCTTGGAGCTTGAAATATAAGAAACATTAGCAATGAGGCGAACAAATTTTTTTTTTTTTTGTAATAGATGTATTTTTTGTTGATTTGAACTGGTGGTTGTACCTTATACCAGGTGGCAGTAGTTTAAATGGGATGCAAATAGAGTTTGATAAATAAGTAGTTTAACGTTGTTTGGTAAAATAAAACGGTTTCGTGAGACTAATCCGATGACCCTGGACCATCGAGGAAGTATATAGCTTACATGGTTGTCCCAAGACTGGTTAAAAATAACGCCAAGACTTTTGAAATTTTCCACTATCTCTATGAATTATTTTTATTTTTATTATTTTAGCACAAGTCAAAAACCGCCCCGAGAAAAAAAAAAAAAAAAAAAAACTGCCACAGGCAGCAGTATGATAACGCTTAGGACCCGAAATATATGATGTTGAAAGGAAGCCGACAGCCTAGAAATCACTCAAGCGCGGTGTTGTCGATGCCTGATAGCGATTTCCTTTATGTGGGGGGTGAGGCCGAACTGTACAAAGCGCATCCATTTCAATATTTGGCTCTAATACACAAGATTGTGAAGCTGTGCCTAGGATTCGACTTCAGCCAAACTTGCCGGGAGTTATCTCCCTTTAATTTCATTTGGCAATTTTTGGGCAAGACAATGCCAGACTGCACTTGATTTGACGGGCCTAACAGTTTTCTCGTGCATATCATGAGTACGCCGTAAGAAACTGTCCATAAAACGAACAGTTTTTTACCTAGCGTCAATATTGCGAAATGTTTTTAATGAGTACTTTAGCAAGACCGATAGCGAAAGATTTTTTTTTTATATTTCCTAGAATGGTGACTCAAAAGATTTTTTGAACGCATAATATCTTCAATAAAAATCCCGATTCTATATTTCCTATCTGCGCGGACTTCGAACACTATAATAGGACACATTTTTAGTACTTGTAGTTCATAAAAAATCTGGTATCTATGAAAAGCAAGCCGTGATCAGTGAACGTGCAATTTTATGTGTCCCTTGCTATTCAGTACGATGTCAATCAGGTTGTTGACTTTTCCTCACCACTCATTTATGTCATTAGTTTATTCCTTTTTACAGCGAAGCTGGTTTGTGGCTAGGGTTCCGTGGATTTTTTGTGTGCGACACCATAGCCTCCTATATACTGACAAGACCTGGCAGATCACCACGCGAAGCGGCCACTGAAATGGAAAAGGTTTAGCGGCAGACAACGGATGAAAGGAGACCCACGTGACTGGCGTCGCGCTGAGGCGAGTCTCCGAAACACACTTCTCCCGTGCGAACAAGTGTGTTTTGCGTACAAGCTGTGTGCTGATGTCCAGGTTCCCCGAGAAATGACTCTTTGATGCTCGGTGCTACCAGACCCTTGCGCTCTTATTATGCGACCGTCACTCTATGGCTCCATCGTCGAACTGCCAGGCTTTGTGAGTATAGAGGAGGCTATGGCGTGACCAAAAACCCTACGCTCGCACTGCACCTACGCGCCGCCCCTCACCCACGCGCCGCATGGGCCGGTGTCTGCAGCTGTAACGGTTCTAAAGCAAAAGCCTAAAACAAATGGCATCTTGCAGGCGCGTTCATCAACGCTTTATTTTGGTGATTTTCTTCGAATCATTTATACGGGAAGGCGTGCATGCGAGGCGCATTGAACACCGTTATCTGCATTCTCCTTGAAGCTTGGGTAATTTAGCAATTTTTGCGTGCATGGCCAAAAGCTCTACACTCGCACCCCCTCCCTTTGTGGTCATTCCAAGCGCTTGCGTGCCTAGTTTCCTTTCCTTTCCCTCTACTCGGGTGGCGGTCCCGTCGCGCATGTCTACTTTCCGCCGGGTGGTGGTTCTGTCGCGCGTGTCTAGTTTCCTCCGGTTCCTCGGAGGGGCGATATTCGTTCACGCGAATGTAGTTAAAAAACGAGAACGACAAGTTACCGTTCTCCATTTTTTTAATTTCTCGCCGTAATGGGGAGGCCGCATGTAGTCCGGACTCCCGAGAGCAACGGCGGGAACGGCAACGAGAATGTCAGCGGCGGCGGCGTGCGGCGCGTGTATGTGCGCAGCTTTCATCACGATGACCACCGATGAAGACAATAAATGTGTTCGTACCTTTCTCCAATATTTTTAGTCACGTTTGTGTCTTGTGCTAAACAGCTTCGCTGGTCATCCGCCTCCCCAAACTGGAATGGTGCCCAATTTTTTTTAGAGATTAGTGTTATCGAGTACCGCCGTAGACTACGGAAATCCTCCTTGTGCATTAGTTTCTCTCTTTCGCCGCTCCACCTGGCCAATATTAAGGACGAACATGACCATATGCGTCAAAAAGTGTCGTTAGAACAGTTCGAAATTACCACTCGAACCATTTGGTACGTCCAAAAGAAACTCAGTACTACAGTTTTCTTAGTTTTTGTGCGACAACCGCCACGTTTCAACAGAAAATAATGCAAAATTTACATAAATCATTAACGCAGCTGCAATAGCACTGAAACCAAAACAACCAAATTAAAACCGCCCAATGACGGCAAGCCCGCCAGCGCCCTCTATCTACCGCTCGAGTAACTACCAAGATGAAAACTTCAATACCTCTCTTCCGGAGTACGTAGAAAAAGCGTTTATCCAGCCCATATTCTAAATCTCAGGAATCCCAATACGGTTCAGGATACGGAGAACGGAGTGATGTTGTAACACGGAAATGTAATATTTCATCAGACGCTACAAACGTTTTCTATAGAAGGGGCGGGCCTAAAAAGTAGAAACAAACTCCCAAGTTTTCTTGCGAAAAAAAAAGGGGCTATAATGTAACATATTGCAAAGCTTACAAGGAACGACATCGTTGCTGTGTGAAATCGGCTGACATCGAACGGCACTATAAACACTTTAAAACTTTATCTTCGCGAACTAGCCACGTTAGCCACACGGTCGTTTCACCGTCCGGCTAAAGAGCAAGACTTACGCGGGCCAAGTTTTTGCGGATAAAAAATATAGTATAAATATAGAACAGGTATCCTTCACCCTGAGTGGAAGCAGCAACCGCCAGAAGCCGCGGCCTCCCAATGTCTTCTTAAGTGAAATAAATGGCCATTTCTTGTTGAAGCCAACAGCGAGATAAAGTGGTGGCCGCTCTTCAATACGATTTTTTTTCCTTTGTTTGCGGCACTTTTTCGTCAGGGAGGTTTCAGCAGGTTTGTTCCTAGTTCTCATATGTTCATGTTTTTATTTATTTGTCCCAGATTTTTATCCTTTTTTGCGTTCTTCTCCTACATGTTTGTAGTTATTTTTTTTTTAAACTTCACGGTATCCAAAATACAGAAGAAAACTTCTATGGGACTCTGGGAACTTAAAAATTTGATTTTAGGTTTTAGTGTGGCTTTCGTGTAGGACACTTCGCACGAATATAAGTTTATTCCATCTCATCTACCTACCAATTTGTACCTGGAATATCTTTGTTTTTAAGAAAATAACGGGCTCGCACAAACGTGGCAATAGCTTATCAAAGTTTCTTTCGTACGATCTGGGTCCAGGTGGACTCGAATCATAATTTTGGGAGAGTCTGTTCCGGACACATCTACGCCCATGTCCACATAGCGTACGTAGCACTTCCCCGTTGAAAGGAGAACATGCGCCCCATTACGACCCTTAACCCACATAAAAGTGTCGACATTAAGCAGTGCTTATAGCGGCAATCGCTATTTGTTGGGGTTAAGGACAATAGGAATCGCATCTTACACCCGTATTTCATGCCAAAAACACACACGATATTGTCGGTGATGTGCACTTTCTTCATTTCATTAAAATATCCTTAATTAAAATGTCGACGGAGAGGGAAAGAAAACAATTCTTTTTTGTGCAGTCTGCCAGGAATGGTACATCCGCAGTAGAAAATCATGGCCAAGCATCAATATTATCTGCGTGGTTTTAACTAAGAAGAAGCGTATAATTTATAAAGTGCTTTTTACATGGTATTTTGAAATATGAGAGCATATTTTTGTTTTGTTTTTTAAGGTTGTTTGGACAGTTGCTAAATTTTTCAGCAGCTTTTTTGGAATGATACGATGAGCAAACATTTCGAGTAGCTCATTCCCGCAATCCACGAGGTTATATCTTTAGTCCACCATGTAGTTTGTGTGAACCAAAGAATCCTTAATTACTTTGTGAATACAGCTGATGGCCGCTCTACATATATATATGGGTGTAAGAAATAAACAAAGTAATTTCTCGCGTAAAATGTACAATTTCTATTTTCAAAAATAAATAATGAAATATAGCAAGGTCACTGGCGACTTGGAACGGCAGAGAGGGTCTTCCGTTACCCCACATCCAGGGCGTTCGTTTAACCATTGACAACGCTTTGGCGGTCAGTGCACCTCGAGCGCGCTCGCGCAGTTAAAGCACGGCGGAAGGCACGGAACGTGGACTGGAAGCCGGGCCTCCAAAAGGCACGCCCTACCGTTCTCATTCCGTCGGTAACTATGGTTACTAAAGTGTTCGCGCCCTTTTGAGGACCTTCGCCTTTTTTTGCGCTAAGATTACCCATGTAATGTAATAAGATTATAATCAACAAAGAGCACTCCCCAATAACCTATTTGATAGGTCCACTGCCTTTGACGTTTGCATATCAGTTGTTTCATGAACTTTGATGAATATCCACAATGATGTCTTTATATTTCGTCGGCTGTTCGTCTTTGAACTCAGACATCGCGCGTGTGTTCAAATGGGAGTAGATTATATAACAAAACCTCAATTTTTGCCCCGAGCATTTATCAGAAAAATACAGCTAAAAATAAAATCGCAAAGTATCACACACAGTGAGGTGACGGAATAGAGTCACCAAATTAAATAAATGAAAAAAAAAAAATCGCTAGGGAAGACGTTGCGAACAAGGTTTAACTTCTGGATTATCAAATTTGGGGGTTTTACGTGCCAAACCTACGACGGTCATCTGGCACGCCCCAGCGGAGGACTGAGGATTAATTTCGACCACCTGGGGATCTTTTGACGTGCAACCGAAAGCTCGGTTACACGGCGCCTTTTCCGCAATAAGCCTCCGTCATTGCGGGCACCTCGGTCGGGATTCGAACCCGCTACCTGGGGATCCGTAGGCCGGCGCTCTCGCCTCGGAGCCACCGAGGCGGCTAACTTCTGGATTATAATGACCTCTGCCATTATATATATATATATTTTTTTTCCTAAACTTAACGTTCACAAAACGCCCGACAAGATCAGAAACTTCACTCGCAACAATCAGGGACATTGTCCACTTGTTCTATCTATCCTCAAACGCCGCCATTACACAGTAAACATTTTACTGGAAAAAAAAAATTGTTTATAACATAAAGTAAGAATCCGGGCACAGTTATCAAAGAGTTTTCAGATATGAGTTCATGATCGCCTTTGACATCGCCTAAAAAAAAATAAAATAAAAAAAAGCCTAAAAAAGAGTGAAAAGTGGTTCCAAATGGGGGATTGAAATTTTTCTGAGAATATTTGGGAAATCTCGCAAGAGAGACGAACTTTGCGGTAATAAATCAATCCAGGCAGACCCCTGAATTAAATAATCCTTGATTAAGGAAGCTGGAACTATGCGCGACTCCTTTAGGCAGGTGCATTCACGGTAGTATCCTTCTGAAAAGTTCGTGAACGCATTTTGCGCGACACACATCTACGAGCCGGACAGTGCGACCTCACTCAGAGCCACCAGAAAGGCTTATGCCCCTCAGGCTGTCCGCGTTGTGGCGCAGCGGCTATCGCGCCTGGTTTGCATTTCGCTCTCCCTGGTTTTAACCCACTGAAGTTCTTGCTGACTTGGGTGCACCGCGGCGCGATTGTGGACCAGCGAGTCGTAAACGAATGATACTTTTTTATGCTTTATTTACATATATATCTTGCGACCCGCAGATTAAAACCTTATTTCGTATTTAAACAGGTTTTGCGCATCATTGCTGAAGATTTACAACATTTGGTCTACATATTTAGCCATACATTTGTTTTTACTCTTAAAAATAAGCACAAAGTTCCTTTTCCCGAATTCAATAGGGTGTTTTTTTACTAACTTCGTGCTCGAGTTTTATATTTTAAAAAATCTAGTAATAAAAGTCGGATGTCATTCTTATACCTGACAACCCGGAAGAAATCGGACTGTTCAAGGAGTGAGGCCGAAATTTCGGGTCTTGAAGGCATATAGTAAAAACAAAATATCAGTAATTTCAATGATATTTACTGTAAAACGTCGGTTTTCTGGGGGGATTAATCTTTATTACACATAGAAAGTCAATCAATGTGCATATAATACGCACAAACATAGTGATCAAGCTCCCACAATATTTTTTTCTCACATTTTGTTTTTGCTTACACATAATGCATGCATAGACGGTCCTAAAGGCCCCGCTCCGGCACCACTTTTGAGCATTTTTACCCAACCGTACACCCCACTTTTTATTTACCCACAAATGACCTGAGGTCAAGGTTGTGGGAAAGCAATCAAAATAAGTTTGAAAAAAAAATATAGCTTCCTCTTGCAGTAGCGCAGGGTGTCTTATAACTTTAAATATTGTTGTTGCGTTTTTTATTAGTTAAGGTATCACGCAATAGCACCATGGTAAGATATCACTGGCTTAGCAATTAGCTTCTATGAGCTTGCTTTCACTCTCCAGGTACCAATTAAGCTCGTTTGAAACTGAATATCCGTCGGCGGTCGCCGCCGACGGATATTCAGTTTCAAGTCGCAAGTTCAAAGATCACACGCATTTTCTAATTTGCGTGACGCAAATTAGAAAATGCGTGTGATCTTCAAACTTGCGACTTAATGGACGCATGTAACTGCGATCATAGAATGTCTCTTAATTTCCAAACTTTCGGCTTGTTTTCACCTCGAAGATCAGTGAGTTTTCAGAAAAAAATAGGCAGTGAACGCGGTTTTGATAAAAATCATTGAGGGTTCGAAAATCGTAAATATTGGTCTTTATTCAAAACGGTAGAACCCTGGCATTATTCAAAATATTTCCGCTGCCATTTTACTGTTCTTTCATTGAAGATATATCTTATGGTCAAGGTAATATTAAAAATAATCAGCATGCACTAGAGTTAAAAAAAGAAAGAACAAAGGCTACAATATTTTTTTGTTGGTTTGCGTCAGTGAAGTATATGACATAAACTGATGTGAGATTAAATAAGCGCGAGCGACATATCTGTATGCGGCTTGGAGAGGACGTCCGCCATTTTGGTGCCAGAAGCCTGCCGGTAACGCAGCGCGAGGTTCCTTTCAGGTGTCTACGAGCGTCTCATGACTTTAAGAATACAGTGAAGGCCAGGCTGCCACGCGTCCAGGCTACATCTCAACAGAAAATCTGGTATTTTGATTGTAGTTTTCCACTAACCCATATATTTAAGCGCAGATTATGAATATTCCTTTTTAAAAGTGCCAAAAATTATTAGTTGTGTTTTTTTGTTTAAATTATATTGAGGTCCTTCTATTTATTGAAAACTCAACAGACGCACCACTGAGCAGCTCTGTTCTGCAACTTAAAACATTTGAATTAGTCTCGACAATTCGCTTGTCCCATAGAGAGGTGGCTTTTGCTAGCACTGAGAACACCTCGTTTGAATTCTCTGAATGACGCAAAGTGGTCGGTGTAGTTTAAACCGTTTAGTTAGGCTGGGCCTTTCTGCGTGAACGCTTGAAGTCATATTTTTTTTAAACTACGACGCCGCTATTTATTATTTATGCCCAAGCTTGTTTTCTTATTTACACAGCTTCGGCGCGTTGTTCATTGAGGTGTTCAGAATATTCCTGGTGGTACCGTTTTTTTCATGAAGAAGATATACTACTTCTTGATATTTCGGCTTACCTCGCGTACGTCGCCATTTTCACAAAAACGTCTTTACCCCAGTCATGCCTATTTGCTTTCTCAACAAGTCCTGAGAGTTTTTACTTCCGTGTTCTTGGTCATAATTACACCTCAGAGAATAGAACTCAGCTAATCGAACCTCCTGCAGTCAACCCGAAGACATAAAGTATGAAAAAACGGTTAAAGTGCAGGCGAGCTGGTGTAAGTTATACATGATAATTGAAAACCTAAGACTGTGGTTGGAAAAACAGAAAATCGTCAAGTAGAAAGAAAAGAGGGACAGTTGAGACGTCGTCTGTCCCTTTTTCTTTCTACCTCACGATTTTCTGTTTTTCAAACCACAGTCTCAGATTTGCAATCATGACATATAAAGTATGTTTCATAGGCGTGAACAACGCACGAGAACCACCAAAAGGCACTAATAGATACCTTCGGCCAGGTTGTTTTGAACGCCAGCCCAACGGGAAATTTCGCGTTCCCGAGAAATGCATGAACCAAATGGGCGGCGCCACTCTATCTGGTGCTGGGCCTGATGGATGCGGCGTTGGACTATATTCTAGACTCTGAAAAACAAAATGGAAACGTAATCAGTTAATATTGCAACATGGAGAACGTTTGTCCTAATTACTCTATGCGTCCCGCCTGAGAACTTATGCACCGTATTCACTCTTTTTTTTTATTTCCCCTCCTGTACCGATATATTTTTACCACGTCTTCTCTTCCCTCAAGAAAAACAAGTTAACCTCTTTTCCGCTAGGCTACCATTTTCTCCTACACGTTCCATTTTTTTGTACAATTTATTCAAATTAATTATGTTTATTGCAAGATAGGCAACAACCTGCACGCGAGCGATTAAGAAAAGTATTTCCAGGAAACAATTTCATCTTTTGATGCGGTTAAACTGAAGTTTTGCTGCGCATTACAAAACGCACAAAAATGCTGACGACGTTTCTGTTAAAATTGTTTTCAGGGCGACTACTGGAATCAAATTTTCCTGTGGCCAGGCGACCTGCTCGCCTGGCCACAGAAAAATTTGATTCCACTAGTTTCCAGATTCCAGATTCCAGCACACGATCTGAGAAATATTTTCTTTCTTCATTTCTTTGGTGACACCAAAGTCAGGCTCGTTGCCTTCTCTGGATTGGCTATAAAGGACGACAACTACCGCCAAACCGGTGTTTCATGGCAAGGAATTTACGACAGTGTCTGTTTTACCAATACTTTCATTACCTGTTCCCCTTCCCCCTGTAAAAATTGGCAAGCCGTCACTAACCTCTCAGGTAAACCTCCTCGTTATTGTTTTTTTGGTTTCTCTTCTTCGATACTTGCACTATAGTTATCGAGAAGGGTCACACGCTTCAGCCTGACTTGATAGGCAGTAAAATAAAAAATAAACACTTTTAAATATATACATACTACTCAAGGATTACTCATTACCAATTTTGAGCACTCACCATGTAGCAGTCGTTGGTATGGCATATCAGTGGCACGTACACTGCGAACGTAGTGCCTGTTGATAATGCTGCTGGCGATTCTAGTTTTTACTTTGACATGGACAAGTTTCCGCATACAAGAGAAGCGTCCTACACAGAGGGGCCATGTACAGAAAGTAGGAATATACGCATAGTTTAGTCTTTCCATCTTTGTATTTTTCGTGAAAATGCTATGAGGAACTGTCAAAGGGCATTAATTTGAAGTGAACGTCCTAACTCTTCAGCCGATTAGCCTAACATTTCGAGAGCAGTACTGGGCAATTAAGCTCATTCAGAAATGACCAGCAATGTAAATGTACGGTGAAACACTCATATGCCTGTATATCGCCAAAAGGGGCCATGCACGTACCGTATTCTTTCTAATATTTATATTATATAGCTTCCAGACTTCCTTGCAAAACATAGGAAAATTCCTTCCGGAAACAAATTACTTTCACAAAATTCCATCTTTGATTTGCTGTATTTTAAAATATTGCCCTAAATAAATGCATATAAAACAATGCTAAAGATTTAGTTGTTACCTACAACATTATATTTACCTTAGTTAAGCAAATAAGGTCCGGGATATTCCGTAAATATATGAGTTATACTCAATATATCAAATATATTTTGTGTATTCGTTCCTCGCAAGCGACCTACAAGGACATACATGAATATAATTTAGAAGTACAATGGCACTTGAAATTAATTTAAAAATACAACGATATAAATAATTTTTGAACAATTTTGTGATTTTCCTACAGATGCGCTATACCTACAGTTCCTGTGTGCCAAAGTTCTTGCTTTAAGTTTTACAGCGTCAGCTGTTAACCATACGCTTTCCGGAGATCGTTGTCATTTCTGTAGAATGCACTCTCTCTCTCTCCTCTCTCCATGCCTCAGAGCTGGGATTACAAGTCCCACTTGTAATGTATCGCATACTGTATTTAAACACCTCTTTGTATTTTTTAATAAAAGTTTTATGCTTAAAGTGCGTGTTTTTCTCAGCATGAGTTTAAAACTGTCCCATGCCCGCTCTATTTGTATCTCGCATTTTGCGAAAGTTCCAGTGATAAATTTACCAACGCAATAAACTATTTATGGTGACTTAAAAATAAAAACAATCAACGTCTACATCTTTCTAGCATCACAAAAATGCTAGCCTTCACGACATTTGACGAAAAACTTAAAGCGATTCGATGAAACGGCTTTGGGTTAAGTGTGTTGCAAGCGGGCAACAATCTTCGTGCTGACGACGGCAGTAATGTTCAAGGGTGAGAGAGCTTGCGAGGCGGTCAAAGACTGCATGCTGAGCTTAGGGGTGTGTTTGTATATGTATTGCCTGTCTTGTTTTTTCTCTGGGTGATCAGTGTGCACCGATCCCCTCAAATGTCATCTCATCGAATGGAATTACTTCCGATTTCATGTCTGGCACCCAATGAAGAGCGTGTATATTTCACAGTGTAAATATCTATGCATTATGCTGGTTACATTCTGCATGACTTTACAGAAATCAGCGGAAATGGTAGACATTTCGTGTTGCATGCTCTTGTATACATTAGTTATATTATGCCTTCAATGCTTGCTCCACAAATTTGTCTAAGTTTGTTTCCTTCAGCTTCCTCAATCCAGAGGCTCCATTTTCAGTTTTCAATTTTTGTTTTATTTTTATTTTTGAGAAAGCACGTACAAATATACGAAAAGACAGATTGGCCCATAGCCTAGTTTTGGTTCATCAAAAATCGAATATCTAAAATGCAAAGACTTTTAGATGTTCATGCCAAGTCAGACCTCGGAACAATTAAAATACTACAATCCGCTGCGGCCCACTAAGCTAAATGACGCGGTTCGCTACAATATCCGCTAACGCTGCAGTGCGCCTGATATGCACGGTCGCCCAGCGCTATTAGTACTGGATAAGCAGAAGTCAAGATTGGAAGACTGACGCACTCTTTGTTTCGTCAAACCATTTCCCAATCAGCCGGAAACCACCGCATGACATTGTTTTTGGTTCGAGTTCATTTTTAAATGTTAATGTATAATTCGGTTTCGTTCCGGTTTTGCAGAACAACTTTTTGTACGGTTTTTGGCTCGGGTTTGAGTTCGGTTTGAAAGCCCACTAAACTTCAAGTTGCCTATCTCTAATACTAAAAAGATTGCAGAATTATGTTTTTTCCGTTGATATTCAACTGCTAAATTATTTGCGGAACAAGCTCCAACTTTAGCTATTACAACAAACTACTTAACTCTTGAGTTTCCAATAAACCAAGTATAGCATTACCCAAGGCACGGGATAAAGGCATGTACAATTACTGAACCTCGTTGCAGGTTTCAAGAGTTGACTCAATGTGCTCGTGGAATTTACAAAATTGGAAATAATACGAAAATATTCAGACAAACGAAAACTTTAAAGGAAGACAACAAAATATTAAAGAAAGGCAATGGAACCGTCAACTACTGATTATAAAGCTACGTGATGCTAAGTCTCCATCTACTATTTTAAGCTTACTCGCCTGACTCTTTGGGTCCGTTCCCTCCAGCTTGCCCCTCAATATTCATTTCTGTTTTTATCGCATTCACACGGAAGAAACGCAGAGAAGTCAGGTTGGGGAGACAACAATGAAGGAGAATGAACGGTAAGAAGTGGACAATCCATCGCGCCGGGACAAGACGTACACAAAAAGCCTAGCCCTACGACTGAATAATCTCAGGGATTGATTTTGAACGCTCTTCTTTCAGTGTCTTTCTAACATGGATAGACACTACTGTAAAATAAACATTTGAGTGAATCTGGTTTCTCATAAAATATTTCATCTTTTGCTTGACAGCTTTCTTCTTTCTGTTTTGTCGAACTACTTTCGCGCTCATTTTCGCAAATAGCGAACCTTTTTTTATTTTGTTTGTTGCTCCAACATTCTTTGCACAAGACGCAGCACGCGGACGCGCAAGCAGACGGACGGTTCGAGAAGGAGATGGCACCGGCGGACCTCAGGAGGATGGTGAAAGGAGATACCGGAAAGGGGGGGAATATTGTGATCGGTGCTCGTAGCTACGCTCTGAAAATGCTTGAAAGTCGATTCGCCACGTGTCGTTAAAATCATGACATGAACCGCCTTGTCTCGAAAAGGTTGCTCTTGATTGGGTCATTGGAGGGCAACTTGTAAGCTGCTATCTGTTAACTGGATCGCAGTGGTCTTCTTTCAGGTACATCTGAATTAGCCGAACTCTTTCAAGTTATATTAGCCTGACACTCGTTGGTCCTGTGATATAAGAATGCTATAAAAATTGATTGGTAGTATGTGTATGAAAGCGCAGTCATGTTTGAAAGTCAGTTGCCATTTCCTTAAAGAAATGCGATGAGATCAGACAGGTTTGTTTTCAAACAAAGTGTTCTTGTTTTTGAATGTATTTGTTGAAATCGTTAAAATGTAGAAACTTATATATTTCTCGTACTATAAAGCTCAGTGTATAGCATTTTAGCTACCGCTGCTGTACTTGTCTGCACGAAGTTCGTGCGTGTAAACTTTATTATTTTACAAAAAGCCTATTTCCGTGGAAAAATAAAGCAGACATAAATTACTTGATACCATTATATTTCCCTGATACTTTCAAAGCAGATAAAATACTTTTGTTAAATATAGTCATGGGAGCTTTAAAGTGAGTCAATGAAAGAAAGATCATTTAAGAGAGATAAACTCATTTTATGACTTAAATTTAGTAGCTTATGCTACCTAAGTTGCGCCTATATAAATTTTATTCTCAAGAATTAAAGACAACTTTGTTATTTGTGCAAACACAACAACAGAAATACAGAAAGCCGTAGAAATAAAAACAACGGGCACAAGGAAATGTGTCAGCGAACCATCATTGGCCCTTAAAGATAAGAACTTAGTGTTTTTGCAGAAAGAGTTAGGGCAAGGAAAATGACGTGCTGCTACGAACCGTATATGAGTGTGTCTTTTTTAAATTAAACTTTCAGTTGTGAGTACGCCAACGTGTTGTCTCTTCTTCCTCTTCTCATTGTTTTTTTAGGCGTTCAGCTAAGACAACTTCGAAGTGCGCCTTACATATACGTAAGTGGCTTCGCCGCATGAAGCCTCCTCTAGAGGTAAAGCACGCTTGGCAGGTGACCCAGTCGGCCCGCCATCGGCTTCCAGCATTCGTCGGCATGAAATCAGCGTTGAAAATATGCAGGATCTTTTTTCAAATATGAAAGCATTGGCTGTCCCATGGAGCGAAGCCGGCGTTCTCTGTAGCTGTTGTTTCTATCAGCGAAAAACGGCACTTAAATTCTCACTGGCTAAGCATAACGGCACCTAAATTCCCATTAGCTGCGACGCGTCATATGGGTCCATAGCAAAGGCTTCATCTTTTCGAAGGAGGCAGTCGAACTGCTGGCGGTGCAGCGGGAGAGAGGGGGGGGGGGGGGGGGATGCGGGTATGCGCTGGCCTGACGTTAGGCCTAACATTAGGTCTGTCGTTACGGTTTCAGTTCTAACATCGTCAACCGGTACGCGCAGCTGTTCGACGTGAGGGGGGATGCGGGTATGCGCTGGCCTGACGTTAGGCCTAACATTAGGTCTGTCGTTACGGTTTCAGTTCTAACATCGTCAACCAGTACGCGCACGTGAGGGGGGATGCGGGTATGCGCTGACCTGACTTTAGGCCTAACATTAGGTCTGTCGTTACGGTTTCAGTTCTAACATCGTCAACCGGTACGCGCAGCTGTTTGACGTGAGGGGGGATGCGGGTAAGCGCTGGCCTGACGTTAAGCCTAACATTAGGTCTGTCGTTACGGTTTCAGTTCTAACATCGTCAACCGGTAAGCGCAGCTGTTTGACGTGAGGGGGATGCGGGTATGCGCTGGCCTGACGTTAGGCCTAACGTTTCTGTTTCAGGTCCAGCGTCATTAAACGGCACCCGCAGCTAGGGCGATGTTAATGATGTTAGGAGAGGCGACTTCAGCACGTCGCTCTAACGCCGTGCTGCAGGGCGGTCTGCGCGGCGCACCGCCGCAGTCCCTGCCGGCGCAGCGGCCGCCTCTGCTTCACTCGGTGCCGAGGAACATGGCGGCGCCTGGTATATCTATGTCGTCGACGGCCGCAAACACGGTAGTAGCGAAACGTGGCCGTCCACGCCAGTACACCACATACGAGCTAAGTATGCGGAAGAACGCAGCAAAACCAGTAAATAGACAGGCAGCAAAATCCACCTTCGTTGTCAAGTCTCCGAATACACGGCGGGCGGAACGAGCATCGCTAAGAAACTGAACGTAATGCTTTCGCACTCACAGCTCATAAAAAGTGAGCACTATGCTTTACAGATGTTTCTAAAAAGCTGTGGCACCTAGACTAATGCAATCTGTGCAGGTGAGGGTTGCGCCCAGGTGGATATAATATAGGGGGATAATCATCACCATAAGTCAGATGAGTAAATCAAATCTGTCATAGTGTAAGATGTCGAACAGCTGTGCGGAAATAAATTAAGAAACTTTCAAGACTAAGAAAAAGACGACAGAAGGAGAACGTGCTAAACGCTGCTAAAATCATTAATTTTCCTTGCTCCTTTTATACACCCAATCCCAACGTAACCGTCCTTTTCACGGGTGCGCTTTTTGTGACCACTACAACCGAAGGACATCTTAACATCGAGGCCTTGGCACTGGTAGACAGATTAATATAATATGTACAACATTCTTTCGCACAATGGCTATGACCTTGAGACACTTCACTTCACAACGAATTACAAAGCCCTCTTAAAAAAACAACTTGGAGTTCAGACGGCAATACAGGAACACATCAACCTTGTACGCTGAAAGCGAAAACCAAATAACACCTTTCCCCCTTAAAAAAAAGAATAATTATTATTAGCTTGCTGGCACTCACGGTTAATTTTTTTAACTTAAATTAGACTGTTAATTTCTTATTACTAAAAGTATAGGCAAAGTGCCTACACATGCGCAGTGCCACCAGTGGCGCCACCACAGCAGCACGGCGTTAGAGCGGCGTGTTAATCTATAACAATCTGTTTATCTAAAAAAAAACTTGTTGCGGGTAATCGAAAACAACTAAATCCATCAATCGTGGAAAGGATTGGGTTGGGAGGACTTTAATTTTCTGGGTTCCTAAAACGCATACCAAACTTCTATGCGGCAGTGTGCTTTCTACTTGTCTTGTCGTCCACGTTTTGGCACTGCCAGCCTGCAGCCCAAGTGCTACAATTAGCGCAAACACCGTGCTTCCCACGCACTCTATGGACCTTTTCCGAGAAGCGTTCTGCGCACGCGCGAGCGCCCGATGCCAAGCGGCGGAAGTCGGCACGAAAAATTGAGGAAATTCGGAAGGAGGCTCTGGATCAGTGAGTAGAACACGGAATTGCAGCATATATATAATTGTGCTCCAGAAAAAAAAAGACAGTGGACGGAAAAAAAAAAAACACGACGTTTAGGTGGACGCCACGGATGCCCCTTTTTAAAGTAGCGTTGGGCACGCGCCGCAGCTCAGAGATCGAAGAAACCGGTAGCGTAGCTCCAATTATCGATTGGTAGCGCAGGTAAGTCACTTCCTCGATTTTTAGTTCGCGCAGTCACCGCCTGGTGCCGTCGGTATGCGGAAAAGGTCCATTGTTTTCTAAAATGTATCATGTAGGAGTATTCGATTATGTTCATCTAGCTTCCGTTCGGAACCGTGCCTTGTTTGTATTTATTACATTTGTTAATTATTCCAATTATTTCGAAGATTACCCCTATTTATTAAGTCTCCCTGGACGTACAACTTTCATGTAGGGACAGTATTGATATAGTTTTGAAGAATTCTTCCGAACAAATGTGTAGCAAATAAACAAAACTCCCCATATAAAAATATATTCACGCAATCACTTATCATGTTTTGAAAAGCCCCCAGTAAACTGACGTTACTTTGTACGGGTATGACTAAAGGCCTCCATAACAAACGTGATCTTAACTTTACTATATTACATCTATGTCTACAATGCCAAATTCCTAGTAACAGTAGTAAGTTCGAAGACAAAAAAAATAACCATAGCCTTTGATGCCAGGTGATTGGTCCTATTTCCTGGCACCGTCGGCTGCGTCTGTACTTAAGCACAAATAAGCATAAAAACGAGTTCATATAGCGTGAACTTTTAAATTTAGTTTCAAGTGTACGGTTTCAAACGGCTATTATCATGGTATCCAGATATCGTGATACATCTATTTCTTTTTAAGACAATATTCTGAATTGGAAACATAGCTGGCGAGCACCAGCTCGGAGCACGTGGAGCGAAAGCTTGCGCTGCATGACCAAGCGATCATGTGTTCAACACCCCACCCCTGCCCCTTTTAAATCCGCATAAGCATCGTTCCAGCGTGCAGTTGCGTATCCCTACTGCGTGAGGTACGTTAAAAACTCGAGGCTAGCAGTTGTAGTGCACTTATTATATTCCTCACGTACATTTGAGACACCAGTTGCCCATTGAGGCTGACCGATTTCCGGTTGTGTAAATATAAACACAACATTACTATTAATAAGTGGAAACATAAATACTCTAATTGTTGCACATCATGCCCACCAACAAACCTAAAGAGATTAAAAAGGTCGTATGGAGCTAAACAAAGCATGAACAAGCAAACTCAAATCCCGTAAATAATTGCCATAAAGTGAAAATAATTTCTAAAAGCACGAATAAGACGTAAGGTGAGATATTAGAGTGAGAATTGCTATTGAAATTAGATTCCTAAAAAAACAACGTACGTTTAGTTGAACAACGTGCCTATGTTAAAATATACGAAGAGGACCTCACGGAAGAGAAACGTGGCATGGCGCATTCAACTTGTGTTTAGAAGCTCACTGAAATGCTTCACTTCTGCTGATTGTTGTTGTTTTAAAAGTGAAGAATCTTCTGTGAAATTCGCCAGGAAGATCTTTCAAAAAGTCCTGTCACGTTTTGTTGACGATGAACCAAACTCTCGCCAAAACCACTTTGCAAAAAACAAAACAAAAAAAAAAATGGAGAAGTTTTAAATATTTTCCATCAACTATAAAGTCGACGAAAATGTGAACCTGCGCGCTTTCCTTCTTAGCAAAAAAAAAAAAGTTTTTGTTGCGGCGCACAAAGCAGCAGCCTTCGTGACGATGTGCAAACTAAGCAAAATAAAAGTTCGCACAATCCTAAAAATGCACTTCAAAATGCGCGTCAGAGCAAAAAACAAATCGTCCGGTTCAATGAAGTAACGGTGACATATCCTCAAAATTGACACGGAAGCGCGGTCTGTCGACTAAACTTTTCAAACTCTTTCTGTCATCCTATGAAAAAGGAATATACCGTGCAATCTTGAATCTCGGGAAAAAATGGCGAATCCAATTTTTGAGACTGTTCGTCCCAGAGGTGCCGATCCTTGCTTCCCCTTTTGTATTATACGAAAAAGGCTGCTTCTATTTTGCAATTTGTGAATGCTCTTTCATCCATAAAAAAAAAAAAAATCTATCCGCTTTTTTTTTTTTTTACGGGCGATCGAAGAACAACAGTAAAACGAGAGAAAGGACGGAGGCGGAACGAAGGCAAAAAACGTTCTGTAAACAGACTAAAAAAAAAATACACGTACGGTTTTCGAACAGTGTGGGAGACGTCAAATTTGTATCGTCCGGGCACCTGTCGTATTTTACCTGATATTTAGTGGTTTATATTTAAGGCGGGAGAGTTTGTTCTAGTTTAGCACCCAATTATATTACTCCATGATTAAAGCCGTCTACTTCTGACGAGGAAGCTGGTACTAGGGAATGCTAAAGACGGGTAATTCTTTGTTTCGCTTTTTAAAGTATGGACGTGGGTTACTTATTGCTAGAGCGGATTGAAGGATATACTCTTCTTGATGTCATCGCTCAATCCTGAAACCTTCTAAGCCCTTAACAAGATGGGGTACCAAATGACTGTTTTTATAATCGTTGTATTCATTTTTGATTTATTTCACCTGAAGGATCGAGTTCGGTCATTACAGAAAAGGGGCGGGGGTTAATACATACTAATAAAAGTCAAGACACAAATACACAGGTTCTTTTAGTACGTTCAGCATAACATAAGCTAATTGTAAAATGTAAAAAACAAAATACTAATTGCGAGAAAAATGAACCATAAACTTTGGTGAAAAACTCCTGGGTCTACGATGGTGGCAATTGAAGATTGTACGCTGTTCCAGTTACAGATGGCCTGAGGGACAAAAAAAACGATTAAATGCGTTGATAGCACAGGATATAAGTTTAATTGTGCAGCCGTTACTAAGGCGGGACGATTATCTGTCAGGAGATGATAACAAAGAGTTCTTGAAATCAGGACGATGTTAGTAGTCTTTTCTTTAATTTTACTTCGAAAATAACTAATCTCACGGTGTTTCTGACGATTTCAAAAATAGGTCTAAGGTTTTCGGAAACGGCAGTTCGCCACGACAAATTAATTCTTCTTGAGCTGTTATTGATTGCTGTTAACAAATTTACTTTTGGCTTTCAGGCAACTAGCTGAAGACATAGTTGCCATTTGACAAAGTCTTGACAGCGATCATCATCTGCAGCAGTGAAGAAATTAAAAAAAAGAAAACCCCTGCTCGGAATGCTGTGACGAAATAAAAATTATACAGTGCACTCCACTCAAACCCAGTAAGGAAACTCCGTGTCGCTTATCACGCACTTTCGTCGCGGACAAGGTGAGGACGGCAAGAAGGAGCTTCAGTTATCCTGTCTCTACAGAAAACATCACTCACGTCTCCAATTCAGTTGGTCTAGTGAATGGCATCAGTCAAAATGATACTTCGACTTTACACAGTGAATGAGGAGATGGAATGAATGTTCAATGGTTTCACCCGGTTAGTCGAATTCACGGTGTGAGAAGACTTAGGTGAGGACACTTCGGCGGCCAAGGAGAGGAGGATGCGACCAGATAAGGCCACGCGTCAAAAACATTTCGCCAAGCTCCCGGTAGATGGCGCCTTCGATCCGTTCCCCACAGAGCCGTTTATTGAGAGAGTTTGGCCATACATTGGTTTGAATAGGCGAGCATCTCGGGGCCAACCACAGGCCGCGAAACAGCCCCTAGCGGTGGTCGTGAGCTCTAAATTTGTGACACGACTAATTCAAGCCGTTTTAGCGTCGCTAGAGTTAAAAGGTGTAACTCTCAGTGACTGAAAACTTTGTGCGTGCGAGGTTGTCGTCACGCCAACATTCAAGTGTAGAATAAACGAACGTGCGCTCCAAACCAGGGCCAACTTGCTAGAAACAGCGTCTCAGCTGAGACGGTGAAAGAAAGCACTGCCAAAGCCAGCGCACGAGCCGAGCGGGACACCGCGTCTCCAGGACGCTGTTCTAACAAGCCAACATCAGCAGTGCAGAGAAAGGCATGAGCACGAGCGCGTGGCTTTGGAAAGTGGCTCCTACGCACGAGTTCACATACAAACAAAAGCGTTTTGCTGAGCTAGGTTCACGCGCCTGTACCTTTGTCTTCACTGCCGACATTTGTGAGATGAAGCAGAGAGGCCGAGATCGAACGCCTCTATTTCACGCTTTGAATGTCGTTTGCAATATTCTGACGTCGCGGTCTCCTGATTGGTCGACGCTGTGTCACAAATTTAGTTTACGCCCTAAGCGCGGGGGGAATATTCGGCGCTGGCGGCGGCCTTTGCTCCGCCTGTTGGCCAAACTCTCCCAATACACGGCTCTGGTTCCCCTCGGTTCTCCGCTGTTCCCCAGCGCGCGCGCGCCTGTCTCGACAACAACAACGTGGGTAGTCGGGTGACTCTTTCGTTTGTGTTCCGGACCCTCAAACTCTGTTGACGTGACCTTCTATGAAGTTCGCTCTTCACCCAAACACCCCCAAGATGGGTCGCAAGTGCTTTGCGCCGAACTGCAACAGCGGATACCGTTCATGCAAGGAGAAGGTGAATGCGTTTCGGGCGCCTTCCGATCCGGAACGTTTAGCCTTGTGGGCTCGTGCCATTCCGAGAAGTGACCGGCAGCTCACACCAAAAGACTACCTGTGCGAAAAACACTTTGCCGACGGTGCGATAGAAGCTGGAAGGTATTACGCAGAGCTAGGGGGTGAAGTGCTTCTTGACCAGCCAAAGAGGCCTGTTCTAGCGCCGGACGCCGTGCCGTATATTTTCCCGGGATGTCCGCCTTACCTGTCGTCGACAGCGAAAAAACGAAAATTGCCGAAGAATAGACAGCGCGCACCTGCAACTGTTGTCAAGCGAAGGAAGACGGAGCTGCAGGACGAACGTAATGAAGGCACCCATTTTATTGGAACGACTTCAAACGTGGGGACCGAAGAGCCGTCAGCTGATCGCGTGGAGCCCGGGATCGCCACGTGCACCGCTGGAGACGCCGAAGCAGATACTGTCGGGGAGCCTTCGACGCGCATGGTACGGAAAGACGACTTCATAAATGACATCCCAGCCAAGGTTCCCGAAAAGCCAAGTAAGGACAGTGTGCCCCTCCGCAGCGTGCTGCCCGAGAAGAGCGCAATTGTAATGCCAAGTAAGGCATGGGCGTGTCACGAGGTTGACGCGGAAGGCCTTCAGAATCTCTGTTGCGTTGAGATGAAAAGCATGTCAGCAATTGAACCGCCATTTACCAACAAGACCCTCACTCTGGAGCAGTGCCGAAAGTCTTTGAGGGTTCGCCAATACGTCTTGGATCGCGAAGTTAACTCTGTGCTTCTTCAAGCAAAGTGCCCATCGCAAACTGCGCATGACATCACCGAAATGGTACATGCGTTTGACCAAAAGCCCGTCTGCGTGGGGGGTCCAGCGTACAAGAGGTTTCCTGGTATACACCCGGAGTGTGCATCCACTGACAAAATGGGAATGTGGAGACACAACCGATGTCCTCTACTTGTGAATGAAACAGAGCTGCGGTGCACTTTCTGTGCAAGCCTCAGTAACACCCTCCGTATTCACAAGGCACGCTTGGACAAAAGAGGGAAAGAACAAAGGGTGAGGATGCCCCTGTCTTCTTCGAAAAAGAAGAAGATTGATATCTTGAGAAGGCAACGTATTGCTTGCTCCAGGTCTAAAGTCAGGTTGCTAAAGAGAAAGAGAGAGCTTGAAGCTGAATTGTCTATGTGCAAAAAAGATCTGGAACAGCTGAGCAGCGAGAAGTTGAATGATGCTTTGAAGAAGTCGGCACTGCCTGAACCTCAACAAATGCTGCTGCGCGAGTGCATATCAGCGGCTAAGTGCACTTCAAGTAAAGGAAGGCGCTACACAGACGATTGGTTACTTTTGTGCCTACTTCTGCACATTCGCAGCCCGGCTGGTTACAGACTGCTCAGGGAGAATGATGTGCTGCCCCTGCCGTGTGTGAAAACCATCCGCCGGTACATTGCCATTGTCGGAATCAAGTGCGGGTTCGATGTCAACTTCTTCGCAGTACTCAAAAGGAAGCTTCAAGGTAAATCAGAATTCCAAAGACATGGCATGCTGCTGCTTGATGAAATCCAGGTCAGGGAAAGAAAAGCTGTTAACTCGAAGACATTGAGTTACACCGGACTCGTCGACCACGGAGACACCGACCAAGAGAGCTCCGAGCTAGCCAATCACGGCCTAGTCTTTATGTTTTGTCCCTTCGGTGAGAGCTATGCGCAACCTGTTGCTGTGTTTGCTTCAAGATCTGCAACCAAGGGGACAGTACTCTGTCAACTTCTGCTTCAGGCAATCACCTTGTTGGAAGGCGCAGGTGCTCTTATTGATGGCATAGTTTGCGATGGAGCGAGCCCTAACCGGACAATGTGGACACAGCTGGGTGTCAGTGGGAAGATAAACAATCCCAAACATTTCTTTTCGCATCCGATGGACGAGGATAGGAAAGTATACATATTTTCAGACGTCCCACACCTTTTCAAATGTATAAGGAATCGGCTCCTCAGAAAACGCCTCCTGAAAGTAAACGGGCAGTGGGTCAACTGGTCGGACTATGCGGCAGTATACAAAGAAGACTGCAGAAATGCTGGTGAGCTGAAAGTGTGCCTCAAGATAACACACCATCACATTTACCCCTCGAACATGGACCTTATGAGGGTAAAACTTGCTACCCAAGTCTTCAGCAGGGCAATGAAGTCGGGAATGGAGTACTACAGTGACCGAAAAGTCCCAAGCTTGTGGAACTGCACTGGTACAATGGCGTTTACACTTCGGTGTAATGATCTGTTCGATGCTATGAACAGGCAACACCCAGATGTTGGTATTCGGAAGAGAGGCAAGGACCTGATTGTCATCAAGGAAGCGATGGAGTGGTTTGATGAATGGGAGCGCGAGGTACAGTCTGGGAAGATATCTAAGGACATGTTTCTGACACAAACGACGGCTGAGGGCCTCAGAGTGACAATGAGGTCAACAATTGATCTAACAAAACACCTTCTGAACAATTGTGGCTATGATTACGTTCTCACCGCCAAATTCAATCAAGATCCCTTGGAGAGGTTTTTCGGGAAAATCCGGCAAGCAGCATGCGAAAACGATCATCCCGACATGCCTACCTTTCTTCAATTGTATAGAATGTTAATGGTGTACAGCCTCCTCAAGCCTCCAAAATTTGGGAATTGTCAAGCACTGACCGGAGAAGCACCACAGCTAGACTTCTCATTTTTCAAAAGTACATTCAAGAACCAAGAAGGAGAGTATCGTATGTCGAGCCTGGAACGGCTAAAGGAAAAAGTCGACGGTCTGATTACAACCGAAGCGTGGGAGTGTGATGAGGTTGTGGCCAGTGATGAGAGTCAACCTGAAGTGGTTGATTGCATTGTATACTATGTTACTGGTTTCCTGTGCAGAAAACTAGGCAAGATGTTTTCGTGTGAAATTTGCAAGGACTCATTGTCTGTGTCTTCGGCAACACAGAAGGAAGCATCCCTCACCACCTGCAAGACACGTGGAGGGCTCATCAACCCGAATGTGCACCTCTACAGAATCCTTCATTGTGCAGAGAAGTACTTTTCGGAGCATATGAACGACCTAAATGTGTTCTGGGACACCGTCGATTATGTTCTTGAATCCTGTGACTTAACCTTTCCTTGCAGCCAGCACAAAAATGAGGCAGTGTCAAAGGTACTGCACTATTACGTTAGTATGCGTATGAGGCAGCACTGTAAAGCAGAAGCTAGAGACTCGGGCAAAAATGCCAAAGAGAAAAAGAAGCAGGCGAGGCTTTGCAACGTGTGATGTGTGAAGTCTTTATGGCACCTTCCGAATTATGAAGCCTTTGTTGAAATGAGTGAGAGGCCGTTGATAGTAATGTGGAATGTGAACAAATTGGTTTTGAAGGCTACTTAACCAATCGTGATTTATTATTAAATAGAAACTGAAGCGGTTCTTGCAAAAAACGAGTTATAGGTGAATTGTGGAATACTTTATCCTGTGAATATGAATAACACATTCGTTTTCTCCGAAGATCTAACTAAATACCAAGAACCTCCGACCAGTCGTTACGTAATAAAGATATTTCGGCCGCAAAGCGCGTGTCGCTGGTGTGGGCAGTGCGTGCGATTGCAAGCCTGCCATGTATATTCTCCCGCACTGACACCAGTCGTGATATCTTTTTCTTACCTTTTTGAAAATAGCAAGCGTGATAAGCGCCAAAGTTGCGTGAGAGCGAAGATTCCGAAAACTCCTTTTATAACGTAACACTCGGGGAAGGAGGGGCTTCAGCGGTACTTTGAAAATTATTTTCTGCAGCCTCTATGCTCCAAATTGAAAAATAACCTCGATATTCGTGATCCTGGAGGCCAAATGAAGACGATCTAAGCGTTTTTACTCGCATACAAAACCGCTTCAGTTTCCCTCGGCACTGCAATAATTTATTATGTACTTGTGTCATGCCCTTTCAACACTTCTACTCTAATTGAGTGTGTTCTGCTGTCTTGCACATAATGAGTCCCCATGTACAATCGCATGTTTTCATGAAACATGCTACTATTACACATGGGTATCAGCCTGTTACATTATCCTATAAAGTTTTCGGTGCAGGGTTACCGAGCGTGTATGAAGGAGTGGGACAAGAGGTAACAAAAGGATCGAGATTCATAAGAGGGACCGTATCATGATTTTCGTCCGCGTCGCAAACACCATTTAATCGCAGCAGCGGTATCCGTCCCGCGAATGTGAGCCATCTGAAAATGGGCGGGTCGATTAGTTCGCTAGTTCTGTGAATCATACCTCATGATTCATACCTTAATTAGGGATCCGCGGGTTTTTGATGTTACACAGATTTGTCTGCGAACGCATCAAACGATTGAATACCGCGTAAGAAAATTTAATTGGGAGCAGCCGGCATTCACGCGCTGCCAGCGGCTGTGGAGCACAGCGTGAAGGAAAAAGTGGAAAAAGCGCGAGGCGAAGCGGGCGATGGGTGGATGGATGGATGGATCTGGCTAAACCCTGTGAATCGGGCGGTGGCTTGCGCCACCTAGCCAACATTATAAATCTAATTATATGTTTTGGATTCCAAGATTAAATCTCACCCCTGCCTCGATTTTAGCCACCAGTCTGATAACCTCCGCTTGGTTATTTCTACCCGTGTAAAGTCTATTTTTCCTTCACTGTCTTTAAAACCCAATGCTTTGATTAAATCCGCCCGGTCACTGTTAACTGTTGGGTGAAGCCCTTTACAGAAAAGTATTAAGTGTTCAGCCGTTTCCTCCTGCTCCCCACACACACTACATAAAGTGTTCATCTCCTGGTACTTAACCCGGTACGTCTTAGTCCGCAATACTCCTGTCCTGGCCTCAGACAACAAAGAGCTTCCCCTAGAGTTATCGTAGATATTTTCTTTGCAAATTTCCTGTTTGAACATTCTGTACGTCTCCAGTGCTGGTTTTGTCTGCATACCCGTTTCCCACAGACCCTTTTCTGTTTCTTTTATCCTTTTCTTAACCCGTAATTCCTGGTTGGCGCCCCCACTGCCGCCCAAATATTTGCTTGATAATTTTCTAGTTCGGGCACCGGTCCGCGGCGCCATCTATGAACAGCCGTGAGAACTACAGCGGCGAGGGGACATAATCTCGTCGCGGGCAAGCGCGCTCTGTCCTCACCTAAGTCTTCTTACACCGTGGTCGAATTGAAACCGAGCGATACGGTCAGTGCTCACCGATGCATCGACGTGCGACGAGAAATCGTGAATTATTGATGGCTGTCCCCCTACAGAGATCGCTTCTCCTGATTATGTTAGTACTTGAGAGCCAGCCTCTAATGCTTGAGCGACAGCGTTGTGACAAAGCAATAAATAGCATAGTTTAGTGACGCTATCGTAAATATAAAAGTTGCGCGTAAAAGGCAATTCAGCCTCGGTGATGGTTTTTCCAAAAGCAACCGTCATTATCTTCCAGTACTTTTTGAAGAACGCGATTGCGAGACAAGGTATAAATGTACCCACGTTTTATGGGTAAAGTAACACTATTCGAGCACTCGAAGAAACCTTGTAATTGAAAAGGATGTCTAAACAGTCGATTTACTCTAAGATGTCTCTCAAAATGCGATAGACAAGCTGTAATTAAAGATTTTTTAAACTATTTTCTTAACGGTGAAATAAATGCAAAGTGCTATTTATGAGCAAGCACTTTTAGTTGATTTGGCAGGTTTAACACACGAATAAAATGTATATTTTCCCAACTCGTAAAAAAAAATATTGAATTATTACCACATAGAGCTGTGAAAAGCAGGCCGGAGTACTTACCATTGTCGCACAAAACGTTTGGTGCCGTTCTATGGTGTACAATGAGGGCCTCCCACCATGAATAACAAAACAAAATAACAATAGCGTGAAAAACTATTAGACAAAACAATGTAAATAGTTTAAGAGCGTGGTGAAAAAACGCTTTTTTTAACGCGCTACAAACCCAGAAATGCTAGAAAGTATCCCACGAAATAAAAGAATGCCCTGCGATCACTAATACCCGAAGCAACGCAGTGCACGGCTTAATGTGTTCAAGCTTCTTGCTTTGTGATTCGTTGTTCGGCGTTCTTACCGGTTCATCGCTGCAATCTCATTGGCTGCGTAGCCACAGTAAGGTGCTCGAGGCTCACTACACCCTGCATTTCCTAAACAGTCGGTGACTACGCGGACCGCAAGTTCGTCTGCTTTTTTTGCAGGAGTCGCTGTGACGTCAGAAAGACGCCGTGCTCTGATTGGCTCTGATTAAAGGAGAGCGGGTAGACTTCAAGGCAAGCTGCATTCAGGTCTACACATCATTCTTTAATGACACCCAATCAGAGCACGGCGTTCTGACGTCACAGAGGCTCCTGCAAAAGAAGCAGACGAGCTTGCGCTCCGCGTAGTGACATCGAAATGAAACAGACGCGTCTATATAAGATAAACGAAAAAATAGTCAGTGCAGGCGAGCTGGTGTAAGTTGAACATGATTGTAAACCTGGGACTGGGGCAGAAAGAGAACGCAACAGAAGGTAGTAAAAGAGGAGGCAACGTCTGAAACTCAGCTGCAAAGTTTATTTCGAACACGCTTTATATTCCCCATCTCCAACGCCGTCTCTACAAAAAAAAAAAAAAAAAAACACATGAGAGGAGGACAATGACACTTGGGTAAACCTTCTCTTATCGCCCTTGACCTTGGCTGTGGGACACTCACAGAAAGGGTCACATTCTAGCATAACCACCGCCACCTGGCGAACGTAGGTGAAAACACTACTGAACACAAACCCTTTCTTTGTGTTCAGTAGTGTTTAGAATTTCGAATAAGGGCAAGAAAGTGCTCGAAAAATTTAGGAAGTCTATGAAGGGAAAGCACCAGCAGGAGTTCGTGAAAAATAAGAATTCAAACAAAATATTACGGATGAGTTTGAAGTATGCGCAATCCAAGAATTTAAATACAGGTTTCTCGTATCAGTGAATTTTGGAGCCTACCCTTCGTAGGGAGGCTGGGCTGCTGACGACCACGTTTTTTTGTTTTGTTTTTATTTATTCATTCTTTCAGGGCCCGAAGGCATTATATAGGGGAGTGGACACACACATCTAATTGCACACAAAGACAAACAGTAATTAGGCAGGTAAGCATAAAAATTAAAAAAAAAACAGAACATTGTTAAAACAAAACACTGTCAACAAAAATACAAAAAATATTCGCAAAGTGCAGCGTTGAATCCGGCACTCTTGGCTATGCTGGCAACAGGTGCGGGAAGGCGATTCTAGTCCAGTGATGTCATGGGTATGAAAGACTGATGAAAGCTTGAGGTGCGACACTGAGGGATGCCAACTTTATGTTGATGGTCGAAACGTGATGAGACGTATGATGGTTGTGTTAACAGACGCTAACGAAGATTTGCGTTGTGGTGATAAATTTTATGAAATAAACATAGACGATATATTTTTCTACGTAGGGAGAGGTCAGACAAGCTTATGGTAGGTTTCATTGGTGTTACGCTAGATGTGCGATGATAGTTATGCAGTATGAAACGAACAGAACGGTTTTGAGCAGCTTTTAATGATAATGAAAGCGTTACACCGGGGTCCCAGATAGCGGAAGAATACTCAAGTTTGCTGCGGACCAATGATTTGTAAAGAAGTAGTTTTAAGGACAGTGGGGCAAGAGAGAAGTTCCTTTTTAGAAAGCCCAACATGCGGTTAGCGTTTTTAATTATATACTCAGTATGAATGTTCCATGAGAGGTTGTTAGTGATATGAACACCAAGATATTTAAATGAGGACACGGATTCCAGCTCAACAGTTCTTATATGGTACGAGGGACAGGTGTTATTTTGACGTGATACTCTCATGGATTTGCACTTGTTAATATTGAGTTCCATTTGCCATTTTTCACACCAGCGAGAAATACTGTCAATGTCAGACTGGAGTGCAAGAACGTCAAAATCGTTAGTTACTTCAGAATATATGACACAATCGTCTGCGAAGAGACCAACTGAGGATGAGATATGCGAAGGAAGGTCATTAATATATATTAAAAACAAAAGAGGGCCGAGTACTGAACCCTGGGAGACACCAGAAGTCACAGGAGAGGGGTGCGAGTTAATGCCATTAACATGAACAAATTGAGAACGGTTAGTTAAGAGGCGTTGATCCAAGTCAAAACAATGAGAGTCAATGTTCAGTCTACTGAGTTTATACAAAAGGAGCCTATGTGAAACCTTTTCAAATGCCTTAGAGAGATCTAAAGAAAATGCAGTCAACCTGAGATGAATGATCGAGGCAAGCGTGAAGGTTATGCGTAAGTGTTAATAGCTGAGTTTCGCACGAGAACAGTTTCCTAAAGCCATGTTGAGCAGGAGAAAAGAATGTATGGGAATTAAGAAAATTAACGAGATGCGAATAAATTATGTGCTCTAAAATTTTGCAAGGGACACTTGTTAAGGAAATCGGGCGATAATTACTTGGGCTGGATTTGTCACCACCTTTATGGATAGGAACCACCTTCCCCACCCTCCAGTCCTCGGGAAGGCTTCCGAGTTCGAGTGATTGCCGAAATAGCTTTGTTAAGATAATAGAGGAATACATAGTAGTGTTTTTGAGAAACTTCGAGTTAATATTATCAATTCCACACGATGACGATAGTTTAAGGTTGGCGATGATTTTCACTATACCGGCACATTCTATATCAATGGAATTCATAGCACAAATATTGTATTCATAAACATCCGGATAGGAATTAGTGGTTAAATTCGAAAACGATTTTGTGAATAATTCGTTTAGCACAGCTGCACAGTCATTCGCCGCTATCGTCTCATCATCCTCGTTGTTCAGCACTACGTCAAGCCTCTCAGAAGGGTTTACGACGTTCCAAAATTGTTGAGGGTTGTTGCGCAACATAGTGGGTAGGGTACATTCGAAAAAACTGCGCTTGGCTTCGCTTATAGACGTCTTATACACTGCTGCAGCAGAATAATATGCTGCCCAACGATGCTCTGCATTGGGAAACACGGATAGCTTTGCAGCACGAAACATCCTTTTTTTTCTATTTGAGAGCCTTCTGAGCGTCTGGTTGAACCATGATGTGTGAGTGTAATTACGTACAGTTCGTACAGGTACAAATCTATTTGTAAGGGAGGCAACTTTTTCTTTGAACAACATCCAATTATCCTCAACAGAACGCTCAGAAAAATTACGCAGATTATCACTTAAAAAATACCCAATTCATGATTAATAGCTCCAAAATCCGCTCGGGCATAGTCAGATATCCGTTTTACTTGCACTGGAGAGCGACACACCGGAACAACAAAATCAAAGTGGAGCAATGAATGATCACTGAGACCAGGTAGGTACGTGAGAGACGATATAAGCTCGCGTGACGTCGTCAGCACAAGGTCCAGCACCGTGGCCGAAGAACAAGTAACCCGAGTAGGGTGCGCAACAACCTGAGTGAAGTTAAAATCGGCGCACAGATATAAAAAGTCATTGGATTCTGTGGAAAACGTACTTAAACAGGGGCCGTCGTTTGACCACGTAATGTTTGGATAATTAGTCTCCTAACATTAAGACTGGGACGTCAGGGAAACGGACTGTGACAGCATTCACGACGTCATGAAGGTCAGACACAAAGGTAGAACTTCTCGAAGGAGCACGATAGCAAACGCCCAAAACATATTTACGATGATTTAAACAAAAGTAAATCCACAGGATCTCCAGATTTGTGGCAATGTTTACAAGAAATTAAGAAATATTATCAGCCACAGCGATCATAACACGTTTAAGTAGTGATAAGAAAGAACACGTGTTTAAAGTGGTACAATTGAACCGAGTCTAAGGAATCAAGGTCCTGTCGGCACATTTGGCGCTTTTAGCCTGCATTCTTTCAGCCAGACTGTGACCTGAGTCGGTCACGGCGCTGTCTTGGGACTCCGAGCAGGAACACATTTCTTTTTTTACCGTTTCGCCTCTAGCGATCACTGTTCGCTTCTTCAAAGTGGAACCACAACCTCATGACATCAATTTACTTTTCGCCAGTCATCGGAGACTTTAATTTCAAAGATATATCTTGCTGCGTCTACTGTTCCTGCTAAAACAGTGGTGGTTCTGAAATGTCCAACCGCGTACACTGCCACAAGTGACAGGACTGAATTCCATGCACAACAGAAACAGAGTTCCACTCCTTTGCTTTCATGTCCCTGTACGCCTTGACGTCAGCTTTCGGGAGGTTGATTAGTTTTACGTTCCGCAGCTTAGTGTTCATAGTGTTCAGTGAGGCAACCATCTCTGGCGCCGACTTGATCACCGACGTGGTGGGCCGTCGGAGGTTTTACAACTTTGCCTGGTGCTTGACATGACCCTCGATTCCATCGAAGGAACTCTTGCCATATTCAGTTGCGTAAAAAATTCACTTCGCTGACGTGTACTTGTTGCTCTGCAGCTCGTGTAGTTGGTATTTGTGCTAAAAGTGGCTTGTTGCACTATCACTGACGTGGGTCACATGAGCATACACAAATTGGATTTCACGATTTTCCAAACTGTTGTCATATAAAGTAAGTTACAGACATTAACATTCAATCGCAATTCCTTTTTTTTTTCCAGTACTTTTTTGCGTTTTGCGGCTTTTTACGGCGGCGGTTCTATTGGCGGTCACAGACGGCGCAGGTTCAGGTTCTGCCGCGCCCTACTTCCTACATCATGTTACAGCCACGGTTGTAGGCTGATTTGTTTGCAAAGTCGCTCCTGCTTCTTCCTGTACGTCCCATCGATGGAGTCGCTACACACCGGCTGTTTAAACAGGCAACGCGAAGCATGTTACAGAATGGCGCATCTCGATCGTTCTGGCCCATAGGAATTTTTGGGTCGGTTGTACAAAAATGTATTAAGAATTATCCCTTAAAAGCTACCGTCCACCTCTGAGCTGTCAATTTGTCTCTTCCTGACTGCCATGCGGCATTTTTACGTTTTTAGAGCGCAGCTCTTAGGGGCCCGTTTCCGGCTTGAGCGGCGTCGGCGTCGGCGTCGCCGTCGCCGTCGGCGTAACCGCGCGGTGCATTATGGGTGAATTTCCCCGCTAAATCTAGCGCAAAAATTTCCCCGCTAGATTTAGCAGAAAAATTTCTCCGCTAAATCTAGCGTAAAAATTTTCCCCGCTAAATCTAGCGAAAAAAATTCCCCGCTAAAGCTAGCGGAAAATTTTTTCTGGGGGGTCACGTGACCCCCCAAGGTCACATGACCCCCCCCCCCCCCCCCCCGCCCCGAGAGCAGGTAACCCTCAGTACCCTTCCCTCCTCCTCCTCCTCAAAAGCTGCGCTCCGATTCGGTGTTACAGGGAGTTGTAAACGGCTTTCATTTTTTAATAGTCATGAAATCGTTAAGATTGTGTTGTGCACGCCCCATTTATGGCAACCGCGTTATTGCGAATTCGGCCTTATTTCTCGCGTTATAACTTCAACGCCACACACATATTGCATTATGTTTCTGGAGGTTCTGTTACTACATATCATAAATGTTAATATCGCAGAGTTAAAAAAAAATAAGATATGCCTTTATTTTAAATTGATTTTCAAAACAACGCATTTTTAGTTAAATACCCCTGTCTGAACAATTCTTGTAAATTTCTGCCGCTAACCAGGACAACGACATTCAATGCGAAATTGAACTAAATACAAAGCAACACACTGACAAAGTTTGAAGATGTTAGCCTTTATAAATACGGAGAAAAAAATTAATTTAGAGCGTTATTGCGCAATGTGCCGTACTTCCGATTTTGTTTCTCAAAATAACAACCCTAATTCTCGGTGGTTAATACTTTTTGTCAATTCTTCCTATGCGTAATTTGTCAGTAAATATTTCTAGACTCGTAGCCAGAACAGGTTTCTTTTGGAAAGCCACCCGAAATGCCAACATCGCGCAATACGCAAAACACGCACGTGACTGGGAGGGTGCTTAAAAATGTTTTTGGCAAAGACAATTTTTTTTCTCTTAAAACAAGGATTCTTTTTATTCTTCTTGGCATGAAGCCAGCAAAATATTTTTTTCATCAAAATTAGAAATGGTCACCGGACATGGTTGTTCGACCTTATCTGAAAACGCCCAGTAGACACCCCAAACAGCTGGTAATGGCTTGTTCGAGCCAAGTATTTCTGAACTATAAGTGTACGGAGTACCGCATAGTTACTACAAACAAACAACGCAAAATTCTTTTTTTTTTAACGCTATGTCGTTTACAACAGAATTGCCGTAACTAAATTTACTCGAGAAGTAAAATGAGCATTTGAGTCTTAAGCCTAATAGTGTATGTCGCGAAGTATTCCTTCAATTCGCAGGAGGAGGAGCTTCGTTGAAACCAGTTGATTCAGCTACCGAAGAATGTGCCTACTTCACAAAAAATGCCTGGTACGTTTATATGGCTGAGTGATATTTTATTTTAAAGTAGGAAATAAGGCTGTCCCAAGATTAAACCGCTTTGTTAATCCGTATCTGCCTTCCCCAGTCTTTTTCTGGCTCCCAAATTACTCTAAAATAACGCACAGCATAAAACCAGAAATCCTCGACACTTTAGTAAATTGTGTGTTACAACTTAGCTGAAAACCTCTTGTTCCTCGAAGGGAAAAAAAATAGAAACAGGTTGGAAATCACCAGAGAAAGTTTCGCTTGAGTTGCAGCTGACGGCCTACACTTCGAAGGTTTCTGGTTGGAGTACTTTGCAGGCTTCCGCTCTTTTCAGTGACGTGAATGGAGGGAGACAGCGTGACACATCGGTCTTTTCGGTGGCCATGATGGGGACAGCCGACCACCGGAATTACAGGAGGCCGGAGCTAACAGCCCGCCTCTATCCATCAGTAAAAGGGCGGGAGGCACTTCCGATTTGGAAAATCGACAGCTCTTGGGACATCCTTCGCCATGTTTCAGTGTTCCTGGAGAAAAAAATCAAAAGAGGACGAAGACGCTATTGTTGTAATGTTTTACATACGTTCCTTGGATTGATGGCACCCATATTGAAATTACTTTTGCAGTAAAACAAAATAAAACTTGACTACTCTTTGGTAGCTGATAATACCTTTAAAAATATGCTGTTCGATAACGCGTGGAAAGAAAAGACGGGAGGAGGTATTTTGTTGTACTGCTACACTTCTGTGTTTTAGGCGCCTGTTGTTTTAAGGTTATGTACCCTCTAGACAAATTATTAATTTTGCAGTAATACCAAATCATCAGTTTTCTTTTTGTTTATTTGACTAAGGTTGCATTTTTTGTGAATAGGCAGCAAATTTAGACTGGTGCGTCAATATGGGCGGCATAGCACAGACAACGATTAGGTAACACAATTTTGTCCGAACAACAAAGAAAAAATAACAATTAACCATGTTTTTACTAATAGCAGTTCGGTTTTCTATTTTTTGTTTACTAACGCTGCGGTGTCTGTAAAAGTTCAAGAGGTTTAGTAAATGCGTGTGGTGTGACACTGAAAACGAATGACAAAAACCAACAATAGAGGAAGAAAATATTTAGACGTGTAAAATAAACAAAGATATTCCGAAGAATCCGCTGGAACCCCGAAATTCGACTACACAGACAACGCCACATAATACAAATTCTCGCAACGATGAACCGTTCTATCTTCGTTCTGAATGAACCCAATCTCTGACGCAAGCTTTGAAGGTTTCTGCCAAAACGCAACGCGGGTCCAATCACTGTTTCATGTATTACTAAAGCATCAACTTCGCCACCAGCCACGCTGATTCACAACCGCATGCAATATTCCCTCTTCGTTGCTCTATATCTTCCTAATTCGTTCAGTGTTCGAGAGCAGGTAGCACGTACGTCTCAACACTTTATCATGTATGCATATATACGTTAATTTTAATTATTTAATCACATTTGACATTATATTAAGTTTTGCCACATTACCGACAATTCTTGTTTATGGGCACACATATAAAGATATGATGATGTTGGTGATTATGTTGAGACTTTTGTTATCGGTTAAACCGCGAGCGTTTTGTTTACAGCACCTGCTGGACGAAACTCGTGTTTCTCCATTCTAAATACGCTTGTGTATATTTAGGAACGTAGAACCGTTCTTTATAAAGGCATATGCAAGTATTACTTTTTTTCCTCATATTACGTTTCTTTATATTGAGACCGATTCGCTCAAATTATGAATAATTTAAAAAAAAGCTTTACAAAACAAGAGGTATTTCAACCCAAAATATATAAATCCACTTGAAAGCATAAGTTAATACCCACAATCAAAAATGAAAAAAAAAAGTTTCAGAATACTGGAGAAGATAATTTTACATTTATCATTTTTAATTTAAATAAAGCACACTGAAGCTCTAGTACAGCAGTACGCCATTTCTCTCTGCCTGTGTGTTCGTTCTGATCTTTTATCGTATCCTCTGTCTTCCACGCCTCACAGATTCACTGGCTGCGCGAGCCTACATTTTGTTTTGTGTGCGAGTGTGTTTTCTCCTAAATATTTCTAGTCAAATAGAGTGGGTGAAGTTCACATACCGTATTTGCTCGAATAATGGCCGCACGTTTTATGTAACAAGGTTCTTGAGTCTACTTTCCTGCAGAACACAGATACGACCAGTCATCATGTTCTGCATTAAAACAAACGCAGCGAAAAACGTTAAGAGCACGATTCTCGCGAGATCGCAATTTGAGCAGATAGCAGTTTCGTGTGACTACGTTATCTCTAAACCTAAAATCACTGATATTTTTCTTCCGACGCGTTCATTGACTATCCCCATGCTCTGCGGGAAAGCAGACCTACAGGTTATGTTTATAATAACGCGGAATTACTCGAGCAAACAAGATATATGTTTCATTGACCCATGGCGTTACTACACTTGTCAGTACCGTGTTTTCAGTATCATCTCGTGCGTCATGCCAAAGTTTTTTTCCTCTATACACATTTTCCCCTATTTTGTAACTGTAGCTGTTTTATTATTTTGCATTGTTTATTTTAGTTGTTTATATTTCTTCTCCCTTTTTGGCGTTTTGAAATTTTTTTTTTTGATTTTGTGTTCTTCACATTTGAGTAAGAGAGCTATCGACGAGAAGCATTCAACTACTGCTGTTCTGCCCGTTTTCTTTTTTGGCGGCATAATAATTGAGTGAAAATTTACTTCACGCTTCACAAGAAACGAAGCCTGAAATGTGTCCACGGTAATCGTAGTAGCCTGCCTCAGTTTTCAACAGAATGCTAGTAGAGTTTATGAACAAAATAAAATTGAAGCCGGAGGCTGATCGGCCATATGCAATTAGAAGGAACGTAGTTGTCGATCTTTGGAAAAATAACGACAATTTCAGGCTTTGTTTTAGCGACAAATATGTCCATTTCATCTAAGAACCATATACATTTTGCGAAAGCTGCTTTGTATTTAAACTAACACTAAACATAATTAACTTACATTATGTTACTCCTAGAACTCCCAAAACTCTCTCACTGACGTTGACTTTTTGTGGGCACCGATAACAAAACGTTGTGTGCCAGACTGTGGAGTAGAGTTAGCAAAAAAGCTGAGTAGGCTTCGTAACAATGGACAATACCTCGAAAGCCCTCGCCACTATTTTTCGCTGTTCAAATCAGATCTCGTTCCAAGGGTAAGAATTTCGCCTACATAGGAACTAGCCTAAACAAGAAAACACACAAAAAAGTAAATGTGCCGTCAAACTCTTAGGCAGGTGAAGGGGTTTTGTTAAAAGAAATCTAGGGAGGTTCTTAAAAAAAGAGTTACAGGTGACGTTAAGTTACATAAGCGAGAAATGTTTAGATCTCTGTATATTACGTCACGATTTCCTCCAGCCGAACACGCCAGCAAGGAGGGACATCAACTCTATTTTGATATTTTGTTGTGGCTGCTTGGCATATCAATCTGAAATATAATAATGATTTTCGTGATCCTAGAGGTCAAAATATGATTTAATCGTTTTAATCTGAAACGTTCCTTTGCTTGGTGCTCGGCATTCCGTGAAGCCCAGATGAAAAGGTGGCCGCGAGGCTCGACACTGATTGGTTGACGAGTGGGAGAGGAAGTGCGAAGTGCTGGACACTGATTGGTTAACGGGGAGGTCAAGTGACCCAAGGGGTAGGCCAGGAGGAGTGAGGAAGGCAAGGAGGAGCTCGGCTACCTGTACGCAGTGAGTGACGGGAGTTCGCGGATTGCGAGGTTTATCAGCCCGATTAGCGGTAGTATCGCTTCAATATAGAAACAACTACCAAGTGTACACATAGTACGCTTTAAACTATATCATGAAAACCGCCGTGAACGTAGGCCTCTAGCGTCTGGAATCTCAGAATATCGCTAAACGTCTGTGATGCTTGCATTTTTCGCTTATGCAACAGAATTGCCTAGCAATTTTCCATCATCTGCTTTCTCTAATACAGAAATTCATTAGTTTCTCTCTATGCGGATCAAGGCCGTATCACATAAAACAGCTGTATTCCTATGAACAGACTGTCTTAAATGTCGTTTAAACGCTCATGCTGCATATCTTTTTAAGTTTGTCTTATGCCGAATTTCCTAGATCTCACTACAGACTAACTAAAATGCCATCAGGAGCTGCGAACACGGCGCATGTGCAGGCACCCGTTTTCCTAAGAGCAAAACGTCTACGCGCGTTTTTTTCCACAGCCAACGTTTTCTACAAACCACGCGCTCCAGCATCCAAGGTTCTGTTTCACGGCCTAGAATATCTCACACAAACCTCAAACTGTACCTAAATATCGTAGATTCAGCATGCATGTAAACTAAGAAACGTAGTCTCTCGCATGTGAACCATAAAGCGTAAAATTAATTAAATGTGAGCTTCAAATAGTCGGCAGCACAGCAAATTTGCACCCAAACTGAAGTTTTACTTGAAAATTGTAGCTTCAACATCAAAGTAAGCCCAACGCAGCCTCACAGGTGTGACCTCAAATATGCAAGTTAATAAAACCACACAGTACTTTTCAAACCAAAAGAGCGACCCAGAAACCTGGAACTCAAACCGTCACCATAAAAACCTCGAACACCTAATTCCAGGATTTTGTTTTCTAGTTTGCATTTTTTTAATCTATTCGACATTTTGCGATTTTCTTCCTCAACATTCGAAGGCCACCATTAAGACCTTAACAAAGATTTTAAAATGCCGCTCTTTCACCAAATAGACAGGGTCTAAGGATTTTCACTTTTCGACAAGAGACACCAGTTGATATTGCATAACTTTTTCCGATCGATGGAGAAACCGAAATCCGAAATCGCCGAACGACAGAAGAAGGCAGATCTTTAAACACCTCTTAGGTATAGGAGGGTGCTCAGGAGAATTGAATTGAGAGCAAGAAATACATATGAGCATCTAAATATTTAGTCAGCCGTGGTTCAATCAATTTAGGCGAGATTGGATGATAGGAAATATTAGGCCTTTTTTAACAAACAAACAAAAACTGGAAAAATCTCTCTGATGTACTAGTTTCGCATTGGGCTGCTTGGTATGAAAATTGCGATGGAAAGCGAAAAAAATGATCTAAGGATTCGGAGAAAGAAGTAACTGAGTGGGTGAGGATGGGTTTTATTAAGCATTAAGCGTAGATTTGAATTTTGTGAAGACGTTCATTTGCAAGCTTTACGCGATCCGAAACGTCCAAAAAAACCTACAAGCAAATGGTTTCTCTTAAAACACGAGTATAACTCTAGGTATTATATTTCGTATAGCTCGGAAGTTCATGCACGCTGCTTGAATGATTCGTTCATTTAGTGCTTTGTTTCATTCACGGTTTGAATCTCGGTGGTTTGGGATTCTCTCTTTCTCTCTCTCTCTCTTAGCAGCTGTGACGGTTTAAGCCAACGTTACTAGAACACTCAGTTGGTAAACTCGCCGTCGAAACTTGGGCCGCTGGCTTCCACCGAGACCAAGCTAAATACGACAACCGAGCCACTCTTTGTCATTTGTCTTTACTGTGGTCACCTTGAGCTTTTAGAAAGCATGTTTTTGCGTAAAAATGAAGCGAAAAGACTCTTTTTGTATAAAATTTATTGGAGTTTAGTACCAAATTATGGGCGCGTGATGTTTTCAAAATCTTCCGGTTGCAGGGTTTTGCTGAACAATTAATATTGTTTTTATACAACCATGCCTCAGCGGTGCTTTCAGGTAGCGCGTCCCGACCTAGGTGTATTTTAACTTCGGTAATAAGTCGCGGCGCGTCAGCTGGGGAGATGGGGGTGGCACCCTGTAACCTCTTCTGCCGTATCTGTTTCGGCTCCGAAATGGCCGATTAAAGCCAAAATGGAAGTAACGTACAGTTCGTCGAGTGGCCGCTGCGGGAGAAATGGCGGCGTTGTGTTCGTCATTAGCTCGGTTCTCGAGGACAAATCGGGGACACTTTTTCAGATAGATCTATATGGCACTTTCCCAACTGAGTGTTTTAGCAACGTTGGTTTAAGCTTTACTTCCGCGGTGTTTCGCACCTTGTTTATATAATTTTAATAATTCAGTACCTGGTAGGGGGGGCCCTAAGAGTATTTTGTTCTGCGGACACCGTGCGTTCTTTGCCGACGAGGCGATGGCCGTCCGGCTGCTCTGACCTGTACGCGGTACGACTCATTGTTTGTGTAACGTGTGGTTTTGATTCATGTTTGCCTTCTGTAGAGCGTCGGTGCTTGTAGATTGCATTCCCTTTTTATTGTCTTCGTATGTGTGTGTGTGTGGGGGGGGAGGGATTTGTTTGCGGTGCGGATTTTATTAGTGTGTTCAAGTTCCTGTTGTGTGTTTAGCCTTGTGGTGAGTTTATTTGCGGGCCTTTTAACTTGCATACCGTATCACTCCTTACTTTTAAAAGTGTTTCGCGCTGAATCTTGCGAACCAGCCTCCGCCTTGTGACCTTGTGATGAGTATACCTGAGAGCCGCTTGCTTCTGCCCTTCCACACCAAAAAAATGGCCACCTATTATTGTGCTCTCCATGAGGTATGCACGTCACGTGACTGGACACGGGGGACTCGAGCCCCGACGGCGAATAAATTGTTTGTAACCAGTCCTTACTCAGGCCGAAATGTCGACCAATTTATAAAACTACTCTAAAAGCTTCGAATTGCGTTTACTCTCTTATATATATATATATATATATATATATATTCAGGTAACGAGTGTACATTCACGGGCTGTACACTCGTTACCTGATGAACAGCGGTCCCCGCTCGAAACGTCGTAATAAACTTCGAATTACTAACTCCGACAGTACGCACCTATGACTTATTAACTTTTCCCGGTCCATTGTTTTTATATTTACCTTATTTCACCTATATATATATATATATATATATATATATATATATATATATATATATATATATATATATATACATATATATATATATATATATATATATATATATATATATATATATATATATATATATAAACAGAAGAAGGTGAGAGGTGAGTTTTACCTGGAAAAATATTGTTTTACTCATCTAAGAAAGATAATACAAATAATCTAAAATTATAAGTACGTTAACCTTTCTGTGAAACACCAGGTAGCGATTCTGTGCGATAAACGAAGTAATTACTCAGTAAGGAACCACGCTCAGCATATGATTAGATAGGACAATATCATTTTGCGCTGTCGTAATGCGAATGATGCTTGAATCGTTCATTATTCAGAAGCACACGACATTCTCTTTCAAGTCTTTTTTTGTATTTTGAGATCAGGATTCGCTAAAATGTTTCCGCTGTTCGCGATAAATGGCTATGTCCGTGTTGCGATGGAATGTGAGAGCTTAGCCATCTGGAGATTGCATGTATGTGAGAAAAAAAAACATACACATCTATACTTTATGCGCATGCATTCTCTGCCAAAAAAAAAATGCACACATGCGTGTGCATTTTATTTATTTTTTGCACAGGCACTCCTTTCCCGACTCGGTGTCATCAACGCAAACTTAAACAAGAAAATCTTCACATCAAAATTATTTTCTACACACAATTCCTCTGTTCTCAGAAAGTCGTGCTCCATGTACCTCGATCGTTCTTCTACGTGAACCCAGAATAATTCATAATCTATTGTGAAGGATTGATTTATTCACTAATTTATTATAAACGTAGCCGTCCAGTTTTCAATCGATCACGGTAACTTGAATTCAAAATCGTTATATCCACTAGAATAAATTCAAACATTAAGCCCTAGAAAGTTTGTAATATATTCAAACTATGGAACTAACGATTTCCAAAAACTGTTATTATTCTTCTAACTGTTGCCTAAGATAACTGATAATTTAGAGAAAAACAAAAAGGAGGAAGGTCTATTGCGGCCCTCCAACGTACGTCGTCGGGAAAAGGAAAAGTCCAGCTCTCATTAGGACACGAAGAATATTTGTGCAAAGTAGAGATTAGAACTTTCCACGACGAGGCATCCATTTCCCCTCCGTTAGCCTGGGTGTATCGACTTACAAAATAATGGCCAGAGCCGCTCAATTTTGCCGCTAGGAGCCCGAAGCAGCATTTTTTTTTTCTTATAACCGCGTAGGTAGCACAGTGTTATTCTTCAAGCTTTATTTTTATTCTGCCGATTTAGAGACCTTAAAACTCTCCAAAAAACAAGATATAATCTTTTTTTATATTTTTTTAGTCAAAGTCAGGCTATGTTGGCCCTAAATTTCCGAGCAAGCGCCAGAGTTTGGCTTCACCGCCTGTTCTCTTGGTTGTCACCTGGCGTTTTTTGGCCTCAGTAACCAAGAAAATGCCAGATTTTGGGTTCATTTCTGGTTGCTTGTTCCTCTCCTGGTAGCTTTTCGTCTATATTGCCAAACAACACCATATTTAGGCTTAACTGAGGGTTGTTTGGTAGTCTAGGGAGATTCCACCTCAGTTCATAAAATGATCGTCTGAGTCAGGATTTTGATATTTTGTTAAAAAGAAATATACCGAAGCAACGTCTTTGTGAGGAACATTCAGCTATGTGTGAACGCCGTAACAATTGTTTTTTTTTTAAGATATAAAATAGAGAAGCTCGAGGCGTGGAGATTTCGAATACATCACGATGCTACTTTGCACATTGGTCATTTTTTCATCGAAGCTTTCACGTCACAATAACGTTTTATTAAACGAAAAATATCCATGAAATATTTTTATGCAAAAAGACAATCAAATGGCATAAAAACGCGTTTTAGAGATAAATACACACTTTTTTTCGCAGGTAAACTATCGTTTATAGTACTCCACAAGACATATCAAAATGCGTGTCTTTAAATTATATTTATGAGTATATAAAAATAAAATGCCAACGCTAATTGTCTTCTTGCTAATAACACTAAAATGCAACTGATTTCTCAAAATGTGGCAAAATTGGGAGTCAACATTTAAAGATATATATTGTTTTAAGTTTTTTTTTTTTGGCACTTTGTAGTGACTTGAACTAACTTGTGATGGCAAAACATTAAGTAATATATGACCTCCAAACGGAAAATGCAACGACAAAAATTGGACCGAGCGGACGTCTTCTTCATAGCGGTGTTGCCGCACAGCTCCAAACATTTTGAGCCTTAGTTATGACACGTATTTTACATCTTTTTTTCAAAAGCGGTGAATATAATTGACGTGAAAAGGAATTTTGGCTGAAATACCATTGCATACTTTACAATTGAAACAAACAAAACGGAACCACTCTGCCAATTTGCTAACTATGCATACAATAGCTGAAATGTCTCAGTCACGCAAGTAGCCATGTATTTAGCTGGCCCCACAGCATATCATGATTCCCACAAATCAGATGCCTGGAGTACTCTCACAGGTTTTACGGTGGTCCACTCTGCTTGCTTCACCACACGAAACTCTCGAACCCGTTCCGCAGACAGGTAGGACATGTGGACATGTGTTACTTTTCCACGCAGCACTTCCACAAAGTCTTTAGCGGTGACAATCGTTGAGTTAAACAAAGATCTCAAACTGGTGAGTGGTGCGTGGTGTTTAAGAACACCACCCACTCCATCACAAGTGCTTTTTTTTGTGTCCAGTAGCCGAAAAGATCCATCTTGCCAAAGAGAACGGCTCCCGAGACAAATCTTGGAATTGGAAGTGATTCTTGAAATCAGCCGCCGCTGATTTCAAGAATCACTTCCACCATAACCTCTGAATCTAGAAGCACTTCTACCATGACCTTTGTGGTTTGAAGTGTGTGAGCTGTGTTATGTATCATGTCAGCGCTGACAAAGGCAAAGCGTTGGGTGACTTGCGTGGACGTAACCAGACATGTGAAGAGAGACACTTGAGTTTTTTTTTTTAATGAAAACTGTGCAATTCGGTAGGGAAGACCACTGTCTAATTTTCCACGAAATTGAAAATGAACATCCCTGTTTGGGTGGTAAGGCGGTTCTTGTTTCACATATCAGTTTTCGTAGAAGGACACGAATGTAAGAATGCCTAATAAACTTTTCGCTCCATGCCTTCAGTTTCCACAGGAAGGTGGAAGTGTCCATAACCTTTTTGACGAGTTTGCCGGCGTCCCATAACGCGAAACAGATATGTTCATTTTCGTCGAGATGAAGCAAATGCAGCGAGATGGTCTGCATTTTTAGGCACTTTACGCAACGGCGCAAGAAGCCATCGTTCTGTGGGGCGGTGCAGAGGTAGATGCGCTTGAGGTCGTCGTCAGTAAATGTCTACTTCGAGGCATTTGTTATTGCCGTTATAAGCAACTGAAAATTGACGCAATATATGCATGCGCACACCTCATGCGCGGAGGCCTTTTTTACCCATTTAGGTCTAATGAAATAAAATTTGGAGATGCCTAGTTCTCGATGGAGATGGTTCTTCCTAAACAGCTCGTAAGATTCCGTAATAGAGCGGGTCATACAGCTTTTTACGACTTTGGTCTTCTATTCGTTGATCATATGGCTTTGACGACGTCCTCTTTGTCGGGGCTTTGAACAGAGCATGCGATGTCGTCGCGTGTGTAGTACTCAAGTGCAACCTTCACGTCTTCGGCATTCGCCTTTTTCCCCGTGTATGAATCAGGGGTTGCCCATACACCATCTTTACGCTTCAGTTCTCTTGTTTGAGCAATTATGTAGGCAGTCGCTTCTGGCTCCAGACGGAATATTTTTTTTAGAGATGCGTCGTGGTAGAAGCGTGTACACCTGTGAGCGATATGAAGGTGGACATCCGTCTTCTTGTTTTTGACGCTCCTGCGAGTTTGGGAACAAGCTCTGTTCCAGAAGAGGGCTAGAACGAAAAGTTTAGACCCCCAAGCCACGTACCATTTGAGACGTTGAGAGTTAATATAGCTTTAGGAAGCCGTAAAACAGGCAAAAACCAGGTAAGGTGTTCACCTTCATATTTCCGGCGGGTGTACAATCGCTTGCGTTCCTGGTGAGAACTGCATGCCTTGAGCGCTTCGCGGAACCGTCAAACCACTCCGCGCAGTGCTCACAACTGTCTTCGCCGGTTTTCACGCCATAAACGCTTGGCAGCTTTTTCTAATAGAAGAACACTCATGACCTTTATTCTTCTTCAAATATGCTTCGCGCCTATTTTTGTTTAATGATTTTACGTGGTTTCAACGGATTTACCAACGGACTAACCGCGCACAAGACTTGACTCACTTCAGCCAGAACTTCATCAGAGTCTCGGAGAGAGGAGCTTGATGTACACACGTTGTGAGGATAAGCGATCTTAATCTGGAGGTATTTATACCAGTGTTGTTATAATGGGTCATATTATTCCTTGTCCATCGGTCCAGTAGCTTTTCCAACCGCACTTCGTTAAGTCGCCTTAACGGTACGAGGGCGTCATGCTATACACATTCTTCTTCTGTCTCCGTAGGTAGTCCACACAGAACGAACACGCGGTGTTGAATCGTTGGGCCATGGCTGTTCGGAGTTAAACTAAACTCTTACTCGCTTCGTAAATGACGGAACTTGAAACGTCATCGCAAACGCCTATTCGAGAGGTTCTTAATTCCTCTCTCGCGGCTCCGAATTTCTGGTCAGATTTCCGAAAAAAAATGTCCTTGTGGTAATCAACTTGTGTCGTCCCTTGTAGATATAACCGTTGCGTTGCACATAATTAAGCTGTGTTTTTTTATTATTTTTTTTATTTGTGGTTTTACTTATTGAGCACCAAAGACACTGAGTCTCCTGTTAGCATAGCTTTAATCAGCCGTCTCTTGTTTTGAATCGCCCTGTGAAAGTTTTCTTTATTGTAATGTTTTTGAGGGTTTCCGGTCTTGGAGTGTAGTTTGTGTGTATGGGTTTATTGGAGGGGGTTTCGAGTAAAATGGGAGAGGGGATTATGGGTTCCGTCTTGGTCGGTTCACACAGCGTGGTGAAACTCATATGTTAATGTCCCTGGGAAAGATACCCGTTCTCGTTGCTGTCCTTAACCTTGGACGGATTCAATTTGTCTGGCCAGGGTAGGTCAGGTCTGTGCGGTCGCATGTCTTTCTCTTCCTTATTTCTTTTTTGTGGACATGCAATTATTGCTGTTCTTCTTATGAGTAAACTCAACCGCGTTTGAGATTTCGTTTTGCACCCTCCGTTATTTTTATTTCTATTTATCTCAGGGTTTAGATTGTAATGTTTCCTTACCAACTGACTTGCATACTTTCCCTTCTTTTAATTACTCTCGCCTTATTATCCCGTAAGTGACTCATCTCGTTTGAGTCTTGGGTCTCAATGTAAAAAGATGTGCTTACGATTCGTCAATGCCGCCAGCGGTGACGTTCGGAGACGTTTCTTGTTCGTGATTAAGGGGTGGGAAAGAAGGAGGGAATAAGGGGGTGGGGGGCATGGTCACACAACGATGAAGCAATGCTCAAAACAGCGGGACTTTCCACTCTCTACCATAGAGTCCCGCTATCTAGTCTTCCATGCAGGCGAAGTTATGCAGCGAAGTGGCTAAACGAAGACGTCGTTTAGCCACAAACGGGAAAAGGTACGGCAAACCCTGTCGGGTTTTCCGTACCTTTTCCCGTTTGGAGGTCATATTTTGCTTAATGTTTTACCATAACAAGTTAGTTCAAGTCGCTTCAAAGTGGCAGGGGAAGGTTAAACAAATAAATAAAAGATTAAGTTTTTTTTTGTTTAGATATTGTTACCCAATCTTTCCATTTTTTCAGAAATCAGCTGCGTTTCCGCCTAAATAACAAGGACACAATTAAGGGTAGGTATAGTATTGTTATATATTTGTAAAGATATTTTGAAGACGTGCATTTTGATATGTCTTCTTAAGTATTATAGAAGGTAGTTTGTTTTCAAATTATTGTATATATGTCTCTAAAACGCGTTTTAATATATGTTTTATTTTATTTTTTTTGCATAGAAATTTTGTATTGATATTTTTTGTATGTTTCGTAAACTTTTTTGTAAATTGTAATAAAAAGCTATGGCGACGGTCCAAAATAGCGTCGTGAAATGTTCTCAATTTTCACACCTCGGGCTTCTCTATTTATGTCTCAGCGCTAAAATTGTTACGGCGTTTCATATAGCTGAATATTCCCCCCAAGAACGCGACTTCCATAGATATTATTCGTGCACATCAAAATTACGACCCGGACAATCATTGTATGAACTGACGCGGAATCACAATTTACATATTGGGCTCTTGTCTAGCACTTTGACAATTCTATGGCGAACCAGAAAAAAAGTTACAAAACAATTATTGAACAATGTGTTGTCATTGGCCATATCTAACGTCTGAAGAAAAATATTATTTGGCCCTATCTAGGACCCTAGAATTGCGTATCTTGGGTCAAGCGCTTCTCGGGTGTGCCGCCGGGGCGCGATGGGATCGTGCGTTGTACCGGATAGTGCTTGTAATTGTATCCCTTGCCCTCAATGTAAAACAAGCAATAAGAACAAGCCAATATTGAATGTCCTATTTTTATGTTTTTGCCTACGCGAACAAGAAACAATTAAATTTACTTCCGGTTTCCGAGGGCCCCTACTTCCGGCCTCCTTCCGGGAACCGAATTTGCTTCGCGAACATTGTCAGCAAGAAAGCTCGTGTTCATCCGACGTCACGTAAGGAACGTCAGGTCAATGATTTTTTTTGTGCAAGCTTGCTTCGTCTGATTTTCCTCACACGGTACTTTTCAGGGCTCACAAATTTTGAGAACATCAATAGTGAGAACTACAGGAATTCTGGTTGCGCAGGTGGGTTATGCAACGCAGGGGGCAACATATAGCTCCCAATTGTCATAAGTAAGATAATTAACTAAGATTTTCTAATTTTAAAAGTATAAACCTTTCAGTCGTTTCCCTTTTCGTGACATTCTTTTTGCGAAGTGACTGATTCCCCTCCATCCCTTCCTACCCATTGTTCACCATGTCCTATCCGATATTGTTTATCTTCAATCTTAATCTCCTCCCGTCATAATCTTATTTTGTTTTCTGAATTGTTTTCTTACCATCTATTGTCCATTGTCATTTAAAGAAATTTCTTCTTGTCACCATTCCGTCTCATTCCTGTTTGTTCCTTGCAATTACTGTGACCTGTCTGGTTTTATTATTTTTACAGCGTCCATTATGCAAACACTGTCTTGCCAAAATCCCAATAATTCCTTAATGTTCCGCCACCCTTTGGTTAAAAATTTACCATATAATAACGTGCATATCATCTTTGTGAAACAACGTTTTTTTTAGTAGGCTATTAAAGTATTCTCTTATTTTTGTTTACAATTTTCTAATTCGTTTCATCGTCTCGTTCTCTGCTTACTTGTAGCTTGACCTGTCTTATTTGATTTAGCCTCATTTAAGCCCTGATATATTTTACTACATTTTTATACGTGTAATTTTTTCATTAAATATTAAGCTTTTGCCCTATTTTTCTAGTCGTTTACTTTTTATCGTAGTTTATCTTAGCCATACTTACGTCAGTATTTCTAACAACCAACCTTTTCACGCCTCTTGACTTCCACATTTCTGATAAAGGTCATATGTTGCATAATAGTTTGTTTTCACTGTTTTTCTGAGGTCACTTTTTGTTTTTGCAAGATCAAGGACTGCACTTTATTGTATAATAATTTCTTCGCCTATTTTCATTTTTGTGTGTTCAGCTTTTGTTGGTTCAGCTTTTGTGTGTGTTTTTTTTTTTCGGCCGGAAATTGAATTTGTTTTTTGCCTATCACCTTTTATGCTATAGATAGACAAAATAAACCAATTTACGAGACGCGAGTGCGGCTCAGTGTGACATATCCTAATATCGAGGCAATAGAAAATTTTCATGCATAACCTCATTGAGAAACATATTCGTCAAATCTGGTTTCGATTTCTATTTTGTTTTATTTCTGTTTCATCATGTACCTTTTTTCATTTCTTAGCTTGTATATGCATTCGGCTTCTTTAACGCTTTTCGTACCATGATGTTTCCCTCTAAATACATGTTGCCGTAAAGTTGTCAGCTTGATGTCACCTACAAGTAAGGAAAGTAAGAAGAGTTTATTTTTCTTTTTTACTTGGCTATTTACGAAGTAGACCGTAACTTGTCCTGCTTTGCTGTGCAGTCGTGTGAATTTATACAGGGTATAAAACACTGCTAAGAGCAATGGCAGCGTTCATGTTGAAAGAACGAAAATAGAAATAGAAAATCATCTTGGCTATGAAAAAAAGGCATAGATAAAGCTTCGTTTGCATATGTCAGGTCTTTTTTTTAGGGCTGAGGAGCTTATTTTTCACACCGACAGCTAATAGCAAATAACGACGCTTTTTCTTTTGTTTTCCTGCTGGTGCGCTGATTCTACAGCAGGTCTGGTGCTCATCTCTTTCCTTTTCGTGAAGTGCCCTAAAAACGTGTATTTCTCAATCAGCGTCGTGCACCATGTGGCCGTCCTGTTTAATATACATTTTTCAGTCGGGTTGTCTCAATTCTGTAATTTCTCGCGTAATGGACGATTTTCATAGAACTTTATTGAACTTTATGAACACTCCCTTGAAGATTGAAGAGAATGGCTAAAAATATTAAGTCAGCCTTAGGCATGGTGCCCGACACACTCAGAACTAGCAAGCAATCCTCGGTATTTTTCTTCTCACGGCCAGAAGATTTAGCAAGAAGATAATGACATATTCAAATCTGCTTATGCACGTCCTCACTTTGATGATGATTTACAAAAGACGTATGAATAAATTACGTAAAAGCCCAGAAGCAGTGTTTTCGCTATCCGTGAACAGTTAAGTCGACTCATATCGTGGCGCTCGCTTCGGCGGACTGGAGAAATCCCGCTAATATTTTTTAGAAGTACAAACATCCAGTAAAATGTGAGCGTTTTTTTTTGTGCTGTCAAATTCATTTAATCTAAAACACGAAGCGACTGTGAACCAAAATTGAATATTAATATCGTACTTCATAAAAGCGAGTGTTCGTACACAATAACAAATTTGAAATGCTTTTCTTATTTAGCTAGTAAAGTTTCCAAGAGCGTTTTATTGCGTTTTAATGGTTTGCCAAACAAAAACATAACGCTGCGTTTTGAAGGTATTTTGATTCCCACAAAACGTTGAAGCTGGTGGGTGTGGTAGTGATGCCGGAGTCAAAGACATGGCTCAGCTTGATACACTTTAATCTTTACTATTCTAAGACATGCCACAGGGCTTCTTGTCTATTAGAATATGCTGACGTTTGCTCAAAACGCTTCGTGCAGACAACACTTTTATCAAAAGTCGCCTCGTAACTTACGCCATAAATTTGATGACTTTGTTTTAACAACTATTGGGTGCATATAATAAACAAGATTCTCAACATTACTTTAAGCTTTAAACGCCTCTTTACCCCAAGAATAATATGACATTATATGCCGTCTCTAAATTATACCCTGGTCCGGCTATAAAGTATGACAGTTTGTATCTTTCTTTTTCAAATTGCTCTTTTTTACATGTTAGCCCTGGTTACCTAACTAATTTGTAATTGGCATCATTTGGGAATTTATATTGTAAAAATAATTTGATCGTGAACATAATCCACCATAAAGCATAGAGGTTATTTGGGAATCTATTCACAATGTGCATTACCTATATTATTTTACATCGAATCCCACGTAAGAAGGAATAATAACAGAAAAAAAAACGATGCGTTTATATTTTCCTGTTAAGTTTTCAATTTTGTAGTTCATCAGTTCCTGCACACAACAGTGTGCAGAGTAGTAAAAAGATTGGGGATTTTTGACAGCGAAATATTGAATCAGTAACCAAAAATGCGAAAGAAGTGTTTTATATTCGTTTTTTTTTTTTTTTGCCGATCAGTAAACAAGATTACAAAAGTCAACGCTTTACTTAGTGCATGAAGTATGAACAAATAAAATTAAAAATGGACGAAAAATTGTTTTTCCTCATCTGAGCTTTTACGAATGCTATGTGAAAGTGACTCATATTTTTAGAAAGCTACTTTAGGAAAAAAAAACTCAGCTATCAGTAAAAAAAAAGAAGCAGCTTGCGTATTTTAGTGACAGGCAATTAACTGCTCAAAATGAAAATAACCTGTCAAGAGTAGACTCACACTTTTAAAAGGATACTTAGAAGATATCGAAAGAAAATACAAACTCTGCAATAAATAACACAAGAAAAACACGCACTTCGTCGCCGACACGGACGGGCAATCAGCCCCCCAAAACCATATAAAGATGTCCGAAAGAACAAGATTCATTTAAAAGGGCACATAAGTATACATATTATAAAAAAAAAAACGAGGCATGTTTTTTTTGTGATTCAATACATTACAAGCCCTCCCTCGCCCCCCTTTCCTCACTCCGCCCCCCCCCCCCCTCCCCTCTCTCTCATCGACAGGATCTGACACTTCGGGAGCTTATCTTTATCCTGTATGCCTAACTTTCTTCACAAATAACGCGGCCCACTGCGTCCTAATAGTCTGGTAAGCGTCAAATTATATTCATTTTTGTGTATAGCACGGCGCGGGTCATTATAAGACGAGAGCGACACTTCGCTTCTGTCAGCTCCTGCTAAGGTTGTTTTTCTTATGATATAAGAATTAAAGATGGGATTTTTGTTTTACTTCGTTGGCACATTGTCTTAACAAAGTTCGTAAGCGTGAAAAATTGTGCTGTGTATAAAGAAACAGGAGTGAAAACAAACATCTTCATTCAGCCTGATGCACGGGCTGCGCTTGGCGCGTGATAACGCACCCGAAGACATCATTAGCGAGGGTTATCAAGGAACGTGGACTAGCACGTTGAGGGTAAGACAAGTGACACTACATCGTCAACTCCATTGCATGCTTCAGCCTCGTAGCGTCGACTCGATACCATTTTTACCTTTCTTTCAGAAAATTGCAGGGATACACAATTGTACATGCGCTCAAAAAAGAGTTGCAGCCGGACTAGGGCTTTCTAATTAACGATAATGCTGTTATATAAAACTATATGTGCGATTGTGAATTTGTTTTCGCTTCTTACCAGCATAAAGCAGCAACATTTTTAATGTATCTGCGTAACAAGCAGCCATAGTTTTATGCCGATTCTTCTTCACGTTATGTTCATTCAGATAATCAACAACCCTAGTTTTCTCTAGCTTGATATCTTGATATCAGACACCTCGATAACCTCATCAGTACACATCAGTGATTGATACAAAAAGCACAAAGAGATGGCACCTTAGTTTCTTACGGAATGTAGTATTTATAATCATAATGCAATTAATTAAAGGGTGTAAGCCGGCTGGACCAGAATGACGATACTAATCCCTGCTGTGTTTGGAGATATGTGTTTGTTTCTTGCCTGCTTCTTCCCCTTCTCCAGGAATTATTATCGTTGTAATATTTATAGGTCGTGTCAGCTTAAGTCTAGGCGCTGCCGACACTACGAGCTAAGGAAATCAATAAAGCAGCGTCAAAAGGTGAAGTCTCCGGAACTTCTCAATTTATGATTGATTCAAAGATGACCGAACGCACACAAAAACACAACTAACACCGCGATGCGCCATCGCGGTTTTCGTCGGGTTTCTTTGTGTATTCCTTAATTTCTTATTTATACGCTCTCTTAGTGTTCCGATCACCTCTTAGCGTCGGCTTCGTCTGGACGTAAGCGGAAACGAAGCACAGTTGTTATGTATTAACCTATGGATAACGTCAAAAGGGTGCTTTCGTTGACTCTGCTACCCGTCCCACTACTGCCTCCGCCAACTAGAACGTCGCAGCTGCTCGTACGGGCGGCTAGCCTTAACTTCAGAGTTCTGAATCTCGTATTGAGATGCTGAGGGCGATGTGGGAGACTGGCAACAACCTGATTTTTAGTAAGGGCGCTTCCGCGACGGAAAGATATGCAAGAAAATATGGCGTACAGATGGCTGCGAGGGCTGTTTGCAACACTCCTGAGTCCTGCCCCAATGTTTACTCTATGAAGTTTGCAAAGCAAATAGCTAGGCGTTTATCAGGAAGACAAAAAATCTCGGTGGTCAAAAGAATGTAGCGAGGGAATTATAATTGAGCATTCAAGCAGTCGGCATGACGGCACTGATTAATTACTACCAACTTTAAGAGAGAGAGAAAGAGAGGAGGAAGGCATGGTCGTAGCAAAAGGCCAGACCGCCATCTGTAGTTTGGGGGAAGGGGAGAGAAGCCGATAAAGAAAATGGTAAAATGAAAAGTGAAAATGATTCGCCCCAGTCGATTTCGTGGCGACAGATGAGAGCCACAGCCGGGAACGTTCAAAGACCCGGCGGCAAAGCCTGCGCTTGCCTAAAATAAAGTGTTGATAATGCAGGCCTCTGGCATGGCTCTTCGCTCTTTAATCTCTAACCGCCATCTCTGTGTGCGAAAAAAAATGTTATCAATGCGTAAGCATTCGTACCCAAATGACAGCGAAAAGCTGATGGCGCCCGTCTGTAGACGGAGAAGTGCGAAGGGAAGTGCGCCGCGTAGAGAGGAGGAGAGTAGTGGAGGGCAAAGGCGAGAGGGAGCTGACGTCATGGGGCGGAAGCCAATGCGCGTGCGGAGGCTGGGGCGAGTCTGACCTTGTAGGTGTGCGGAGCCCGTGTGCCTTGCTTTGTGCTACAAAATGGAGTGTGAACCAATTAGTAGCGCTAGTTCTAGTAGGTGGCAAAATATTAAAGCAAGATCCATTGGTAGATTCTTAGGGAATGCGTTAGTACGACCAAAGGAGAAACGCCACACACGCCCCCTTTTGGAAGACGTTCATACTGACCCTGTAACGAAGCCAAAGAGAGGAAACAAAATAGAGGAAGCAAAAGAGAAAGGCAAAAAAGAAAGCAAAAATAGAAAAGTGAAGGGGTCAGCGCTCGCGTTTCGAGAAGAGGGACGCAATAATAAGGAAAATGCACATACGTTTTATACATATATATTTTTTTATTATGACACAAGCTGGTGGATGTAATGTTGCTTTTTATTGCTGAATTCTTTATAACAAAATCATGAAGCTGAACAAAAGAAGGCTAGATATGTACACCGTTAAACGTTTGTTATCCGGTCAGATCCGCTGGGTTAGGTAAACAATTGTAAGCCATGAGTTCGCTCACAATTGTCCCATCCTGAGCAAAAACAGGGCCCGTCAGCTAAAGGTAAGTTGAAGAGGTTTTTGAATAAAACGAGAAAGAGGTGATTTTTAGCGTATTTTTGTGCTGTGAATTTGAATATCATAAACATTTAACCAAATTGTATCAATAGGAGCGAGAAAAACCAAAACCAACCGCTGGGTGTGACGTCATACCCCGAGGTCTCTGCTTCTATCCGGTTCCAGTTTGTGAGGGAACGCGTGCAACGATTTTGACTTCTCGGGTAAGGCTTGCGGAAGGCGCGGGAATGAACGATTTTATCCTGCCACCGTGCGCGTCGTGAAGGTGGAGCTTCACGACTATTGTGAAAGTGCTGTTTCGACTTCTTGGCGCATCACTATGAAATAAATTGCGTTATTCGCGTTCCTAGAGGCCAAATAAAAATATGTTTGACGTTTTCTTTTTAAATACGGAGCCGCGTCAGTTTCCTTTTAAGTGAGAACTCAACACGACACTTTTTTATGTTAAACTGGTTTCAAAAATGACTTGTGTGGACTTTACAGTGTGTTTTACTGCATATCTGCTACGGTCTGGACTGCCGTGAATGGCCCACAGGTGCCGGAAGCATCTAGAACACTGCCAGTGCCCCGAAACTTCGCTATGAGATTGCGTACCGCTTTGAGGTGGGGACTCCTGCATGTGTATTTTTTCAGTAAATCGGTTTTGCACTTTTTTGTGTACTTGTCGTTTTGGCGAAATACAAAATCCACGTAAGGCACTATATGTTAAGACAACCTCATTGGACTCCTTTTTTTTTTTGCCAGCAAAATTTGTTTTACAGTGGCCTGTCGGACACGCTCGCTCCTGTAACATTTTACCAAAATCCATCTTATTCCACTTTGCACTCCGGTTAAAATGAGCACCGATTAGCCCCCCTTCAAACTCTATTTTTCCACTTGTTAATCTTATCTCCTTAGCATAATTATTATTGCACGTGATTAGAACATGGTAATAAACTTATTTTTGTTACTGATCAAGAGAGAAAACTGAAAACATTTTTTTATTTATTATTAAAATATTTTTCGCGACGTATGCATGACAACAATGGAGGAACGACGACTTCGGACGCTGTGTCGGACAAGTATCGGGTGTCGTTGTCAGAGTTATCTAGACGATGCACCGAAACTCCTTAGTTTCTTTTGAAAACATTGTGTACGGTGTTACTTCGCATTTTTGTTTTCAATTGACACTTTACCGTAGGCACTATTATGTACAAAAAAAAAAACAAAAACTCCAAAACTGCAAAAAAACATGAAAGTACTCAGAGTATTGTAAACATAGAAATAAAAACAGCGCAAACGAACACAAGGACAAGTAGAAGAAGGGACACAGCGCTGTGTCTGTGTCCCTTCTTCTACTTGTCCTTGTGTTCGTTTGCGCTGTTTTTATTTCTATGTTTACAATGCATCACCGACTAGCCCACCTCCAAACATTACTGCAGTAATCAGAGTAGACGCCGGTCTTGTTTACTCTCATATTTCTGTCCTTCTTGCGCTATTTTATTTGTACTTAAAACTATGCAACTAGCCCAGCAACGTCGTTTACGGTATGCACTATAACAGGTTTGTCCTGCGCACCTACTTCACTACAACGCCTATGAACGCAGTTCACGCAAAGGGAGCGCTGTCGCAACTTTATACTCAACGAAGATTATTTCAACTAAGCACTAAATACTCTTCTGCGATTCAGATGAAAACCCTAAAAGTGCAGTAAAATTCCGAAAATGTGTCGGATTGATTTTGTAGTTGGCAGGAATAGACCATTAGAACCAAGAATCAAGGAGAATGCAGGGATTGGTGGTCCACGCGCCACACGCGCACGCCTTCGCCGTATAAAAGATTCGAAGTAAATAACCAAAATAAAGCGTTGACGAACGCACGTGCAAGATGCAATTTGTATTAGGCCTTTGCTTTAGAAAAGTTACTGCTGCTGAGGCCAGCACGTGTGGCGCGTGGAACACCAATCCCTGCATTGTCATTGATGCTTGGGTAATATAGCAATAGGTCCACTGTTCTTTGGTTAAAAGAATGACGAACAGGCGCAAGCGTGTTGCTTAAATACAGAAGAAGAAAGCAACGTCAGTGCAAACACAGTCACCCCATTGTTGGCATGCACAGCTTTAAAGCAGCGATCCGTGGTGCGTTTTTGACTAGCAAAGCTGTTTTCCCAGTTGATATTCAAGGGTGATTTTGGAACATTATATAAAAAAGGGAGTAAACGTTGCCAGTTATCTTAATGCTTATCTGCTAAAAATCAGTTTTGGCCTAAAATCAGGAGGGAACAAAATATACTTCCGACTTCAGATGCCATGGTGCAGCATGGCAACGCCAGACACCATACTGCCTTTCGACTGTTGAGGCGATCCGGAATATAGAATGTGAACGCTTCAAACATACAACTCATTCACCCTCCCTCGCCCTCGCGATTTTTTATGTTTAGGCAGCTGAAAGAAGCGATGGCAGGAAATCCTTTCCAAAGCAGTGTAAAGAAATAAAAGCAAAGTGCATGAGTGGCAATGACGATATTTAACCAAACCGACGATATTTCGCGTTTTATTAGTGTAATACGCGTGTAAGACATGGGCGATTGCGTTTAAGCAGCTTGGCATTATAGTCACCTGATAAAACTCCTGAATTTTCTGGGTATTTCTTTTTTTAAGGTTTTTTTACGATATTATGGTGTGTGGGTATATTTACCGGTACGCAAACATCTTAGACGAATATCTGTCTGGTTGGGTGGAACTATAGTATTAAAAAAGAAATGCTCCAACCAAATGCTTGAAAAAGTGTCCCACCCTTTTGAAACCTGCTGGGTTACTTCTTTAGGGGTTACTGAATTGTACAGGGAAGCAGCACGGGACAGCAGCAGCTCGTCGTTTTTGTCTGCGGAGTCGGTCCTTTCTTTGTCTAGAGACGCGGTCTTTTTTGGTATTTGTCCTTGTCAGGTGAGGTAGGTGCACGCCCAGGGCCTACGCCACCTGACGAGGACCAATACAAAAGACCGCCTCTGTAGACCAAAAGAAAAAAAAAAGACCCACTCTTGTCAAACACGAGTGCTATGGCTGCTCTGTACTGTTTCCTCGTGCGATTAATTCACCCCTAAAAAAACCAAGTCGGTTTTCAAACGTTGGGACGCTTTATCAAGGCTTTGGTTAGAGTTTATCGTTTTTATTACTGTTGCAATATTTAGTGTTCTGGATTTTCAGAGCTTATGGTTTTTTTGCTTTTTTGTTTTTTAATTCGGGTAGGTCTTTGAGGGGTTTATTTTGTTCCACAGATTCGCTGTTTATCGGTATCAATTTTTTGTTTCGTACAAAAATTGTGTTTATCACAGATAATGTTTCCTAATATAGGGCACAAGGTTGTGATTCCACATCTGCAGGAAATTCGCTCACAGCCAGAATACCCAAAAAACGTACCCGTGCCCATAAAAAAAAACAAAAAACAAGGTAAAGTGTGTGATTCCGAAGGGAGAAGCAGCCTTGCAGAGATTTCATATGAACCTGTGTTCCAAGTCAACACAAAATATATGTGGAATTAAAAACGTTTTCCCGTGTATCTTGAGTTTGCCGTGTTCATGGAAAACATGAATTTTTTGTTGTTTTCTATGTTTCCTCGATTTGGATAAAACTGGCTACAGGGTTCATTTTCGGGGTTTATCGGTACGTACCAAAACCAACAACCCTAGTTATATTGGTGCATTTGTGTTTTGTTTGTTTTCAGTAGATTCCTTTACAACTAAACTGCATCCTTGAATAAAACGTGAGCTTTCCAAGCGTTGGTGTTGATTTGCGAGTTCACGTTACCCCCAGCAAAGCATTTTATTCTATATTCTGAGAAAAGCCATCTGTTGACTTTATTGACCTCTCCATTGACTTTTAAAGCTGATCAGTTTAGTTTAAGAAACGCTGAACAAAGGTAAACACAATGTATTGCTAGTAATAAATAAGGTATTTATTAAACTTTTTTTTTGTTGTTTCAGTCGTTTATATCAGGATGTGACGGTTCTGCTCTAACGTCTTTACATGTTCAACATCTTTATTCTTAGATGGAAAGCGACGCGTACGTCGCCCTTCCTGAACGTGCTGAACGAGGCGCCAGAATATAAAGGAACCAGAACAACATCGGCGTACAGTTTAACGCTCATTCACCCGTGCTATCTACTGGTGCATTCATACGTACGTTTATGAGTGTTGACTTGTAAAAAAAATTATTATTTGCAAAACTAGGATTAGGATGAATTGCCATGACTTTTTACAGCGAATCTCTTTATGGCTAGGCCCGCGTGGAGCTTGTGTGCGGCAACAAAAATTATATCACAGCTTTCCGGCGTCACGTGACGTCCCGACTTCGTGTCTCGTGACGTCACTTTCTTCGCTAAATTTAACGTGGAAATTGACGTCCCGTGCCCTTAACATCAATTCAGTTTCCCCGCTAAATTTAGCAGGAAACATTACGTCACGACATCGTGTCACGTGCCGTCAATTTCCCCGCTAAATTTAGCGGGAAAATTTTACCGCTCAATAAGGCGGGGAAATTCTCTCGCTAAATTTAGCGGGGAAATAGACGTCAAGCGACTTTAATACCAATTCAGTGTCCCCACTAAATTTAGCGGCGAAAATGACGTCACGACTTTGTGTCACAGCACCCATGACCAAATTCAGCGGCAGGAGGAGAGGAGGAGAAAAGGAGGAGGAAGAATGAAGCGCACCCTTCTCTCTTTGTCGTCGTTACAAGCGCTTGCGTGCCTAGTTTCCTTTTCTTCCGCCAGGTGGCGGTCCCGTCACGCCTTTCTCATTTCAAGACTGTAGAGATTACCAAGCAAACATTAAGTGAATGGTGGCAGAAATCAAGAGAAGACTAGGTATTTTCTTATTCACTGATGGCAATTGGGTTTCATAGCCTCACTTTCTTTGCACTGCGGAGTGAATATAGATTTCACATTTAAATATTCTAAGCTTAAATGGTAAAACAAAATGGCTAGGTGGCGTAAGCTACCGCCCGATCCAAAGGGCTTAGCCGTATTCATCCATCCATCCATCCATCTAGTTTCCTCCGGCTCCTCGGGGCGGCAATAGTCCATCACATGCGTTTGCGTACCGTTCGTCACGATGATGACCGGTCAAGACAATAAATGTGTTCGTACCTTTGTTAAAAATTCTGTGTCACGTCTGTGTCGTGTGATAAACAGATTCGCTGATCATCCGCCTTCATAGAGTGGAATGACTCATCATTTTTTAGTGTATGATATTAACCGCATGATTTGCGAGACAATGATTGAAAACTTGTCAATATTTTATCTACCGACTAGAAGGACTAACGTGACAAACCTAAATAGACGCACTTGAGCAGTATCAAAAACAAGATATAAACAGAGCTAACTGGTTCTAACGCTTACAATGCTGAAACAAATATTATCATGTTCGAGTTTAGAACGGTTTTAACAAGAGCTTCACACATGCTACTGGAGATGCTGTGATTGAATAGTCTTGGGATTTAAACAATACTGCAGTGAATATAATTTACTCCGTAGCAATGAAAGGTCACAGAGTTGCGTGGTTGAAACAGCAGTGATGTTATTTTTAGAAAAAAAAAAACGGATAATTTTTTACTGGATAACTCATATGCGAACGGTTACACTCAAGAGTACAACAGTTACCATACGTACTTAGAAATCAATCCCTTACAAGTAACAAGTTACTTGATATCTATCACTTTCTAAAAACGGTGTAACGTCAGCGTTGCATTATGACAATAGTAAGTAGTGTTACTGAATTACGAAAGTATTAACATATAACTAAAGTTACTGTTTACCTTTACTAAAGTATGAACATAACTATGATGGAATCACTATAATCAATCGAGTCAAAAGTCTGGAAAAAACTCAACAATACAATATAAAACGCATCGCAAAAATAGTACTAAAAAACATAGCAGCTTGGGAGATCGCTCTTTGTCATGAGTTCAGCTTCAGCAATTAAAAGAAAAAAAACTTTGTTTTTTTCCATTTATAAGAATAACGAAGATACGGATCGAAAGGAGTGCCGAACCGATATCTTTTCTTCAGCTGGAGTTCGAAGACCCTGATTCCCGACAAACCTTGCGCTTGTGGTGAATTAGAACCTTTGTTATCTTACGATACACGAGACGAAAAAAAAAAAATAAAGCAGCAGTTTTAGAGCATGCGGTAAAAAGGTCAGTGATAAAAAAAGCAACACCAGCACAAGGACAGTAAAGCGAGTTTCAGCGCAACCATCACTTTATATTGCCGTCGAGTTAGGCACAATATGTCCATTTATATCACTTAAGACGGTTCTGGCGACCACCAGTTTAGGCAATATTTCTTCTTCCAATCAAAGCAAACCCTCCTTTATAACGCGCTTTCGCAAGAATTTTTACTTGTAGCACTTTTGACGCTCAGTCCCTCCCCACTCCCACTTTTGGCGAGATTGTTTCGTTGCCGTGGGTAGAACTTCACGGGTTTATAGTGCTGTTCGCCGCTCGCCAGTTTGTGAAAGAACAGAAGCGGGTTTTTCACCCGGCTTAAGTAAACTACTCTTCACAGAAACCTGAAACCTCGTGGAAATTTGACGCTGGCGGGTAGATAGAAAGCGAAAGTTTGGGAAGGTGAGGTTACCTAGATCAAAAGATAAGAAAAAAGAGACGAAATTTATCTACTAATCGGCGTACACTCAAGCATAATTTCGTTAGAACAAGAAATAAGATAGTGAGCAATTGCAACATTCATTTCAGTAAAAATGAATGCGTGCCATCAATGAAGAGAACAATATTTTCCTTCTTGCTGTCAGGTGTTTTTCACTGATAAATATGTCACATGAGTCCACAATGTCAGTTCTTGTTTTGACGACATTAGGCTTAGGTAGATGTCGGCTTATAGATATATTTCGCTTTTCACTTCCATTGTTTGAAGAAGTAACGAAATATTCTCAAACTTTCGCGTTCTATCCAAATTGCTAGAGTTGCATTTTCACGAAACTTAAGCTTTTTATTAATTGTAGTTGGTTTAAGCCAACCGAAAAGCACGAATCCTTTTTCACACTAACACATGGTGTATTTTAAACACCACGTATGTTTAAGTTGGAAAGAGGTTAAAATAACGTAGAATGGGTTCTCTAATACTTTACTTTTAACATGACACTTAATGGCTAAGTTTGATCCCTTTTCTACAGCTGTGAACTAGAAAAAATAATCTATTCGTGCGAACACAACCCGACGGACTTTTAATTCTCGTTGAGTAATACTTGTATTGTGTAATAACTAAGAAGTACAAAAAGAGTTTAAGTACCGATATATTTGGAGCGATGAATACAATTCGCGTGAACGATTTGTTATATTACAGCTTAATTTGCCTTATATCAGTCAAAAATATTTTATACAAGATTTGAATATTCACCAGTTGTTTAAGTGCAATGCCAAAATGATTCCATAATCATTGATAATTTTAAGTATTTAAAAACCTAGCTAGAGAGCAACAGGGCACGCATGAAATTAGTGAACATAGTATTCAAATCTTTCTCCAAATGTGAAGTAAGTTTACCACTCAAAAGCATATGAGCTGTTGGTGAAAAATAATCTGCAAGATACGGCTGAGTAAATGCAAGTGCAGAATAGTAGTTTTTTTTTGTTATTTTTTATGACTGAAAGTCAAAGTCAATGCCAAAGTCAAAGCTCTTTATTTTATTACGAATGTGTGTTGCAGAAAAAAAAATTGTGCGCTGCTCTTAAAGTTTTTAAAGCAACCTGTTGAAGGGAGCCCTTTTGTTACGCTAATGTGTGTAAGCAATTATTTTTATGAAAAAAATGATAAATCATATAAAGAATTAAGAAAGTTTCAGAAGATAAAATTGTAACATGAAAAACACGGCGTTTAATGACGGGACATGTGCTATATGGTAGTACATCTAATAAAAATAAAACGTGACAGCGAATACAGAGATCACAACAAATAAAACAAATAAGAAAGAAAAAACTACTGTACACTGTCAACTTAAAGGAGCGCAGGGCAAGGCTTCCCATGTCCCTGCGTATTGCTCTACGACTCGTTGTTGTACGTTTTTGTCGCCTAATGCCGGAATTTTATCGGCTGCGAAGTCTGATAGGGTACTTTTGGGCTCACCACACCCACTGTTTCAAAGCAAAGTAAATTCTTTACTAGAGCATTTCTGCTCTAGTAAAGAATTTATGTGATATATAAATTAGGTTTCAAACATGTGGCGTCAGACCCCACCCATCTGAAAGCCCGCCACGGAATTTACTCCAACTCTGTGAGGCAGAGAAGATTTGAGCCTATTTATCTCAACGACGGGGCTCAATGTGCGCCTGCCTCCTCTTGAGCTTGCCATTGCTTGTGGCCTCTGACAACTTAAAAAAACGAAAGGCCGGGTGAGTTCCGAACAACTCGTTATTGTTGCGCAACCAATACGATTGCGGGATATGCCGATAAGAAATCTCAAGTCCAAACATGAAGCAACACGAGTGAAGATTAAAATTCGCACACTGCGTTTTTTTAACCTTTCAATGAATGCAGTTGGGAGCAGAAATCTAAGGCATGGTATAGAAACCATGTAGTGCACATAATTTGAAATATTAAGCAATTACTATGCGTAACGAGTGCAACAAACTAAGGTCATGTCCCTGGAAATGTGTCTTCCGCATCCCCTTGCATTCCCCTTGCATTAGAACCGGAATTCAGGCGTGGTCACTGTGCTCCCCTTGGGGGGAGGGGGGGGGGGTGGCGTGGAAGTAGAGGGAAAGGTAAGGAGGTACACTGTTTGATACTGCATTGCGGCAATAACCAGTTGTACTACTTGTTTTATAAATGCGTAATCTACTTCTCCCAGCATGGGAAGAATTGAACAGTCTTAGATGTTTAAGTCCATATTTCTGCTTTTAAAATTCGTACGATATAGCCTTCGGTCTGTTATTCCTCTAATGAAATATATACACAAATGTTTCCTTGCCAGCAAGTGGTAAAACCAGAAAACACGTCATTGTCGTTTTCCATTCATTACGTTCAACGATATTTAATAGGTTATTAATACTTTTACAAATTTATTATAACCGTGTTTCAGTTTCTGCACATTACTTCACATTTATTACAATAAAACCCCCTCCCTTATTCCACTTTTGTCCCCTTTTCTCACAAGTTCAAAATGTACGTATATGCGCAGGAGATTCAGGCGGAGATTTAACTGATTTTGAATGTGCTATTGAGCAATAAGACAACTTGAGCGACCTGATATAAGTGCACTACTTCTGAACCTAATTTTTCGTGGACGCAGGAGTTCTTTTTGTTCTCAGCAAGGTAACACCACTTTTTTTGCAAACATTCAACAGTCACAGAAAGGTTAAAGGGATGCTGAACCGCATTCGCAAATAAGGCTGCGGCCTTATTTCGCAAAAATAAGGCCACAGGACCGTTGAATGGGTCGCTATGTACCCTAAAACATCACTCATACAGCGATATCTCAGCAGTGTTGACGATTGGGCTGGTTGGTCATTCATATTAGCGGAAAACGAACAGCGCAAGGACAAGGACAGAGTAGAAGGCGGTTGACACACAGCGTTGTGTGTGTCTACCGCCTTCTACTCTGTCCTTGTCCTTGCGCTGTTCGTTTTCCGCTAATAGCGATATCTCAAACAATACTCCGTGTGTTTGAAATTAAAAAAAAATGTGCGCAATGTAGCGAGTACTACGCCGTCCTCCATTGGAAGAGTAGAGGATGAAGGGAAGCGGCCTCCCTTTTCTCCTCCTCCCTTAGGTTTACCGGCTTGAGGGGACGAAGCCAAGAGGAGAGGGAGTGAGAATCGTGATGTCACGTTCCTCGTCGGCCTCGTTTTCCGTGCTTAATCGCGCACTTCCTTTCCAAAAAATACGGCCATCCGTTCGAGATATAGCTGCATCAGTTACGTTTTTGGGGGGCTTCGCAGCGTCCCCCCTATCGCTCGAGCCTTGTTTCGTGAACTCTATATTTCGGTTCAGTATCCCTTTAAGGAACGGAGGTGCTGGCTCATCGCGTTTGAGCTTTTTTCTTGGTGATTCGTGTTCGGAGTTCTTGTCGGTCAATGTTGCAGTCTCATAGGCTGCGAAGCGATGATAAGGTGCTCGGGACGCGGTACGCCCTACGGTTCTTAAGTTGTTAGTAATGAGTTTTAGTATTGCGTATACAAGCGAGCACAATTACAGACCGTTTGCGTTAGCATTGCTTGTTCTACACAGCGCGCGCGTACGTGCGCGGAACCCGAATTTTGTTTTTTTGAGTTGGTGAATGGCGACGATGCTTGTGCGCAGCGCGGAGCAAACCACACTAACACAAACGCTCTTTCTTTTTTTTTTTCTTTGCTCCTTTACGCAATACTGAAATTCTCTGATGACTATGGGACTTCACAGTTTAAAAAGTGCAGGCCATAAAAAGTTTCGAGAAAAGGCGGTTCAAATCCGACATTGCGGCCTTAACCATATGAACGACGAAAAAACAAATCACGAAGCAAGAAGAGGGAGCACAGTAACCGAACCTTGCGTTTCTCATTTTTCAGAATATATATGACGATTCCTACGCAGAGGCCTTCTGCAATGACTTAAAACTCGCGTTAGAAACCATTTTGGCAACGGCATATTTCAGTGGACTCTTCCGAGTCTCAGTTTTAGGTCATCCGCACTTACGAAAAATGCATTTAAACTGAAGGGTAGCAATATGTCGTGGTCGCAAGACTATTCTTTGGAGATAAGAGCAAAGCGCAGTCGTACTTGGGGATATGCAAAATACAGAAGGAGAGCCGATCCCAGCAAATTAAAAATAACCCATGATAAGATTGTAATTAACGGAAAGATGTTTACATGGCACACTAAAAAAGAGGTTGTACCCGCGAGGCATACATGACATCCTTTCAATATTAACAAAGCATGAACAAAATGCTGTCGTTTTCATTAGCCTGAGTTTTAGAAGCATAAAAATAAAATCGAAGAGTTGTTCGTTTTTATTCGATCTGTTCAAGCCGATATTATCCTCGGGACCGAATAATGGCTAGATGACTCTATTTTAGAAAATGAGGTGTTTTTTAGACTTCTCAACGTGTACACAAAGATAGGTCGTCACACGAGGTAGGAGTCTTTTTGCTTGTTGGGACACAATTGTAAATTTATCAACTTGATATGGCTGGGAATTCTGTCGAGTCGTTGTGGTGTCGGATGACGATACCCGATAACACATATTTTCTTGCATGGGTATTCTATAGACCGCCAAATTACTACTATTCTTGTATAAACACACTCAACGAACTGGGGTCTAGTACATCCAATGAGTGTGTGATGCTCAAGTGGTGATTTAATCTACCAGCGACAGCATGGAGCGAGGAAGATTGTGCCAGTAGGACAATGAATCGACTGAATGTAGATACGAAGTCCATGATTGACAGTTCGTAATTCACACATGTTCTTGTACCTACGCGTAAATCGAACAAACTTAACGTAGTTCTGTGCAATCATCGTGACATCGTTAAACACTTTGATGTCATACCTTGTATACGCGATCATGATGCTGTAATCACGACGCTTGGTGTTAAAAAACCACGCACAAAGTTGAGTACAAATAAAAGAATATTTTTGTACGAAAGGGGAAATTATGAGGGCATGAGCTTGGAACTTTGTAATACCTTCCTTTCATTTAAATATGTCGCTGAAGAGATAGGTGCCCATCATGCTTGGGCGCTGTTTAAGCAGAGAGTAATCCGACTGACACAAAAGTACATTAAGCATATTGACTCAAGTAAACTAAAAAGAAGCGAAATACTGTAGATAAGTAATACAGTGCTATGGTTCATAAAAAAAAAAAACGCGGAAACGTGCATACGCTCGGTATAAAACGAAAAAACTCAAAGTCAAACATTGCCTAGCTTAAATAACTAACAGTGAAGTATTATATAACCATAAATAAATAAAAACCAGAGTATCTGCAGTGGCTTGAAGGTGGAATGATAGCTAACAATCACCAGATGTAGAAGTTTATAGAGCGCTGAGGAAATCATCAGTTTGGGATACCTGATATATTGGTAAATAACAATCTGATCATAGATGACTCTCAAAAAGGCCGTCTCTTTCAGATGTATTTTCAATCGGTGTTTTCGCCAACGGAAAATACAACTTCCGCAACACTTTTAGGGAACTACGATGTTGGGGTTGGTATTGAGAGCGTCTTAAGGTTCTTAAAGAGCTTAAGGGAAATGAAAGCTATTGGCCCCAATCAGTTATCGCCTAGAGCACTAAAGCGCTGTGCAGATGTGGTTGTCTCATATATTTTTGTAATAATTAAAATCCTTGCTTGAGGGGGCATTACCGGACGACGGGAAAGTAGCTTAGGTGGTCACAGGCTAGAAATGCAAACCAAGAAGGCTGTTGCGAACTGCATACCAATTCCTTTAACATTCATTTGTGGCTAATTACTCGTGCACATTTTATATGGCCAGATAATGCAGCGTCGAAATCTTTAAAAAAGTTCTGAAATTTAAACACGGGTTTAAAAAGGGCTATTTGTGCCCTACACAACCGACCGAGCTCTATTACGATTTGATTATGTCTATCGATAAGGGGGGAGAAGGTTGATTGCGTACTTCTTGACTAAAAAAAAAAAGCGTTTCACAATGTAGCGCATTCGTTTTTACTTCACAAATTAGAGTCTAAAAACAAAAACGGCCGTCCAAAAATGGACACAGTTTTACTAGTCCGCGAGTCAACAATGTGTTCTTTTAAATGATAAAACGTCCCATCTCGTTGAACTACTTCTGGTGTACCACAAAAGTCGGTTTCAGAGCCATTATAGGTACTAATATTTACCAAAAACTGAATGAAATCCAAACCTACGAAAGTTTAATCAAAACAATATTCTCCGACCTTTCGGGACCAGCTTGATCCCTTGGTCACGGAAGACTGTAGATGGGACGAAGGGGGAAGCCGCTTATGTGGGCCAGTTGTGGTTGCTGCGCCCGGGTTTTTCCCCGAGGCGAGGAAGCCCTTATACATAGACGCTTGGGAGAGTGCCCGACGACCTGTTGATGCTACCTTTTGTTTTCTGGATGTACTAGGATTTTAGGTGAAACGTCGACGCCAGTGTCGTTCCGTGCCCAAGATCTCGCTTTTCTCGAAGGACACACGGTGACCCAGTTTTGCTACGTGTTCACCGAGGGTGCTGGCTTGCACGTCGTTCTTCTTCACGTCGTATTTGTGGCGAATGAAGAGTCCCGGGAAGTTCTTGGTTTCTCCTACGTAAGCGGCAGGACAGTCCGCGCACCGGATGCGGTAAATAAAGCCTTAGGACTTTTCTTTTCCCGGTCTGTCCTTGGGGAGAAGTTGGTGAAGGATGGGGGGCACCGGTTCACCAAAAAGATTATGAACACGAAATACGTGAGTACTGGACCAGGACTGAGCTTTGCAGATATACGTTTATGGCAGGACTGTCAAGAACTGGAATGCAGTGGTTAAAACAATAGTGTGCGCTGCAAATACTGAAACATTTTTTTAAAATTTTGTTTGCCCTCAGCAATAGTGCTTTAGCAGGCAGTGCAGGAGTTTCATGAATAAAGAATAAATTATAAGAAATTTGGTACTAAAATATTGTGATAACTGATCCACTTACTCACATAGTTTTGATAGTCGCGGGTTTTTAAGTAACTTATCGCCTGCTTTGTTTTATATTCACAGGCAGAGGAGAACGCCAGGGCGTTTCTTTCGAACATCTAGCCTAGAGCACGCGCTCCATTGCTTCCCGACGTGGTTTCGATGTTTGATATTGCGCCCATTTTAAGAAGGCAGGCACGAAAAATCATATCAAATTTTCAACTTTGTATAATCTATTCTGATTGTCATGAATATTATGTGCACCATCCAAAGCACAAGATAACACATTGCGAGCTCTACCGAAAAGTTCAAAAATGACCAAGCTCTCATGCTCCCCTTAGAACTTGATATCATTAAGCTTCTAATGCTGCCCGCGCGGAATGTCAGATATTTAAATCTCAATTCCCAACTCGCGTGAAAAAATTTGACGTCAATCCTTCAACATCTCTTACGTAAAAAAAATTAATAAAAGGTTACCGACGAAAACCCTTAAGGCAAGGTGGGAACGAGGGATGCCTGGAAACTCTACGAAGCGTTTCCAAACCCCATTTCTAAAAACAGAAATGTTTAAGGCGGATTTAATATGTAGACATGGCAGTGGAATACGACTTTGAACTCTCACTTTAAAAAAAAAAAATCTACAGAGTGGTGACGCAAGCCCCCGAGCAAACTTTGAGATACAAAGAAGTTCCATGCTGAACTCAGCACCACTTCGCACCACTGTGGTCACGAAGAGTGAATCATATTCTCCTGCGGCACGAAGTGATCCCGCTTTTAGGCGGACATGCATGGGGAAGGGAGAGTTACGCGCACGATACGAGATGCTTTTTGGTTGAGGTTTTCCTCGTTACGTTTCCCGTGGTCCACTTACTTTTGAAAGCGAAGCGCCCTTATTTATTTCTATTTTCTCTCCCGTCTTTCAAGTTGAGAATTAGGCTCGCCGTTCAGTCAGGACACGATAAAGCTTAGAAAAAAGGACATTGAGGATTGCTTCGGGGTATCTCTGAGACGCGTTTCTTGGCAAGCACAAGGAAGCAGTGACGAGGGCGTTAACAAGAAAGTGAACGAGGCGTGCCTGTTAAACTAATTGACAAAACAAGAAAAACTCTAGACCAGAAGAAAGCTTTATGTGTAAAGGGTAGCATTTTTAGGTCGGATAAAAGCCTAGGACGCTGTGCCTTTTACGGAGCAAAATAGAGGAGGACTCCTGTCAACTTAGCCATTTGCCCGTCGTTCTTTACGATATACCGTCAGGTCAAATAGTTGAACGGGGATGCACCAACACCACATGGAATATATGACGCCTGCGGACATCCTTTTCCTTCTCCGTGGAACGTCATCACAGTCACATGGCGTCATCTTAGCAATTGGACACGAGCCTGATGCCAAGCGTCCTTCAACGCGTTGATTGGATTCGTGGTCGATCCGAACGCCGACGCAGCACTCGTGTCCAGTCTGTTTCTTCGCTCGACCTTTCTGTGCTGACGTCAACAGTCTAGTGCACAGGGTTCGACTACTCTAAAGGGTGTCGACTGCACAGTGTACGGAGTCGCAAACTAAAGCTCTACTTTCGCGGAACACAACGTAGACTTTCTGTTTCGAAGTCAAGCCGACCTGAGAACAATGGTGATAACGTACTATAATTGGCATTACCATTTTATAAAAAGAAAATAGATGGTTTACATTTGCAGGAGGAAATCTGGAATTATTTCTAGGAAAGGCTACGATCGTCTGGCCAAAGCTCTGTTTGCAGTCCTGCTCCATTTCTCCCGGACGGAGTGTACCTTTGTTTATAAACAAATAACCCAGATAGTCTGGACGATGCATCTGAAACTCTAATACGAACAAGCTGAAAGGGTAGCTTCTTGGAAGTGCTCCAGTCAGGGTTTAAAAATAAAGGTAAATCAGAAAGTCTGCGCGACTCACAAACCGAGAGTTAAATACCCTACACCTCAGAAAATAAAAGGTGCGCAACATCTCGATACAAATGTATCGTTAGAGAATCTCAGAAATACATCTTATGTTCTGTAGTTATTTATTGCGGTATATATTTATACTGTATCGTGATTTGTACACAAGAATTCCCGATTTATATTTGATACAGCGATGCACTAAATGTCTGCCGTATTCTGTTGCTATATCAAACGGATAGTTCTCCTTCAAACAAGAAAACACACAGCCTGATCTTTTTCTTTTTTTTCTGCTGCAGAGGGGTGGAGAATGCAAAGAAGGAGTAAACTGAACAGCATTTGCATAAGCCGACTTAGAACAACCTTCTAGTTATATTGCCGCAGTGTACTCTCAGTCAGGTACATTTCGCCGAAATTGTGAAGGGGAAAAAATATTGCATTTAATTTGAATCAGACTTCGATTTTTGACTGTGGAAAAATACTTCCTCTATTCAACCATTGTTGTCCATGTGATCCCGTGCTAGTTTTGAGTTCATGCTTTTCTTTGCGTATATTCCTTTTTAATATCATATATCTTCCATTCCACCTGCACAGTGTAGGCAACATGAACGAAATTTCTCTGTTGATTGTAATTGTACCTTTGTTCAAATCCTTCTGATTTCTTCCTTTATAAAACGCGCCTCTGTCACCCACAGAGATAATTAAAAATATATAAAGAGCCGCATCATGAAGGCATGTATGCATAGGAACACTAACATGAACCTGGCTGCTTGGAACATTTTTCACACAAACTACATTTTTAACTAATATTTTGTATTTTAGTCAAGTACACATATGCACAAAGCCGTTTTTTCTTTTGAACCATGCCTCATATTTTCCGCATTGGTACTGAATCTTTATTCAAATGTTCGGGTCACGCTCATGTTTTCCGCAAGTTCAGGAACTTCATTCCCGTGTCCCATTTTGATCGACATAACCCTCCATAAACCACAATTGTTTTGTTAAGCACCTAATATTTATAACAAAAAAACGTCCATTGTCTTAAAAAAAAATAGACATCAAAACACAGAATCTTAATTATAACTTGCCGAAAGTGCGAATCAGTGGCTAAATATTAGTTAAGAAATTTCTTGACATAATATACCGAGCCAGCCGTACCTCTTTATACATACAAGTAGCACGTGGACACACCAGCCTAAACTGCAAGACAGCCATATTTAAGCCTAAGAAAGGCGCTTTAAATATGGAGAACGAGACTCGCCGTAAAAAAATATGCTCTTTTACGACTAACCGGAAAAGCGCACATTGCCATGTTTACTTCGATCGATATAACTAAAACATTCACTCGTAGGTGTTGAGACCACGGAGGCTTGCCTTAAGGGTGATCATAAGTGTCCTAAAATTACAAAAATACCAAGTAAATACGCATACAATGTTCCGAGTTCGGTAAGACTGTCTGCTTCATTATACACCGTAGCGTGTACTAAATATTTAATCGCTCGCACGCCGCGATACATTAATTTACAAGCTCCCAGTTCTGCATGTTGTATGGGATAATTTCGACATCCTCAGTGGAACCACGCTAAAAACGCGTCCTTTTGGTGAAATGGTTTATTCAAATATCCTTGAATCGTGTTATTCAGAAAAAGAAATGCAAGTCTCACGCAGTTGTTTTCTTAATTTACGCAATTAAGATTTAACGAACTTCGCACTCTCTACTTTTGTTTTTCTGTGAGGAAAATGGTTGCGGCGCGACAGCGCTCGCAAGCTGTCGCGATGAATGTTTAATATCCAGCCCAGCCACTGCAATTGCGATCCCATTAAGGTGGTGGTAACCGCAAGTGTCCTCATTAAATAATTTACGTCCAACTAATGTGATAGAAAAAACAGCTGAAGCGATGTTGAGGAAAACACACGGATGGTTTCCGGTTACCTATTTGCAATTTAATAATATTGGAGATTTCTTGGCCGCTTTTATTTAAAATTTCTTAGGATTCCCGCGTGACTGGCACTTTAAGTGTGGTTCTATCTTAAATGGTAGAACTATATTTTTCTCTAGTCTATCAATTTTGTGTTTCCCCAGTCGATAGGTCTTCATCGTGATCCACTTCTTTCATCGGGAACCTTGTTAAAGTACACGTGAGGGCTAAGGAAGCAGCATTGCCTTGGTTTGTCCCCCACGGCAACTCTAGGCGAAGCGTCAGCATACGGCGAGGAAGTGTTCTTGAATGCGTCTTCCGCTCGTCAGACTACAAGGAAGAGCGGGCCAATTAAAAAGAAGCCATAGGGAACGCGCCAGGAACGCGTGATAACGAGTTAGCCAATCACGTGGGGGCGTTGGGGGGGATCCCCGACTAAGCCAATTATAAAAACAAAATTCCCCACGATTTTGCAGAAACGTTTTTCACCGCTCGATTGCTTTAGCTTGTGATATCAAAGGCGCAAAAACGACGAGCTCCACGACGATGCTCTTTTGGTGCCCCTTGGTTGGCGCTGGGGTTTTGTGGCTTCGGCCGGACTTAATATGAAACGCACTGCTGTAATATACGAACGGGGCCCAGCAAGAGCCCAGGATCTTCATAGTCTTTTAGTCAATTGCGCGGGTGGCAAAACCAACATCGCCAAAGCAAAACAGAAACTGACGTCTTTATAAATAGCACCGACGTGTTTTTCTTTTCGCCGCGGCCATACCACGAAAAAAAAGAAAACAGTATCAGGGAGAAGGGACTTGATTACCGAGAGCCAATAAACGCGCCTCTGGGGAAGGCACGTTGTTTTCTTAGCCCCATCTCTGACGTCAAACGTCTTCTTCGAATGGGTAGATATATGGAACCTCGAGAGGATATCCGAGGGTCCAGGCCAACTTGGACACCCTAGGTAAACATCGCCCAACTCGGAGAAGCGAACGCGCAAATACAATATTGTTACGCATGTTAATTTACTAGGTGTTGTCCATGGCCAAATTAGAACGGATTGTCTGTCGGCCCTGTGCCATCTGCGCGCGCATCGTCCTCGTCCTCGGTGGGTTCTGGCACACGCCTCAGCTGCACCGATATATAATAATTGGGGTTGTGTGGATATTTATACAACGTGTAGTTGGTCAGTCATTTCAAAGTTGCGACGAGTGACTCGCTGTAGATGAGCAATTCAGCCAGTGCAGCACAAACGCTATCCTGAAGTCTTTAACGTGCACCAAGCAAGCAGTGATACACGACCGTACGCCGGTACGATGCTCATCCAGGCCGAAGCGGGCAGGGGTGGAGATTGAACCCAGGATCTTTGGGTTCTGCAGCGTGAGCTTTCGCTCCATGTGCTCCACTACACTTTTCACCTTCAGAGTTTTTTTTAGTGATGTTTCTTCCTAGTGTTGTTTATTCTGCTAAACAACCTCGCCACGTTTCATTGAAGATAGGCAGTTTTTTTCGCAGGTTTCGTTTCCGATGTTCTTCTCTACGCTCACGAATTTCACGCCAAAGCCACAGTCCTCGAGAACGCCAAAGTCCAGCATACTCGCGCTTGTTGAAATTGGTGAGCAGAGACTTGTCACCTAGCCGCAGAGAGCTTTCGTTTTCGTCACACCTGGTGACATGTCCGAGTATAACTTTAATTGCGGAACAATTAATATCTGTACAAACAACCCTTTGCATTTATGCATTTTGATCATCAACATCGAACGTGAAATGCAACGGTTGCCACTAATGACCTTACACGTTGAATGGCCAAAAAGACCGTCAAAGATTTCAAGACCAGCGCGCACTTAAGCACCTCGATCGCTGGTAGCTCTGGGATGCAAAAGTGGCCATCGGCCAACGCAGGATTTTCATTTCACGGCCACAAAATAGTAATAAAAATGACGGCAAAGTGGTGAATTGTACATGGAACGTACATCATGAAGATGCGCGGCTTGAGGTAATTTACTCGCGACTCTATGGCTCCATGAGACACCGGTGCCGACCACGTTGCAGAGGACTTTCAACCTGACAGGGTGCTTCCCGGGTTGCATAAGGTGCTGTACCAGAAATCCCACCTCTGACACCAATGTAACGGGGTTTAATTCATTAAGCAGGGGAGGGGGGGCTAGCGGCCTCGTCAGAGGGCTTTTTTGCCTTCTTCTGCTGCAGCCCCTCAGACATATGTATCGCACATGTATGTCTGAAATAAACTATTCTAGGTGTTGTCCGTGGACAAATTTTGTGTCGGCGCCGTGCCGTCTGGGCGCCCACCGTCCTCGTCCCTGTTGGGTTCTGGCACGAGCCTCAGCAGCAGCAGCAGCAGAAAAGCGTCCTGGAAGGTTTTTCTAGGGCAGGAAAACTCCATTTAGACTGAGAAGCAGGACAAGACCGCGATTCGAAAACAAGAATATTTAGTTACACTGATATGTACTTGTGAAAATTATTGCAATCGCTTTAAATTACTTTTTCAGTAGTAGGCACAGAGAGCTTGAGGAACCTAGGGCGTGACTTATTGTTCCCGCTTGTTGCTTCGTGAATGGTTTTTCTGAGTTCTTATTGGCGAATGCTGCAACTTCATTGGCCGTGAGGCGATTATAAGCTGCTCGGGAGTCGCAGCACCCGGCGTAATTCTTAAGCTGTCGGGTTAATGTGATTTGCCTAATGTAAAAAAAAAAGTCCTTACTAGGTGCATTTTCTTGTCGCGCTAAGTTGTTGATAGTGAGTTTAACTGGACATTCTTGAACATTTATATAGCTTATAAGACATGCACTTCTCGAGAGATGCCCAAAAAACAGTCTCAGTACAAAAATAGGGTTACGTCGTGGTAATTTTATTAGAGAGCGCGAGATGACACACAGAGCGTGTGAGAAGAGCGGTGACGCACTTCCCACGCGCTCGAATTTGTTTATTTTTTTTAAAATCAAGTTGGTTGATATATTAGTTTTTGATGACAACGAACAAATTTCCTCTAAGGACTTCATCTTTATTGTCACTAAATAAAATGTTAATTTACGGAATTTAGTTAAAGAGACACTGAAACGGTTCTGTATTTGAGAAAGAAAAAAAACAATTAAATAGCCATTATCTAACCTGCAGAATCACTAGTATAAAAATTATATTTCAGATTGATGCGCCAAATATAGGCGCAACCGTGCTTTCAAAATAGTGTTCAAGCCGCTCCTTCCTGTCGGGTTCGGGGCGAGGAGGGAATCATGACCTATGAGGGAGATATTTGAACATTTCCTCGCTATCCGCAAGCCTTGGCCGAGCAGTCTTTTAGTGCTACACGCGTTGCCTCACACGCGGCTCGCACAAGGCAGGGGAAACCACTGAATATAACTTCACACCACGCGTTTTTTTTTTGTTGTTTTTTTTGTGTCCATTGATACACTTGGGTCTAATTCTTGTGATATTCAATTTGACAAGACAAAGATACGCTAAAAATTATCTCTAACTCACTTTTTTTTAAATATTGTATTTATTTAGAGGAGTACCCCTATTTTATATGCGACTGGCCGTATAATTCGCCTGCGCAAAGCGTACAACTCTAGCTTTCACGACATTCCCTTTGTTTACAGAAGTCTGTGGTGGAGTCTAAAAATAAGCACTCTTTAAGAATCTCTTATCTACCTATCTTTTCACCGGTTCACCAATCCAGTAGATAACTGCAATCAACTGAAATAAACTAAAAAAATTAAACAGCCAAACCATACTATTCTTTTCAACATTTGTTCCGGATTCGTCGTTCATATTTGTATTAGTACCATGCAATTGTTTTTTTTTTCTGTACTTACGGTACTTGTTCACTCAGGTGTAAGTTTTATTTGATACACCTTTCTATGTAATACCCCGTGTTAACCTTAGGAAGTGACTCAATAAATAAAAAAATGAAGACCCACAGCCCAGAGATACAAACTTTGTGTAGAATATTGCATAAAATTCTACCTTATGGATGTCCACGCGTAGACCGATTCGCTAGGATCAAAACGGTGTTTTGTCGTGCTTCTGGTGAGTTGTGAATGCGAAAGCATTTCTGGTGAGTTGTGAATGCGAAAGCATCCCGCCTCTGACGTATTGCTTCCGCCTCGCTTTGTCGAAGGGCCTCGTCCTCTTGCCGCCTGAGACGCTTTGAATCGCGATCCGCTTGCGTCTCACGCTTTCGAAGGACTTCGTTCTGTCTCCTAGCGCGTTGCACCGCTGCTCGTTCCGCCCGCCGTATATTCGGAGACTTGACAACGATGGTAAATTTCGCTGCCTGCATTCTCGCTCGTCGTGCTGCATAATTCCGCTCTCTCCGTTCGTCTGCTGTGTACTTGCGCGTACGGGCAGGTTTCGCTACTGACGAGGTGGCGGCCGCCGACGATGTAGATGCTTGAGGCGCCGCCATGTTCGTCGGCGTTGAGGGGGACAGATGCGGCCGAGCGCGTGCCACCGCGTTCCCATTACCGGCGCGCTGCCGGAGCGGCACCCAGAGTGCCATGGGGTGGCGTTTCTTGAAACTATGCCACGCACCAGTCAGCGAGAGCCTCTCCATCAAATCGTTGCCACAGACTACAGGCTTCGCTCCATTTGTACGGGGAATTTAGGTGTCCCTTGGCGCGCGACTTCAAAAGCTGATAACGCCGGTTCGTTCCATAAGGCAGTTAATGCTTTCGCATTAAAAAGTGTACTATCGGCAACAATATGAAATGGAACGGTTCATCTTCCCAGTTTCACGACTCCCAAAGGCTTTGTTAAACCTCAACCTGTTAACACTACGCAGATTGAGATCTGAAGTCTCCATTATAGCTCTTGTCGGGACCATAGCGTGTACCAAAAACTTCATTTACGTCAGAAACAAAAAACAGCAACAAGAACTGAGAAGTCAGTTTTTTATATTGTTGCCTATCGTAAATTCATTAGACGCCCACACCTACTTATTTACTTTGGAGCGTAATCAAAATATTTGCCATGTGAGTACACGTAGTTGCGGATATTTTATGTATTTACATAAATTGCATACCAACTACCAGACGCCTAAAGAGTTGTTTCATATAAGGTGAATGAAACAAAAACTACAAGGAGACCTTGGACCCTCTGATACAGTCATGCACTATCTTGATTGATTATACAAGCTGCTTCTGAACGAAAATTCATTATATAAAAACAAAAATCAAACAAATGATTTTTTTTCTTTTAAGTTAAAGTCGCGCGAGTTAACGCATCATTAAAGTTGCGAAAAGTCACGATTTAAAACATGCATTACATCTTACCTCACAGATACCACTCTTCGGTGACGACGGGTCTTATCTTGGTCATTCCCCAACTCAGTCTGACAGCAGTGCTTGTTTGTCCGCGAGGTCGTGCGTAAAATACTACACGGGTTAAGCACATTCACTTCGTTTTGCTCTGTATCTTTAGTATATATATTCCATACCTAATGTTCCTCGCTTCAAGAAATACCACGGTAGTCATACGGCCGGTGCCCATAAGTGGCTGCAAATCATTAAGTAAAAAAAAAAACGGCGGTCGTGAGCGTCTGTAAATGGAATCCAAACGATGTGTCATTGCGATATTTGTCTTTGGCCTCGTTGGGATTTTCGTGATTTATTACGGTTCAGGACCCTATCGGTCTTGCGATATGCATAATCGTATAATTTATTTGAGCCTGAATGGACTGTACAAGCCGCTTTGAAGGTGTGCGTGTACAAGTTCGTCTGCTTTCTGCACAGGGTTGGCAATGACGTCAAAACGCCGAGTTCTTATCGGATGATTGAAAAACAAATTAGTGGGTAGACCCCAAAGGCACCTAGCATTGGGGTCTACGCACTATCATTTCAATCAAAGCCATTCGAAACTCGGCGTCGTTCTGATGTCGCCTCAACTCCAGCGCAAGAAGCAGACGACGTGTTCTCCGCGTTGGTTTGGATCGGGAAAACAGGGCAGGAACGAACAATACATCGCCTCACGTCAAGTCCGACCGCAGACTACGACGCAATCCGATGGAGTCAATTAGCAGCGTCGAAAGGGAATCGTCATGGCAATCCTCATTTAAGTTCCTTCACCGTCACCGATTAGACCAGTCCAACAATGTGATTGGGACGCTATCATGTGCTTGCTTCTTTGTGTGGTTGGTCTTGGACGATCGCTGTCCGATTGTGTTAGTGCACCTGAGCTCTGAGCGCGTGTTGGTCGAAAGCTCGCGCTGCAGAACTCAGGAATCCCGGTTTCGATCACCACCCCCGCATGCTTCGATCTGGATAAGCATTGTCCCGGCATGCGGTTGTGTATCAATGCACGGCGTGGCGTACGTTAAAGACGCCCTAATAGCGGTTGTGCTGCATTGGCTAAATTTATCACACTTTTAAGGAAAAAAAAGAGGAAAAGGTTTGCAGAGTAATTCCACTAGAGATCAAACCTGCATGTTCACTCGACATTTTTATTTTTCTTATTTTCATACGTGATGTACACACAAATGAATCGCACGATACTAAACTTTTTTTTCTCCAAAACACGTTTTCGCTATGGGTGAAAAATCCTTTAAGATTCCGTTACGGCCCTGCTTCCTCCGCGGACAGCAAGAGTTGCGAATTTTGCAGGTCTGTGGAAGGCAAACATAGAGTAGTACGCTATGAATGTTTCCTGTCTTAAATAACACACCAACGTTTAAGTTAAGTGCATGCAATTATTATGTGCTTTATAAATAAAAGAATATATATATAAAAAAAATTCACAACTTTTGATCAGGTGAAACAAATAAAGAAACTTTGAAGCAATCCCCATCAATATGGATGGCATTAACGACTTTAAAACAACACGTATATAGGCCAGGGCATCAAAATTATTCCTGCAAAATATGAGCTCCCGATAAAAATACCAGTCTTGGTTATGTTACTTTTAAAAAGTAATTTGTTAAAGTTACAGTTAATTTCAGAAAAAAAAAAGTAGCGAAGTTACCGCCACAGTTACCGCAACAGAGGAGTAACTCGTTATTTATAGTTACCTTTAAAAAGCAACGAAGTTACCTTTCGGTTACTTTTTTATAGCACAAAAAATTTGAGAAACGCTAGGAAACGCCTCTCATCGAGTTTTCTTGCATAAAATAAAAAAATACGCTGTTTACTTCATATTGCAACTTAGCCGCAGATACTTCTCAAAATTAGTGTCTGAAAGTTTCTCTCGTTTGATTGCGAACACGAAACATGCGCAGTGCAGAGTAATGGCGCTAATAAAAATACGAAATATACGCAGTACCCTTCGAGTGTATTGTTTCACAGTTGATTCACCCGTATAAAAAGCTTTGGCGCAGAAGAAAGAAAAACCGCAGAATAGATAGTGCTTCAAGATACTAAGATGTAAGTGTTCAGTCGCAAAGTACAAGTGCGTGCGTAAAGATAACTATATATATATTTTTTTTTTATCATACCTACACGTGGCTATTCGGGTCGTGACTCGCGAGAAACAACGTTATCACAAGTTTGTGCAAGGCCAACTTCACACAAAATATCGAAAGAGACAATTTGGAAAATGCAAGAAATAGCTAGATTGCACTTGTTCAATGATATATAATAAATAAATAAAAAAACTGGAAAGTAACGACAAAAGTAAAGTCGTTGCTTTCATCGTTACTTCAGAAAAAGTAATAGAACTAGAGCTACAATTTACATTTTTAAAAAGTAACTCGTTACAGCTACAAGTTACCAAAACGTAACGAAGTTACAGTAACGCGTTACTAGTAACACGTTACTTCCCAGGACTGAAAAATACCAACGTATAAAAACATTATTTTGAAAATAAAACAAATTCAAATAAAAAAAATCCCGGTCTAGATTTTAATAAAACTCTTGGGTACAACTGTTCTTAGGCCAGGCAAAAACGACGTACGACAACCTTTCGTCATTTGCTTGGTACAAAGGTTCTAAGCGGTAGAAGTGGCGGTTGCTAAGCATCTTGATTCCGGTGTTTTTCGCTTCACCCCGCGGCTGGTATCTTTTTCTTCATTTTTTTTAGGATAAAGTTATGTTTTATTTTTTTTGCCACAAATAAGAAATTTATGTCTTCTAGCTTGCCAAAATAAAAAAAAAAATCTCGTCAGATTTTTTTTTTTTTTTGCTTGTTGTTTACGGGCATTTTTGAAAGTTTACATTCCTTGATCGCGCTTGGACTTCGCATGTCTTGCTTATTAAAACTCTAAAGAATAAAAAAAAAACATGACGCCTTGAGCACAAGGGTAACGGGTCGCTTATACTAAAGCTGAGCCAAGGAGGAAGTTAACAATTGCCACGCGGTATACATGGTTCGCGGTCGCTCTCGCAGTCAGGAGCTGGTCAGATATTTGAGCTCACGTTTACCACGGGGCAACCGTACACGGCTCCTTGGCTCCGCCAACACAAGCGCCCCGTACCCTTGTACCCAAGGCGTCGTTCTTTCATTCTCTACAGTTTTAATAAACGAGACATGCGAAGTCCAAGCGCGATCAAGTTCAAGAAGTCCTGCCTTGCCAACCCCCCCCCCCCCCTTCCTCCCCCCCACACACACATACACCCTGGTTCATCAAGTAGCAGCTCGTATTTCGCTTCCCAGGCGCCGAAACGGGAATCATCGTTTCCTGTGTGTATGTTCCTCGCAAGTGCCTGGGGCAGTTACGAAACCGATGCGAACACAGAAGTGAGATACGCTGGTTCTCCACCAGAACGTGCACTGTACGCATGAGCGTAAACTTTCACGAGTGCCCGTAAACAACCAAAAGCCAAAAAAAAAAACAATCTGAGAGGATATTGTTTACTACAGCAAGCTACAACACATCAATTTCTTATCTGCGGCAAAAAAAAAGAAGAATGTTGCGTTTCTTTATGAACGGAAGAAGAAAAGAAAAGGGTACCAGCAGCGGGGTGAAACGAAAACGCCGGAGCCAACAGACGCATCGCAACCGCCACTTTGACCGCTTAGAACTTTGGTACCAAGAAAATGGTTCAACATGTTTTTGTGTTGTTTTTGCCTGGCCTAAAGAGAGTTAGTTGTGCCCCAGGGTTTTAATGAAATCGAAATCATTTTTCTTATTCTTTTTGTTTTCAATATGTTTTTTAAGGTGTGTTTTTTCAAAACAATTTTTTAATGTTGATATTCTTACCCGAAGTTCATATTTTGCAGGATTAAATTAGATGACCTGGCCTATGTTATGTGTAGTTTTCAAACATGCTAATGCTATATATATTGATTCAGAAGGCCTCACATTTAGTGCATTTGTTTCACCTGGTCTAAAGTTTTCAATTTTTTATATATATATTATTTTTTTAATTTATAGAGCACATCACCATCGCATGCACGCAGTGGACTTAAACTTTGGTGTGTTACATGAAACAAGAAACATTTTTGACGTACTACTCTTTGCCTGCCTTCCACAGCACCACAAAGTTGGCAACTATCAAAGTCCGCGGAGGGAGCGGGGACGTCGCGTGGTCCAAACGCATCTTATTTCTCGTAGTGAAAACGCGTTTTCAGGAAAGAGTTTAGTTTCGTGCGATTCATTTGTGTGTACATCAGATATAAGACACCCAGAAAAAATAAAAATGTTGAGAGGACATGCAGTTTCGATCTCTCGCGGAATCACTCAGCAACGGTGCGTCTTCCTTCCTTTTACTGACGCGCCCCCAAGCGGACACGAGAAGTGATGAACGAGACTTTTTTCTCCTTCTCGAGCAGACCTGAAAAAAGTTCGGCCTTTTCGCCTCACCTTCGTTCAATTTTTTTTTTTTTTGGAGCACGTTACGTGCATTTTTTTAATAAATCTTGTTGTGTTGACTGTTCTCCAGCGGCAGCGATGGCCTCCTGTAATTCCGTCTCCCAGTCCAAACGTGCAGAACATTTCCGTTGCATTGACGATTTTACCACTAATTATATCAGACGAACAAACGAAGCCGCTAGAAACAGCGAAGTTCCGGAGCAGCGCCCGCAGCCCTGCATATACTGGTCTAAGTTGGTCGCCTCCGACTGCGGAGCGGAACGACGTTTCGACGTTTACGACGTTATGGAAACCGCGGAAACTGCACCCCAGACAGGCAGGCTTTGGTGCCGGGCACCTGGGTGACTTTTGTGCTGATTTCGGTTCTGTTTTCCGATGCCGAGTTCCAACCGGCAATAAAGGTGGTTTTGTACCTGTGAGCGTCCCCAATATAGCAGTAACATTGCTATGGCAATGTTGTTTGTTGTGAACAGAACACTGAAATTACTGCTGTGTGTTCGCGTATCAGTGGCGTAACACGACGAGATGACGTAAACATGTCGGGTATTGATGCCGGTGGTCGGGCCGTGATTGAAGGGGGCGGGTTGTCGCAGGTTGTCATTCCGTTTTACATTAAATAGTTTAAGACAGCTTGAGGGATTACGGCGCAATCGATCGACGTGCGCGGCTAGTAATGACGGAACGCTTGTCTGGCCAATGTGACTGTCGTCTGCGATGCCCTGTTGTCTCGTCCCCAAGAGCGATTGCGCTCTGGGGAAAAGGACTCAACATTGTGGAAATGTGACGGAAAGTATGCATATTTACAGTTTAAAATTTTTAACATAGTAGGTAAATTGACAAAAAAAAAAGCGATTCTTCATTTTGTTGTTTAAATATACTAAGATTCCTAGAGAAACTACCCTCAAAAGTAGCGCACTGGGATGAGCTCTACACGTTTTCGAGTTCACCATGGCGTAGTTACGCTCACTTTGCACCTGCCACAAGTAGCGGCTCTGACTCCATTTAAGTTGATCGAAAAGCGATTTCTCTGTACGTGAAGCTTCGCTTGAACCTGAGTGAATTCCCTCGTTACAGAGATTAGTTCAAGACGAGAATTGCAGCCGAACGCGAACAGCACAACTAGAAAAACAAATACTGCAATCGAAATATTTGCTACGACGTGCCGTGCGGGTAAGCAAACACATGATTGGGAACTGCAGTGGAGCGACTCGATATATTGGCTTTCAAATAATGACGGCATGAGCGTTTACTTTTTTCTTATCTTACTAAGAGATTCATCCCCTGAGACGTTCAAAGTACTCTCATATAAACGACATGGATGAAAAAAAATCAACATTCTGGGAATACTTTTATTGCTTAGGTGGTCAGCGAGAAAATGTGTAGCTTCAAAACGACCAGTATAAAGACGGAAACGCAGAGCACAGATGTAGAGATCGGGCTAGTGTGCTGTTGTATTGGTGTTTATATGTGCCGCGCATGTACAGTCTCCGGCAATATGAAAGACCCACTGGGAGCGCGTGGCCGAGGCGGTGGCTGGCCTAGGCGCTGCGAGCGCTCCGGGCAGTTCCATTCTGCTTCGAGGAAAGGACGCTCACGGGGGGCTCAGCAAAAGCGAAACGCGCTTATCAGATTGTGCTGAGCCCCCCGTGAGCGTCCTCCCTTCGAAGCAGAATGATATTGCCCGGAGCGCTCGCAGGGCCCCCGCCAGCCACCACCTCGGCCACGCGCTCCTAGTGGGTCTTTTATATTGCCGGAGACTGTATGTGTGCTCAATGTACATATTCAGCTGATGCCAGTATTACGTATAATGTATTCACATCTGTGTATAATTAAAGTGCAGAAAGGGCTAAGCTAGAGGCTAAGCTGGCGCTTGTGTCTTCCGGAATTTCGGTTGAAAATTGAAGCAGACAGCAGGCAGTAGACTTTTCCAGTCCTCCCGTGCATTCCTAAGTGAAAATGTACGTGATATTTTTCCCTTCGCAGGGAGCAGGTACGTAGCCAGGGGGGAGGCCCATGCCGCCCCCCCCCCCCCCCCCCGAAATCTTCCGTTTTGCTGGGACCTCCTCTCCCACCTCCCCCTCATACAGCATTTTGTCATAAACGCCCCCCCCTCCCCCCCCCCCCCCCGCCCCGAAACAAAATCCTGGCTACGTGCCTGGCAGGGAGTAAGAGATATCACCATAGTGTCTTTGCTCGTAACGGGTAGCTTTATTCATATTATAAAAGTGTAATTTATTTAGTTAATGTTTTTTTTTTTTTTTTATAACTGAGCGATGATTTAGTTAGCAAAAACTGAGACCCAGGTCTATGTTGTACAGCATGGTATGTCAATACAAGCTATCAATTAAGCTAAAGAAATAATTAAAAAGCAAAACGCAAAAAAAAAGAACACTGGGTTACCGCTTTATTTTGATTATTCATGCACAGTTTGTTACTAGTCCAGTACGTGTTCTTCGTTCCATAACTCCAGGCTTCGTACTTGTAGTTTGTTTTGATTGTTTGATTTCGCATATACTAGCATCATGTTGGTGTTTTGTCAAGCTGATTCACTGTGTGTGCTTCATAGGATTGACGATATGCGTAAATACGTGCCCTATGATAGCAGTTTGCAACGCCAGCGCATAATATACATGTGTTTTGGACTATTTTTAGCGCAGTGTACGACGCCAGAAATTCTAAATAAACACGCTCTGACACGTATTTTTGTAGATCCAATAGTAAAACGCTTCCAACGTTTTATTCCGTCACAACAATAAGCAACATTTGCTCTTATAATCGAGCCCGAAGAGAAAACACATTTGCGTTTTCACATCGAAATGCATTGCCGGAAGTCAAAATTAGACTGGTTGCTGTCTGCATAAAAATGCAACAGCACACTAACGCCACCTGAGACTCTAGTGTTTATTGAAATAACTGTATGGAAGGGCCCGGAGCTTAATGGTGGCGTGAGCAAATAAAGATATTTTTGTAGCGCTTGACTTGGGCAGTATTTAGCGCCACCTAGCCTAGCTACTCACAATTCTTCTGCTTGACCCTCTCATCTGGTGGCAAGCGATTTAATATTGTTTAAAGGAATACTCAACCGAAAGTTGGATTTCAAAAAATAAGCCCGCAGAAGGGACGAACGGGGCGCTACAAACTTAAAAACATCACTCATACATCGATATCTCAAGCGAATGGCCATAATTTTGGAAAAGAAGGGCGCGACCAAGCGAGGTCTTTGACGTCATTGTTCTCCGGGAGAGTTTGAGAATGAGGGGGAGCGGCGTCGCTTCTCACCTCCTCGCTTCGGTTCACCAGCTCGACGGGACGTAGCGAGGAGGAGAGAGAATGGGAGTCGTGGCGTGATGTGTCTCGTCGGCCTCGTCGTCCGTGTGCAATCGCGTACTCCGTTTCTAAAAATACGGCGATCCGTTAGAGATATCGCTGAATGAGTGATGTTTTTGGGTTTTCATGTGAAGGCTGGACAAATAAGCGGGACGCCTATCCGTTCAGCCTTGTTTCGTGAGCTCTAAATTTCGGTTCAGTATCCCTTCAACGCTCCGAGATAGTTTCTGGTTACAGCCAAATAGTCTGCTTCAAATTTGACCTTTTCAAGAGCGGCTTTTGGTTTTGCGGTTGGCTTACCACTCTCCGTGATCTACGGTAGATAAAGCAATCGCGGCTCGAGGAATGGAAAAGTAAGACGTAAAGTGAGCGAAGGAACTGGTTATCGGTTTTCTCCGTTTGACATCACAGTGCCGACGGCGAGAAGACTGAGTGACTGCTTTCGAGACGCAAGTTTCTATACCTGCGGCTGCGCTGGCTTGAAAAATACAGTTCGACGAAAACTCGTGTTACGCTTTTATTTGCTGCTCCGCTCGCCCCGTACAATAGACGTAGTGTCCTTGTTAAGCCTAATATTGAGATCGATTCTCTCGATCCGGGGCCGCCATAGTGAGATGCAGACGGCGGACGAACATTGCTCCCCAGTTTTCAGGGACGAAAGTTTCTTCCTTTCTGAAGGAACACGTGCGTCAAGAGAGTTCCCCTCTTTATGGAGGACTGTATAGCCGACGAAACTGATCCCTGGAAAGAGGATTATTTTTGGATATTATGGAGAGGTCCCTGGTTTGATATCCGGACCAAGCGGATTTTTTTCGGTCGCGCACCAGTCACCTAGCTGTGTTTGGTGGTTTGTGTTTGTCCTTTGTCTCTCTTGATCCCATTCTCCAAAGATTTTTTCGTCATTCTCGTCCAGCTCGCTTGCACCTTTGCATTTAATTGCATTATAATCAGAACTATTTGGCCCCTTTTATATAAGAGTGAATCTATAGCTGAGAGACGTCGCCCATTGAGGAAGCCTAACGTCCGGCTGTCTAAACATGTACAAAACACAATCAATTTCTGGTTTCTTTCATTGGTGATATTAAGCGTATTGAAACATGTTTCTAATTTAACTACACAACCACTTTTGCCTGCTTTAGATTGCATTTTTGTGTAGGACAATTCGTGGTCGAAGAAATGCCATAAAAAAGGGAGAGGTGTATTGGAAATTAATGAGTGCATTATTTTTTTTTTTATTTGCTTTATATTGTACATAGGTAGCACAAAAAGAAGTACTAAAACTGCATCATGAGCCGAGATGGCGCATATATTGATCCATTTCTTCACTTCACTTAAATTGACAAATCATTGCTTGAAATAACAGTAAAAATTTTAAGAACTTTTTGTAGTGTGGATAGCAGAGAATGGAGGACGACCAAAAAAATCAAGATACCTAAAAATATTTGTCGTTTTCTTTACATGCCATAGTCTTAAAACAAGCCGCGCGATATTTAAACAAATATCCGTTATAATGAGCCCCACAATACTAACACTAGTGTCTGGCATTATTGTATAAATTACTACGAACAATTTCAATCTACAACGCAAATACTGTTTTTTTTTTTGTTTTTTTATAACAAGTCTGACTGAAAGACAGCAGTGAAGCCGTTTCCCTGGCACGAAACATAACTCATCTTCGGCAGGCTAGGCATTTCCCAAAAGGGACCGGCAAGACCTTCTCTTCTGCTTCATCTGTGTTAGTGTTGACGCCCTTCTTTTTGACGCTGGAAAAGAAAAGCATATTGTGTAATTGCCGCTTGTCAACCTGTTATCTTCCCGAAAACAGCGCGAAAACACAAGAAAATAGGACAAATACGGGAGAGAGGTTGCTCGTAAGAGTCTGTTTCTTCTATGTCATCGTGTTTTCGCGCTCGTTCCACGATGATTTCCCACCAGCTCATTTATCTCTCCATTCTTTTTATCTTCGTCCGATTTCGCCAGCGATATCGTTGTTTCTGCGGCAAAGCGTGTTATTTGGGGTCCGGTGTTTGTCGGGAAAACAAAGACGTCGTAATTGCGTCGATTCGAGTCGCAGGAATAAGGGCTCTGTTGATTTTGCTCCCCTCTTCTGGTGCTGTGTTCCTCTCGCTGGCGAGGTTCGGGCATTAATCCGTCTTCTGCTTTTGCTGGGCCGCGGTCGGGTCGGTAATAGAGTCGTTACCATCTTCCACATCATCCATCTTTATCCGTGCCACTTCCGCGATCCATACGTGCTTCGATGCTCCAGAGTCTGATTGCGATTGTATATTTTATTGATTATACTTACTATGCAACGAGACTAATTTCAATACACATTCAAGTATTTTCGCAACTCTTAGATGTTAAATATACGTTTCTCTTTGAGTTTCACTGCCTAACAGTGCAAAGTATAGCATTTCCTAACAACTTCAATATTGAGCGCTTTGTTCTTAGTTTAAACAAGAAAATATGTGCGCATATTTTGTTCAGGTAATTTCATTCAATTACAGCTTAATAGACGGAAGTCGTACACTTACTGTGTTCACGATTTTATTCCTGTGGTTTCTGTTTTCGCTATGGGCAAATGCCCCAGAGTCATTCGCTGCGGAACGATAAAAATCGCATTCTTGGAGCCCGCCACGCTCTGCATTCCTTGACTTGTAAGCCGAATATAGTAATATTTTGTTTATATTATTGAGCAACCTTGTGTATTTGCACGGGCACCAGAAGCAGTCATGCTCCAAGCTTTTTTGTCAGGTGCCCTCGTCACTATTTTGTAACTAAAAAATATGTTGAATTAGAATTACATTAAGCTGACATCTTGTATAGTCATTTATGTCAGGCAAAACCTTCAAAACCAAAGGCAATTAAAAAGGAGCAAGTTATATGCAAACAAAAAATATATAGCTTTAGTTCTAGACGACCCAAATGCAATTCTTGGACGAATGGAGGTCACCGTAGCTCATGGTCATATTGGAAAATGAGTATTTAGCGAGGCCAGGTCATTGGGAGACAAACTGCAAAAACCCGAGACAAAAAATCATCACTTATACACTAATTTTGTAAAAACGACAATAACGGGTTCTCTTTGTCGATAGGGAGACAGAAATAAGTTTTTTTTTCAGAGAACGATTGATGACGGTGCGTTGATAACTAAGATATAATTTATCCTTAAATGATACTGTGCTTCTTCAAAATTATTAATTTACACTGACTGTACTTTAATACAGAACAGGAATTTACCAGTTTGGTAGAAACGTGTGATAAAGATAATAAATTTTGAATGCGACTTGTAAAGTAGAATTCATGCTTTTTATGACTATAAAGTGCACCAGTGAGAAGATACTGTGGTTGTTTTTGGACACTGAAAATAGACTTATCAATAACAACAATAATAATTATTATTATTATCATAGTGTTATTATAGTGATCTCTACTGCAGATTTTTAAAACGTTAAAGGTCATCACTTAAATTTGAACTGTATGCAGTAACTTGCGGTGATTACACCCAAATTCCGTACTTTGGATGCCTTTTTTCTCTATTTAACGATTGATGGTGGCGTTAGTACCATCAAGCTTATCGTGTGTTGGGGATTTGTGCGTATTTTTGTAAATGTTTAGGGCATTTTTGTTTTTAGGGCTCGTTCGTTGTGTGTGTTTTCTGTACTATTGATTTATGCCCTGTAATACCTTACACGTTTACTCAATGCACCTGTACTAAAACCGCGAGGTTGTTCCTAGGCACTTGAATAAAAACATTGATCGATTGATTGATGTATTGATTACTCTATTGAAAAAAACAGCTTAAGCTGGTCCCAGCTTCAAGCTAGATTATTGCCCCAGCATGCCCAGCTTGGCATGCTGGTCATGTGGTTGATCTGGTCATACTGGTCATGCCGGTTGATCTGGTTATACTGGTCATGCTGGTTGATCTGGCCCCAGCTTAAAATTGAGTTAATGCCCCAGCATGCCCAGATTGGCATGCTGGTCATGCTGGTTGATCTGGTCCCAGCTTCAAGCTGGGTTATTGCCCCAGCATGCCCAGTTTGGCATGCTGGTCATGCTGGTTAAATTGGTCACGTTGGTAGACCTCCCAACCAGTTTAACCTCTTTAAATTAATGCACAGGATAAACAAGCCAATCTCTTCAGAAAAGCCAACTCGAAATCCAATTTATTATTTTTGTACTTGCGGTCGCCTCGAGTGAATTCAGATGCTACATATCCTCGGCGCTGACACAGTACTAACCGACGCACTGATTGTGGTTCTCGGTGCAAAGCCAACAATGTTAATAAAACCAGATTGCTTATCTTTCAACACGAAAAATACTAAACACACGCCAAAACAGGCAATAGCAAACGAAAATACTACATGGATGAGAGAAGCGAACCTGGGTCCCGCCAGTGATGGGGCAAAGCGGCAACTTGCGTGGCCGGCAGAGGCGAGAAAATTCGTGTGGCTTGGATTGCATTGGCGATACTCCTCGGCACCACCACCATTCACGAGCACACACACGTTCGAAGACACGAAGCGACGCCTCAGTCGGGACGTCCGACATCTTCTTGCACTGAACGGAGTGCCGTTCGCTGTCTCCTCAAAACCCGCTTCGCTTGCACCGTCGTTCAACTAGTCTCTAAACAACGCGCACACAGCCGTCCCTTCGAAAATCTGCCCAAGAGAGCCAAACGCGTCTCAAATTCTCCGCTCCTACCCACTCTCTCTCTCTCTCTTTTCTCGCACACAAAGGTAGCTTGCAGCGCTCCTGACGCGCCCGGTCGTCTACCAAAAACGAGAGGACAAAGAACAGGACGTGGCCTCGTTCCAGCCTAAGCTGACTTTGAGTGGTTCAAAAGCTATTTGTGCAGCAGAAACGCATACGTCCGTGTCAACAATGGGCCATCTTCTGGTGTTTCTGAGGGATCTTCTTATGTCGCCTTTTGTTTTCAATTTTTGTAAATGATGTCTCTCGTGTAATTTCAGATTTCATGTTTCTTCAGTACTCGGATTATATAAAAATCTACAAGAAACTAGTGACGCTAGGGGATTGCACTAAGCTTCAGGAGGACTCATGGGCCCTCGTCGGGTTGTGCTGAGATAATGATCTTTGTATGAACCGTTCTAAAACTAAAGTCACGACTTTTCTCTCGTAAGACGCATAATACGTCTTGTTTATATGACATCCACGACGAAATCTTGTCTCGTGTCCATGAAATGAAAGATATCGGTGTCATGCTTGACTTATATATGAGATTCAATAGACATGTAACCAATGTGGTCAACTCGCCACTCCGCACTTTGAGCGCCGCATATCCTGAAATGAAAGAGTTTAAAAACCCGCCTGAGTTTCTCAGATTCTACTCTTCTCTGGTAAGGTCACAGCTGGAGTACGCCTCTGTTGTGTGGAATGGAATTTCAAGAACTTCTTTTGTTAGGATTGGGAGTGTTAAAAAGACGTTCATTTCTAGTACGAAACATTGCGATCAAGAGGTGGATGTACCTCGTAAGAATTTCAAAGATGAGCTAAAACTTATCAAATTACTTAACCTGAATCGGCGTGGGGAGAAAGCAGAATTGTTTTTTTTTTGTTTAAGGTCGAGGACGACTAACCGATTTACCGCACATCTTGTCTCTAGTAAGTTTTAGGGTTTCACGCTCACCTACACGTCTTCAGGGACCTTTTTATATTTCTCGAATGTTTTATGAACTAGTCCCAATCCTCATGTTTTCTGAAAGTTAGAATTGTCACTCGAAAGCGCTTGATATATTTAACTCATGCTATAGGGCTTTACATCAATTTAGTGTAAACCTGCTCAGCTTTAGTAGGACTGAATAGTACTGAATGTCTCACTGTGTGAAATTTATTGTTTTTACAATATGGGTTTGCTGCAGATTTCTCGTTCCTTCGCGTTTACTTTGAACGCTTCAACCTTCCCTTGCACGCAAGACTCTCACCAGAAGAATACTTAACTTCGTTACCATTCTGCATTTGTTGGGTCTTGCGTAAAATTGTGTTTTTGTGTTTTCTATTAGTTTGTAATTTGAAGTGTACCATCAAGACCACGAGGTTGCTCCCGGACACTAGAATAAGGAATGATTGCTTGATTGATTAAAATTATTATTATTATTATTAATATTACTATCAAGCAATTAATGATTATTTACTTCGAATTAAATATTTAATAATTAATTAATATTATAAATGTATCAGGGAGAAGCTGTGACTGTATATTTCTGAGTGCATATGTTGGAATCGCCATCATCACCAACATTGTTCTGCATCTGTAGTTGCGTTTGAGTTTTGAACTTCTTGTTTGTGGGCACTCGTTTAAGCATGAACTGTAGGGTGCTGTCCTACAAACCTCTTCTGGCTTTGACAGGCCCGTGTATCTGCCTTGTTAAATCCGTGTTCAAATAAATTTATTATTATTATTATTATTATTATTAATCTGTAAATCTAATTTTATAAGATCCCTCCTTGTCGTTTTATAGACCACCTTCAGAAAATGTATCTTCGTTTTTAAATGAGCTGCGCAGGAGTTTAGGAAATGTTTGGTCTACTGATCAGCTTTCCTTTGTGGGAGACCTAAATATTGACCTTCTCAAGCCTTCAAAATCTATTGTGTGGGATTATTTAAATATCCTGGCAGACTACGGTGTTGAAAGTATTATTAACGCTTCCTCTAGGTAAGAATACTCATCTGACAATCTAGTTATATCTTGCATTCATCACGTAAACATTAGGAATTCAGGAGTTTCAGTAATGTCAGCGGCAATTGCGCGAAAAGGGAGACAAATACCTTGTGGGATGTCGAATTTTCTTCGATGTCATTTCAGACACTCCTGAACATGGGAGTCATGCAGCAGCAATATTCGATTCGAGTCGACTTGATATCTTAATTTCTAAGTATGACTAAAATAAGCGTATCGAAAATTCCGAATATTATGGTGCCTATGCCAAGTTAGTTGATCTAATCGTAAATGTTAAGGAAATTAGCACGAAAACTATTAGGATCAAAAATGTCAAACAAAATTAACCTTGGTTAACCGCTGACATTCTCTCAGTGTTAGAGTAAAATACGTTTTATGGGCGAGATGCCGTCATTTTCCACAGAACAGAGTTAAAATTACAATTTCAGAGTCATATAAATTGTACAAATGCGCGATTTCTGTGACTCTGGCGTTCAAAGAAACGCTAACATTTCCAACAAAAATATTTCCTTCGATACGTCGGCAATCGCGAATACTTTTGATCGCATCTTTGCTTCGGTTGGGGGTGTGTCACCCGACGATCTTATCACGGCCATTAATTTGCAATATTCCATTTGTCATTCGCCTTTCGGCCCAAAATAACTGTGGAAGTTTTAAGTATATTTTATTCAGCTTTAAGCCCAACAAGGCACCTGAAGCGGACAATATTCGTCCTCGCGACTTACGGTGTAATTTTGATGCTATGAGTAATATTTTATTATATATTTTAAACGGTACACTCTATGAAACAAATTGTATATTCTTACACCTCTTTTCCTATATACGACACCCCAAAACATCAGTTCGACGTACAACGGGCTGACGTCGAACCGACGGTACCAACTTTCACAAGCGGCTTGATAACCGACTGGTACAACTTATTAAAATAGATAATGTACGTGTCGCTGACTATGAAAAAGAGTAACACAGTTTCTTGGCCCTACTGCAAAACGTCAGTGTTTCTTTCTTGTTGTAGTCTCTGATACGTACTTCATCTGTTTAATAAAAAAATATATCACCGTTCTCAAGCCGCTCGTAAAAGTTGGCGTCGTCTGTTCGACGTTAGTGCGCTGAAGGTCGAACTGAAAATTTGGGGTGTCGTGGCTGTCAGAATATACCTTTTTTTTTTTTCTGAGAGTGTATTTTCAGTTCAGGGATCATTTCTATTGGGCTTAAAAGTGCTTTCGTAAGACCAGTTTACAAAGGGGGCACGTAAAACAACGTAGAAAGCTACAAGACGATCTCCATTCTTCCGTGCTTAGTAGCATTACAACTTGAAAAACACACTTTGGAAAACTCTGACAATTTTCTTCGGTAAGTTTAATTTATTAGCTCCGTCGCAGTATGGTTTTATTGCGGGATGTGGCAACGAATGTTTACTGAAATACCTGGTAGATTCATTACGTAGCACGTTTGAAAAAAACAAATATGCCTACGCTCTGTTTGTATACGTTGCTAAGACGTTGGGCTCTATCAATCATAAAATACTTCTGAAAAATTAATAAGACAGTGAACTGGACCAGTTAGTTGACGTTGCACATGATGGGGATAGCAGCTCAGAGAACACGGACTATGAAGAGGAACATGCATGACAGGACAATGCTGTACTCGCAACTGACACGCTTCACGGTTGGGGAGAGTGGTCCTGTATTTGTGTGCGATCTTTAAAGATACTGTGTATGTTTTTTTCTATCTTTGTTTTCTTTATTAATATTCTTCAGTTCCGAGTACAGCATTGTCCTGTTGTGTATTCTCTTCGTAGTCCGTCTTTTTTTTAGCTGTTTTCCCCACCATGTTCTGAAGAAGCTTTTTGTCTGCGGTTTCAGAGGTCCTTTTTTCAACTTCAAGATTTTCCAGCAAACCGGACGTAGCATGTTTCAGTTTGCAATACCATGATTGCCAAAATTTCCTTGAAAGCAGGAGTCCAACTGGGTTGTATTTGATCCCCACTTTTGTTCAATTTTTGCGTAAACGAGCTCGCGAAATCTGTCTCAGAATGGCAAATATCTCAATAAGCAGATGATACGCTGTTAATGTCAACGCACACAAATTATAACGGTGCGATTAACATATTGCAAGCCAATACTACCCCGGTGATAAACTGGTTTGACGAGAATCTTATTAAAATTAACATTCATAAAACAAAACGGATGTGTTTCAATAGTCCCTTAAGACGTATCATTTCCCACGTTCATTTTGTGCTACACTCGTCAAACCGTACGAGCTGCAGATGTAACCCTTTCGAATATGTTAATTCGAATACGTATTTAGGAATTTATCTTTATGTGATATGGTCCAGACACTTTCACCTTAGTTACGCAGCTAAAAAGCTTCAAAAGTGTTTATACCAAATATAAATAACTACTGCGCTCGTTTTATGTCCCTGGACTTTTTAACGGCCTCTCCAATGTCATTTTTAGATTAAATTAAAAACGTAAACTTGAAATAAAAATTTTTTTCATGCGATGTTCTGTATTGTGTTTTCTGCCTATGTCGTTGTTGATTTTCCATGCCATTATGCGTGGTGGTATATGCTATTTTTTGCGTTTTTTCTTTCTTTTTTAGGGTTAACTGCAATTATTGTAACTTGTGTTTGCTGTTATGTTATATTTATATATAACTGTTTTTCCTTTACGTCGATGCCGAGTCTAGTGCTACAAGCCGCTTTTGTCATTTAACGGACTCGCTTTCTTTTGTATTTATGTTGTTTTTTTTCAAAAATATTACTATTATTATTCTTTTATTATTACAGAAACAATATAATTCTTTAGATAACCGATAATAAATGACTCGAGATTTCAAAATAAAATCAAGAAGATTGCAAATAAACTTGCTCAGAATATAAAATTTGGAAATCAAACGTTTTAAAACGCATATTTGTTTTTTCAGCAATTAAAAAGTGATTACGGTCATTTCAAAACAAATTCGTGAGAATATTTTTTTATTTGGTGACTCAAATTACCGCGTGTTAATACAATTTTGAACTCTAGCAGCCTAGTACGTCTCTGGAGTTTTTATGATAAATCCTAATGCACATACATTTCTAACCTAGAGCATTCAAACTACGAACTTGGGGAAATAGGTAAATTCTATAGCCCTCACCCCGCCCCCTCGCTCTCAGGCTATGGGAATTGCAGCCGCTATACTTACCCCAGGTCTAGGCTCCATGTTCTACTGGTCGGAGAGAACGATTAAATTATATGTAGCCCATCTTTTATATTTTTATTCAAACACAGTGAACATCAAGAATAAGAGCCATACATTTTTTGAGTGCAAAAACAAGCCGATTTATTTTAATTTTATAAAGAGCATCGTACAAACACGAAGGATGACCATGAACGTATATACTGATGCCGTTCAGCCTCACGCTCATTCGTCAAATAAAGAGCGTCCCTCCAGGATAACCATAAAACAATCTGCTAACCACCTTTTCGAATGGCAGTGCATACCATAGCCAGTTACAGGTTTAAAAGAATATTTTGGAGGGAAAAGAGGGCTTGAGAGGAGGAAGCAAACGGAATGCTGGAGAGGAGAGGAGGAAACCTCCTCCTCTTTCCAGCGTTCCGTCTGCTTCCTCCTCCCCAGACGTCCTTCCCTCGAAACCTTTTTTTAACCTGTAACTAACTAGAGTCTTCATTTTGTACTTGCCCGCGTGAAACAGCAATAACTAGGCCTAATATCAGGATTATGTCACTGTGAACGATATAGTTCGTAGAAACTGCCCTATAGTTAAGCATCGTGGATATACTCATTGCACCAACAAGTGTGGGCGCCCAGCACAAATCTCCAGAGACGTCAGGTTGCCGGATGCGTCAGTGTAGGTGTGTCTGAAGACCGTTGCCATACAAACGCTGCCGCCATTAAACAAAGGCAGTAGTTCAGAATGGCCGAGGATGACTACCGCGGGTAAAAGTGCGGATTTCAAAATAAAAAAATGTCTTCCAAAATGTTTGCAGATTAACTTCGTAGATACAGAACAAGTATACTTTTTGTTGTGAAAATCCTGCTTCAAAGCACACGTAGATATTCAATCTTGACATACACATGCTCTTTTATTTTTTAAACGGTGAGGTGGCTGGACCGTTCAACATCTATTTTATTAGGTTTCGCAATTTTATTTTGATTTTGGTTTGTAAGTCTTTTTGTTTACTGCGGTCACTGACAGCTTAAAAAAAACTGGGGGCTTGGCGAGTCCCTAGCTTTTTATTATCAATACCGCAATCAAGTAAATTTAATCACCTGCACTTTTGCACCGCCACCTTGCGCCTGCTGAAGGAGTATGACTTTAGCCCAATGTTACTAAAACACTCAGTTGGGAAACTCGCCGTCGAAACTTGGGCCGCTGGCGTCCACCGAGACCGAGCTAAATACGACAACAGCGCCACTCTTTATCATTTGGCTGTACTGTGGTCACCTTGAGCTTTTACAAAGCATGTTTTTGAGTAAAAACAAACAGAAAAGACTCTTTTTGTATGAAATTAGTTGGAGTTTAGTACAAAATAATGGGCGCGTGATGTTTTTAAAATCTTTGGTTTGCAGGGTTTTGCGGCACAATTAATATTGCTTTTATACAACCACGCCTCCGCGGTGCTTTTAGGTAGCGCGTCCCGACCTAGGTGCATTTTAACTTCGATAGTAAGTTGCGGCGCGTCCGCTGGGGAGACGGGGGTGGCACCCCTGTGACCTCTTCCACTGTATCTGTTTCGACGCCAAAATGGCCGATTAAAGCCAAAATAGAAGTAACGTGCAGTTCCTCGATTGGCCGCTGCGGGAGAAATGGTAGCGTTGTGTTCGCCATTAGCTCGGTTCTGGAGGACAGATCGGGGCCACTTTCGCAGAGCAATCTCGATGGCAGTTTCCCAACTGAGTTTTTAAGTAACGTTGCTTTAGCCCAACACCGAGCTTCGCACACGCTCCAAATCTTTCACTAATTTACTACTTAGTGATGTTTTGGCGGCGCTCAGCAATTGTATATTTGGAACCATGTCATTTTTTAACCAATACAAAAGCCATTTCCCAACTTTCAGATCCGACTCGTCATGCCGATTCACCTGCTATATTATTTCTCCATGGCCGTTTAACTAACCTGCCCAGGCCGTATGTGTATAGCTCGCACGACTTTCTTTTTAAACAAATAGTAAAACCTGGAAAAAGGACGCTATTCAACTATGTTCAGATACGCGAATACATTTTATACAATAGGGATATTATGTTCCGCCGGAAACTACTCTTGTTAATATCACTCTGTTTATTACATTCGAAGTTATAATTAAAACAAACACGTTTAAATTTTTGCGTCAGAATTGTGTGCGCGTGGAAAGACTTTATTTCGTTATAAGTTTGACACAAATTCCTTCACCCCTTTAGTAGTTTCGGTAAAACAACTTCCCCGAAATAAAAATACGCCTATTAAAGTTAAAAGGACGGAAATCCCCATTTCGCAATACATTCCTCTCTGCTACATGAACGTAATCACCATTCCTAAAATGCTACGTATGTAGTATCCAAATGACCATAGACTCGATTCGAAGTTCTCCATTCTAATCACGTCTCCACACCTTCATTTATTCACTGAACGTATTTTCTTAATTTTATTTCTTGCTGCTTCGCGAGATGGCTGCCATTAACCTAAAGCTACGTTAGCGAGAAGAACGCGGCCAACCTCATTTGATAGGGAATGCTTGCGCAGCTTTTACTCGGTTAGCGATTTCGTGCCAGCTAAAGTAATGACGTTTGTACGGCAAAGAACTCGCAAAATTGAGATCTTGAACGTTCTTGGCTTGCACACATAACTCTGATAGTTGCGTCGTTACGATGTTACGACATCGAAATCCTTACATGTTTTTATTTGCGCGTTGCTATTTAGTACAGAACGCGTTTTATCAGCTGAATTGCTTGAGAAAACCGTCCCGAGGAAGCGTCATGAAGGACCATCACGTCAATTTTCTCGACAATTTGAGCGGGGAAATGGAAGACGTGGGAGTATGTCATGTGATCGAAAGCCCCGTGACGTTTAATTCACAACTAAATTTTGCGGGAAAATTGATGTCACGTGACGTGACCGCGTTATGTATTCTCAAGTCATGTGACTTCAATTTTTGTGAGGTAATTCGGATAGGTGGTTTGTGCTGGATACATTCCATGCCCCACAGTCTTTTTCAGCGTGATGAATCTTGTGTAGATTGTTTTAGGCCTAAAAAACCATGTACCATTAAAAGAATTATGACTTAGAAAGAAAAGAAAAAAAATCTCGAACTAAACCTGGTTTTTGGCCATATCATCAGTCACCAGAGCAAGTATCGCAGATAGGCCACCATTACTAAGAATACAATATAACCATCGATTACACTAATTAGCAGTCACTTAAACTAGGACGACATTTCTAAAAGTGTTTACGAGTTCCACATATTCGTTCATATTTGATCGCTTAAACAGAAGTGCAGTCACGCTGTAGAATGAAATGACTGGAATGTAAATTACTGTGTTGTAAAATAATGTTATGCTTAGGTTTGTGATAGAAATGATTCAACACTTCATCCAGCTAAAATTACGCCAGACAACAACAGACAAATTTCCGACTATGTCTGCCTTTATCTGTTCTATGTCCCTTCATTCGTAGAGTTACGCATTTTTTCTTGTTTCACTACCAGGTTCTTTTATATCACGGGAAGCTGCCGCGAGCTATCTTGCACAAAGGGCTCATATTTTCTTAAAGTGGTACTCTGCCGACTGTTTTATAACTACCAAAGCTAACCTAATTGCTTTAAATATCCGAGCCTTACTGATCTCAGCTTGCTCTTTATAAAGCTTCTAAATTTCAAAATACTTTTTTAAGGCGGAAAGTAACTTTCACCACAAAAATCAACATTGGATTTTTTTTCAGTATTTTTCGGTGGTTCAACGTCACTGGCGAAAACAGTAGGCAGTCTAAAATAACAATATCATGCGTTTTATTTCGTCGTAGCAGCGCAAGTGCTAAAGGAAGCTTCTAAACACCAACACGTTGTCACGTTGTTTACAAACAAGCCCGTGTTTGCACGGGATGCAGTGTACGCATGCGCGTTGCCGACAGCAGCGCCACCGCTGTGGCCGGAAGTCAGAAAGTTGAGTTGTCGAACAGCATTCAATGCACACCGAGGCCACTTTGCTGGTGAATATGGGCGCTTCTCCCGGCGGTTAAAGTTGCTACAAGTAAACTTTTGAGGTCAATTGAGCGGCTCCGCGGGGACAAGAAAAAAAAGGTACCTTGCTCTCCAGGAAAATGGCTGCCTTAAGTCTGCGTTCGCCTCGAATTCTCAAGTCCGGTTTCGCGCGCAGAAAGAGAGAGAGAGAGGGAGTGAAGGAGGCTCGAAATGGTAATTGGCATAGATCTCTGTACTCTCGAAGCGGCGTGTAAGTTTATTTCTGAGGGGATGTCATGTCAAGCGAGAATAAAAGAATACGGCAGGAAAGGCGTACCTGTGTTGAGCGGAATCGATCGGCTAGAAAGCTAGGTTATTTCTGCCCACGGAGCCGGTTACGTCACCTAAGAATCCGTCTTGCAGCTATTTTACAAACCGAAATGATATCCGTATTTACCAACAAGCAGGGCCAGATTTCGTGTCCGCTTTTGAGCAAGTTATTTTTCCCAAACTGTAGAGGTGTGGCTGCCGCTGGCGCCACCTTCTCAGTGTCGCCAGCACAGATTTGCGGTGAAACAAAGAATTAGGACCAAAACTGAAAGTATATTCGCTACCTTGAGAAAACAAGGTTATTTTTATTTGATATCGAAATCCCTAGCTCAGGCAAATGTATTGACGCGTTGCAACAATTTCAAAGCAAATCAATGATCATATAAATAGTAAAAATGTCCGAGTGTTCCTTCTAGGTTCATCTTTTACCGGGTCCATTTGTTTCCTGTCCTGGCTTGTTAGACATAACCACTAAGATTTTTCTGCATTAAAAAAAGAAAATTGAAAAAAAGAACAGCAATGATCTTTGTAGTCAATAGCCCTTTAGGATCCATCCTCGTTATAGGAACGTTCTTGTGGTGTCCTAACAGTGTAATCACGCGAGATAAAAAAGTGTTATAGGGCGATCCCATGTTGATGAACAGCATACTCTACTTCCGCTATTCGTTTACATGCATACGGTTACTTATTGGCGTCGTGTTTGGTGCGTGTAAAACGCTGGAACTGGCGAGAATATGCGTCTACGACCTGAATTAGAACGATTTGAGTTGCATAAATAGAAGTTTATTCTAATTTGATCTCCCTGGGAGTCACCTGGGAGACATTTACTCGGTCTTTTGTACAATAACTTGTAATCGGGCTAGTTGGTGAAGGTTATTAAGCGTGGTGTAAGGCAAAAAAAGTGGCCACACTGAAGGAGACACACACACACGCAGGTGTCATTGTGGCCGCCGACGGGTAGACTTCCCCCATGACCGGCCCACCATTGGTCGCAACGAAGACGGGTATAAAAATCGAGTACAAGATGACGCACTGTTGTGCCGCCGACTACTCGTGCAAACACGGTCATCATGTTGCAAAAAAAAAAAAAAAAAAAACTAGACCGAGCTGGGATACGTCGCCTCCGCGCATAGAAAGGCATACGGCGAGATTTCTAGTCGGAAGTATGCTTCGCATGGGACCGCAATATAAAATTAGCCAACGCCACTTTTTAGAGCGCAGCTCTTAGGGGCCCGTTTCCGGCTTGAGCGGCGTCGGCGTCGGCGTCGGCGTTGGCGTCGGCGTCGGCGTCGGCGTCGGCGTAACCGCGCGGTGCATCATGGGAAATGTCCCATAATGCACCGCGCGAGCCCCCCACCGGGGTCACGTGACCTCGTGGGGGGGCACGTGACCCCCCCGAGGTCACGTGACCCCGGTGCATTATGGGAAATGTCCTATAATGCACCGCGCCAGCCCCCCACCGGGGTCACGTGACCTCGTGGGGGCACGTGACCCCCGAGGTCACGTGACCCCCCGGTCACGTGACTCCCCTGAAGTCACGTGACCCCCGCCGATGTTGCGTGACCCCCAGACGTCATCGTCACTGATGACGTCACCGGCATCCACATCGCCATCGTCATCATCACTGATGACGTCATCATCACGGATGACGTCACCGGCATCCACATCGTCATCGTCATCATCACTGATGACGTCACCGGCATCCACATTGTCATCGTCATTATCACTGATGACGTCACCGGCATCCGCATCGTCATCGTCATCATCACTGATGACGTTACCGACATCCGCATCGTCATCATCACTGTTGACGTCATCAGTGACGTCACTGATGTCGCCACCGGCATCCACATCCTCATCGTCATCGTCACTGATGACGTCACCGGCATCCGCATCGTCATCGTCATCATCCTGATGACGTCACCGGCATCCGCATCGTCATCATCACTGATGACGTTACCGACATCCGCATCGTCACCGTCATCATCACTGATGACGTCATCAGTGACGTCACTGATGACGTCACCGACATTCGCATCGTCATCGTCATCATCACTGGTGAAGTCAGCAGTGACGTCACTAATGACGTCAGCGGTACCCGCATCGTCATCGTCACTGATGACGTCATCAGTGACGTCAGTGATGACATTATCGGCATTGGGGGTCACGTGACCCCCAAGGTCACGTGACCCCCCTGGTTAGTTTAACCCCCCCCCCCTTCCAGTGCCCTTCCCTCCTCCTCCTCAAGAGCTGCGCTCTAATTCGGCGTTACAGGGAGTTGTAAGCAGCTTTCATTTTTTTTCTCTCGTATTCCCTTTAATTTAAATAGAATATTCAATACACCTCACTATAGACCTATTTCTTTGACGTGCATTTGCTGCAAGCTAATGGAACATGTCATTCATAGTAATCTCATTGCTCATCTAAACGTCGAAAAGTTTCTTATTCAAGATCAACACGGATTTCGTACTGGAGCATCCTGTAACACAGTACTTATTGATGTCTTTCATTTTCTTTCTGGAGCCATTGACGCTAGAGACGAAGTGGATTGTTTGTTTTTGGATTTTTGAAAGGCATTTGACCTTGTAGATCATGATTTGTTATTTTATAAACTTAGCTTACTGTCACTGCATAGCAACGTACTGGCTTGGATTAAAGATTACCTAAGTGGACGGGGGCAATGTGTCGTGCTCGGTGGGGAAAATCTGAGTATGTAAAAGTCGAGTCTGGTGTCCCCCAGGGCTCGGTACTGGGTCCTCTGCTCTTTCTGATCTATATAAACGACATTATTTCTGGCATGCAATCGTATATTCGATTATTTGCGGACGACTGTGTTATTTATAGATTAATTAATGATTCTAACGATATTAATACTTCACAGAGTGATCTAGATAAAATTTCTGTATCGTGTAAAAATTGGAGAATGAACCTAAATGTTAAAAAGTGCGGGCATGTTAAATTTACTAAGAAAAAAAATCCCACTACTTCCGTGTACATGATAAATAATGAAATAATTAAACCTAGCTCGAATGTAAAATACCTAGGTGTTATGTTATCTAATGATTTAACGTGGACGGGACATGTTGAAATGATAGCCCTAAGGGCAATACGAATGCTTAATTTTGTACGGAGAAATTTTCGGCAAGCCCCGAGGAACATTAGAGAAATTTTATACTTTACATATACCCGTCCGTGTATGGAATACGCCTCAGTTGCCTGGGACCCACGCCAAAATTATTTAATAGACAAACTTGAAAAGATACAATATCAATGTGCTAGATTTGTACTAAACTATTACGACCTTGGAGCGAGTGTCACTAACATGAAACATGCCTTACATTGGGAGAAACTCAGTGAGCGTAGAAAATTGTTTAGGATGAAATTTTTAGATGATATCTACAACAATAGACTATTAATTAACAGAGATGCCTTTTTACATGAACCGTTTTATGTGTCCGAAAGAGCAGATCACCCCAAGAAGATTAGACCGTACTCTTGCCGCACCGACACCTTTGCTTTTTCCTTCTTTCCGAAAACCATTGAAGAGTGGAATAGGTTGCCGAAAGATGTGCTTCCGGCAAATTTGGTTTTTTGAATTTTCAATTGTGTAGTGTTTTTATAGACAGTATGTTTTTATTTAATTTCATTATTGATCCATAGAAAGTGTTTTGCTTTTTTTGTTTGTGTATTACTTATGTTCTAGAACAAAAGTGTTTGTATGAAACCCACCCCCTGCAATAATGCCTCACGGCGAAGCAGGTTTTTTTCTGTAAATAAAAAAAAATCCCCAGGGTAAGGCAACCTTTTTAGAATTCTGAATTGCCTTCTTGGCGATACATAATGCGTGCAGAAACATCTAGTCGACCACGAGGCTTAATAGGTCCTTTTAAAAGCTGCGCGCCACCTTGAGGCCGCTCCGCCCTTTATCAGAGTCCACCCTTGGTTGGGCAGGTACGCTGAGCATGTATGGGACACGAGGGCTCTGTGAGGGCACTGCGAGGACTGGGATTCACCGAAACGCTTGGTTCCTAAAGAGCAACAAACGTCCATATTGCTGTTCTTTAATTTTTTTTTTTTTTTACATTGCGGGGTAGAGCTTTTTTGATTTGTATCAAACCACCTGAGGGCGGTCGGGGTTCGCTTCGTAGCTTTCGCTCCTGCCACCGTGGGACAGTTCACGCATCGCCCTGTGGTCGAACACTAATGCACACGGATACCGACTACGCTGGAATGTCTGCTGTTTGAGGCCGGCCTAGCGGTAGATGGCGGTTCTTATTCTTTATTTGTTCAAAATTTGCACTCGTGTACTTACCGTTGTCCTGCGAGGCTGATCGCGTCCGGATAGGGATAAAAAACGTTTGGAAGAATATTAGCAAACCCATTAAAACGTCAGCGCCTGAGGGTGTCAGAACTGCCATATACAGAATCGTCGTTCCTTACTTACAGACTTTCTCTAACTATCTGCCCTTCATCATCGCGCCTCTCCTAAATATTAACAAAACAATATAGAAGAAACAGGCGTGAGCGCATCTCAACGAAACTAACGAAGGAATATCTACTCAAGAAGCCGGATGAACATGATATATAAATCATTTTAATTGCATTTAACTTGTAATAATATTAAAAATAATAATAATAATAATAAGAATAATAAGAATAATTTTATTGCACAAATATAAATACAATATATACAAATGCGGGTCCGTCAAAAGCCAATAGCGGCTTGTGGGACTGGACCCGGCAGCGGCGTAGAAAATACCAAAACTATTCACATGAAAACAAAACAAAAGCCATGAATTATTTGAAATGCAAAAAAGAAAAAAAATATTAAAAAATCTGAAAAAAAAAAAAAGAATACAAGCGAAGAAAACCGAACACCAAGAAGGATCTCTTAAAAAGAAACAAGGTCACTATAACACTGAAAGAACAACTATAACACTACAATACTGAATGATACAAATAAAGAAAACCGTACATCATCTAGAATGTCTTGGAGCTACAAAGACAGGGTCAATCAAAAAAGCAGAAACACGACAAAAAAAAAATAGTACTTAACAGTCACTTGAAGGAGCTAATATAGGGACAAAAATAAGTATTTAAAAGTTTAGCATATTGCTTTTAGCTGTCTCTTTAACTGACGTTTTGAGTTCAACTCTAAAAAGGAATCGGGTAGGGCATTAAAAAGTTCAGGCACATAAAACGAGCGTAATCGTTTTCCGTACTTGGTATAAACACGAGGAACGATAAAGCGTTCACAGTTCCTTAGAATACGCTCGGAAACACGGGGGGTCTTAAAGGTGGTAATCCAATAATGCTTTATAATGACACTTCTTTTAAAAATAGCTGAAAAACGCGGCAAGCACAAAGATAAAAACAGTTCGTCACTTGGAGTATCGAGAGGAGCGTAAGCTACGCCCCTCAGAATTCCCCTCAATATGCTATCAATTTTATTTTGCCAAATCATCGAACAGTTTGCGTAGACTGTGATACCGTAACGTAAAACACCATAGGCTAAAGAGTTGACCACCATCTTTCGAACAGAAAAAGGAAGAAAGGATTTTGTGGAATATAACATGCATGATACACTTCGGAGCCTTTTAGCAACATAGCTAAGATGCGAGTTCCAGGACATGTCACTATCAAAATATAACCCCAAGTATTTCGCTGTGAAAACATATTCAATAGGTGAGCAGCTGCAGCTAGCACACTTTGACGTGTGGAGCACAAATGGAAAATCAAGGCATTTATGTTTCAATGGACTGCAGAAACACATCAGTTTTGTTTTTTGAACGTTAATTTTGATAAGATTCGTTTGAAACCAGTCCATTACCTTTGTAGCGTTAACTTGTAACAGGTTAAGTGCACTGTGCAAATTTATATGGCGGGAAAGTAACAAAGTATCATCTGCGTATTGAAAGATGTCACCACCTGACATCGCCTTAGCAAGATCGTTCACATACAGATTAAACAGTAGAGGAGACAACACAGAACCTTGAGGAGCTCCGGCTTTAAGAAATACTTTGGCGCTCTGGGTATTGTTAACAGAAACCCGCTGGGTCCGGTTCGTCAGAAAGTCTTCAAGTATATTAAAGAAAGGACCCCTAAACCCGTAGTCAAATAACTTTTTGATTAATATTTTGTGACTAATGGAATCGAACGCCTTAGAAACATCTAAAAAAAGAGCGCAGGCATATTTGTTGTTTTCCAAAGTGTCGTGTACCTTATCCACAAAATCTTCGAGAAGTGAATCCGTGCCACGTCCCGGGATAAAACCGTGCTGAGACGGCGAAAAAAGATCAAACTTTTCCAGGAACGCCGTCATTGCTTTTAAAAGGTGCTTCTCAAGTATCAAAGATAAACACGAGAGAATAGATATTGGTCTGTAACTTTCTACGCTATCATGCTTTCCTCCTTTGTAAAGCGGTCTGACAATGGCACTTTTTAGCCCAACTGGAATGACCCCTGAGCCGATAATCCCATTCATTACGTAAAGCAGAACACCAGACAAAACGTCGAAATTTCGCCGTAAGTCGCTGATGCGAATATTATCTGCTCCGGGAGCCTTGTTAAGCTTAAAACTAAATACAAGATTACGCAGATCCTGCGGTGTCATGCTTGGCAAGAACGCTGAGGCCGAGCAAGAGCGGTTCAAGTTAATAGGAGTGATATTTTCGTCGTTTGATTCACCTGACACGGAAGCAAAGAAGCAATTAAAAGTGTCAGTCGGTTCCGAAATGCTTGGTAATTGCGTCGTCTATCGAAGACTTGTTTGAAACTCCTTTAACTTCATTTACCAAAGCCCAGGTTTTATAAATATCAAAACGTGATCTATGAAACTTATTTTGAAAGTGCTGACGTTTTTTGCAGCGAATTATGGCATTTACACGATTTCTACAACTTTGGCATTGCAAAAGCAATTCTTTATCGTTCGGGAACCGGCGACATCGTGCCCATAACATATCTTTCTCTTTGATCGCAGATAAGACGTCTGTGGTAAGCCAAGGTTGATTCTGCCTGCGTTTTCTTACAGTTATTGTTTTTACGCTCATGGATTTGAAATCCGAAAAAATATCAATTAGCTTAAGATACGCATCCTGGTGATTAAAATTTTCAATAAGTATATTCCAATTATAAGAAGAAATTAATCTATCAAACTGACGGGAATCCACGATTGTTGTTTCTTTTTGCTGTTGTATAGGTTTTTCTGAAATACCACAAAAGTTAATGCGACACGCTACGAAGTAATGGTCCGCCAATTTTCGCAAGATTACTGCCGATGTTACAGGTATACCAGAGTTTCTAACGTTCATATGATCAAGGCAAGACGAAACCAATTTATCGGACAGGTGTTCCTCTCGTGTCGGTACATTTATTATGCATTCGATGCCGTAGTTAGCGAGAATATTTAAATAGTCACATACGAATGATCTTGAAGGCTTCATTACGTCAATATTTAGGTCACCCACGATGTAAAGTTTACTGGTAGACGCTATACTTTCTAAATTAGTATTTAACTCCTCTAGAAATTTGTTCACATTTTCTGAAGGTGGCCTATAAACCGAAAATAGAAATATTTCGAAATTATTTTTATTTAACTTCAGCGAGAGACACTCGGCATGATTAAAGGAGACCACTAAATCTACTACTGACCATGTTTTGTTTACATACACGGCTATTCCTCCTCCCCTCCCTGCGTCACGCGTCAAAAAGAAGCTGTCAAATCCCGGTAAAGAAAACTGATCCTGTGAAACGAAAACCTCCCGAACATTTATTTCGGTTAAAACGAAAACGTCGACAGAATTCTCGACTGCTCGAGCAATCAACTGAAATTCATCCCAATATTTTCTAATGCTTCTTAGGTTAACATGTAGTACAGTGAGCGCACTAGCACTAGGCGGGAAAAGGTCAAGAAACGAAGGAAAGCCAGAAAGTACTACTGGGTTTTCCATTATCATACTATTTTTTGTAAATCCCTAGTGCTAGATATGCGCACTGCCGTCGAGTTTTCGTCCTTTTTTCCAAAGATAGTAGCGTTCTTCACCCAAACAAATTTGTAGGATTTGTCCCTGCCTTTGGTTCTGGCTTGCCAGAACAGGTCCTTGTTTGTTCTTGTCAAGTTGTCGTTGAAATAAATCTTTGAACGGAACTCTGACCGAGGTAGCATTGCCAACTTCTTACGCGCATTCATCCAGCGGTCCTTCGAGGGAACCGAGGTGAACTGAACCAGTATGGGAGGGGCCCCCTCGCGCCTAGAGCGCAAGCGGTGACAGACTACCACATCGGCGGGGTTAAAATCCGCGATGTTCAGTTTGTGTGCAAGGTCGATGATGGTGGCCCCCAAGTCTTCCTCATTCACGTAAGAAATACCATATATTTCCATATTGCATCGTCGGCTATACTGTTCCGTCGAGTTTATGTTTGTTTGTACTTGATCGATCATAACGGTTTGCTCAGACACGGTGGCCTATAGAGCTCCAACTTCGGTTCTCAGTAGTTTAACTTCTTTATCATTTTCTGTCACAAGTTTCATGGTAGATTCATACTTCTTCACAGATTCTTGGAGGCTCCTGATTGTTTCTTTCATCGCATCTACTGATGGCTTCAGGGCAAGGAGCTCTTCTACAGTGGCAGGAAGATCTGAGAGTCGATCAACGTTTGCCTTTAGTGAATGATGAATTTCGAGCTTGGCGTTTATTTCGGCTAGCGTCGTAGGGACTATTTCGCTAGCAGCTGGTGTCAAAAGTTCACTGGAACCTCCGGCACTCATCCTGATTTCACGATGCCTGCACGTACGGCAGTTCCATTTTTCGCGTTTGGCGGTGCCCATTGATTTGAAAGTTCTGTCCGCGATTCCAGCGCACGCCTCAAGATGGTAAACATGACTGCAGGAATAGCATTTCATGAAACTTCCATCACCCGGCACTGATTTAAAGCACACAATACAATCAGTGTCACTTGACTCAGACATGGCTCGTTCAGCTGCAAAATTTGATAACACAAAAAATAAAGATACAGAGATACAAAACGCACTTGTTGCAGTCGACGGCAAAGTTGAAGATAAAAACTAATGAAGCATGGTTACAAATACAGATTCTCACCTGCCGAAAACGACACAGTTAGTATCGAGCCGATGACGGGCCGCCGACTGCGCCGAAGGAAGCCGTGGGAGCTGTTCTTGTAGCGTCGGATCCAGTTTCCCGGATGACGGCTCACCACGTGGCAGCAACAGCGTAGTCGACGAAAAGCTGCGTCAGGTCCACTTCATCTGGTACTGTCCGGGTGCGAAGATGACGCGCCCCAAGTCCAGGAAACGCGGGACTGCTTTGCCCTTAATAATCATAATAATAATAATAATAATAATAATAATAATAATAATAATAATAATAATAATAATAATAATAATAATAATAAATTTTTATTGAAACACGCATTTAACAAGGCAGATACACGGGCCTGTCAAAGCCAGAAGCGGCTTGTGGGACAGAACCCTACAATTCATGCTTGAAAGAAACAAGAAGTTCACAGCTCAAATTCAACTACAGATGCAGAACAATGTAGGTGATGATGGTCATTCCAACATATGCAAACAGAAACATGCAGTCACAACTTCTCCCTAATACCTTGAAGTGATTCTTTCAATTTTTTTAGAGAGTCCACAGCATAGATATCATCTGGTAAATTGTTGAAAATAAATGGAACGTAAAAATTTCGCACTCTTTTTCCGTACTTTGTTTCTACGAAAGGCACTTCAAACCGCTCAACACGCCGAAGAGGTCTACATAAGACACGAGGTACCTTAAAAGTATCGCTCCAGATGTATTTTAGAACAACCGTGTGTACAAGTAAAGGATAAAAAAAAAGGCAAACCCAAGCATGTTAGCATTTCTTCTTGAGTTTGTGACGTTGCACCGTACATTATGCTTTTAAATATTCCTTTTAAAACTGAGTCAATTTTTTTGCCCCATAGTCCTGGGCTGTGACCAAAAATAGTTATTCCGTAGCGTAATACACTGTATGCTAAAGCGTGAGTTATTGTCTTTTTGGTTGAAATGGGTATTAGAGATTTGGCATTATACAGAAAACAGATACTTTTCGCAGTTTTCTACAAAGTTGTGATAAATGGGCTTTCCACGACAAGTCACTCTCAAATTGTATTCCTAGATAAATAACTTGATCAACATAAGACACAGGACGACAGTCGCAAGGTGTACACCGAGATGTATGCATATAAAGTGGATAATCGGTAGTTATAAGTTTAAGTGGGTTATGAAAGCAAACAAGCTTAGTTTTATGTATATTGATCGTGAGACAATTAGCTCTAAATCAGTCATGTAGGTGACAAGTGTCATCTTGGAGTAAAGTGATTCCTGCAACATAATCAAGGTGTTGCGATAGCAATACCGTGTCATCAGCGTATTGAAATAATTTACATGAGGAAACTGCCCTGGACATATCTTTTACAAAGATGTTAAAAAGGAGAAGTGACAAAACGGATCCCTGAGGAACCCCAGCTTTTAAGCTAACTTTGGAGCCTCGGATATTCGCTATGGAAACTAGTTGTGTCCTTCCCGACAAAAAGTTCTGAAGTAGTGAAAGGAATGGGCCGCGGAATCCAATGTTTTGCAATTTAGTTAGTAAAATATTATGACTCACGGTATCGAATGCCTTTGCCACATCAATAAAAAGTGCGCAAGCAACCTGATGCTTCTCAAAGGTATGATTCAATTCATCAGCAAAGTCTTCTAGAAGTGGCTGGGTCCCACGTCCACTGACAAACCCATATTGAGTTGGAGATAGAATGTTAAAGCGGTCAAGAAACCCCGTCATAGATTCAAGGATATGTTTTTCTAAGATCTGTACTATACAGGGTAAAATAGAAATTGGGCGGTAATTGTCAAGCTTCTTGCGCTCTCCTCCTTTAAATAAAGGCTTTACAAGCGCAGTTTTTAAATCATCTGGGATAATCCCTGAAGAAATAAAACCATTTAACATATAAAGAAGCACGTGTTTTACAGAATTATAATTGCGTTGCAGGTCTTCTGCACTGATGCCATCTATGCCAGGCGCCTTGTTTGTTTTGAAACTGAAAAGCCGAGTTCGTAGATCAAGCTCGGTCGTTTGAGGAAGGAAAGCCGAGGAAACATTAGACTCTAGATATTATGTAGAGAACGTAGCATCGTTAGGCGCTACTCCAGAAAATTTAGCAAAAAACTTGTTGAAATCCTCAGCCACTGTCGTATTAAGATCAAATACTTTCTCAAGTGAATCATCAATGGATCTCCTAACACCCGAGCCACGCAACTGATTTAGTAAACGCCAAGTTTCACGAATATTTGACCTTACCTTAAAAAATCTCTCTCGGAAGTATTTCCTTTTAGCGCACCGGATAAGCGCATTTACACGATTTCGCGTAGCGCGGAATTCTATTTTTAACTGAACATTTTTAGGAGAACGTCGGCATTTAGCCCATAAAGCATCTTTATACTTAATGCATGACAAGATATCCCCTGTTAACCACATTTGTGCATTTTGACGCCGCCTGACAGTAATAATCTTTTTGGATTGCTCCCTGAAACAGCCGAATTGATTTCTAAACGTACTGTAAATTTCAACGAAGTCTTTAATGGACAACAAACTATCCCAATTATAGGCCTTAACTAACTTATCAAACCTTACTTTATCTATTATTTCAAGTCTTTTTGTTGTTTCTGTTTTTGTTTTCACGCTAAGTTTTGATGTAAGTTGACACGCAACAAAGTAATGGTCCGCTAGTTTTTGTTCTATTACAGCTGACTACGCAACGAGATTTGCGGCGCGTACGCTAATATGGTCAAGACATGAAGCAACGAGATGATCATCCAGAAGTTCCTCTCGAGTCGGAGCTAGAATCAGTTCTTCTAGACCTAACTCCGCTAATAAATTCAGATAGTCACAAACAAGGAAGTTAATGGGCTGAAGGGTGCCAATATTAAAATCACCTATCATACAGATGTCGACGGACTGAAATTTACCAAGTGTATCTCTGAGTTCTTCCAAAAAGTTTAAAGCATTAGATGACGGAGGTCTGTACAGTGCCAATAACAACAACGACCACTCAGAATTCCATAACCTTAATGACAAAGACTCGCAATGAAAAAAGTCTACATCAAAGTTTTCAGTACACCATGAATCTTTAACGAATATCGCAATTCCTCCTCCTCGACCAATTGGTCGTGTAAGAAAAAATGATTAATATCCCGGTATCTGAAAGGCACTACAAAACTCTTCTTTAACACTGATCTCTGTTAGCACAAAAACATCAATTATTGACATCACACTGTTGATAGTTATTACAAACTGGTCCCAATATTTACGAATACTCCTAATATTTACATGTAATAAGCCAAGGGCAGTATCGTTGACTGGGCTCAAGAGACGTTGAAAAGAAGAAAAATCTGAACATCGATGAAACTGTACTTCCATTTTTCGAAGTGGTACTTATCTCGCCTTATTTTCAAGCCATTAAGAAACAAAAAAAATTAGACAATCTTTTCCAAGTCGACCATCCGATAGATGCGCACTACAGGCGAGCTTTCTGACTTCTTCGCAAATAGCTTCCCAGTTTTCACCCAAGTGAACTTATACTGCTTGACCCTTGAACTCTCACGCACCATCCGAAAGAGTTCCCTGTTCCTTCGCGTTAGATTCTCGTTCAGGTAGAGTTTTGGCAACGAACTGTCTGCCGCCAAGGTACGCAGCTTACCTCGTGTGACAAGCCACTGCTCTCTTAGTGACACGGATGCCAATCTAACCAGGACAACTGGAGGGCCATCGCGTCGAGAACGCAGACGATGCACTGCCACTATGTCGTTTGGCCGAAAGTCACCAAGGCCTAGCTTACACGCCAACTCACTGACAAAGGAGACTAAATTTTCAGTTGGGGATTGAGGAAGTCCATGTATCTCGATGTTTGAGAGACGACTGTACTGTTCACCGTCATTGAGCTCTTCTTGCAGGTGCTCGATTATCTGAGATTGCTCCGTTACCACTGTTTTCAGTGATGTGGTTTCGCTGCGCAGTTCGTTTATAGCTGCTGCGTTGTTCGTGGCTGTCCACAGCACAGAGTCGTTATTAGCCGAGAGAAAGGCGATGGACTCCTGAACCTCCGTTACTGCAGATTTCAGGCTCCCAACTACCGGCTTCAGCGTTAGCAGTTGGTTCATTTGGGTTGGCAACTCAAGGAGGGTGTCAACGTTGGCCTTGAGTAAAGTAAGGCACTCCAGCCTAGCTTCAAGAGATTGAAAATGTTCCGTAGTGGCAGGAGATGCGCATTGCGACAAATCTGCCTCACTACGAGACCCATCTCCGCTTTGCTGTTGTCTGCATACGCGGCAACGCCATGCCTTTCGTTTTCCAGCGCCCATGGTCTTGAATGTACTGTCTGCATTACCGGAGCAAAGCTTCCCCAGATGGTATAATGCTCCACAGTCGGCGCAGGACATGTGCCGACCGTCGTTCATAATCTTCTCCTTGCATTGCGCGCACTGGAGTGGAGGGGGGTTGTGTGTGTGTGTTTATACAGCCTAGAACTTGGTCTGCCTCACAGGGGCGACGAGTCTCCCAGCTGTAGATGAGAAATTTAGCCAGTGCGGTACAGCCGCTAGCCTGGGGTCTTTAACGTGCATCACGCAGTAGTGATACACGACCGCACGCCGGTACGATGCTCATCCAGATCGAAACGGGCAGGGGTGGGGCTCGAGCCCAGGATCCCTGGGTTCTGCAGCGCGAGCTTTCGCTCCACGTGCTCCGAGCTGGTGTGCGCTAGACCACTCGGCCACCGATCCCCCCACTGGAGTGGAGGGGACATTGTAGAAGCGTAGGAGTCGGTATGCAGCTCAGCGCGTCCGTGTCACTTGAGTTGGACTGAGGCGTTGAGCAGGGCGGCGCGAGCTGCTCGCTCACCGTGCAGATCGTCGTTCCAGGCGAGCTCGCGCAGGACGAGCGTTCCAGGGCCCGTTTGCTCAAAGCACTAACCGCGGCTAAAGTAAGCCGCAGTACCTAGCAGAGGGATTTTGAGATCACGTAACTGGCTCTGTAGGGATGCGGGGAAACATGGCGGTGCCCCAGTGAGTGAGCGCCGCTCGCTTTGGAACTAATATGTCGTTGTGGTTGCAATATCGGGCGCGTTAGTCAGCAACGAATGGTGCAGGAGGCTTTCGCTTTGCCTTACTCACTTAAACCGCAAAGCATGGGTAATGACATCGCCGCATTTTTTGGATAGTGTTTCGATTCTGGGCATTACTAAGCCTATATGAACGCGATAATTGTCGGCATGGCAACGTCTTTGGAAAGCGGATTGTTGATAGCACACAAAAGCAGACGGCGTCCCAACAGACCTTTTTTCTAAATTATCCAAGCACCGAGGTGCGTGCTACGACTGCAGTTGCACGCGTCGCACGTGCTGGCGTCTGCAGTTGTAGCCGTTCTAAAGCAAAAAGTATAAAACAATTTTTGCCTTGCACGCGTGTTCGTTAAAGCCTTATTATGATTTTTTACTTCAAATCTTTTATAAGAGGAAGGCCAGCGCGCGTGAACCGTAGAATTACACTTCTAGCGTTCTCCTCTTGATGCTTGGATAATTTATAAAAAGTCTGTCGGGACGCTGTCTGCTATTGTGTGCTATCAACAGTCCGCTTTCCAAAGACGTTGTCATGCCGACAATTATTGCGTTGATTTAGGCTTAGGAATGTCCAGAATCGAAACACTATCTAAAAAATGCGGCGATGTCATTGCCCATGCTTTGCAGTTTAAGTTAGGTACGGCAAAGCGAAAGCCTCCTGCCTTATTCGTTGCTGACTAACGCGCCCGATATTGCAGCTACAACGACATATTAGTTCCAAAGCGACCGGCGCTCACTCACTTGGGCACCGCCATGTTTCCCCGCATCCCTACCGAGCCAGTCACGTGATCTCAAAATCCCTCTCCTAGGTACTGCGGCTAACTTTAGCCGCGGTTAGCGCTTCGAGCAAACGGGCCCTGAAGGGACGTCTGGTGAAGCCGTGAAGCCGCTTAGGCCTACTTAGTGCGAGCCGGCCAGTGAAGAGTTAGGTCACCTGATTCTGACCAAGGCTTGTGCTTGCGGTGATGCCGGGGACTTCCTGAGTCACAGAGAGCTGGCTGGCGCCTTATGTTTCAAAAGGAAGCGAGTACAGGTTCAAATCAGAGCAGAGCTGTCGAAAAGGGACAACCGCTTTCGGGGACGATGACGATATAATATTAACAATATTGATATAATAATAATAATAAATTTTATTTTTACACACATTGGAATTTAAGTATTAAAAACGGTCGTATCAATGCCTGCAGAGGGCTAGTATGATGACGCCCATAAAAACTTCGAGACTGTTATTGTGATTCCACAATGTAAGACAGAAACTCGAACTATAAAACACAAAAAAGCACGAATAAAAAAAAGCAACAAAAAGCACGAAAATCGTTAAAAAACAGAGGGAAAAAAAGAAAAAGAAAAATTAAGTTAAAATTAGCTTAGCTAATTACAGTTCAAGCTCTAAGCATGCAGACACAGCAAAGAGTTGCTAGATGAAATCGAAGTTGGTGCACTTGAGTTCCTTTTTCAGTTGTTTCAGTTATGTAATATCAATGAAAGCGTCAGGAAGGGCGTTGAACAAACACGAAACGTAGTAATCCCTAGTGCATTTACCGTATCTTGTCGAACAAATTGGCGCTACAAAAGGAAGAACGCGACGAAGTATTCGGGGCGACTGAATGGTGTTTTAAACTCATTTTTCCAAAAGCTACGAAGCACTACCGTTTGTATAAAAAGAGAACGCAGATTAGACAATTGAAAACTTCGAAAAATATCACTCTTGCTGGAAAAGTTAGAATAATATGAAACGCTTGTCAGGATTCCTTTAAATAAATAATTAACTTTATTATAATATTAACTGGGTCATGTCGTTCACAAAAATATTGAAAAGTAGAGGAAAAAAAACAGAGCCCTGGTGCACTCCCGTCAGTAAAGAAAGCCGAGAACTTTTAAAGTTTCCATTTAGGACAAACTGGGACCTTTTAAATAGAAAGTTTTCCAGTAAGGAATAAAATGGGCCGCGAAAACCCAAGCGATATAATTTTGCTAAGAAAAACTGATGGCTGACAGTGTCGAAAGCCTTGGACATATCAAGAAAGAGGGCGCATGCCAACATATTACTTTCGAATGTTGAATATATGGAAGCAGAAAAATCATCAAGGGTCGGTGGCGTGCCTTTCTAAGCAATGAATCTGTAGTGAGTAGAAGAAAATATTTTGTTCTTATCTAAAAAAACTGTTCATTGTCAGAAAGAGGGGTTTCTCGAGAATTTGCCCTAAAATAAGTAGAATCGAAATAGGGCGATAATTGGCAACATTGGATCGTTCTCCTCCTTTCAAAAGTGGCCGTACAATAGCAGCCTTGAACTCATCAGGTATGCTGTCAGAATGAATGAAGCCGTTCAGCATAACGATATATATATATATAAATATATATATTTATATATTTTAAATTTATTTGTGAAAGAATAGCATAATCAAGGCACAGTACAGGTTCGCCACAGCCATCATGGGCGTGTGCGGCAGAACCAGCTATGTAATTGCATAAAAATGAGAGCATCACTTTTAAATAAAAAAGCTGAAATATCACAAAATTTTTACAGCAGTTCCAACTGCATACTCCCCCCCCCAAAAAAAAAAGCTGAAATTTCACCAAATTTTTACAACAGTTCCAACTGCATATCCCCCCCCCCCCCCCAAAAAAAAAAAAAGAAAAATTCTTCTTGGTCAGAAAGTTATTCTAAAAAAACACACACACCCAAGGCGCTGGAGTTACTTTTCGCCATTGAAAGTAGCAGAAAATGTTGTCCAGTTCTTTCGACACGGAAGATCTCGATGACTTCCTTTGTTCCCATATAATAATAAAAAAAAACTCACTCATAAAGCAAACTAAAACAGACAAAAAACACGCTTATTGTCGCAAAAATGCCGGGAATAAAACTGATTATGAAATATTCACAAGGGTTGGTCGGTCATATCAAAACGTCGAAGCGCTCAGCGCTTCGACGCACGTTCTTACCACACTGTGTACGGTAACGGGTAACCGGGAACAAGAAACTTCGATAATTTTCGTACTTGCCTCATATTCGGACGAAGAGTTTTAAGATGCTCCTTCCAGTAGTGTTCAAGTACGACTCATTCAAGACGCAAAGATTGCAGATCTGGCATGAACAAAGCCTTAAAAAGATCGTGATCTGAGGATGCAGGTGTATACTGAACATTCCGTAAGATTCCTTTTAGCATTGTATTTATCTTGGCCTGCCACACTCCAGAGCATTTGCCAAAGACTGTTACGCCATATCGAAGGGTACCACAAGATTATGTGTGGGCTATAATATTTTTGATATTAAAAGTTAGAAATGTTTGATATGATATAGTAAGCAGGAAACACTTCTTAATTTGAAAAATAGTTTTGATAGGTGCAAGTTCCAGGAGAGATCTGAATAAAACGTGATTCCTAGGTACTTCACAGTGTGTGAACAAAAAATAGGGACACATTGGCATGGGACACAGTGAGATGTATGCTGTAACAGAGGTATATTTAGGTCAACAACTTTAAGGGTTACTGTGAAAACAGACGAGCTTAGTTTTAGAAATATTTACATTAATTAGATTATTCGCAAACCAGTTCATTAGCTCTGAGGCACAGTCTTGGAGCAAACCCATTGCTCTGGCATATGAGATAGGGCTCGTCAGCAAAAGAGTATGGTTCGCGTATTGATAGATGGTACAGTTTGAAACAGATGAACCCGTGTCATTCACATAAATATTGGAAATTAATGGTGAAAGAACTGAACCTTGTGGAACCCCCGCTTTTTAGGAAACTTTGATGCTCTGCATCCCATTCATGCAAACAAGCTGCGATCGACCTTGTAGAAAATTGTTTACCAGAGATAAGAATTAATGGTTCAAAGAAACCGATAGAGAAATGTTTTTAAAGCAAAATAGAATAGCCCACCGTGTCAAACGCCTTCCTGAGTTCTAGAAAACATGCGCAGATAAAAAACTTGTGATCAAAACATAATTTAAATCGTCTGATAGTGCTTCAAAAAGAGGTTGTGTCCCACGTCCCGGCACAAATCATAATGGGATTGCTATATTATGTGTTTTTTTTTTTAATAAGACATAATTATATAACCATATTTTTTTCAAGATTTGAGCAAGACGCGGGAGAATAGATATTGGTCGGTAGTTATCAACCCGGTCACGTTTGCCTTCCTTGAAAAGAGGTTTAACAATAGAGGTTTTTAATCCTGAAGGAATAACACATGACTCTATTATTCCGTTAAACATGAGTAGAAGTGTGTCATGTATGTGCCTAAAATGTTTTCGGAGGTCGTAGAGGTGAGTTCTATCATACCCTTGTGATTTTCTAGGTTTGAGACTCGATATTATAGAGTCCAGCTTGATCATTGTCATGAGTAGAAAAATTCAGAAGCTAATTTGGAGTGTGACAAAAGACTGGGCGGTGTTGGACTTCGTCTTGGTTTGCCCGAAAATATGGCGAAGAAGGTATTGAAGGTGTTCGCCGTAGTGAGGGAATCGGATCCACTAAATTTGCGAGTCCGCGTAGTTAATTAAATCAGCGAGCAAGATCTAGCAAAGTTTAACTTTTAAGTGGAGAATAGCTTTTGAAAATGTTGACGCTTAGCCGAGCGAATAAGTGCGCTTGCTCTGTTCCGAACAGTTTGGAATCCAGCTTGAATGCTAGAGTTATGAGGTGAGCACCGGCTTCGTCTCCAGGCTATTTCTTTAAGCTGTATAGCAGGTAATATATCCTTATTTAACCAACGTAAATTTAAATTTGGTTGTTTGAGAAAAATAACTTTCTTTGGGGGCTCTGAAAATCGCTTATACCGCTGCACAAAACGGGGGAAAACTTCTGAAGGTGTAACAGATGGCTGAAAAGCATTCCGGACGTATTAGAGACAAAGTTGTCAAACATTTGTTGATTAACAATTTCAACCCGATGAATCTTGTTAGAAGCTGTAGTCGGCGTATCATGGGGGAATTCTAGATGGCATGCTACAAAATAGTGGTCTGATAATTTGTGAGTAATGACCGCTGCTTTTGTTTTGAGCAGTGCCGATCTCAGTTTGATGGCGTCAATAGACGCGATTACAAGTTAGTTTCCTAAAAGTTCCTCGCTTGCTAGGACAAAGAATGCTGGTTCAATGCCATGATCTGCTAGATGTGTCAGATATTCACAAACTGGAACCATTGAAGGCTTCAGTAAGTTAATATTAATGTCCCCGATGAGACATAAAGAAGCAGTTGTAGGCAAAGTTTCCAGACTTTCTGCAGGTCACAAAGAAAATCTGCAGCTTTCTCCGAAGGTGGTCTATAAAATGTAAGTTCACAGAGACCTTAGGCAGAAGCAATTATATGCCAAGCTTTTGACTCAGCTGAGTGGAATGTTAAGTGATCTTTCGTAAAAGATATCTTGTTCTTAAGGAATATCGCAATACCACCTCCGCGCTTATTTTCGCTGGTGTAGAATGCACTTTGAAGCCTGGTAAAGTGAATTGCCCTACTTTGTCTTGATGAATATTAATCTCTGTCAGAACAAAAATATCAGCATTTGGAAGGACAGAAATAATAGCAAGTTGAAATTCATCCCAGTGCTTCCGAATACTTCTAAAAATTACGTGGAATAAAGTAAAAGTATGAGACGAGGTGGGCTTGAATGTTTCTATACAGGAATCTAAGTTTTTTAGCTGGAAAAAATTAGTCATCGTGGCCAAAGCGATTTTATCCAATGCACCAACGTCAGGGATGCGAATGAGTTGAGAGCCCTGGCTTTGTATTGCAAAGATTTTACCGTGTCCGAGCCATACGAATTTTCAACCCCTTTCTTTTCTCCTTAATTCTGCCATCCAGAAAATCTTCCGGTTTGCTCCTGTGAGATTGTTATTGGCGTATATCCTTAAATGAAAATCTTCAGTAGGTAACAAGCCCAGGCGTTTGCGACAAGTAATCCAGCTTTCCTTGTGCGGGACTGAACTGAACCGAACCAGGATACGAGGCACAGCGCCAGGCTTAATCGGGAGGGGGTGAGCTGCCACTACTTGTGCGAGCTCGAAGCTCTCAACACTTAGCTGTTCGGCTAGGTGAGTCATAATATGTACAATGTTCTCGCGAGTCGAAACCGGTTTACCCTGTATCTCTAAGTTAGAGAGACGGTGTACTTGTTCGGATTCATTTTGGTCGAATTTTAATCGTTGGATTTTATTAAAATGTTCTCTAGTTCAAGTTTTATTCGCCTCAAAGACGTTCGTTCTAACGTATTGCATGACGGGGGGGGGGGGGGGATAGAAAAATACAAACAAATGCTATGATACAATGGCAATCAAAGAACTAAGGTTAAAAATAAAAACTAGAAACGAACTATACAGAATTCAGAACAAAGTTTACACAAAGTTTACACAAACCGGGCACAACAGAACTGGGGACACAGTGCGCAATTTATAGCAAACAGAAGCAGACGTGGCGCTGAATACATATCATAGTGCCAAAGCCGAAAATTTTTTGCGGAATATTATTTCGTTCTGTTCAGTGACTATGTCGTTTGGGGGAGAATTCCAATTTTTAATCAACAGAGCAAGAGGAGAGTATTTGTATCTATTAGTGGCGACCGAAGATAGGTGCACTTTTTAAGGAATGATCATGACCCAAAGAAATGTATGAGGCAGGCTTACAGTGAGTGAGCATGAATGATGGCATGTTGTAATGAAACTTATGAAAAAGAGTAAGGCGAGCGAATGTCCGACGTGATTCAAAAGAAGTTAAATTAGAAAGAACCTTTAGTTGGGAGACACTGGTTTTCGTACTGTAGTCTCGATGAATGAAGCGAACGGCTTTTTCTGAATTGATTCTAGCCTATTAATTAGGTAAAATTGATGAGGAGCCCATTAGGTGCTAGAAAATTCAAGTTTCGATCTAACGAGGGTTTTATATGCAGTAAGTTTCACGTCCTGTTGAGCAAGGTATAAATGCCTTCTCAGAAATCCAAGAGTTCTTAATAATGTGTTAACGATGTTTTCGATATGGGCATTGCAGGTTAGACCTTCGGTGAAAGTATGCCTAGGTACTTGTATGACTAAGTGGATAAAATAGGATCGCAAAAAATTTAGTACGAGGGAGCGTGGTGTTTTGAGGAATTTAAAAAAATAAGCTTGGTTTTAGTAACATTGAGGTTCATTTGTTATGTTAAGCACCATACACCCAAGATGTCAATGTCACGTTGAAGGAGCTCCGAACCGCTAGGATGAGAAATTCGGCGGTACAGTACACAGTCATCAGCAAAAAGCCTCACTGATGACGAGAGTAGTGAAGTAAGTTGTTTATATAGATAAGAAACAAAAGTGGACCTAAGAAGCTGCCCTGTGGAACTCCGTATTTAACTGTAATGGCGGGCGAGGACGTGTCACCTATACATACATATTGCTTACGATTGGTGGGAAATGATGAGATCCGGCTGATGATTTGATCATTTATGTTTAATTGAGAAAGCTTTAGAAGTAAGCGTTGATGAGGGACAGTATCAAAGGATTTAGCGAAATCAATGAAAATCGCGTCCGTAGTATAAGAGTCGTTAAAGTTATCGTGGAGATCTGTTACGAATTCAATGACGTTTGCGAAAGCCGTGTGGGTGAGGGTGAAGATAGCTAAAGTTGTTAATATAGTCCATGACTTGAGAGTAGATGACATGTTCGAATATTTTACCTGGAATGCTTGTCAGAGAGATGGGTCTGTAATTTGAAGGGTCGTTGCGGTTTCCATCCTTATGTACAGGGATGACTTTTGGAACTTTCTAATCTGGCAGTAATTCTGACAAATCAAGTGAAGCTTGAAAAAGGTGGCACAAAATACTTGGTATTTTTTCTTTGGTTATTTTGAGAACATTTGAGTTGATGTTATCGTCCCCTCAAGCCGAATTTGCATGCAAACGTTCGATGACGTCTACTACTCCGTATGGTGTAAATGTTGTGTCATCCATGCTCGTGCTGGCAAGGCACAACGTCTGTGGTAATGGAAATTACTCGTCCATGAACACTGAAATAAAGAACGAATTAAATATGGTTGATGAATTATGAGATGACAAAATGGTTCCACTACTGTTCTAAAGAATGGGTGAGAGATTATGTTTGCTAGGCGAGACCGCTTGCCAGAACTTCCTTGCATTAGTAAGCACCATGTTAGCCAGGTCGCGATTTAAAAATTTCAATCGACTTTCATTTATCTCTAACTTGTAAGTTTTTGTGCTTTCGTCATATTTAGACCACAAGTCAGGAGTGTCCCTTGACGTGGCTAAAGAAAATAACCGTTTCTTCCTGTTTAACTTTTTATGGTACTTATATTAACAAGGACTCTTTAAGTTCTTAATAATGAAAACCAGCGGAACACACTCCTTAACAATTTCGGTTATTTTATCCTTCAGCAGCGTCCAGTTCTCAGATACGCAACGAGTGTCGAAGAATTGTAGATACTGGCTTGAGAAAGAGTCAAAAGAGCATTGCAGCTTATTGGCGTTCACCTTGGAAAAGGTTAGGGATATTTTTCTAATGATATTCAGCTTAGCCGGAAAGAATGTAGAGTTGATAAGAACAGCGTTATAGTCGCTAATGGTTTCTAATATATGGCAGGCAGAAATACATTCAGGGTGTGATGAAAAGAGCAAATCAAGAACATGTCATGTAGTGACAATGTATATTCGTTGTTATCGCTATCAGTGCCTATCACCAACGCAAGCCGCGTTCGCTTATCATAACATGTGCAGATGTATATAAACGCTCATACGGAAATAACCGCTGTTCTGTTCCAACCGCGCTGTCTGAAGGATCTATTACATTGGCTACGAGGATGGGAGTGAAAAGATTTCACCAGTACCTGGCCGGAAGAGACTTTACCGTGGTAACGGATCATAAGCCGCTGTTGGGGTTGTTCAACACTGAGAAGCGGGTGCCAAAAGTGCTGTCGCCCAGGATGCTTCGCTGGATTTTGTTGTTGGGGACGTATAACTATCGCATTCAGTACAGGCGAGGCGAAGACAACTCCAACAATGATACACTCAGTCGTCTGCCAATCGTGGGAGACGAAGACGAGCCACAACCACGGGGGGACGTGCTCCTGCTTGAAGCTGTCGAGTATGCTCCACTCCAGGCGGCAGACCTCGCAAGGATGACCAAGGAAGACTGCATCTTATCCAAGGTCAAGGATTGGATCCTCAGTGGCTGGCCGTCAAGGCAACCGGACAATGCGTTCGCGCCTTACGAGGTAAGCAAGTCCGAGTTTTCGTTACATCATGATTGTATACTGTGGGGAAACCGTGTGGTCATACCGCAAGTAGCAAGAGAGAGGGTACTTCAGTTGCTGCATGCAAACCACCCGAGAATGAGTCCCATGAAAGCTTCAGCAAGAGGGCTTATGTGATGGCCAAAGATAGACAACCAGATTGAAGAATTTGTGCGGTACTGTCAGCCGTGTCAAACTAACCGCCAAGGCGACCCCAAGGCTCCAGTGCATTTCTGGGTCAAGCCAGATCAACCATGGAGTCGTTTACACATAGACTTCACGGGGCCAGTCAAGGGAGAAGTGTTTCTAATTGTAGTTGATGCGTACAGCAACTGGGCAAAGGTAGACATTATGCCATCAATGAAGTCTTCAGCTGTCGTTTTTAGCTTAAGGAAAATGTTTGCGACTCACAGGGTGCCAGACGTAATCGTCTCTGACAATGGCAGCATTCATTGGTGCTGAATTACAAACGTTCTTGAAATGAAACGGTGTTCGCAGCTCCTTATCATCCTGACAGTAATGGCAGGGGGGACGAACGGATGGTAAGAGAAGTCAAGGAAGCTCTGAAGAAACAGCAGGAAGGCACGACTCAGTGCAAGATTCCGCGGTTCTTGTTTAAACAACACACCATGCAGCATTCTGTCCGGGGAAAGTCACCGGCAGAATTGATGATGGCGCGAAGGTTGAGGACAGCCTTGGACAGATTTCACCCAGATCGTCAGCATGAAGCTGGGGTTCAGGCGTCGCCAACAAAGTGTTCTGCTGTGGGTGACGCAGTCTACGCAAAGATTTTCAATCCAGCACCCCGGTGGAAAGGAGCTACCATGGTAGAAGTGCGAGGCCCGGTGTTGTACACGGTCCAACTGGACAACGGGGAGCGCCATCACAGACACCGGAACCAGCTGAGACGAGCCTGGACGGCGCCTCAAGGGGACGCCAGCACAAGGGTGGACTACCACGTCAGGCTCCCACCCACAGCGGGACCCTCGCAGCGGTTGGAGGCGAACCCGGAGTCAGCAACGCAAGCTCCGACTCCACCACGAAGATCAACACGCAATCGACAACCTGTTGTACGCAATGGCATTAATGATTAAGCAAGCGTTCTTTATTGTTTTGTGCTTCTAATCGTAGCAGAAAGGAGGCTCATCTAGTGACAATGTATATTCGTTGTTATCGCTATCAGTGCCTATCACCAACGCAAGCCGCGTTCGCTTATCATAACATGTGCAGTGCATATAAACGCTCATACGGAAATAAACGGTTATTCTGTTCCAACCGCGCTGTCTGAAGGATCTATTACTTAACAGAATCACCTCGTGTAGAATTTAAAACAATTTCAGTAAGGTTGTACGACTGAGTGACTGCCAAACACTCTCAACACTCAGATGAATCACGGCAGCCTGCGCGAATCGAACAGTCACTCCAGCTGATCTCTGAATAGTTAAAGTCCCCGGCCAACACTACTGGGCATCTCGGATAACTACTGACTACGCAGTTTATGCACTCGTTAACTTTCTCACTGAACTGGCCAGAGAATAATGGTGGTCGATATTACACTCCAATGATAATGTAGGAGCATACTAATTTCACACAAATTCAAATTATCTCTAGTTCAGATGCGATTTTAAGGATGTCAGATGAGAGGACATTTCCTACTGCGATCATGACCCCGCCGCCCCTCGAATGAATTCTGTATCTACGGAAGAGATTGTATTCACCAGAAAAAGCAAGTCCCTCATTATCTATGTCCTCTGATAACAAGGTTTCGGTTCCAATGATTATATGCGGACTACACGTGTCAATGATTAAACAAACGTCATCTTGTTTAGACAATTTACTACGAAAATTACACAGTAAAAACGAAAAGTTAGAAGTAGAATTAAGAGATATCGTTTTATTTCGATGACAGTCAGAAGGCCGATATGGATGAGATGCAGTTTTGGTCTGTCATCGCGTACACTCTATTACACTGTTGCTGACATCATCATAAATAAAGCACTTGTTCCCATCAAGCATCTTGTCGAAGCGCAGCCTGAACGTGGCATACGTATTTTTTGCATACTCAATCGGGCGCTTTCGAGCCCAGACTACATTTCGGGTGTAGTCCTCGCTGATAGAAAATGTTTGTCCTTTTAGCTTAGAAACACTTAAAAGAATCGCCTCCTTTACTTTGAATTGGTTGAAGTATACTATAATCGGGCTTTGCTTCCCATTTTGGAATTTACCTAAACGGTGCGCCCTGTCGATCAAACTCGGCTCTAATGGTACTTGCAGTGACTCAGAAACGAGCTTCAGTACCGCAAGTTCAGACTCATGCCATGTTTCTGTTGGCTTATCGGCCAAGCCACAAAAGAGCAAATTATTTCTTTGTAGTTTGTTCTCAAGGCCATCTTGAGATCTGGAAATCGGGGTCGTAAGTGCCGAACTTTCACTCGCAGCAACTTTAAGTTGTTCCACGTCAGATTTTAGCTCATGCACCATCACAAGTTCCTCTTCTATCTCAGCCATCCTTGTGCCAATCGTGGCGAGCGCGTCATCAGCTTTCTTTTGTTTTAACTGAATGTCTTGAGTAGCCTGCAGAAGCGTCTTCTGCCCGGCTTCTAGTCTAGTAAAAAAAGCCACAACTTCGCTGTCTGCTCCTGGTACCCTACTCGAGGTAGCAACATATGACGTTTCAACCCCGTCGGGGCCGGGATTGGCTTCAATATCTCCCTCGCTCATTAAAAGTGATTGAATAACAGCAAGAACACTCGACGTATTATGAAACACAAAGCAGAGTACAGTATGCAAGACCATGGTGCATGGCACTTCAATGAAACTTTTCTAAATCGGTATTTTGAACATGATAAGTAACTAACCTGCAGAAAACATAAATGTGAGCTCGACATCCTTCCAGTTTCAAGCCCCGAGTGATGCGAGGGCGGTTGTTGCTCTTGTAGCCATACTGTTGCGTCAGGCGTCCCTTGTTGCCAGATGCCGATCTGCTGAAAGCGTAGCCGAGTGAAATCCGAGAAATTGCTTTCCCGGTCCGCTGTCGAAGCTGGTGAAGATATCGGCATGGCTTCCGAAGGTGAAGGCGAAAAGCACGCTTCGACGGTGAAAAGGCATATCTGTAGGAAACATAAAGGTGAGCTGGACATCCTTTCAATGCTAAGCCCCTGTTACGATAGCTCGTAATGAGGTAATTTTACTCTGCAGATCTTTGATGAGTTTGTCTTGTGATTGAGGGAAGTTCACAATTGTATCATTTTCATTCGAATAGAAATTAAGAGACGTCTGCATCTCATTGGTGGTGGTTTGCCTAGAGTCGACCGTTTCCTTTAGTAATATTAAAGAGTCGATCTTAGGGTGGAGTTCGTGAAGAGGACCCATTGCTTCCTTCCAGGAAAGAAGGAGATCGAGTTATTGATATTAATATTGTTATATTTGTTATTCCTGCATTATGCAGATGATATTAAAATATACCGAGAACTTCAAACTACCCACGACTGCGCAAGGCTACAGACCGACGTCAAATCATTCAACGTTTGGTGGAAAGAAAACAAGCTTCATCTTACTGGTTCAAAAGCAAGCGTAATGACATCTTCACGCAAAATGCAAAACGTGTGCTTCCCTTATCGCATTGACGGAGAATTATTGTCCCGTGTAACAGAAATAAGAGATCTCGTTGTTGTATTTGAATGAAACCTGCGTTTTGATGTTCGTGTGTGGAAAATGATTAGCGCATCCTTGCGAGCTTTGTAAGTTCTGTGTCGCGAGATGAGATAATTCACCAATCCATGCATTTTTATTAACCTTTAATGTTCACTCAGCTGTGCTCAGCTAGAATGTGTGTCGGTAGTGTGGAATAGCAGCTGTAAAATGAAATAACTTCGAATAGAAGGTATACAACAAAAAATATTTCTATTTTTAAACACCGGTGCTTGACAAGTGATGATCGTTCTTTGAATTACGAGGCTCTGTTGCGACCTATCAAACTACTTTTTCTGTATCGTCGCCGAGAGAAGGCGGACTTGGTTTTTTTTATTAGGACCCTGAAGGGGTCTATTGATTCTATCGCAGTTTCGCCGCAGGGTACCTGTAGTGGCTACAAGGCTTAATTCTTCGTTTTATATACACGTAACATTTAGTACCATATGCCCGATCCCCAGGTTATGAGAAAGTTACATCATGTACGCGGAAAAACTTGATATCTTTTATTCCAGCTCAGACAAGTTCGGTGATACCGATTAAAAATATTTTTGAGCTAATGCTGTCCTTAAAATTATTTTTTTCTTGTCAAGCATGCAATGCTTTGTTGCTTTAATTTTGAGGCTATAACAATCAGCTGTACAAAAATGCCAACGCGATAATCCTCCCTCTTTCTATGCGTGATGAAATATATTGCTTATGTGCTCTTGTCTAGTTGTAATTTTTTTATGTTTTACACGCCTTAATGTGTTTGTGCAACATATGTAGGTTTCATTTTAGTAAGTGTTTGAATATGTCAGCATGCCAGCACCAATACCTATGCATGTTCGTGGGCAACAAATAAAATTATGATTAATGATTGATTCACAATTATTATTAATATTATTATTCCTATTATCATTACTTTTATTTATTGTAGCCTAAAAATTGGAAGTCTCTATTAATTTATGAATTTCCGCCAAAAAAATAATTCCGAAAATAATATATGTGACCACACTGAAGACATGCTTATGAGTATTATTAGAAAACTCAAATATATATATTTGTATCAAGCGATTCGCTCATCAAACTGTGGAACTCAGAGGCCGAAATACACATGCTGAGATCTGGAGTGGCCATACATTTATACAGCGACATTATCCGAGAAAGGGGCGAAATCGTATACGGTTAAGGGATAACAAAGCAGACTTTGTTTCCCGGGGCAGGGGCGGAGGGGTAGAGGACAGCTTAGAGCCACAAAATAGGTACTGTGGAAGACTTTCTTTTTTCGGGCTCAATATTTCGCGAATTCGACGATATGTTGTTTTTAATGATAATTCAGAGGCTCGAAATTTCGCCCGTAGAGGTGGTATATCATTTTCGCGAATTTTAGTAGATTCGCGAAATTTAGGCAATTAGTTCCTCGCGAAAATGAAGTCGTTTTAATGCATAATTTGTAGATATAATCAACTTTGATATACATTATTTTGTTAAATTTATTGCAACCTTTTAGTAATTTGCGAACTTCTTAAGATAATCTCCAAGATAAAAATTACGCACTTTTAATCTTCTAAACCAAATGATTAAAAAGATATGTCCAAACTGAAAATCAAGAACCCTTCTTGAGCTTGCGACAGGATGGATAAAAAGAAACTCTGCTCATTACGGAGGTCCCGATTTTTCTACAACTGTCTTTATTTTTCATCTTATGGCTATTACATTTTATAGTAAGACGGTTCGTGACACTATAGTGCAGTCAAATTTGGTGTCTGACTGCGCTTAGAGAAGAGTTACCCTACCATGACAAGGCATCCTGTCTTGTGCCTCCTCTATGCAGGATTACTGTTTACTCAGCCAAAAAGATTCTGAAATTATTCATTCGTATCTGCTCTCGAAACGAAACTATTCACAAGTAAAGCATTGCATTGCAGTTCGAATATAACTCTACCGCACGGTTACATAGCCCACACTGCATTTTAAGTAGAAACGTTGTATCTGTGCATCGCAATTGGCGCACACACAGACACACACACACACAAATTTTGCGCTGCATTCGTTAAACTTGTGGGAAAAAGTCACCAGTTGATAAACGACTTTCAACGGGCACCTACAGTGAGAGGAATATGACAAAGTAATGTTTATTTGATTGTGAATCTGCCCAAAGCTTGAAGCAAAATACGCCAAAGCTGATATCATGAGGAAGTCTCCATCTTCGTGTTTAAAGTAAACTGCGCCGTTGCTTTAAATTTAAATTAACAAATAAAAAAAAACGTTTTTTTTTTGCAAAGCTGTTACCGAAATATTTTCTTTTTGTTATTTTAACGCTGTAAGTATACTTTTCCGGAGGTTCTGCCAAAGCATGTTTAAAAAACGGACTTGAAGTTCATCATTCAGAGGCAAAAACCGAGAGCTTTTCTGTTCCAAAGGGGACGTCACCTATAGTGCGCACGGTTTGTCTGATAACTTCAAAATAAGCACATAGAGAGATTTTTTTTTTCTATTCTTCCTAAAGTCGCATTCAAAGGAGGCCCGGGAATAGACGTCAAGGCAACGTTCCGCAGCCGTTCTCGCAAAGATCATTTTTCAAGCGTTAAAATCCTCTTTCGCCCTCACCCTTGCGTCAGCGTAGAATTGGTAAGAAATTTAGTGTTGTTTTTTTCGTGCGAAAGTAAAATAATCAAAAGGCCGCATATAAAGATCGAGAGAGTATGCGCGCTCCATTGTGCCGTCAGTAGATTTGGAGTTCGTCGTCTTTAAGCCTTCTTCTATTTGAAAGGGCGGCAGGGACCCACAGCCGTACTTTTCAGCTCAGTTTTTTTCCTGACAATTGCTTCTTCTAAACCTAAAAAAAAAAAAAATTGCAGGTGCAGTTTAGAATAAACTGGAATTAAAACGGCTGGTTCTTAGTTCTTTCTTTAGAGGAAGTGCAAAAAACGTGGTAATGAAAGTTTTTCTGACAAACGAAAACATAACAGCCGTTCATTTTAGTGCACAGTAATATACTCATTTAGATGTACCACATCGTAGCTCTCTAAAGGGACCTGTATGTTTGTATTATTCAAAGAAGTAGTCATTATCGCGTATATTAGGTAACTAAACTACCATCTACTGTTCCATTGCCTAGATAAACTCTTGCGTGAGAACAAGAAATATATTTATTTTTCTGATTCCAAATAACACAATAGTTTGCTTTTTTACGCCACCGTAAGACAGCATACTTGAAGAATTTGCTGCAGTGTATGGCTACTGCGCCGTGATCTCTCTTTTGCAAAGTCGTCACCATAATTTTTGTTACCAAGATCCAGATGATTCTAATCCATCACCAGAAAGACAACAACCTGCTTATTGTCGCTATTCTTTGATGGTGCTACATCAAGTTGACCCCCGAAACGACTTGTCTAGGTTGCTTTCGTGATTCCTTGGTATATATCGTTGTATGCATTTAAATAGAAATACTAAAACATGACTTTTATGTCTAAAGATACCTTCAGCCTCGTCATTTGCGAGTGGCTATTTATTATATATATTTTTTTTTCAATATGTATTTATACTCACCATTTATGCCTTACCAACGTCCGCAGAGCAAGCTACAAACCATCTAAACCAATTCTATGCCGAGAAAGTGTCAGGTGGCGTTTAAAGAGCAGTAGCAGCAACGCGCGGGGAACGGAGTCACGTGAAACATTTACTGCGCTGGGTTGGGTTGGGTGGAATGGCTCTTAGGGTCCACTGTGGTTCAACCTCAGGTGAAAAGGAGTAGATTTCAAGTTTACTTGCTGAATGGCGCAGAAGTAAAAATTTCAGTTGTAGGTCAGCGCTGTGTCTGTGTTTTCCTTTAATTGGTCCTTCGTCTTTTTTGCGCTGTTTTAACCCATTCAATATGACCCCCAACCAACTCGCCCACCTTTACAACCTGTTGAAGTAGAGATGGCACAGATTGGCTCCCCCGGGTTGTTGTTTCTCTTTGTGATAAAGTACACGGTCCACATTCTTTAGAGTATATAATGCAAGTCATTTCCGTAATTGCACGCTTCGTTTCCCAGTTATCTTAATGATTTTCATTTTGGCCAAATATTTCGTCTCCAGCATTATACTTTCGAAATTCGATTAAGCAAAAAAGGGGTAGTACTGGATAAAAGATATTTCGACTGGTTCGTTGAGATACTCACCAAGCAAACGTAACCTAAAGCATGCTTCCGACGGGGCAACTTTCACAGCAATCTCGGTGTTACTGCCGAGTTATTCCCTAGCTATTCATGGTGCGACACGAATAGCTCGGATCTTATCCGGTTAAAAACTGTGGAGCTACTTGGATGACTCGAAGACTCAATATTTTGAGGTGACACCCCGTCCCGGTGCATGATGATGAAAGCTAAATTCTTGGTTCTGGTTTGATATTGATGATATTTGAGATTACACCATTTCAGAAAGATGAGTTAGCAGTCTCAGCGCCATTTAAATGTATATAAACACGTTTAACAGCGCGTACCCGTGTCTAAATATTGCAAAAAAAAACATATTGGTGATGATGGCAGATTGTAGAAATTGGTTGTTGCGCTTAAAAGCGGGCGGCCCGTCTTACTGGAGTTGCGACATCAAGTTGTTGGGAAATATTTCCCCGTCTGAAGCGGGCCTAAGCATGCCGCACATAGTAGCTACAAAGAAAGAAAAATAGCTATATAATTCCGATGATATCTGCGCGAACTTCCAAGATAGGAGGTTTTCCAAAAACCTTTTACCTCTTGGTCGTTTTAACGTTCGAGGCTTATTTTCCGGAGAAAAGTTGGACTAACCTTTAACGGACAGTCTCCCTTAAGACCTCTCCTTAGCTTATCTAATGGAATGCCCCGGGCCGCACCCGGTCATGCTAGCTCGTTAGTGCAACGTTGCGGAACCCTTCTGTTAGGAAGCCTGTGCAGTGCTTCTTTCTTCCGGGCCGAAATCTTCCCAAAATAATGAAAGTTCTCTTGCTCGGAGGTGTCGCTAATGGTAGCCCTTAATGTCCGGTTCTTTGTTTGACGATAAGACGTATAAGCCGGCCCTCTACAATGGCAGTTTGCACGCTCCTAAAATAGGGGTGTATGGGGAATACGTCTGCAGGTGTCTGACTTCAAGGCGATCTGAAGCTGCTCTTACGACCGAACGTCTCGTGTACCCTGCTCTAGGGAGCGGGGTCTTTCGGTGTGGAAAGGGCGTCAGTGGCTAGGTCTTCAGGGGGGCAAAGTATTGAATTTCGTGGGTATAGTGCAGGGGTATCAAACTCATTAGGGCGTTGGGGCCAGGTAGCCTACTCTCGAAAAATCGAGGGCCGACGCACAGGCGAGAGAGGCGGAAAGCGTAATTACGCTTTATAGAAAAATAAAAAGAAATAAAAAAGAGCAGGGATTTTTATGTTCCAAATTAGCCGAATCTGCATAAAGCACAATTAAGATTCACTGGAGAAGGAACCTCGTGCTCTCTGGTTTACCTTAACTTCCCGTTTTTACGTTGACATCCTTAGCTTTGATTTCTTTTTGTGACAACTTGGGTCCATCCTTGCTGTGAAAACAAGATTGAAAATTGCACCGCACCGCTAGCGTGCTTGCATTCTTAATAGGACAAGACAAATGCTGTTTCCGTGACACCCAGTTCTTTCAAGAATTAAACAAGTTGAATATATCTCTAAAAAACACTTTTTATACCACAGTTTTTGCTTGCCTGATAGTTGTATAGTGGCATTCGAAGGCAAGTCTAGTGTTACAATTGTATTTTGCGACTGCTGAAAACCCGAGCTCACAGCTTCAACTTCGGAAATCGATTTTTCTGAGCAAGAGTTCGTGCAGCTGAGGTGCGTCCTTCAGCAAAAGAGCTCGCGCTTGTATATCCCAGCAGTGGGATTTACGTTCCAGTGGGTAACATGAAAAAGAAATGAGAAGCGAAAATTAATAACAAAAACTACTGAATAAGAAACAACGGAATAGAGAAGACTAGTTGAACACGTTATAAGAGCTGAGCGACGTTTAAACTGTAAATGAACCGATCACATAAGACCATTATTGATGACGACGCACAAAGCGCTCGAGATATGGGAATGGGATTCGCTGCTGCTTGATGCTTGGGGGCCGAGTCCCAAAGAGTGGCGAGCGGAATGCGACCCTGCGAGCCCCATGTTTCGGACCCGTGGTAGAAAGAAACTAATTAGTTCTATATTAATAAACTTTAATTGTTTCTATCGTGTGAAGAAGTATTCGAGGTCGATCGTAAGAGCAGTTTCACATTGCCTTGAAGTCAGGCATGTCCAGACGTACTCTCCAGACACCCCTACTCTAGGAGCGCGGAAACTTCCATTGTAGAGGGCCGGCTTCAATAGTCTTATCTTCGAACAGAAAACCGGGAACCAAGGGCTGCCATTAGTGACAACTCCACTGCGCCAAAAATATGTATCAGCATTTTTTACAAGTTTCTGAATTTTACCAACACGTTTCTTGTTAATCTGAAATCGTGTTGCTCTCAGAAGTACGTATTGGGCATCATTTTATAGAAGACAGTTAATACAAGTAGGGTTCGATGAAAAGTGAGTAAAAACTAAAACAAGCAAAATGTTTAGGCACTCTTACACGTCGTTATATTCTGAGCGCTTTACAAACAATACGCGCTGACAAAAAAAGTGGTCAAGAACATTATCCAAAGCAAAGGCGCATCCCACACCAATCACCACAAGCCACTAATAAATGCGACTTAAAAATGGTATCATGGAATAACTAACTATCGTTTTGTAAGTTTTCGTAACGACGCTACCAAAAATAAAAGTAATAACGATCACAAGCCTTCTTTTAAATGTTGAAATTTTATTTCCAGTAGATCACGGCCTTTTTTTTTACTTTTGCAACGTGATTATACTTTGTTGTGGAAATGAAATCATCTATAAATTGTTTATTTTTCGCAAAAATTCAGCGACCCCACTCGACAAGCTTGTTCTGATTAGATAGGGGGCCTCTGCTACCCTGTATTTTGATGGGGTCCTACTGCAAAGCAGCGATTCAATTGAAGCGGTAACAGTGCTATTGTGTGACTTTAAACATCTATTATGTGGTAGCAGTATTGTACATATGACGGTGACTTTGGACGAAGAAACAACTAGAAATGCTCTCCCCAATGCAAACATACCAGAACAATCAGTTCAAATTATATTGTATGCTGATAGCCTTTCGAATGTCAGAATATTTGTCAGCGTGAGAACGTAAATTTTGAATGAACAAATAGCCATGACATAGAAGGAAGGATGATAGGAGCAGCAGTGAGAAAGAAGGGATGGGGGATCGAGTGAATAATTATGCAATCGGGTATCAGATAAGTCAGTGTATTTTACAATAAACACTAAATTTAGCTTGTATTATTAGTAAAGCACAACAATATAATTGACTAGATTGTAGTATCAGGCAAACCATAGTAACGCTAACAATAAACCACATTCAACTAATATACCACATCTTCTCGCTGCACATGTCACGTTTTTCCCCCCATAATTTCTGCCGGTACATCTACTACCACAGTGCAACTCATGTGAATTTTGTTTTTGTAAGCATACAATATAACACTGAAACTTTGCCACGGTGATTATATTTCTCTTTCGATTCGTTGGCGAGAACAACTTGCTATCGCTTTAGCGTATATTAGGGTCATTCAAACACTTTTGCGGACCTTCAATGCACTTTTGCCGCGTCGACCGTACAAATGTACAAGTGCGACTTGTTACCAACTTTTTTGTCCAATAACATCCGTTCGTGGAACTTATAGACCAACATTCCGCACAATGGGAAATACGTACCCTTGTAAGGAGTGTCACATTCAGCTGTTTTTAAGTGAAAGTAGTTGACGTCCAAGAACCAAAACAATTTTGTGTTGAGCCAAGACAAAGGATCCGCGAGAAAACAGGGAATATATGTTGCAGTTTGTAAATTCAAATACACTAAGGACGAGTGTATTTCGTCCCATGATGATTCCTCTCAATCAAGGTGATGAAAAGGGTGACCTTTCTTCAGTTACTTGAACTATTTCTTTTACACTTATTTTATTAGAAATATTTATAGATATGTTATATTAGTACAGTGGCTAAACGAGTTAAATATTCGTAAATTGGCTGTGCTGAGCAAAACAATCAGTGAGGGAATGCGAGTTATAGATACGATTAGGTAAGCGCAATTAAATTATATAATTGAAAACTCGCATATAAAATATAATAGAATGTTATGAGCATATGTGCTAGATATACAATAAAAATGCGCTAGTCAACATAAAACTTCAAGTCAAGCGAAAATTAGTTGCGCAATTATGTGATATATATTTTCCTAAACCATTGTGTTATTTATCATTTTAATTGTTCCTTTAGGTGTGTATTGTTTTTTTAGGTAATTTAAATGCACGGAAAAAATGAATATTCGTAAATGTATCCTGGGAATTCCCAGGTTGGTATTAATTTCAGTGATTAAGGAATTTCTATGTAGTTTTATTTTGTTTAGTCTTGAAGAAACGAAAAAACACTAGACGCAGATTTCCACTTACGAAGTTGATGCGCGTTACTATATTATACTTGCTGCTTATCAAATTATTCTTTCGAGGTTTATTGATGTTTATGGTTCGAGTAAGATTTACAATGCTCGGTATCTCTTTCTCTCAGTTTTCATAAATCATGCCGCTTGTCTGCATAAATCAATGTTTTTCGCGCACGTTGAATGTCAAGTCTGCTAGATGGAAAACGGTTTCTCACCGTGAATTCATTTCGTTAAGCGTTCGAAATACGCGAATAAGCAAGAAATAATGTTCACATTTATGATTCGTTCTAAAGACAAACATTTGAAGTAGAAGCAACAAAAGTTTATACGTAGCACGTACTTCAAACTTTCAAAAGCGTCGATTCGGGCGAGTCGGCTCACGGCCGAAAACTAAAGAAACAAAATATGCAACGCAGAAAAAAGACGAGGGTTGACGAGAGACGTGCACAAGACGAGTGCCGAGTTAAAAATATTTTTATGCATCAGTCACAAACACGTTACCTAACTTCTCTTGACATATTACCTAACATTTGGATAACTTTTTCAGAGCGGAGCTGTCTATGGCTAGGTTCTGCCGAATCACCTCCGGCAACAGAACAAGCGCAGACCAACAGTTTTCAAACGCAACGATGCATGCTCCACTTTATACTCCTCTCCACCGCCGCCGCCTCTTTCCCAAGTCGTGTATACTCCTCGCCACGCGAGGCTTCTCTCTCCCCACTTACATTGCGCAATGCCGCGCGCTCTTCGGCGGCCACCTGAGTGGCGCACTATAGCCTGCGCCGTGACTGGCGTAGCCGCGCCATAATAAAACGGCATTGCCTCTGCCCACCAATCGTGTCTCTCCTTTTTCTGTGACGTAGAGATCGCGCCACTTTTCTTCTGAGTTGGACTTCAAAACTCACATGGGTAGCACCCGTGTTGTACGTTCCGAAGAGGCGCGGCGGAAGTACGAGGAGCGTCGGCGCGCCCAGAGCGACAATGGGCACGCCTCCAACGTGACACCGCCGTTGCCGCATCTCGCAGTCGACAACAACTTCGAGTGCCGATTAAGCTCCCCCACACGAAGACCACGCCCGCGCCGAGCGCCGACGAGGGACAACAGTGTCAATTCAACCGGTGCCATCAAGCGAATGCCATCGAGAATGATCGAGATAAAGACGCCAAACGCAAGCGCGACGCATATCACCGCGGCACCAAACGATATCATAGCAAATCCCCAATATAGCTAAACCCCAACATAGCGAATCCCACCAGAGATGCCAGCTTCGCTGGACTTCCCACTTCACGGGGTGGAAGGGCTCTAAATTTGTGTCGATGGGAAATATGTTCGATCTAGTAGCTCAGTCCACACTCTATCCCCAAGATCTTTAAAACTTATGAAGAGAAATACAGTAACTATCCAACAAACCCAGGGTCACTTAAAATACACCGAATTTTTAAAATATTTTTAATGTGTCGTGTTTTTTTTTTTTTTTTTTTTTTTTTTTTAGCTTGAGACGCGGTTATATATCTTTGTTTCGTTTCTACGTTCGTTGCGAGCCACTAAATTCAGGGGCGAAAATTTAGAATTTAGCGGGAGCTTAGTCTCATGTAAAGTACGTACGTGAAGTCAGGATTTCCCGTGACACCACAGCTTTCCCGCCAAATTTAGTGGAAGTTTAGTGTCACATGAAACCAACGCCTGACTTTCCCTTCCGTGTTATGTGAGGACACGATGCCAGATCATGTGACGTCACACTGCCTCCACGTAACGTCGCAATGTCACATCGAGTCCATTCGCTAAAGTCACCGGGCCGTAATACCACTTAATTTATACACTGCAGAATAACTGTCCAACACATAGAAAGCAGCAGAGTACGTAACGCCTGGACTATCGCCGCAATAGGCCTTTTTCAAAACTGCGCGACCTCCCGCGGCTACTTTGATGCCACCATGTTTTGGGCACGGACTTTGAACATGCGTTGAATGCGAGTGCTGCGTCAGCATTCGGCGCACACTCGGTTCAAAGTTTATGCTACCCGAGTGTGCCGAAACGCTCGGCGTAAACTCGAATCTAACTGTGTTGCCGAATAATAATAATAATAATAATAATAAAAATAATACTTTATTTCCATTCCTAAGATGGTGAATCCTGGGAAATTCCCTGCCTTACGTAGAAAGCCTAACGCCAAGGGGTAAAGAGAAACTTAATTTGAAGACACGTAAAATATACAGATTTTCTTTTTTTTAGAAATTAAAATACCTTTTATTTTGCGTGCGTTCGAGTTTAGTTCTTCGTTGTCCTTTGGGGCTATGGCTGTGAGAAATGTCTCACGTTTCGGCGACACTGGATCCAATCAGATGCATAGCTCTGGAAGCGATACCCAAAATATAGCTGCCTCTAGTGTTGCTTGAAGGAGTTTTAAAGCGCAATCTTATATTTCATTCGAGTATCATATGGCGCGTACGTCTCTTCTCACTTCTGACACTTGACAAGCTCGCTAATTGCAAACGAACATGTGAGAATATTGATATTTTTTGTGCATTTTGGAGATTTGTTTATTAGTGCTCTTTTTGCTTCTCTCTTTATGTAATACAGCTTTATTTCTTCCATCATCGGGCACTCTTTTTTCTTATCCAACGTTTGGACCCTGAACCGTGACATTTGGACCCTGAACCCTGAAACCTGGATCCTGAGCCGTGACAATAACAGCGGTGTGATTGCCCAGTCGTTTTTTTCGTGTTCTTGTTTTTCCGTGTTCAGCTGACCTGATTGCCAAAGGCGTAATCTCTTTTTGTTTTGTATTTGTTGGTGAATGATATTTCGTCGCACACTAACCCCCACGTTCCCCTACCGATTGCTCTCGAGTCGTCTGCTAACGATTTTTGGCCTCCCTCCCCCCTCTCACTCTCATGGGGACAAATTTAGACCCCTGGCCAAAAGTAAAGATGAGGAAGGTCCCCCCTCAGGTACAATACGGATAGTCAAGAAAAGTACATATTAGGTTTTAGTTCAATTTCATGTGTTTTTTTCTTCAGGTTCAGTTGTCCAATAAATAATATAGTAAGGAATAAGCTCTTATATAACGGCTACTGTGTCCTAAAATAACGCCTCACATGTCCACCAGAAAGAGACATTTTGGTCTTCGTTGCGCGGTTGCTAGCTCGCGTGTAGCCAACCGTATTGATTGCACAACATGCATTAATAGACCGAGCTTATACAACGTTATTGACCGACCGTCCGTCGGGCCGACGCTGCAGAGGGATTAGGGTTAGAGAGCAGTGGGATGCTGATTAATAAACTGTATCACGGTTCTCTGACATGGCAGCTTGCCCAATGTCGAAATTCAGGCAAGTTGAGTGCAGCGTTATCGGCAAAGTCCTCTTCCGAGCTCCACTCAATCCAGTGGCCGACATAGCTTATTGAATATGAATTGGACTGCCCGCTCGTGCATATAGAGCTGTTTCCGCAATGATAGTCATCACCTTCCCTTCCGCATGACGCGTCACTGAGCTCCATAATAACGTTGATCCACTCGTTTTATTCTTTTGACATGTACGTTTTTTTATCAACATTTCCGTCGTGGAAGGCTAGCTTGGGTCAACATTGAAATGCTGCCGAGAATTAGTACATTCATGATTGATGAAGTTGACAAGAAAAGTGTGTCTGAAAATTGTACTCGTGTATACTACATAATATTTGGCGTTCTTCATACTTGAAGTCAGGGTGGGAACGATCGTGGTTCCTTCCTTTTATTTTTAATAATATAAGTACATTTTGTTGGTTTAAATATGATTTATTTGATCTAAATTGCTGTATCTCAAAATAGTTTTTTGATTAATAGAAGTATTTATCATCGTGGCAGAATGATTGGACGATTCGGCCGATCACTGATAGAAATGCAGACGAAAGCACTACAGTTAATGTAAAGTACATACTAATTCACAAATTTATATCGTTGAAATTCCTGCAATACAAGAATAAAAACAGCTTAATTTGATAGTTAGTTAAAAGGCTTTATTTTACTTTCCTTTCACGCTCTCGCTTGATTGGAATCGGGCATGTTCTTTTTCTGCTTTTAACTTAGTTTATTTTGGCGGTCTGATTTCGTTGAAGCAGGATGTTGCGTAATTGGGACATGAAGTGGAGGGTGGAAATAAAACTCAACGCTCCGATTTGCTCAGCGGAACACATTCTGTTTACTTTTGCCTAGCCTGATATTAATGCCGCTTGCTCGGTAATTAATTCATTTAATTACAAAACATATGCACATAAAATGGATCAATGATAGGCATACGGTTAAATAAATTTTCGGAATATTTTTCCGCGTGATGTTCGGCTTACATTATCATAGTTTGATTTAGGTCACGATTTTAATCGTTATTTAAATAAAATTACATCTTATGATCCACCCTGCTTAGAGTGAAACGAATATAGCTCGCGTTAACATTGGAAATTTGCATAGACTTCAAATATCGCTGTTAGAATTTGCAGACAGAAACTGGCTGAGAATAATCACTTTTTATACTACATGCTAATGAATTTGCGATGTTATGTTTGGGATGTTTCTTTATATGTGCCTTATAAAACTAGGCCTCCTTTACTTTGCATCTCGTAGACTCTAAACCCTGTTCAACCCGTCATAATAGGTTCTCCTCTTCATCTTATTTCTCAAAAGCAATACTTGCAACGGCAAAAAAATACGCTTTGTAATATTGATTATTCATGACAGCTGCCAGATCATAGCTTTAAAAGGTGCTTCTGTGGCACCAACGTTCGTACCTAACCTATCAATGCTTTTTGAGTTACCGCTGCAGAAACAATTGAATTTCAGAATATCCCACTTTTTTTTCTTTACATCCGTCGCCTATTTATTTGGCATTTAGCAGCACCGCAACCAACCATCGGGCAGAATCCAGCTCGTAGGTACATTCGCAGCTGACCCAAAAGCTAACCGACAGAGTTGCAGCGTTCAACGGCCTCTAAGCGAAATGTCGGTTTTAGGAGTTTCTTTTTCTTTTTTTCTTGGAGCAACTACAGTACCTTTAGGGAACGGCAATATACTTGCAGGAGTTCTGTCGGTGCAAGCCATGATTTAAGTCAGACCACGTCTAGCAATCGATCGATCCAGCCCTAACTTCCAACACCATCGTACACAAAGGAGACCGCGCGGAAATTGAGTAGACGATTCTACCTTGAAAGGAATGATTTAGGCAGCAGTCAGTTTTGAAAACATGCGTTGTAATTTATGGCCCTTATAAGCGATTGCGAGAGAAAAACCTCGGATAAAAAGTTAGCACTTTCTAGCTAAGTAACGGCCTATCTTGCTCAAGAGATATCAAAGTGTGCGTTGTTGAAATTCTAGTTAGGTACGTTCGGTGATCACACTAAAATATATATTGCAATTTTCGATTATACGCTCCGTCGGGAGACTCAAATTACGACGTTTTTTCCCAGCGAAATCTTGTATGTCTATAAGGTAAATCATTCTAATTCAATTTTTAATTTTAAGGTCCAGTGCATATTGGAATTCCTAAAAAGAATTTCCGCTTATTTCTTACAAAAGTAAAAAGGATTTCAGACTTTCTTAAGAAAGGCGCCCCTATACGCGGTAATTAAGCACAGCCGAATGGTTCATAAGATCTTTATGTGTTCCGAATTTGGTGACAGATTTAATTTATAAATTATTGTTTCTGCATTCATTCCATTCAAAGATATAGACGGAGCGTTGCAACTTCTTGACGTACACAGAAATTTAGGAACCACAGACTTGAAGAGTTTTAAATGCTACAACATTTATTTCAGGCCGATAAGGAATAGATATATGCTTGATTCGGATTATATTGACTTGTTACGACTCAAGCATATTACAAACTCACAGAAACCGGCAACAATTGTTTGACCTTATGGGATAAACCTCTGGCCTTCAAGGCACATTGCTCCCATGTCCGGTAGTTTCAGTTGAAGTTGACTTTCGAGGAAATATTAGATGCCCAGCGGCCGTTGAGCAGGTTTTGTGGAGAACTGAGGCGGGGCCAACCGTCCGTGGGGTTTTAAATAAGCCGCACCCCATGCCATATTGATTTCGGGCTGGGCTGCTCAGAGAAAAAGAAAAGATTTGATGAAGTAATTTGTCGTGTAGATTAAGAAGACACGTTCCCGGCACCTAATAGATGTACGCCAGCATCGCAATTAGTTTTCAAGTAACTACGTTCTAAAAAGTCGGTATCGTCTCCTCAGCAAACCAATTGAGGCAACCTACGAAGGGGACTCAGCAAGTTACGAAAATTACAACATGTTTAGACGTAAAAAAAAAAAAAACTTGGTGACGCCGTGGCATTGTGTTTGATGTTTCACAATACTCAGCCCCAAAGCGCAGGGTGTTGTTTTAAAGTTTAATTGTATGTTTAAATAAAGCTTTCTTTTTTTTCCTCGGACAGTTGAAGAACGAGCTTTCTTACCATATTACCGACCAAAACTGCGAGTGCACTATTTTTTGCTTTGTGTTCCGAGTGATTCTGTAAATATTTTTTTCTTTCTACTTCTTTTTGTTTACATGCATTTCCAAATGCCACTATACCTCTGATGAAATCGCTAGTACAGACAAATAACTTCTAAACTATGTTCAACCTCGTCACTACTACACAGTAGTGATTGGCTCTTACAAGTGCATTGCAGGAGACTATGATCTCTAGATTATTTTATTTTAATTGAAGAGTCAGAGAGAGCTTGAGAAGTGCAGGGCGGGGCTCAGTATGTTCCCTCTTCTCGCATTTGGAATCGTTCTTCGCATCTGCTAAAGTTGCATCCTATTGACTTTGAAGCGAAAACATGACGCCATGGCGCACAAAACTCCTTGCCTTCCTTAAGCTGACCGAGTCTAAACAACAAACACTGCACACCATTGCGGTCCTTCAGGACTTTTCTTTTTCGTTTTTATAAAATTCAAAAAAATAAAAATGAAAATATTTTTTGCAGCAGGTTTTGAGCATCAATTAAATTTACAACCAAAAAGAGGGAGGGAGATTTGATATTTCTATTACCCAGACAGTGGAGATCACCTATTTATTTTGACGTCCTGCCTTCTACACATCCTCGTAGTAGTCACGCAACTCGTCCTAATGAAGATTGGCGAGTTCCAGTATGATAGGTCAGAAGAAAGTGTGTGACGCTCAAGCAAGCGAGAACAGTTCCACTATTCAATCAAAGCCTTTTGATAGATTACTAATTAATGCTAATACGACAGGATCTTAGATAAGAACACTTACAAGGCATCTTCGTTTTTTTTTTTTTTTAATGTTGAAAATCGTACAACACAAGAAAACAAAAAAAGCACATAAATATATTGTTTGTTTCATATTTCTACATCAATGACATCGCACAGCTCGGGAAGATTTCCAAAACAAGCGACTTTGCTGTCGGAGAAATAAAAACGAAACCTCCACGTGCCATTCCTTCCGCACTAGAGAAGTTTTGCAAACAAGAAAATGGTTTGTTTCTGAGGTCAAACTTCCACAGGAACATTTATTAACTGACGACCGTTTGCAGCCTGCCCCTAGCAATAAAAGTTTCTTCTCTTTTTCTGATTTATTTATTTGACCTACGCTTACGAGCTTCGGAAAACGCGGACGGTAGTGGTTGTACCTAAGGGATGCCTGACTGCATGCCTCTTTCTTTCCCTGGGAAAAAAGAAAAAGCACAGAAAGATACACTTTCAGGGATAACAGCCGAATGCAGGAAAACTAAATTGACAAAGCACTTTCCCCTGCAAACAGTCGTCATTGTGGTATGGTTATTGTTTATCTGACAAGACGGGTGGGTAAAAACAGAAATAAAAACCGCGGAGCGACTCGCCAAACCTACTCACTGCTTCCGTGGCGGACATAACGGATAAGAGCGAGCATTTCCAGTCCCCAGGGAAGCGTTTGACGCGAAGCATTTGCTGTTACAGTTGTATCTGGACTTCCTCGACTCTTTTATGTCAACAGCTTGAATGTAGCCTACACAGCTTGGTGATAAAAATAGTGAAGCTCTCACGTAGGAACATTATTAGTTTTATATTAAATTTTTTGGGGTTATTGCGTCACACTTGGTGGTTTAGTGTGTTTGTCTTCCAAGGTGACTGACCTTTTTAAACGACGTCAGTCAAATAGTGCGTGTTACATTTTAGAGTAGAACCGTAGGAGGCCTGTCGTGTTCGCGTTCTGGTAGGGCTTTCGCTCAAACATTCTCGGAAATCTATGTTAGTGTAGGCTGCTGCGAATGTAATGAGCCTCACCTAGCTAAGACTGAATTTATTTTAATTTAGAGGTATCCACTAGGGAAATGTAAAAGTTTATTTTGTCGTGTGTTGTGTAACTATCAAGACCCAACTAGTGGCCACTACAAAAAATATATTAAAAAGCAATTTCACCTCGATTTGAGAACTTCCTAGTGCAGTAAGACGCATGCAAATAGCTTTTAAGCTCGCATATTGCTTACCTCAAATTTCTTTTAAATAAAATTTTAAAAAGCGGAAAATATTTAAAATTAGGCACAATTCAGGTCAATTAAAACAAATTTTAAACAAAAGTGAATGCATTCCCTACCCTTTTTGGATAATAACAATATTATAAAAAATATTGTTCTTAATTTCTTGCGGGCTTCTATATAAAAAAATCCTTTTTTTTCTATTCGGGAAGGGTTCTTTGTTTCATAACGTATTTCAAAGCAAGAACACAAAAATACAACATACAAACTCGTTTTTCAACATTAGTGTTTGCTTTAAGACTGGAAATATGCCAGATAAGCGTTAGCCGTGGTGACGTGGGCCTTTTGGCTATGCGTGTTGTTCGACTACTCTAACCATTTTATATGATCGTGATAAGTGTAGTCGTCCAGCTAGGAACATGACTTAGATAGAAGCAAAGGCGACCCCATGGTTTAGTATTGTTTTCCTTTATCAATCAATGCTGAAAGGGTGACATGCAATCAATGCAGTTGCGAGGATCATGAGTGCATTTAATCCCACTAGTTCAAGTATATGGTCTTGCGCCCAGCTTGGGAAGCAGCTGAGAGTGCAAGAATTCGTATTATCAAATAAACACGCCCGATGCAAGAAGCCGTCTGCGATCCCAACCATATCGTACCCGACTGACGTCATCAAAATAGAATAAACATAAAACCGCGAATAGAAAAAGGTATTCATGCAGCCATCGAAGCCCCACCCTAATTCCCGGAATTTCAAAAGTTTCATTAGGGAAGCACTGATCAGATACATTCTTCAATGGAAAAACAAAACATCAAAGCATTGAATTCTTACGTTATTTGTATTATGTCGCGTAAACATACTCACACATTTTTAACACATGAGCTAAAGTTTGGGCAGAATATTTCTAAATATATACTAATTATGGTGCAGAATTATTTTGTCAAATATAAGGTTCAAGAAAACCACTCGACATCTCCAATCAAGAATATAGCCTGATTGCTCCTTCCAATTTGTACGGAGCAAAAGCTTCGAGTACTAGGTTTGTTTGCACTCACATGGGGAGAGGACTATCTGTCTATTACACCGTACACGAAGGGTTCATATGATCCTAGGTTCAGCAGCGCTGAATATTATTTTTTTATAGATTTCGCTGAACGTTATATTTACCGAGTGTCCAAGACAATAACATACCCACGATAATGCGAAGATGAATTGAGAATTCATTATTTATTCCATTACTCGCAGACGTCGTGTACGCACAAAACAATAAAAAAAATACCTAGAGACATGTCGTTGACGCACAAAGAGGCAGCAAAAGAGTAAAATAAAGCTTCGCATTTTTGTTTGTGTTTCCTGTCTCAAGATTAGTCTCTGCGGGGAACTCCAATCTTCCGCCGTGCGCAAACATCAAGCTGTAGGCTTCTCGGAGTACGAGACAAAGATTGCGGGGACGGGAGCAAGGGGGGGAGGGGGGGAGGAGGGGGGAGGACAAGTGTAATAAAGGTCTGGAGTTCAGTTGCAGTATGCGGCCTCACGGTCTGATGAAACGGTACTGGGCAAAGAGTGCTGGCGATCTCGTGTGGGCAGCCGTTTTTTATGCCTTTTTTGCTTTTAACCCTACACCAACAATCATGCGAGCTGCGAAAGTACACCATTCTCATTTCGTTTTACTATAGTAAGCTTTTTTTTTCTCGGTGCGCGAAACTTTGAAAGTTGTCTCAGCCATTTTCTTTATGCGTAAGCCTCCAAAGCTTCACGCGGGCGTGCGTTCTCCTGTTTTTGTTGCGTTTGTACAGTGAGTGTAATAAAACGTGCGCTTCCTTTCATGGCATTCATGGCGTACTTTGAAGTTTTCGCTGACAATATTTCCTACCTGTTTGATTCGCCTAGAAAGCAAAGAGAGACTATCACCAAAATATTTGAAAAATTTGAGGCATATCGAGGCAGCCAACAAGCGAATTTTGCGCAGTGTACCTCGAGCGTAAGCTAGCTGCGTTGAAAGCACGACATATGTTGCGCACATTTTTTTAAGTGAAACCAGAACGAATATTCTTGTCACAGCATTCAAAATCCAGAAAATGGACATGTATACTTTGACATAGGGTGATTAACGTAACCCAACTCCTATTTGTAATAGAGTGAATGTCCTCCACGAAGGAGATTCACGACTACACAACCCTCGCAAATATGTGTGTGCAGTTATCGCTCCGTGATCTATTCATTCTGCAAATGCACAAGATTTGCTAAATTTTTATTTATATTGTCATACCATAAATGAGGCATTAACAGTCCATTATCCAGGAATTCAATCATTATATTCTTTTTTTTGTCCCAGTGAAGCACAAAAATAAATATAAACGAAAAACGCGTAATGGAGTGCATTATTTCATTGCAACATAATAAGCGAAAACTTACCAACGGCATAGAGCAACCTTCTTTATTCGACATATTTAATGGTAAGCCTCTAAAATTGCAGAATCAAGGAATAAAAATTAATGCGAGCCAATCAGAGAGAAGCAACCACTTTCCTAACTTGATACTTTATGTCCTTATGAAGCTGTCGCTATTTTCCCCTATATTACTTGAATTTTATTAAAACTTCCTGACAAGTTTTTTTATAAATTTACGACTCTCTGAACGCTTGGACTAAAATAACTAAAAAGATGGCTTTTATTAAAAAAAAATGCGATACCACGCGTGATTTTTGTGCAACCACCATAATCCAATCTGCAGTAATTGAGCAGAGTGAGTTTTAAATAATTTGCAAAATATATATATATATATATATATATATACTATATATATACTATATATATACACTGCATACTATACAGATAGCTTTACGGGTGCATTTTTGCCTGTGTTGTTAATGTTTTCAATCGAAGAGGAATTCCGATTTATCAATATTATCACGCGCATTATGAAATTGCTATATATATATATATATATATATATATATATATATAGCAATTTTATAATGCGCGTGATAATATTGATAAATCGGAATTCCTCTTCGATTGAAAACATTAACAACACAGGCAAAAATGCACCCGTAAAGCTATCTGTATAGTATGCAGTGAGGTAGTCGCAACCTAGTCAATCTTAAATACATCCTCACAGCTCCTTTTGTTTCTTGCGGTCATTCAATATATAAATTAATCCAGCGGTATTCCCCACACACACACTTACTCAAATCTTTTTTTTTTTTTTTTTTTTGCAGATCAATTGCAACTGGAGCGTATTTGAAGCCGCACGGCCCCTTGAGTAATGACCGACGATCCTTGTCTCTCAAATCAAGTTAATATAAAATGCACGCGATGCTCTTTTCGATGCGACCAGCATTTAGCCTATCTTTAGTGCTAAGAACAAAATTATGCAGCACAAAACAATGGACAGCAGATAATGATATACGTTTGTGGAAACAGCTATTTCACGCGCGCGCAGTTTTATAAACATTGTTTGGTGAAACCAAAAACACGAAGTTAAATCTTGTTATTGTTTTTTTCACCCGAACTCTAATACAAAAACGAATGCCGCAGGAATTGTTTTCTACCGGAATAAAGTCTGCATTCTATGGGAGGAGAAGATGTTGATATTGTTTGGGCTTCAGAAAATCGGTGACTCTGAAAACATTATTTCAGCAAAATCCTTTCAGAATAGTGACACGGTGTATAGTCACAATTCAATCCGCGTTCATTACCTTTCTCTAGATCTGTCATGCTTATTTTTTTCGCGACCATTCAATTCTGCTAAACCATTCTATCTTTCAGCAAAATATTATTAACCATTCAAGATATTAACAATAAATAAGAAGCAAACCAGATTTGAACTCATTAAGCCGCGACTGCAGCCGAAGAAAATATACCATGAAGAAGGCCCTGCCAAACATAAGGCAAGTGTCCCAAGCTAGTTAACTTACAGAGAACCTGCAGGAGAGCAGGTTAACGTTCTACATTTTGAAAATCCCTCGCTTGTGGGCATCTGTATTGTACACTTGTTTGTTTCTTAGTTTCGAGTTTGCAAAACCTAGGCTCGGATGCTGATGCTTAATAACTCGGCACATTAGTGACATGATTCATTAAAAATGCCAGGCAGAATGCGTGCTCAAAGGTGATAAATGGGGAAAAACAAGATGGGGCTCATGCCAATAAGAAGCATCGACCTATAGAAGCGCGTTCCCGGCGACATATAAATAAGACACAATCTTCTCTGCAGGGACGCTGGCTTCCGTTCAATGCGGATGGCGACGAAAATCCTTTACTTCCTGGAGACGTGTCGTCTAGGCAGGTAATCGGCTTTAATCTTTCGGCGCTGTGATGTGACAAACATCCTTTATTCGTTTCGTTCTCACTCTGCCAGGGAGGCATATAGATGGGCAGAAACCCTATGAAAAATATAACACCTTTCAATAGACCTGTTCGCGCTTAGTTCAGATATGTATCCTAGGCGACACAGTTAGCAGAAACACACCATTGGTATACTTTTTGGGGAATTACTAATGTATCACACATACAAAAACCGAAATGTACACCTCGTGTAAGAAGCCACCATGACTTTATTTGGTCCTATTATAGGGTTCTTGGACAAGATCATAATCCAACGCTACTAGCGATTCGTAAATCTCACAGGATCCTCCTGGAGTCCACGCTGGAGGCATTCGTCGTTGTTATGCTGGGATTTTCGTGCTTTAGAGTAGTGTTCGCACCATAGTTGGTCCACTCACTCGAAGCTCAAAATGGTCAGGTGAGTCGTAAATAGTTGTTCCAGCCGTAAATGATGGCGACAACGGAGCCGCGGCCAGCAGTATTGTATTTTAAAGAATTCCAGAAATATTTAGGAAGCAGCTCAAGGCGGCGATCGAGCAATCAGTTTGCCGACATTTTGAATGGCTCCGGCGGATGCGCCCGCACAACCTTGATCAGTCTAGTAAACACGGGAGCAGAATGCGGCAAATCTTGGGTGCTAACATCTCTGATTCCAACATAAAGAACAATAGAAAAAGAGACAAGAGAGTAGAGAAAGGAAGCAGATGAAAGGTTAGGCGTGCTCGTTTTGCCGCGAAAACTTGATGTTGCTCGAGTGCTTGTCAACTTTATTTGATATTGTCAATGCGCAACTTTGGTGTTTTTCTGCAAAGGAGGAGAGAATATATCGAGATATACACCTTTCAAGCGATGTTTTGCTTTTTTGTGTGCGTAGTAAGGCGTCCTCAGCGATATGGACCCATCAAGACCACCAGTTGGGACCTCCGATGTCTGCTCCTAGGCCCCGCCACACCATAAGCGGTCAAATGCATGGAGCCGTTCGCTCTAGATTAATTTATTAACTCTATGATCTCGGCAGAAAAGCTTCGTCCCCTAACTAAGGGTTTCTTGACTGCACGTTGCGTCAGGTGAGGAGCCCTTTTGCGATTGACTAGGAAAAGAAAATATTCTGAATTATAGTTATACAAAGACGTATCTATGGTTCTACGGCACTACTCAGGCCGCAATAAGACGCCGAATGCCTGCAGTATGGCGCCGAGCGGCGCCAAGGCACTGATAGCAGACGACATTATTGGGATTGATTTAGAGTCTAACCGGAAATGGCGTCAGGTGCAAGAAGTCTTTAATTTTGCGAGAAAAACAAGAAAAATCTACGATGATGATTGGATGCTGATGAACTGAAAAATCTTTGATGGTGTCACGCTTTGTACAACAGACTTTATTTTTCAAAAGCATATCTGTTATTCGCAAATTATTTGAGTACACCATTGTATGGAAAAATATGCTGAGCATGAGGGAAAACGAGGGCAGCGACAAAGTTTGACGTGAAGTCGGCCAAACTCGGATCGAAGACGAATGCTGCGTCGACTTTCGCACAGGACTAAAATTCAATCCCGATCGTCAATGTTGCTAGATTTTGTTTTCAGAATCATCTATTCTCAATGGCTCCCTTAGAGCAATGTTGTAGAAGATACTTGACACAAGTACGTTTAAGATAACGTACTAAAACCTACTGTATAAAACATTTATAGTAGTATTGAAGTAACTTTTACATATTAAGTAGCTTCAGTAGAGTTTATTTAATTGAGTAACAATTCATTTACATCCAAATACAATTACCAAGCTGAGTATTGCTTTGATATTCTAAGTATGTAATAGAGGAGTTCCAAAACAATTGAATACCTACAGAAATTATATACCGCAGACGTTTAAGAAATACTATTTATTTTATTATTTGAAGAAGGAAGGACTCTTTTCAAAACATCTGTGTTATAAAAGGTTCTTTACTTGATGTTTTGTAACCGAAACTTCAACTTTGTATGTCACGAAATAAGTACTATTTTGCGAGTCTATCTGATATTTACGATCTATGACTTCAAGACCGGGGTTAGTTAAACCTGTAGTGTGCTCTACCCTCTCAGCTATCGTTTGCCTAAACATGCCAGCGCCGTCTAAAAATGTTCAATTATGACAGCATGCAACGCTTTATACTGAGTGCTTTCACCTTAAACGAAGCACTCTTGAGATATTGAGTACTTTTTGGGGGGGGGGGGGGGGGGGTAATATTGTATTTAAGTGGTGTGAGGAACTTACGGCTGTCTTTTTGTGAACATATACCAGCCATCTATAAAAAAGTGCGCACTTTTAGACGCACTTATTTTAATTTTCTGTAGAGATACTGACGGCACAAGAAACGCAGGGCATTTGACGAGTCTGAGCTGCCTTATTATCTACCCGGAGCCATTCAGGGTGCGCCATTGGCTTATACGAGAATCGAATTCTAAATAAAAAAACAAAAACAAGAAACTTGAGCATAATAAGCCACACCCTGCGTTGCTTAAGATGTCCGCCACAAAGGGTGCCGTAGGTCAATTTATCTCCTGAAAAATTTGAAACCATTCCTTATTTCGTGTTATTTGGCACCACTTTTGTGCTCCTCTTTTTTACATGCCTTATATCTCCATTTCTATAATAAAAATTTCTGCCAATAAAATGTTTAAAAAAAAGTCGAAACATGAGTCTTTTTGCGTTTTTCTGCTGACAACGACTTAACACATTAGACACCTCTTCGAGTCAGAATCTTTTTAAACGTTGCCGCGGCATCTTTATGGACAAAGTTCGAGCACCTGATATTTTTCGCCACAGAACGAAAATGAAATCACTGCAACCAAGCAACGAATAGGCCTCGCAAATGGAGAGACAAGAAAATAAGTAGTTGGTCCTCCAATATTGATGCGTAGTGAACTGTGGTCGGACACCACTTCTTCTGTGTAACCTTGCCGACTGAAGATTCCTTGTAGAAAACTTATCACAGCACCCTATCGGCTACGCCAATATGTTGTATTGTAACCTAAGCGGACTGACAGTGGCTTGGCCTGGTCATAGTGTTTGAAGTTAAACTTTATTGGAAGCACCCCCTACTTCTTCCTCCCATTTGCTGTACCTCCAATAAAACAGCCGAAATCAATTTTACATTGAAACCATTTCGCTCACCTTCATTTTTTGTTCATAATATGAATGGCGATTATTGTCTTCTCGCATGCACTTTTGAAACGAGCACCAGCTGGTTCAAAGCACAAGGATGCAGTAGCTGTAAAAGCGATAAGGCAAGAAACTCATAAAAAAAAAAGAAATGGCGTAACAACATCTATTCTCATTGAGATATTAAGAAACGCATGGTTAACTTGCAAGAGGTTATACTAATTTGGCCTTGTTCTCAGAATCTTTCTTTACGTATAAGTCGCTGGGTAGAAAGACAACCTATTCTCGGTAGCTCTTTCGGAGCCATATTCCCACCTGATTCGGACTGTGACTAAAGTGAGATTTCTATTTTACGATGTATAGTGTCACGACACAATTTTTGCAGAAATGTCCTTTGACATCATGAGTTTCTCATGTCGCGTAGCCTCTAAGCTACAGCCCGCTTTTCACCACAAAGAAAGAAAGTGCGGTATGACACAGCGCGATATATGTCGCTGACCGTGAGAGATAGAACGCCAGACACCAGCACGGGCGATCGACGAACAATGATGGCTGGTCCCTGGAACAGTATGTTTTGTAAATAATGTATTTAAACATGTATCTGTCTTACGGAAGGCACGCAACAGTATCTTCGTACATTTGTTTATCTCAAAGATTCGATGATGTCCTGTTAAAAATAACGCTGTTATGAAATTTTGAGAACGTTATATTTTATTTCTTTTAGTCTTTTGTCAATTTACATACAGGGTGTTTTTGTTTCTTCAATCACAAATTTTCGAATTAAAAGCCGTTAAAGCTATACAAGTGGCGTTATACGGCCATGAGGACATATTGCCGCGCGCAGGGTCACGGACTTGTAGAAAGTTCTCGTTTACTCTTGCTGCGGACAGTACTATCGTTCATCCCTGTTTTTGTTGTTCTAGAAAGTGCTTGTTCATTCTCGCCCCGAGCGCGCTACGCTCGAATCTTCTCCGCCGAATCTTCGAGATACTGACTCACTCTAGATAAGAGGCCGCCCGCGACCTTGTCGAGTCAGTCTCGCCCCAGCGCTCGATTCTGCTGACACGCCGACTTCGACGCCCGCGACGCTCTGCTTTCTTCTGTTTCCTTCTTTATTTTTGGCACAAGTTCGCCACATTAAACGTTTATTTATTTCTGTTTATTTCTTGTTTATTGGTCACGACTCACCACCCGTGACATTTTGGTGGAGGTGCGGGGTATCGAGAGAGTGGGAGCGCTCCGGCGTTCTTGGAGGCTGTTTGCTTCCGTCGTTTTCGGCAACGTCACCTCCAGGCGTTGCCGCACTCAGTTTTCCCGACGACGCAGGGGAGACAGGCTCTCTCGGCGGGATCGTGGCGCTGGGGAGGCTGAACGTCGTGGCGATGGGGAGCGGGCTTCACGGCGGAGAGACGACACTGGGGAGGGCGAACGTCGGAGGTACTCCTCGATGTCGCGAGGGCGTTCGCCGTACCTCGGGCGTGGGTCGTTCGGGTGGAACCCACGCAGGCCCATTTGCCGGTAGGGACAACGACGGTAGATATGGTCGGCCTCCCCGCAGTGGTAGCAGATGGGTCGTCGATCCGCTGTCCTCCACACGTCGGTTTTCCTTGGCGCCTGCTGTTCTCGGCGGTCGTACTGACGTACTTCGTCGTTGCGTCGGGGGTACGCCTGCGTTGATGGGTCTCGTCGTGGCGCCACCGGGTAGTGTTGAGCAGTTGGCGACGGTCCTCGGGCCACTGCGGCGTAGGTCAGCGTCGGCTCATCGGCTGCGGCCACGCTGGCAGGAGTCTCCGGTTGAATTGCGCGCTGAACTTCTTCGCGCACCACTTCGGCTATCGACAGCGAAGCCGGCTGGTTGGCAGCAGGCAGCAGCTTCCTGAGTTCTTCCCGGACGACGTCCCGGATGATGTCGCGGATGTCCGGGATGCTGCAGCTGGACGGCGAGAGGGCAGCGAAGCCGGGAAGTCTCTGGTAGTGTGAGGCCCGTGCGTGAAGGGCACGTTCGATGTTGGTGGCCTCAGTAATGAAACCCTGGACAGTCGTAGGCGGGCTCCGCACGAGTCCCCCGAAGATGTTTTCTTTGACGCCGCGCATTAGGACCCGCAACGTTTTCTCTTCGGGAGCGTTTGGGTCGGCGCGGTTCATGAGGCGGAGAACGTCTTCGACGAAGCTTGTGACGCTCTCTTTTGGCCCTTGGTGTCTTGCTTGGAGGAGTTCTTCGGCACGCTGTCGTCGCTGCTGGTTGGCAAAGGTGCGTCGCAGCTCGGCCTGGAATTCTTCCCACGTAGAAATCGACGCTTCGTGGTTCTCGAACCAGGTGCGCGCCGTGCCTTCCAGAGCGAAGTAGACGTTCTGAAGGCACTGCTCTGGTGTCCACTGGTTATGGCGGGCCACTCGTTCGTAATGGTGTAGCCAATCCTCCACATCCTCATGGGCCTCACCATGGAACGGCGTCGGGTTGCGTGGGGCGACGGGCAGGTATACGACGCTGGCGGTGGACGGGTTCTGGGACGACTGGCTGTCCATCGTTGGCCTCGTTGGCTGGTTAGTCTTGGGCGGTAGAGGTCCGAATTCCGGGTGTAGACCTTGGGTGCGGCGACTGAACCGGATCTCGGAAGTGCTTTCGTCGGTTCTTCGTGGGCTAGGCGTCGGACTTGCACTGCGGGCCTTCGGAGGGGTACGCGGCAGGGGCATGCGGTACCCAGCACCTCCACCAAAATGTCACGGGTGAAAAGTCCGGCGGGCCTCGTCGGAGGTTTCTCGCTCTGCTGGCTTGCGAACCTCAAGGACCCGTCAGGACGCCTCGCTCGATGGAGCCTCCGGCTACAAGAGTTCAACATGACTGTGGTTTACAAGTCAGGACACAAGCACAGCGACGCTGACTGTCTGTCCAGGGCCCCTGTCGAAACACCTTCCGGCAGCAGTGACGACGATGATGACGAGTGCTTTCTAGGAGCAGTGAACACCGATGACATGGCACGACGTCAACGAGACGATCCGGAGCTGCGAGCCTTAATCGAGCACCTGGAAGGGCGCGGCGGTACCGTACCCCGTGTTTCTCACGAGCCGTGCCGACCTTCACCATTCGGCAAGGTGTACTCTACAAAGAGAACTTCGGGAACAACAACTCGCCGTGGCTGCTGGTAATACCGACCGACCTTCGAGGGGAGATCTTTCAAGCATGTCACGACGACCCGACGTCCGGACACCTTGGATACAGCCGGACACTGGCCCGTATTCGTGAAAAGTATTACTGGCCCAAGCTCCCCAAGACCGTCCACCTGTACACACGATCATGCCACGAGTGCCAGCGACGCAAGAAACCTCCGACGAGGCCGGCCGGACTCCTGCAGCCTATTTCTCCTCCAACTGCACCCTTCCAGCAGATCGGAATGGATCTACTTGGTCCTTTTCCGCCTTCGACGTCGGGGAACCGCTGGATCATCGTCGCCACAAATTATCTCACGCGGTACGCCGAAACGAAAGCTCTTCCTTCGGGGACTGCTGTGGAAGTTGCCAAGTTTTTCATTGAGTCCATCGTCCTCCGGCACGGCGCTCCAGAAGTTCTGATTACAGATCGCGGATCATCGTTCATGGCACAACTGACCCAAGAAATCCTCCGACTCAGTCACACCAGCCATCGTCGTACAACTGCGTACCACCCGCAGACCAACGGGCTGACGGAGCGACTCAACAAGACAATCGCCGATATGATCTCTATGTACGTCGACGTAGAGCACAAGACGTGGGACGAGGTGCTGCCCTACGTCACGTTCGCCTACAATACGGCGGTTCAAGAGACCACTGGATTCACCCCTTTCCAGCTGGTACATGGTCGGAAGGTGACGACCATGCTGGACGCCATGCTGCCCCATGAGCCATCTGACAACGAGAGCGACGACGCCCAGGCGGTTGCTCAACGCGCCGAAGAAGTTCGCCAGCTCGCCCGACTCCTGATTCAAGACCAGCAACGCGTCGACGCCGGCCGCTACAACCTTCGTCGCAGGGACGTCCACTTCCAGCCCGGAGATAGGGTGTGGGTATGGACGCCCATCCGTCGCCGCGGCCTCAGTGAGAAATTGCTGAAACGATACTTTGGACCCTACAAAGTGCTTCGTCGCCTCGGTGACCTTAACTACGAAGTCCTCCCCGACGGAACGCGCCCATCTGCAAGACGTCAGCCGCGACCCGAGGTGGTGCACGTCGTCCGGCTGAAGCCGTATTACGAACGATAGAACTTTCCACTCTCGTCGACGGGTGAACTGTGAACTGCGGCTCGCGATTCTGCTGCCTTTTCGTTTTGGATTTGTTTTTGTTTGTTGTTTTTCGTTTTGTGCTGCATCGGGACGATGCACTTTTTAAAGGGGGGGATAATGCCGCGCGCAGGGTCACGGACTTGTAGAAAGTTCTCGTTTACTCTTGCTGCGGACAGTACTATCGTTCATCCCTGTTTTTGTTGTTCTAGAAAGTGCTTGTTCATTCTCGCCCCGAGCGCGCTACGCTCGAATCTTCTCCGCCGAATCTTCGAGATACTGAATCACTCTAGATAAGAGGCCGCCCGCGACCTTGTCGAGTCAGTCTCGCCCCAGCGCTCGATTCTGCTGACACGCCGACTTCGACGCCCGCGACGCTCTGCTTTCTTCTGTTTCCTTCTTTATTTTTGGCACAAGTTCGCCACATTAAACGTTTATTTATTTCTGTTTATTTCTTGTTTATTGGTCACGACTCACCACCCGTGACAATATGTAGAAAGCTGATAGTCAGATTCGCACGGATAATAAAGTCAAATATATTATTATTTAAAAAAAAATGTCATAAAATATGTGTCTTTATTAAAAAAAGGCTTTGCGTCATAGAAAATCAACAAATCAGTAAATTGTATACACCCTTACCGTGTTTTCCGGTCTCTAGGTCGCGCCTTCATATAAGTCGCGCCAATTATATAAACATCTCCTTTGCACCATACGCACCCTTATACTTGTAGTATAGGTGCGGGAAAACTGCATTGCCAACCCCGCATATGCGTATAATGATCGGAATATATCCGCATCGAGAGCGAGGCCTAACATTCTCGTCAACGTACTAGACGAAAAATATAACACCAGTGACAAATGTCTGACTGTAAGGTCCACACTTATGTAAAAAAAGGCATATAAGCCGTACAGCTGTATAAAACACATCAAACGGTTTAAACAAAGAAAACAAAAATACGTGGGCGATCGACAGATGAATAAGATGTTTACGACACCAAGCTTCGACCTTCGACGAGACGCTCCTTCTCCTGCCTTCTAAGCCCGTACACCCGAAAAGTGCACGCGCGTAAACACCGCAAGTAAACTCGTGGCACTAAAAGCTCGTGTCTTTCAGCGACGCGATATAGACAACAGCGGAGCCTGTGCACGACGACGCCGTTCAACTTTCCGAATCGATTTGCGTCGAAGCCGCAGCATAATGGACCTGACGTGAGACAAACAAGACGACACGCCGTGTTAGGATCACTCGTACGGGCACTGTCGAGTACACACACAAAAAAAAAGGGGGGGGGGGGGTTACGATTCAAGGAGAAGGGGGGGAGATATTATCGACTTCGCGGAAACCCACTGAAGTTGGTCGGCGGACGCTGAAAGATAAACAGGGAGAAGCTCGCTGGAGTTGGTTGAGGTCAGATCGGAAATTCCATCTTGTTCGAGGGTGTTTAACGTGCTGCTAAAGTCACTGGCTGCGTTTAGACAGATGCGACAGTAGCACATTGAACTGAAAGGGAACCAATCACATGAGCTCACACGGGCCAAAACCCACTGCTTCCTTCTTTTCTATTCAACCACAATCCTCATATCTGGATTCGATGTGCTACGATTGTATCCTTTTATTCGAGGCTCGTGACAGCTTAGGAAACGAGGGGCGTGGCGAGTCTTAAGTATCCTATCATCCGCTGCTGATAGCGGCAATGACAGATAAGATCATCGAATAACAAATCGCAAGGCTAAAAGCGTAATCAAACTAGACAACAATCTGTGTTAAACTTTCAATGACTACGGCATTTGGTTTTCTTTTGAATCTTGGTGAGTGGCAGCATACACCACATTATGGTCACCCTTGCATCTTTGAAAGACAACATTAATCTCGTTGCGAACCATTTTTTTTTAACAGTTGTAACATATTTGCCAATAATGTATCTAGTAGCATGACGCAACATGCTGCTCTCGCATCGGGTCCTTGTTTATGGCGAATTTCTCCGAGGAACGCACGGGTAAGGATATACCACTTAATATATTATCATTTTCGTACCGACTCTGGTGCAGAGAAAGTTTGGAAACAAAAAGTGAGATGAAAGGTTAGAAATATCAAAAACAATACCTGAAAAAAAAACAAAAAAAAACAGTCGTGTCTTTTTCGCTGCAATAGCGTGGCAGTGCTAGGGTGTACTAGAAAGGGGAGGTGCGCTGTCTTTCGGCAAAGAGAGTGACGCGATGCGCGAACACGCCGGTGAGGGCGCTGTGGGGCGGACCGCGATCATCCTACGGCTGACAAAGGCCTGGCGTTCACTGCAGAGACGCTTTATTTGGCGTGAAAATGGCCGTATTCTTTGGTCGTTTCTCTCTGCTCGGCTGTAAGAAAGAATGAGTTCCATCCCATCTCACACCCAAGCGAAAAACGTCACTTGCTCGAGCCGAAGAAGCTTATAATCAAAGCACAAATGCCGTTTGGGAGTCGTCAGTTGCTTACATAATCTAGACTTTTACTTTTTTTTTGCTTTTATAGAACAATATTTGTCTATCACGCCTTATATACCAGCATTAAGAAAGCGAAGTTTGTGTGGGTTATGACAAGTGTTGGCGGTAACTCGTTACATGTAGCCGCGTTATTGTTGACCTGTTATTCTTTTCGGTAACAAAATAACGTACTCGTTACGTTAAAAAAGTACTAGTAACGTACTTGCGTTAGTTATTTCGAGTAACAGGTAAAGCATTTACGTTACTCGTTACATATACTTCTCAAAACCTGAAAAAAGTACGTTGATATTTTTTTCAATGTGTCTATACATTGACTTACCCTAAGTCTAGTCTCAGCAGACGCTAAGAGCTGATTGGAACAATCAGAAAGCGTCAAAAAGGCACCATTATGGTGTTCGTCAATTTTCTACACGTGTTCTATCATCGCTGAAACAATCATAAACAAAAAGAAGCCCGCTGATATATAATTTCGTCGCTGGTTGATTGGCAAGATCAGCTCGTAGCGTCGGCTGCATCTTGACTTCAGCTGAAAGGAAGTACTGGCGCTAAGGCATTTGTTGTTGCACTCATTCAGCATACCTTAAAATATTTGCCTGTCTTTTCCCCACGCAAAAAGTCCAACTTTAGAAAAACGCCAACCACCCACTCGCTTTGTCCCAGAGTCAAATAATAATGGCGCAAAAAAACGCTATTTCCGTCAACTTATAAATAAAAAGTAACGCAAAAGAATATTTTTATCAGTAACGGTAACACGTTCCTTTTATGTTGAGGTAACGTAGATCGGTAAAGCTTCTTTTTATTTTGCAAGTAACAAGTAACGCATTTAGTTATTTTTTTTTTCTTTCTGTAATGCCTGCAACACTTGTTATGATATATGATGCTTTACTCTCCACTTTCACTGCTAAGTCTCCGAATTATTTCTTCGGCAGCTATACATTTTGCAGACCTATAAATAGCCTGTCTCTATTCTGGTTGGTGTTAACGAATCTTTTTTTGTGTTGCATATATTAACGAAACCGAGCATTTCTTGATTTCTACATTCACAGCCAAGCTAAATACCAGGAATGTACAACTTGATTTCATCTAGTGAGCGTGCATCATATAAATATAAACACAAAAACTGGCAAAGGGAAATGGAGCAACCTCAACTGCTGTTTTTATAAAAGTGCTATCCCAATTGGAGATATTTGTTTCCTCTTATATGTCACATAGGTTGCCCATTCTTTTTGAACTTAATATTTTCCAGCATAAGTTTTTTTTTTTTTTTTTTTGGAATCAGACGATTTAACTCCGCGAACAGAGGGGCGTCGCTCGCCGTTCAAATCAAGGAGCGTTTCTCTTTGCGTTGCACGTTGCACCCCGGCACAATACACCACCGCTCCGTTTTTTTGTTTTTCTTTTTCTTCTTCCTGTTTTACATCGTTGTGTGTTCTTTGTCTCGTTTGTGTGGCTGCTAGCCACACAAACGAGACAAAGAACACACAAGCAATATTGTATCGCTTTACATGCAACACGAAACTAGAAGAATTATTCACAACAAAACGCCCCAAGTCAGCCTCGCTAAACGCTGCCTGACCGTAATCCTGGCCCCGCTGTGACTGCCAACGACCCGAGAAGCGTCGCCGTGTCGTGCAAGGTAAGTGAGTGAGCGCTCCGTTGATGTCTTACTTGCGGGTGCAATCTACTGTAGTTGCAGTGTAGATACGACTTTCGCAGAGTCTGTTGGAATGTGAGACGCAGTAGCCGGAGCGAGCGGAAAGCAAAACAATGCGCTGAGAAAGTGAGGGAAAGGGTTCAACGAGAGCGCCCGAGGACGTCAGAACGCCGGGCTCTGATTCGAACGATTAGTAGGTACACTCTTAGAAAAAAGGGTATCGATAGTCTTTCCTAAAGGGAGGAACGGTCTTGTAACCTATGTTCCTTTAGAAAGGCAGAAACCTTAGTCTCTGAAGCAGGGAGCAAATAGTTCCTCCGTCGCGTGCATCTCATCATGGCGGCCCTGAATCGAGCAAATCGAGCTCAATAAGGCTTATCGAGGACGCTACGTTTCTTGTACGGGACGAGAGGAGCAGCAAATAAAACCGTAACACAAGCTTTCCGCGAACTGCGTTTATTTTTGAATCCACATTTCATTTCATTTCATTTATTGAACCTTAAGGGCCCGTGAGGGCATTACATAAGGGGGGGGGGGATCATTCATATTATACATTGGAAAAACAGACAAAAAATAGCACATTCAGGAAAAGGTTGGTAAACAGTTAATAACATAAAAAGTGCGATTGAAGACTTGATTTAAAGGCGTTTGGTTCTACGATGGTGACGATGGAGGATGGGAGGCTGTTCCAGTCTTTGATAGCTTGTGGGAGAAAAGATCGGTTGAAAGCGTTTGTTGAGCCAGAGATCCTTTTGATGGTACAGTCATTGTTGAGGCGAGATGATGTTCGATCGGGAGGTGATAATAATTCTGTTTTAAGTTCAAGACAGTCATAATAAATTTTGTGAAGGAGGCAGAGCTGAGAGATGTTCCTACGAAGCTGCAAAGAAGAAAGGTTGAGTTGACTTTTTAGGGAAGAGACACTGATGGAGTTATCGTACGTGGAGAGGATGAAAAGAGTGGCCCTATTTTGAATTGCTTCCAGGTGATTGATAAGGTAGCCTTGATAGGGGTTCCAGATGGAGGCAGCATATTCTAATTTAGGTCGGATAAGTGTGTTGTAGGCCAGTTTGCGGACAGTTGGTGGAGCAGGTCGAAGGTTACGTCGGAGTACTCCCAGGGTCCTGGAGGTGTCTGCGGAGATGGCTTCAATGCGATTATTCAATGAAAGGTCTGATGTTAATTTTACACCAAGATATTTGTACAAAGGAACGGTCTCAATTAAATCGGAGCCCAAGTATTATTGGTAGGACAAAACAGTTTTTTTTCTAGGGAAACAGATTAGCTTACATTTAGATTTGTTTAATGGCATCAGCTACTGTTCGCACCATTTATTAATTTTTACTAAATCATCTTCAAGTTGAATGTTGTCATGCACACTTGTTACTTTGTTATATACGACACAGTCATCTGCAAACAGGCGAATATTAGATAAAATGGTGGCCGGAAGGTCATTTATGAATATTAAAAAAATTAGGGGACCCAGTACGGACCCTTGAGGAACACCAGATGAAACGTTTGTTAGGGCAGACTCATGGTAATTAGTAACTGTGTATTACACGCGGTAAGAAAGAAAGTCACGTATCCATGAGAAGATTAGCGGGTCAAGACGTAGTGAAGCCAGTTTGGATAGTAGTCGTTGATGGGGAACATGATCAAAAGCTTTCGAAAAATCCAGAAAGATGGCGTCAGTCTGAGGCCGACACTCGAGATTATTATGTAGGTCATGGATGAAGTCGCAAAGCTGCGTCTCACAGAAGAATCCCTTCCTAAATCCATGCTGCTTTTTGAAAAAAATCTATTAGTTGTTAGGTGACTCATAATTTGCGAATATAGTATATGCTCAAGAAGTTTAGATGCGATTGAAGTTAAAGATATAGGACGATAGTTTGAAACCAAACAGCGACTTCCCAGTTTGAAAACTGGGACGATCCTGCCAACCTTCCAGTCAGAAGGGAGGGACCTTTCAGATAGTGACTGGTCAAATATTAATTTTAAGAACTCACTTGAGATACTGGTAGTATTTTTTAGAATTTTTGAATTGATGTTGTTGGAACCGGCGGACGATGAGAGTTTTAATTTGGCAATGAGGCCTTGAATACCGGCTGCGCTTACACTGATTGGAGGCATGGTTTCGTAAGGTTGCTCGGGGAGGCTGGGAACAGTGTTCAAACACTCGTTAGTAAAAATGGAAGAAAAATATTCGTTAAACACTGTAGCAATGTTTCTCTCTGGAATGGGATCGCCGTTGTCGGTACGTAGTTGGATGGCAGAGTTGTTGTTCTTCGGTGAAACCAGATTCCAAAACTTTCTCGGGTTACTCCTCAAAATGGACAGTAAGTCATTAAAAAAGAATTTATTCTTGGCTTGTTTTATGCTCCTGGTGTAGTTTTTTAATGCAGAATTGTAGGCATCCCAAGACTGGCTTGTATCTAACCGTTTGGCTTTTACAAAAAGACTTTTTCTTGTTTCGCAAAGAAAGCAAGCTTTTTGTAAACCATGGATTACCTAAATCGGTGCGTACACGAACTGTAGGAACAAACACCTTTACTAGATGATTCATTTTAGTTTTAAATAATGTCTAGTTTTCTTCTCCAGATCTAAGATGAAAACGAATGACGTAATTGTCAAAAAAGATTGCCAACTCGCGGTTTATCGAGATATAATCAGCTTTGTTATAATCGTGAATAGTTTTGGAAATGGGATGCTTGGTGAGAGTGGGGAGTGACAAATCAACATGCAGCAGCCTGTGATCACTGAGCCCGTCACAGTACTGGATACACTTGACAAGATCCGGTGACGTAGTTAGTATTAAATCGAGAATATTTCCCAAACGAGTTGGTTTATCAACAAGCTGTGTAAGGTTCAGAGTAAGACACATGTCTAGAAAGTGTGCGGATGTGGCCGAACCTACGGATGAAAGGTTTGACCAATCGATTTGTGGAAAATTAAAATCACCAAATAACAACATATCAGCCTTTGGAAATCGATCTCGTATATCAAGTAAGACAGAGCATAGATCAGTATGAAATGATGAAGCACAATTTGGTGGCCTATAACATACGCCCACAATGACCTTATTTGATGGCGTACAAACACATATGCAAGTAAATTCCAAGTCATGGTTCGCTAAACAGATATCAAAAGAAGATATAAAACTCTTTATTGCGATAAGCACACCGCCGCCCCACTGGCCATGCCGGTCGTGGCGGAAGACTTTGTAATCTAAGTTTCGCGGAAAAAGCTCCTTATCTTCGATTTCAGGGTTTAACCAAGTTTCTGTCAAAATGACTAAATCTGATGAGCTGTCCTCCAATACACTGTGAAACTCGTCGCGTTTTGGCATGAAGCTGCGAATATTAGTGAAAAGAACAGAAAGGCTTTTGTTTTTATCGCGCAAGGCGGCATAAGGGGATGACGGTAACGCTTTGTTTTTGCCAGAAGCATGTAGCTATGAAAATTCAACAACTGTTTGAGATTCCGAGTTAAAAATAAAACGCTTGTTGTCCGCATGCAGTTTGTTAAAACGCACTTTAAACGGTACGTTCATACTCCTACCATACTCAAAAAGTTTGGCACGGGCAACTCGCACAGACGCAGAAAAATCTTCGCGTACAGCGAAATGGGTGCCTTTCAGTTTGAACCCACAGGACAGGATGCTCTCTTTGTCTTTAAATCGGGCGAACTTGACTATTATTGGCCTAGCTTTCTGGGGCTCGAATTTTTTCTAGGCGGTGTGATCTTTCTAAATTTGCGGGATCAAGCTGGATTCCCAGCTTGCTCGAACAAAACTCGATAATTTTTTGTTCCGACTGCCCCCATGTTTCGGTGCTGTTATCTGGGCAGCCAAAGAACAACAGATTTGACCTCCGAGGCCTATTTTCGTTGTCATCGCACTGCTTCTGAATATTCGCTAGGTCAACAGGAAGATTTTCATCATGGAGGGTTAGAGATGCAGAGTTCCTATCAGCCAACTTCGTTTCTACAGCACTCATCCTTGCAAACAATTGTTGGACAGATATCTCGGAAGCCTTTTGTCCGCTCTCCAATAACGAGACTGTTGCCAGCCAATTTGTCTGAGCAGCCTCGATTCTCTGGACAGCTGCAAGAATACTTGTGATTTGCTCACTATCGGTTAGTGGTCCTGGGTTTGCTTCCACGTCTCCGGACATTAACAAAAGGAGCCGAGAAACATAAAAAATGTACGAGTACTGCAAACAGTAAAAACACAGCCACTTTCGCCAGAAAAAGTCGTTGGGGCACGACATCGCAATAAAATTCGGATTTCTACTTCGAGAACAAACTGCATTCGGAAGGTAACCAACCTGAAGAAGGGAGAGGTTTTGCACCGCTGTTGGTCTGGCGACGCCGTGCCCCAACTGGCCATCCATCCCGGTCGGCTTATGTAGCCACCCGTCGGGGTAGGAACCATGGGATGTTACAGTGCTTGATTGTTGCCAGATGCTGATGTTGAACGCCTCCTGGTGGATCCAAGTTGGTGGCGAAAACGCTCGAGGAAATGCCGTGACACTCTCGATGACAACAGATGACGTGTCCCAAGCCAGGAGATGACGATGCAGCAGATTTCCTGGCGGGATCGCAGAAAGGGCCGCAGTCACCAACACCTGAAGAAGGGAGAGGTTTTGCATCGCTGTTTGTCTGGCGACGCCGTGCCCCAACTGGCCATCCATCCCGGTCGGCTTATGTAGCCACCCGTCGGGGGCACGGCGTCGCCAGACAAACAGCGATGCAAAACCTCTCCCTTCTTCAGGTGTTGGTGACTGCGGCCCTTACTGCGATCCCGCCAGGAAATCTGCTGCATCGTCATCTCCTGGCTTGGGACACGTCATCTGTTGTCATCGAGAGTGTACATACATCGGGCGCATCCCCCCGCGGGTACAGAAACTTGCGTTTCGAAAGCAGTTACTCCGTCTTCTCGTCGTCACCACTGCGGTGTTAAACGGAGACAACCGATACCCAGCTACTTCTCGCACTTTACGTGTTACCTTTGCTGTCCCTCGAGTCACAATTTCTTCGTCAACCGCAGATCACGGAGGAATGGCAAACCAATCCGCGAAACCAAAAGCAGCTCTCAAAAGAACAAACTCGAAGCCGCTGTTTACCGCGTAGCGTGGAAGAAGGTTAAATCGCTTGCCACCAGATGGCAAGGTCAAGCAGAGCTAGGTGGCGCTAGGTACCGCCTAGCGCAATTCAAGTTTGGCAAAAATTATTTTTATTTTCTCAGGCACCCATTGCGGTTCGGGATCTTCAACTATACACACATGTAGACTCATAACGCATACTACAAGCATCAGGTGAACATACATCGGGCGCATACACATACATGGCACATACAAACATCAATGCAACCGCACACTAACCTGAACACTACACCAGAGCTCTGTGCTTCCGTCTTTTATACTGGTCGTTTTGAACGTACGGAATTTCTCGGTGACTGCCTAAGCAAATAAAATATTTCCAGCAGGTTGATTTTTTTCCAGCAATGTCATACCTCTGAGTGTATTTTGAGCGGCTCAGGGGATGAATCTCTCATTAAAACGTATATGCTCGATCATGCCGTAATTATATGAAAGCAAATAAATCAAGCCGCTCCAATGCGAATCGAAGCCATGAGTTTGTTTCCCGGCACGGCACATCGTAGCCTGCATTTCTATTGTAGTGTTTGTTTTTCTGTTTCTGCTGTTCGCGCACGGCTGCAATTGCCGTCTTGAATTTATCTCTGTAGAGCGGATATTCACTCAGCTGGAAGTGATGCTTCACAGGCAGAGAAATCGCTCTTCGATCAACTTGAATGCAGTCAGAGCCGCGACTTGCGGCAGGTGTTAAGCATTCGAAGCTACGCCGTGGCGAGCTGGAAAACTTCTAGCGCTCAGCCCAGCGCGCCACTTGGAGGGCAGTTTCTCCAGGAACCATAGTATATTTAAACAGAAAAAAAAGTATTTTTTTTTATTTTACCTACTATTCGTTTTTAATGCTAAAATTTCACACTAAGTATACGTACTTTCCGTCATAATTTTGTACAGTTCAGTACTCTCTCCAGAGCGAAATCGCTTTCGAGGAGGACACAACCGACAGTCACATTGGCCACTGCACGGTACGAGCTTACTGAACAGACCAGCGTTCCAACATGCCTATCAGCACGTCGATAGATTGCACCTAATCCCTCGAATGTTCTTAAACTTTTTAATGGAAAGCGGAATGTCAACCTGCGACACTCCGCCCCCTTTGATCACGGCCAGAGCAGCGGCATGAATGACCGACAACTTACGTCATCTCATCTTATACACGATTGATGCGCAAACACACGGTCACATCGGCGATAATTACAGAATTCTGTTCACAACCCACAACACTGTCATCACAATCTTGCTGCTATGTTGCCGACACACAGAAATACAGAACCACGTTGAACGCTGGTTGGCACTCGGCATCGGTAAACAGAACCGAACTCAGCACGGAAGGCACCCAGGCAGCCGGCAGCAAAACCTGCCTGACTTGGACGCAGTTCCTGCGATTTCCGTAACGTCGAAAACGTCGACACAGTTCCGCGTGGTTCCGCAACTGTAGTTCCGCGGAGGTCCCGCAATTAGGGTGACCAACTTCCTTCTTGTGAAATGCGGGACACGCGGGCAGAGGGGGGGGGGGGGGGGCGGAATTTATTAAGACGCACACAACCAACCTAGGCTCTGTTAACACATTTATTATCCCGTCCTGTTAAACACCTGCTAATTACATAGCAGCAATTAAGCTCAAATAATTTTCACTAAAAGTCATAGATTATTTTGAATGCCAAAGATGGCATTACATATGCCGAAGTTGAAAACATAAAAATCAACTGTACCAGAACTCAATGCATCAAATGGAAATAAGAAACAGTAAATATTTTTCTGGTTATTGTTTCCTGTCCACGCTTACTTCTATCAACATAGTCCTACACAAATTTTTAACATTATGTTGTTTTTCGACCGTTACATGTGTGACTGCCTTCACTAAAAAAAAAAAAAGAAATTCACAGCACATCTTTCGCATTGGCACCGCAATTTGAAAGTAATTACAATATTTTATATTTAAACTTTTGGCGAAGACTTTTTCGTAAAATATTTTCCCACGAAAGGGAGAGGCACAACGGCGGATGCGCGTCGGTCCTCCTACAAGAACGGCGGTCGCTTCCCGCAGTGCTTGGATAGATCATAGAACATGGCGTACCATTTCGATTAACGGAATTACTAGCGACCTCCGCACTTTCCTGTGCCCTATCTTTTGGCAGCACCGTGAGTTGCATAGTGAATTTTACGACAGTGTGAAATGCGGGACATTTTGTAGATATGGGACTTTCTCGGGGCGGGACGGGGGACACGAGCCCTCAATGCGGGACAGTCCCCGCGAGTCGCGGGACGGGTGGTCACCCTACCCGCAATCCCACTGACCTCGCGCAATGTGAAGACGGCCATCTTACTCAGCATACGTAGCGCTGCTGGCACTGCTCCCGAACTTCGCTGTTTCTAGCGGCTTCGTTTGCTCGTTTGATAAAATTAGTGATAAAAACGTCAATGCAACCGAAATGTTCTGCACGTTTGGACTAGAAGACGGAATTACAGGCGGCCTTCGCTGCCGCTGAAGCTCAATCAACTCAACAACATTTAATAAACAAAGTGCGTGACGTGCTCGAAAAACGAAACTGAAAGACGATGAGTCGGTAGGGCGGAAGCTTTCTCCCGTCTGCCTGGAGAAGGAGAAAAACGTTTCGCTCCTCCCTTTTTCTCGTGTCCGCTTGGGGGCGCGTCAGTAGAAGGGAGGAAGAAGCGGCGTTCCTACCTTTTTCCTACATTTGTTCTTAGAGTGTAGACCTAAAGCTAGGTTCTTTGTCAGCACAGCACTCGTTGAACGCGTTTCAATGTGAGAGCCAAACGTCAGACGCCTGCGTTCCGCGATTTAACGCGTTAGAACAGGCCAGTGAAGACAAAGGCTGCCTTTGTCTCTGCTGCACCATAGCCTCCTATATACTGACAAAGCCTGGCAGATCGCCACGAGAAGCGGCCACCGAAATGAAAAAGGTGGAGTGGCAGACAGCGGATGAGAGGAAATCATGTGACTGGCGCCTCACTACGGCCAGACACCGAAAGACACTTCTCCCGAGCGAAAAAGTGTGTTTCGGGTCCTCGTTTCTGCACAAGCTGTGCGCTGACGTCTAGGTTCCCCAAGAAATGACTTTTTGATGCTTTTTGCTACCAGATTCTCGCGCTCCAAATTTGCGGCCGGGCACTCTATGGTACCGTCGTCGAACTGCTAGGCTTTGCGAGTATATAGGAGGCTATGGCTGTACACGTCGCCAGCGTTCGAATGTGAAAGCAAAACGCCGGACTGCGGTGCCGGAAACGCGTATCCGATTGGTGCGTTTACCGCGTCATAAAAAAAAAGTGGTCCCTCGATTTTCGCCTGGTTTTATCATAGAAGTCTCGTGGTGTCGCATGTCGCGACCCAAGCGATGTCAAAGCAGCGGTTGTGAATGTGGCACACGCGTGTTCTGTTGCGGTCGTTCTCCAATTTGACAGTCCACGGTAACTTCAGAAGCCAGGATTTGGGGCGCCGCGACATCAGTGACATTGGCGTTCGCTCGTGCTTTCTGCCGGTACTTCCAGTACCTACCGCCAGGATTGCGATATCTGGCAGCATGGCATTCCGGATATTTTTTTATATCATTTGTTGCCACTTTGGGACAACGTTCGATGTATTGGCAGGTTATGATGCTAAGCACACTGCTCGTAGACGAGTTCCAGGCACCATACGTGGACGTCGGCGCTGCGGTGTCTAACGCGTTCGACGGATGCAGTGGAGGCAAAGGCTGCTGGCATTACGACTACCCACTAATAGTTTCAGCCAGAGCTCGGCCGATTCGGTTCGGAGTTCTTACCTCTCCGCGCGCTCTCGTCTCTATTTCATCCTAATTTTATCGGCGCATTGCAACGCAGTAGAGACCCCGTAATTAAAGAGTGTTCAACTGCTCGGTCACTCGTCATTGCTCAATTATAATCTCGTTGTTCAAGGAATCCATGTTAAGTCCAATTTTCGCTGGGGGTTCTGTTGAAGCTACACAGCTTTTCAACCTTAAACCTACTTTTTACATGCCCGGACACAAATCAATATGTTACGAAACGAATAAAAAAGTATTTTTTTTTATTTTCTACCAAATTTTTATTCATACGCTAAGTAACTTTTAAACTAAAAAAATGAAAGCCGTTTACAACTCCCTGTAACACCGAACTGGAGCGCAGCTCTTGAGGAGGAGGAGGGAAGGGTACTGAGGGTTACCTGTTCTCGGGGCGGGGGGGGGGGGGGGGGGGGGGGTCATGTGACCTTGGGGGGTCACGGGACCCCCCAGAAAAATTTTTCCGCTAGATTTAGTGGGGAATTTTTTCCGCTCGATTTAGCGGGAAAATTTTTCCGCTAGGTTTAACGGGAAAATTTTTTCGCTAGACCTAGCGGGGAGTTTTTTCATCTAAATCTAGCGGGGAAATTTTTCCGCTAGATTTAGCGCGGAATTTTTTCCGCTAGATTTAGCGGGGAAGTTTTTCCGCTAAATTTAGCGGGTTAATTTTTCCGCTAGATTTAGCGGGGCATTTTTCCCGCTAGATTTAGCGGAGAAACTTTTCCGCTAAATTTAGCGGAGAAACTTTTCCCGCTAGATTTAGCGGAGAAATCTTTCCGCTAGATTTAGCCGGGAATTTTTTTTTCCGTTAAATTTAGCGGGGAAAAATTTTCCGCTAGATTTAGCGGGGAAATTTTCCGCTAAATCTGGCGGGGAAATTTTTCCCCTAGATGTAGCGGGGAACTTTTTCCGCTAGATTTAGCGGGGAATATTTTCCGCTAGATTTAGCGGGGAAATTTTTTGGCTAGATTTAGCGGGGAATTTTTTGCGCTAAATTTTTCCGCTAGATTTGGCGGAGAAATTTTTCCGCTAGATTTAGCGGGGAAAATTTTCCGCTACATTTAGCGGGGAATTTTTTCCGCTAGATTTAGCGGGGAAATTTTTTCTCTAGATTTAGCGGGGACTTTTTTCCGCTAAGTCTAGCGGAGAAAATTTTTACGCTAGATTTAGCGGAGAAATGTTTCCGCTAAATCTAGCGGGGAAATTTTTCCGCTAGATTTAGCGGGCAAATTTACCCATAATGCACCGCGCGGTTACGCCGACGGCGACGGCGACGCCGACGGCGACGCCGACGCCGACGGCGACGCCGACGCCGCTCAAGCCGGAAACGGGTCCTTAAGAGCTGCGCTCTAAAAAATTGTTAAAATCATCACCTTGTATTTCACCGCTTATCTGGGAACAGTGGGTGCTGCTCCGGTTTTGCCTCGAGCAGTGGCTACAGTTCCTGAGGCCAAATCAGACGCGCGAGCCGGTTGGTCACAGTCATAGTGGCCGCAAATGCCAAGTTCACAGGCGGCGAGGTAGCCAGCGGTGATCCTGATCAGTCTCTCTCCGTGAGAAGCGAGGTAAGGCTGGTACGGTTGTTACCACCATGGTTCTTTCTGCCAAAGTGCTCACGCGCGAGCGGACAAGGGACACTATATTTGTAGTCTTTTACATGAGCCCCAACACCACAATCTTCCAAGGTGCTCGCCGCTCACTACTACTCACTGCTCTCTCGCTCGCCGGGGCAGTAGACGTGCACCTACAGGTTACTGGGAGAGCTACTGATGTTCCATTTTTCATAATTTGTTGTTGGCAAACAGTTACACTTATACTTGGTCTCTTTTGGGGCTCCTGAGTTTACGACAGGCATCGGGCACTACGAAGAGCGGCACATCGCACCATGCAGAAAGACGATCAGGAATCAATCCATCAGCAACGCTCTCGTTCTATCGCCTCCTTCAACGTACGAATTTTAATAAATAAAGTAATAGGCTTTGATTTCTTCCCTTGTATTCTGTCTCATTTTGGTATTGCCCTACTGAAAAAATTTATATGAATCTATATAAGAACTGATATCAAATATCCAAAAACTAATATGCGACATATGAAAGTGATATCAAATATTCAAGAACTGATATGCGATATGTGAAACTGATATGAAATACGCAAAAACTGATATGCAAGATATGCCAACTGATCTGCATGTGTCCAATAAACATATCATAAATAAATTCATATAATATTTTTCAGTATACGACGTGCCTCACGGGAAAACACACGTGGCTTGGAACCGCAGTGGAGCGGCTTGATTTACTGGCTTTGAAATAATTATGGCATGAGCGTTTCCTTTTTATTAGGAGATTCATCCCCCAGCTGCTCGAGGCAGGTATGGCATTACTAAAAAGAAATCCAAAATGCTGAAAATATTTATTGTTTAGGTGGTCACCGAAAAACTCTGTACTTATAAAACGACCTGTATAAAAGGCGGAAACGCAGAACTCGGAAGTAGTTGTTGGGTGTGCTGTTGTATTCATGTGTGTTGTGCCGTGTATGTGTATGCGCTCAATGCATATATTCAGCTGATGCTAGTGATATGCTTAATGTATCTCCACGGTGGCGTTAGTAAATAAAAATATTTTTTGTAGCACATGAATTGGGTGGTACCTAGCGCCACCTAGCCTAGTGTAACTGATATGCGGCATATGAAACTGATACGAAATTATAAGTTCTGATATGAAAGGTGTCCAATAAACTTATCAGAAATAAATTCATATAATCTTTTTTTTCAGTTGGGTGATAGCCGCTATTAAAACCATTGGCTCTTTCTAGTGTCTGCAAACTGCCGCGCAGCTCTTGTCCGCTGCGATATGAAAGTGTCTCGCACTTGCCTTCCATTCATTTTAATATAAACCCGCAATGAAATCGAACACTGCCATCACGTCATCGCCAGGCCGAGAAATGCCAAACATCGCGAGTATTGCGACTCGCACAAAAAGTTTATTTAACTTAAGACACCAGCGAGCTGATAACTCTTATTACTAAGTTTACTATTCGACCGATTCTACTATAATTTCTTTCTCAATGACTGTGCGACCACCGAGAAACTGCTAGCCGCCCACGCACTCGTTCCAAACTCCGAACTGTCCTGATGGACAGCGAACGATCCAGAACCATCTTTTCGAACAGGGCCGCCCGCTGGACTGGCAGCAGCCGCAGAGCCGTTAAGACGGCAGAGCGGTAGGGCAGGGTGCCAAGTCACGACGGCTCTAGACGGCTTGATCCGGCCAGCTAGCCAGCCAGCCAGCCATAGCCTTGTTACCAAACGCTTCCATCTTAGCAGTGGCACCATCTCTACCCTTAAAAAAATTATATCTCGCCAAATTTGAAGATATCAGATGTGGCCAAATAAAAATTGGCCACATATAACCTGATATGGTATATCTGCCAGAAATAGCCTCATAATGTCAGATATAGTCTGATATCCCTGTCCAGGTATGGGAATCGCAGACCTGGCTAAGTATGGAAATTTCAGATCTGATCAGGCATATCAAGAGACACAGGCCTGAAATCAGCGCTTAATATATTTTTATTGTCTACAATCTTCCCAAGTGCCCCCGCCCGCACTCGAGGAATTATGGGAATGGTGATCCTTCAGCTCTCTAGCGATCGCTAGTTTTGACCAATTCCATGGTTACACAGCTTCGAGTGTATCGTAGTCACCCTGAACACGCGTCCCATAGGGCTCAAGGACCTGTCATATCACTTTTAAAATTTTAGTCAGTGGCAGCAGCGTTTATGATACCGCGCATGCGATCCGCCTTTCAACCTGGCTGAGCCGCAGAAATTTCTTACAATAATATCATTCTCGTGATTGTTGTATCAGCAGGAATTACTTAAAAGCCGAGAAGTCACGACAACCAAAACCGGGATTTAGCTCGCATTCAGCGGAGCTGTTTATAACATTTTAGCGTTTTTAATTTAAATATCAGCGTCTTTAAAGCTGTACGAGAATGATAATAATGAGAGAGATATATCTGCAGCTCATCCAGGTTGAAGGTTGGACAGAATGCACAGTACATCACATTGGCGAAAAATTCTAAAAGTGATATGACAGGTATTTGGGTTCTATACGACACTTGTTCAGGGTGACTGCGAATTGCACTCAAAACTGTGTAACCCTAAATTGGTCGAAATTTCCGTTCACTAGGCAGCTAAAGAAACACCGTCCTCATGATTCCTCGAGTACGGGCTGAGGCGCTTGGGGATTTAGCAAATTGTCGATTCGGGCGCAATGTAAACACTTCGAAATAATTAAGCTACATTGAAATCCTCGTGAAAATTTGCACAAATATTCTAAAACTTAAGCTTGCCAAAGCTGAAGTTTGGGATTATTTGTGCTAACATTTAGCTCGCGAACAATTAGTTTGCTAACAAAGCACTTCTTTTTTTACTTTTTATGTATTGAAAATTGTCCGCACCCTTACAAAAATGTCATATCTGGACTTATATTGAAAAATACCTATATGGATATATAAGGAATATGGTAGTTATGAGCAGATATGCATAATTAGGCCGTATCTGGATGGATAAAGTCATATCTACCCAATTCCTTATATAGCCATATCTGCCCAATTCCTTATTTACCATACATAGACTGCTTTATATGATCTTGTGTTTGGGCCTGGCAAATAGGACACCCACCTCATATAAAGCAATTTTCATGTGATGCAACTTGTAGCATCACATGAAAATTATTGCCATGGCGTAGGTACCATACTTTTCAGGTTCAGACATGTTATGATATAATGCATTTCCACGAATATCCACAAAATATACATTTTACTGCTAAGCAACGCAGCTAAACGTGTGTTTACGTAGATATATTTACAGAGCAGGCCACTGACCAATCGTTATTGGCCTGGCTCGGAATTTGTCATTCTCACAAATATGTATGCTACAAAGATTGAATGCAGGCGATCGCTGGTTAGAAAACATTGTAACATATCATTCGACCTCGGAAAGTCACAGTTCTTTGGCGGGATTGGTTGTCAACGGAGCAGGCAGGGAATATGGTTTGCAAAAAAAGTTTTATACATAAAAGCACCAAAACTCCAAACAAGCATTTCCCCCGGTCAATAAAAATGATAAGAAACAAAACTGTAAGATCACATGGATAACCACTAAAATAAAAATAAAATTGTGATAGCACATGGGCACCTATTAAAATAAAACAAATGGAAGGCGACAATTAAGCTGTTAACTATACAAAAGTCGTTGATTCTCACTCACTGTCCTGAATCACCTCTCTGGTCGATAACAACAGTTTTGACATGGGTTTGCTTGTTAGCCTCGTCGTTGAAGTCCTTCCTTGCACCATGTGATGTTCAAAGCCCACAGTCGCTCCTCGCTGGCCTTGTTTTTCCGTTCGGTCCCCAAATCATCCCTTGTGACCAACACGTCGCACACACACACGCACACAGGCACCATTGTTCGTCGGAAGCAATAAAAGATGAAAAGTTCATTACTACTCCTAGAACATGACGAAGTCACCACTGTTTCCCGGACTAGAAAATGACGAGGGCATCATATCTTTAACGAAACGCTCTAAAAGAAAAAAAAAATAATGAACACATATGTAACTAAAACAAGAAACACGAAGGACTACATCACGAGAAAAAAAGAAATAATAAACACACAAGTAAAAAAAAATAAAAATGCAAAGGACTTACACAGACAGACACATTTGTTAAATTAACAATGACCTTTAATTCTGATCAAAAATATTCCTGCTGCGCTAAAGATCACGAATAGGGTGTGTAAACTAGGCGACCTTGAGCAAAGCAGGAATATTTGTGATCATAATTAAATGTCATTGCGAACTCAAAATGTGTGGCTGCCAGCGTAAGTCCTTCGTATTACTATTCTTCTGAATTCTGTGCTCATTGTTGTGGCTGCTCAAGACCAGGCAGAACTTGGCGGCGCTTTTTCCTTTCTGACCTTACTTCGGGCAGCTTCGTACCCATAGAAAGAAGCCACTAGCTTCTCTACACAATCCCACCCCTTCTCCTTGGAGGTACCCTGCGTGTATGCTGTAATTTGAAGAAAAGAAACAATAATCGGCACACATACACATTATTAACTACATTGTTTTATAATAAATTTTTTTTAAATAGGCCCCTGACCCAGGACGAAAACAACACACACCTTTTTTGTGTGTGTGCGATGTATAGTTTTGGCACAAACGATTTGGCCCACATTGAGCTGAAAGTGCACCATTTAATTTCGGCGTACTTTACACCACCATTGTGCTTCCTATGCGCATGACGTTTAAAAGCAAAGTCAACGAACACTTCACATTAATTTATGTTTATTAAGCCGTGTGTTTTATATGGGGCCTTTAAGTTCAAAGCATCCGAAGTGCGCGTCCGTCTGCATTTGCACAGTATACAGAAGAACTCCATGCAGCATATAGCTCAAGAATTTTCTAAATTTTGCCTTTGCACAGTATACAGAAGAACTCCATGCAGCATTTAGCTCAAGAATTCTCTAAATTTTGCTTATAGAGGGCATTTCACCACGCAGAACGTACAAAGAAGACATGAAGGTCGCACAGGCAGTCTAAAAGACCGATTACACCGCGTTTTTGTTTCCTTCGCGCCTTAAAACATTGTGTAATCATAATCATAACATGAATGGGACTGCACAAGATTGCCACAAAGATTCCAATCGGGTGTGTTTTATACCGCACGGCCACTGTGTGTACACATGTCAACTAGGTCTACGCATACCGCTCAACACACCACTGCTAGGCTGAATCAAATAAGTGTCACACTTGTTGAGCTTGAAGTACAGTCGTGAACTATACGAAGGTGAACAAGCTATGTTCGACTGCTCAGTGCTGGGAGCATCATGCGGCAGCTGACTTGCTCTCCTTTTCAAATGCCTTGCGAACCAAGTGTGGTAAGTCGTCTGATAAGGAGAGAACGTGACCACGGACAGCACTGAGCAGTTCATAATCACCTGTTTACCTTCATATAGATCAAGCCTCTACCTGGCCGAAGTAGCCAGTGTGTGTGCAGCAGAAACGTCTGTATTGAAATCTCAAGAGGATGAAAGTTCAGAACATGCTTAGAAAGGTTTCACATTACAAGTATGCCCATGCGAATTTAGCTTCCTATAACATAAAAATGCATTTCAAATTGTCACCCAGGACAATCTGCTCTTGCACAGCTGTATATACAAGGCAGCTCACCATCAACAACCTTTGCAGACTACCATGGGCCTCAACCTTGGCCTAGTCGATGCTAGCTTCTGTTCGGTGAGGGTTACACTGAGTAGAAAGGTGAAAAATGTGCTGTAGATTATGTGAAACAAACAAACAAACAAAAACAATCCTAGCATGCACAATTTGTTACAGGCACTGACAAATAAAAATCAGAGGTTGCGTCAATTATGTTCACGCAATACACTTCAAACGCGTACCATGAGTGCTGGCAAGATATTTGCTGCCTTCAATCTAGATAAGCTTGTAAATTTACAAACCAAATAACAAATAACTTAAAAACTGAAATATATTTCGAGAAACTACAAAAAACCGGAGTCTAGCTCTGTAAATATGGTGCTATCTAGTACATCATAGATGTGTTGAATCGGATTACAGCGTCACCATTACAAAGACTGAAGCAAAACAAGTATAGAGTCTGCCGTGCCACTACAACAGAAACAATTGTATTGTGATCTCGTGGAGGTCTGAGCTCGGAACAAGTCTGACAGGGTTGGGCACGACAAATATGCCAATGCCATTATCCATTTTTGCATATTTTACGTTGACAGTGCAGAGAAACAATCACTCACAAGATACTCAGAACGACAAGCACACGCGCTGAACTTACAACTCTTGCGTATTCGACTACTTCATTCTTCTCTTCAACCTCTGAATTGACTTTCCAGAACGTGATAAGCAGAAGAAATAGCATAAAATAGAAGAAAAAAAGCGAAAGTCAAGACAAAAAGAAGTAAAAAGGAAACCCTTACAATTCATCCCTCTCCATCACCGCTACCGTTTAGACAGAAATTGGAGCTCTTTGGTCGACAGCGCTATAGAAGGACTATATACTTACACACTTGTCCCTCAGATGCCCTATTCTTTGCGCTTTCAATATTTCCCTTGTCAGTGGGTCACAAATCCTACATATTACGGAACAATTTTCAAAATGGGCTACGCAACCAAACTCCTGACAGTGGATTCCTAAATGTCCAGCGACGACTTGCTGGGTATTAAAAAAATGTTCCTTTAAACGATAGAACACCTGCCAGTCTGGCCTACATACTCCTTACCGCACTACTTATGTAGACCAGACTGGCAGGTGTTTGAATGATCGTTTCAAGGAGCATTTTCGTAACACCCACCGAGTCGCCGCTGGACATTTGGGAATCCACTGCCCGGGTTGTGGTTGTGTAGCACATTTTGAAAATTGTTCCGTAATAGTTAAGAGTCGAGACCCATTGATAAGAGAAATAATAAAAGCGCAAAGAATAGAGGATCTGAAGAACAAGTGTGTAAGTATTCCTTCTATAGCACTGTCGAGCAAAGAGCTCCAATTTCTATTTTATGCATAGCAGTGAAGGAGTGGGATGACTTGTAAAAGCTTCCCATTTTTTTTTCTTTCGTTTCTTTCTTTTTTCTCTCTTTTTGTGTTGTCCTTCGCTTTTTTCCATGTATTTTGTGCTATTTCTTCTGCTTATCACGTTCTGGAAAGTCAACGCATACGTTGAAGAGAAGAACGAAGTACCCGAATACACGAAAGTTGTAAGTTCAGCGTGTGTGCATGTCTTCCTGAGTATCTGGTGTGCGATTGTTTCTCTGCGCTGTCACCGTAGAATATGGTTCACCAACTCGCCCAAGCATCCATTCTATCATTTCTGCAACATCAATATGACTCTGAAAGTGCGACCCCCTACAGGGTGTTCTCACGCAAGACTTGCAAGTGATGAATTGTAGGTATAGCGCCCTGGTTGTGTCCATGTGCGATATATGACCAAATACCACAGGGACCAATACTGCAAACTTCTCCGAAAACCAATGGGCGCGGTGGCGAACAGCAAGAGTGGCGCCGTTCACCACTCTCGCCGTTTGTTCGTGTTTGTGTGTTGCTACTAACATGCACAGCAATGGGAAGGCTTCAGCCATGATTGGGAACACTAAATATGCAAATACAAAATACAAATACAACACACACAGCAATACTGGATGCAAGGAGTGACGCACTTCTGTTGATAGTGTGGGGATATTTATACCAACGTGTAGTTGGTCAGCCATTTCAAAGTTGCGATGAGCCGTTCGCTGCAGATGAGCAATTTAGCCAGTGTAGTACGACTGCTTGCCTGGGGTCTTCAACCTGCACCACGCAGTAGTGAAACACGACCGCACGCCGGTACAATGCTCATCCAGATCGAAATGGGCAGGGGTGGGGATTGCACCAGCATCTTCTAGACAACTTTCAAGCCTGCGCGTCGCGTGTCATGACGTCACGTCCTGGAGGCCTGCACGGGCGTTGATTGGATGCGAGCGCCGCGTCAGCGTTCGCGTCCGACTATGATAGGAAACGAGTTCCTCGCGAACGCTGATGGGGCACTCGCGTCCAATCAGCGCCCGTGTAGGCCTTCAGACGTGACGTCATGACACGTGACGCGCAGGCTTGAAAGCTGTCTAGGAGGTGCTGATTGAACCCAGGATCCCTGGGTTCTGCAGCGCAAGCTTTCCCTCCACGTGCTCCGAGCTGGTGTGAGCTAGCCCACTCGGTCACCTATCTCCCACCCCAGGCTACGCAACGCACTTCTGTTGTAAACTCAGCATTCTGCGTATGAATAAAAGGCTCAATTCCCCTACAGGCTTTCATTCCACGTGAGTGGCATCCGAATCGCTAAAGGCCAGCCCATAAATACAGTCTGTGTCAAAAACAATCCTAGCAGCAATAAGTTGTTATCATATAGCTCATTATATAGAGCACCTTACCATGAACAGCCTTGGCAGTCTTCCACATACCTCGGCAAACCACACTCATGAGGGCCCTCACTCACCCTCATCTTCACAGGTAAGGTGAGGGTGAGTGAGTTTCTGAACCAGGAAAATTCATGAGTGTGAGGGTGAGTGAGGGCCGTGAGGGCTGTGAGGGCGGTGAGGGCCGTGAGGGCTGTAAGGGCGGTGAGGGCCGTAAGGGCGGTGAGGGCCGTGAGGGCGGTGAGGGCCGTGAGGGCCGTGAGGGCCATGAGGGCAGTGAGGGCGGTAAGGGGTATGAGGGCCATGAGTGCGTGAGGGGCGTGAGGGCGGTGAGTGGCGTGAGGGCCATGAGTGCGGTGAGTGGTGTGAGGGCGGTGAGTGCGTGAGGGGTGTGAGGGCCATGAGTGCGTGGGGGCAGTGAGTGGCATGAGAGGCGTGAGGGCCGTGAGGGCCATGAGGGCGGTGAGTGCGTGAGGCCGCCTTCAGATCGAGCATTTTTCTCAGCAATTTTGGTGTTAATGGCGGGTTGTTCTCTAGCTTTCCCTACATCGACACGAATTGCTAGATCGGGTCCGGCTCGAAATAAGCAAGCAACTCGGAGCGATTCGAATACGTTTGAAGCGGCTGCATCCAATCAGGGACGCAAAATTTTCACGTGATACCTCGTGCCGGTGATGATGACACCGAAAGACTTGGTTCTGGTTTGAAATCGATCGTTTTTTGGAAATAAACTGTTTCAGTAAGGTGCATTAGTATTCTTAACGAGGTTTAAATGCATAAAAACACGTTTAAACGCGTAATTGTGTCTAAATAGTGCAAGAAAAATAAAATTTTATGATGACGATGGCAAATTGCAGCAATTGGTTGCTGCGTGTGATCGCGGGCGGCCCGTGTTGCTGGTGTTGCGACGTAAAGTTTCTGGGCGAAATTGCCCTATCTGAAGCTGGCCTGAGTGGCGTGAGGGCCATGAGTGCGTGAGGGGTGTGAGGGCCGCAAGGGCGGTGAGGGGCGTGAGGGCGGTGAGTGGCGTGAGGGCGGTGAGTGGCGTGAGGGCTATGAGTGCGTGAGAGCCGTGAGGGCGGTGACGACCGTAACGGCGGTGAGGGCCGTGAGTGGCGTGAGTGCGGTGAGTGGCGTGAGGGCCATGAGTGAGTGAGGAGCGTGAGGGCCGTGAGGGCGGTGAGTGCCGTGAGGGGCGTGTGGGGCGTGAGGGCGGTGAGTGCGTGAGGTACAGTGAGGGTGAGTGAAGGGCTGAAGGTGAGTGTGACTGTGAGGGTGAGGGTGAGTGAGGGGCTGAAGGTGAGTGTAGCTGTGAGGGTGAGGGTGAGTGAGGGGCTTAGGTGAGTGTGGCTGTGAGGGTGAGGGTGACTGAGGGCGACCTAAAATGCCGACCTCTGGTCTTCCATGAGGCCAGGACTTCAGCAGAGAAGACTGTCATTCTGTGTCGTCTCACGAGACTCACATCAGGATGGCGAAAGTGAATGCCAACGTCTAATTGGGAAGGGTTGCAGTAAGTATAAAGATGAAAACAGGTTAGAATATATGATAAAATATATCATGGACCAACTTGAAAAAAGCGCACAAAAATACAAGGACAAAAAGGCAGGAACATGTGGGACGCAGACTGGTGCACATTCGCAACTCGATCAATTGAACATAAAAGAAAAGAAGAAAGAGGAGGAGAGAAATCAGAAAGGCCTAGTTCGGAGAACGTGAGCTTCAGGAGCCGGGGCGTGAGGCAAAGATGTCAGGTAGATTGTTTTACAGACAGTCTAGAATTAACAACAGCCTTTCCATGTAGTAAGGTGGTGAGTTCATTCTGATTGAACATCTTGAAAAATAGCACACAAAAAACCAGGAATAAAGGAGAGGAATACACTACAGTACACTACACTACGCTACATACACTACATACGAGTGCAGACTCCCAACACACATAGATTAGAAAAGAAAAAAAATAATGAATGCGGTAGGAGCTTTAGCAAATGTTCGAACAGGTCCAAGTGGAACGTGCTAAATCAACCATATGCATAAGACTGTAAAAACAATTTCTCCGGCAGCTCAGGTAACAGACGGATGTGCGGACACATTGGTCGCCCCTAGTACGAATAATAAAGGCCTAAAATAACCCTCTTGTATGTTTTTTATGGTATCCGCTAATTATTCACGTTTATCCAAAGGATGACATACACGAGCAATGTAAACAGTGCATAGGTAAGTGACAATCCATCGTAAATCTTAGAGAGAGATTGAGCTGTCTTTATGCATTAGTCATCCATCTCTTATCTTAACTGACATGGAAATTACTTTTTTTTTTTTTTTTTTTAATCTGCTTTTGCTGACAGGTAAATTAGCGCGTCTCACTTGGGCCCGTGCTCGAGCTCCTTCCGCATTCTTTATTTCTTCCTTCTTCTCTGATATATGTGAGTTGAGTCTGCGCTTGCATGAGGTCCACGTGTTACTCTCCTTGTCTCCTTGACTTTTTGCGAACTATTTTTCAAGGTGTTCAATTATTACCAGCTCTCCATCTTATTACAATTATGCAAACACTAAAAACGATTACAACCTACACCATTCGCTAAGGGCAGTATCAAACGAAAAAACAGGGATTAGGTGAGGTATGTCTAACACTATATACTTACACTGAACAAAATATACATACCAAAAACTGGCGAGACACTACCTTAATTCAGGACATGCTTGTTAATTTCCCCAAAGCTTGTCATTAATACTTGATATCCTTTGAAAAAAAAACAGTAGGAAAAAAATAAATGCTTCACCATTTGAAACAGCCTGAGTGTTCCTGCAGATGTGAAATTCGTTGCACGTGCGTTGGATCATACGAAACACGTATACAGCAAATGATCTTTTAGAGCTTGACATTTCGCGAGGAATAAGAGCTGGCGTCAAAAATTATTTCGTGGGCACAAAATTTTGCGATCGAAAGTGGTATTCTAAGCATTAATCACTATGGGGTGAATCTATCGCGGGACCAATTTTTGGTAATTCTTTTCTGATTACGAATCGCGAGAATCAAGTAATTTGCAGACGACTTGGCGGCGGAAGCTACGGGCTTGCTCAATGAATCATTCGCTGCTTTTTGCCGGGTCCAGCTCTCCGCACACAAGTACGGAGAATGGCGTCGGCGATGGAGGGGCACCGCACTCTTCCAGACATTCTAGTTTACCAGTAAACAATACGGCGGAGAGAGGCAATCAACCCCCCCCCCCCCGCCCCCCCCCCCCCCCCCTTGTCTCCCAAAGAGCTCCGCCGCTACTGATGGACTTTGAGTGAGTACGCAGCCTCTGCACCGGGGAAAAAAAGAAGAAAAACAGCCTCGCACGGCACCATTCGCGCACAATTAGTAATACTGGTAAAAGCAAGCGATCTACAGACAATAACAAGCCTTTTGAACGCAGGAAATAATCTAGCCCCAACGAACAAAGAAACGAACTCACTTCGGATCCCGTGCCATGATCTCGGCTGCTGATCAGATATGACGTAGTATAACGTATCACAGTCACTTCCGTCTTTTTCAGACACATTTGAAACTAAGGCAAACTCCACGTATCACGACTAATCGGGAAATTGGACCGGCTAACCGGTCGTGAACACAGGAATGCAAACACACACGGCCGGCAAACGTGCGAAACATGGCTGTTGATTCGATGGTATTTTATTCGTATCTTCAACACGTTTAAACTAAAACGATCAGCAAACCGCATTATAAAACTCGTAAAAGACACAGTATTAATAAATTATTGCGCACCTCAACATTTCCACAATTTTATGAGTAAGTCCTGAACACGTAGCAACATATTAAATACGAAACTAACCATACAATGGTTCAAAACAAATTTAAAAATGGTGCGAAGGTCAGCCGGGAGGCGGTGGCGTGTGTGATCTTTCCTCAACTCTGCCTTCTCGATGTTTATTCGGTAGTTGTTCTCTGTTGGTTTTCTTTTCATTTTCTTTTTCTTATATAGTGTGTTTGTTCTCTTAACTCCTTTTTCTTTTCGTCTTATCACTTGTACTGTTGTTTTCGGCTGCTTCTCTGTGTTCTTTTTATATACAATAATTACAAATGAAGTGTTTAAAAATAGCAACCTTTAATTGTGTAAGTGTCACCGCCACGAAACGTAAAAGTTTTTTATTACATATAATTAATGAGGAGAGCGCGGACGTCGTTTTCGTACAAGAGACAAAGATCTGCTCTGCTGAAAAAGCAGAAAGTTTTGTTCGTTTTTTTTTTTTTTGGAAACGCTTTTTTGGTGCGTTCACGTGCTCACGGCTAGCCCCTCCGGGGGAAGCGCCATCCTTGTAGAAAAAAATACTTCACATCCGAATGCTGAACGCCAGGCTGTGCGCGAACGAGCACTTTGCACTTGCCGATCGCCTCCTTGGGGACCAGCTGGTGCGCCTTATATCGGATTATGCCCCCAGCCGGCCGGGGTAGCGCAAAGACCTTTTCGTCAGACTGCACGCACTTCTCGACACACCCGCGACGCTCGTGGTCGGCGGAGACTTCAACTGCGTAATTAACAGTCGCGATAGAGTGCGCTGTTCGGCAGTCCCAAAAGCCGACTTGGGTGCGGCTGCGCTTCTCGACGCCGTGCGCGATTTCGACCTTGTGGACTTGGACAGAGACGCTTGACAACTTTTCGCCGCGGTTCACGAGGTGGAGGGGCGTGCGGCAGGCGCTGCAGGACCGCGTTTACGTCTCTGGCGAGTGGTCCGGGAGCGTCGTGTCCTACGATCTAAAGATTGCTCCGTTCTCGGACCACTTCTTCGTCGCGACTGAGAATCTTGCTGGGGGCCCCGGAGGTGTGCGGGCAAGGCGCGACACGCCTTGGAAGATGAACTCCAGCATCCTCGAAAGCGAAGATTTTATTGAGGAGAGGAGGCGTGCTCTCGAGAGGCTGTCGGAGGGCGGTGCAGACGCCGTCTTCTGTGAGAACTTCAAGTCCGCGCTCCGCGAGTCGGCCTGCACGCAAGGCCGCCAAAAAAACTCCGAGGAGCGACGGGCTCGGGATCACCTCACATGCACGCTCCGGACGCTGCTGGAAGAGGAAGAGCGCAGCGCTGGTGCCGTCGGGGACGACATTAAATACTGCAAGGGCGGTGCAGACCCCGTCTCCTGGGAGAACTTCAAGTCCGCGCTCCGCGAGTCGGCCTGCACGCAAGGCCGCCGAAAAAACTCCGAGGAGCGACGGGCTCGGGATCACCTCACATGCACGCTCCGGACGCTGCTGGAAGAGGAAGAGCGCAGCGCTGGTGCCGTCGGGGACGACATTAAATACTGCAAGGGCGGTGCAGACCCCGTCTCCTGGGAGAACTTCAAGTCCGCGCTCCGCGAGTCGGCCTGCACGCAAGGCCGCCGAAAAAACTCCGAGGTGCGACGGGCTCGAGATCACCTCACATGCACGCTCCGGACGCTGCTGAAAGAGGGAGAGCGCAGCCCTGGTGCCTTCGGGGACGACATTACATACCTCACCATCCTAGAAGAGCAATATAGGGGCGCACAGGTCCGAAGTAGGACCGACGTACTCGAGGGTGAGATCCAACCTTCAAAGATCTTTCCCACGCACGAGCGACGAAGAGCGCAGGAGAACACCTTATGGGAGCTGCGGGACGGAAATCGAATCGCGACGACGGGGCAAGACATCGCCGGCGTGTTCGAGGCGTCGTTCGCAGGGATTTTCCGAAAAGAGGTGCTGGACATGGCTGCCCTCGAGCCTCTCCTTCGAGGATCACCATCCATGCCCGAGGGGGCGATCGACGTCATCAGCTGCCGAATCCGCGAGTCAGAGGTTCGGGACGCCATAGGGAAGCTGTCCCATAACAAAGCCCCCGGCCCAGACGGTATCGGAGCAGAGTTTTATAAGGCGTTCTCGGACGCGCTCGTCCTGATCCTGACGCAGGTCTTTGCCGACATCAAGATACGAGATCTTCCTCCCCCGACGATGAGGCAGAGCCACACCGTCCTGATACCCAAGAAGTCGAAGGGAGACTCCGTCCCCGAAGTCGGCGACTCTCGCCCAATCAGCCTGCTTTGCACAGATTACAAGATCCTGGCATAAATTCTTACCAGGAGACTGGAGATCAGTTTGAAGACAGTCATCGGGCCGCACCAGAGCTACGGACTTCGGGGGCGGAAAATTTCCCGAAACCTCCGCACGGTGCGCGCCATCGGCGAGGTGACAGCGGAGGGACACCAGCCCCTAGCTGTTCTGCAGCTGGACCTGAAGCAGGCTTTAGACCGAGTGTCGCATGATTTCCTGCTTGCGGCGCTGGACCGATGCGGAATGGGAAAGGAGCTCCAAGAATGGGTGGCTATATGCTACAGAGACATCACCACGCGTCTGCTGGTCAACGGGGTGAGAGGAGCGCCCATCCCCGTCGGGAAATCGGTGCGGCAGGGCTCCCCCTATCGCCCATATTGTTCGCGCTGCAGCTCGAGCCGCTATGCCGAGCAGTGAACGAGGAAAGCCGCATCCCGGGACTACAACTGCACGAGAACAACGTGCGAGTTCTCGCTTTCGGTGCCGACATGTCGGAGTGACGCTCATCCTCCCTGTTCCTACAGGTACTGGGGCTGATCGTAGTCCAGTGCGGCACCGTTTACACGTCAACTGTCAAAGATGATGCGTCACCCAGCGACGGTACAAGCCCGGTCATTCTGCCCTGGCTCTGCAACGCTTCGTCGCTTGATTTTTCGAAGCTGTGCTTGACTTTCAACTGTGACTACAGCAGGCAACTCTGTTCCACGTAATATGATGGGAGTGTATATCAGAGACTGCTCGACCATCCACCCTCGGGTACCGGTGCCGACATGTCGGAGGGACGCTCATTCTCCCTGTTCCTACAGGTGGGTTTTTCATACACTTATAAGTATGTAAGCCACAACGGCCATTCTGGATTGTCGGCACTGAAACCCAACCTTTTGTGTAAAGTGTATGTTAGTATTACCGATTGCTACACTAAATACAGCCTAGCTGTGGCTAGGGTCGTGAAACAACGACTATTGATGGCAGGAGATATAGAAGCGAACCCAGGCCCGCTCACTTCTACACAGGAGAAACAACTAGTCGAGGCTATGATACTAATACCTAGCATGAACGAGGGGCAGAATACAATGTTGAATGAATTAAAAGCCATTAGGGAAATGCAAACATCGTTCGAAAGAAAACTAGAGGGCTTGTCGTCTAGGATAACAGCTATTGAAAGCGAGATGACTATGGTTAAATCCTTGAGTGACGAAGTTGCTGATATAAAAACGGCGAATCTGGAACTTGACACCCAACTTAGAGTGACTACCGCACAACAGGATGAAGTACAAAATCAATCGCGCAGAAACAACCTTATATTTTATGGCTTGGCGGACAAAGCAGATGAAACCTGGGAAGAATCTGAGGCCAAGGTGATCACCTTTTGCTCTGATAAGTTCAGCATAAAGCTTGAGCCCACTAACATAGAACGTGCGCACAGGCTAGGCCGTTTTTCCGAAGAGAGGGGACGCGCCCTTATCTCAAAGTGTCTTTCATTTAAAAATAAAAAAAATACTGTCAGTCGCCTATAAACTAAAGGGGAGTGGCTTTTCCATTGGTGAGGATTTCTCACCTGCTATACAACTCTCAGGACGCAAACTTTTAGAGTACGCCAGGGAACAAAACGCCAAATTCAAACTACGATACAACAAGTTAGTTATTCGTGGTAAAACATACCAGTACAATCCTGACACCGACGCCGTGTTTGAAACCTCTGTATAGCCACGACGAAAAAGCGATATCAGAGGGCCGGATGTACAGGAACTTGTCTCTATTACAGTGAACTGTAGGAGTATCAAAAATAAAAAGGATGACCTTGCTTTTCTTCTTGCTACAACGGATGCTGATATTGTTTGTGGTACCGAATCTTGGCTTGACCCTTCCATGACCAACTCCAAAATATTCCACCCAACTACGAGGTCTACCGCAAAGACAGAAATTCGAGGGGAGGGGGTGTGTTTTTACTCGTCTCGAAAAACATACAAAGCACAGCTGTTGAATTTCAAGACTGTGAGTGCGAATCTGTTTGGTGCAAGATAAAACAACAAGGTTATAAATTTTTAACTGTAGGCCTATTTTATAGACCCCCAAGTAACAATTCACTGAATCCCCTTTTGTGTCTTTCCAATGTGTTATCTGCGATAACGCCTGATGACTTTATTCTTAGTGGCGACTTCAATCTTTCGGACATTGAATGGGTCGACAATCTGCGCCTTTTGCGAAATTCTTTGTCACTGTATAAAACTTGCAAGGAACTCGTAGACGCCCATGAGCTGCAACAGTTTGTATTGCTTCCAACAAGGTACGGCGCAACAAGTAAATCTATACTAGATCTTTTCCTTACAAATCACCCGTCCGCCATCCGTTCGGTAACGACGGCTCCGGGTATCAGTGACCACGAAGCTATCATTACAAATGTTACATGGAAGCACACTGTGACTGATAAGCCATGCCCCAAAAAAGTGTATCTGTTTGACCGAGGGGATTACGACAGCTTGTTTTTCGACCTCCTGGCTTATCTTACCGAGTTTGAATGTGCGTGCACATTGCTTGACATTGAAGAATTATGGAATCTGTTTAGGAATAAACTTTCTTCCCTTATCACTGAATATATTCCTTCTAGGATGTTGTCGGGAAGGCGCAGGAATGACAAGCCGTGGATCACAAAGAAGTTGCGACGTCTTCTAAATAAAAAGCGAAAATTTGTTTCTAAAATATAAGAAAACAAGGAACCCAGCCACTAAAATTGAACTTCGTTTGCTGGATAATATCTTTGAGACTAAAGTTAAGGAAGCGAAGGAACACTACTATTTGGCACTGGGACCAAACTTACTTAACAACCCAAAGGAGCTATGGAAAACGGTTAGAAAATCAAACAAGAGTGAATCTGTAGGCATTCCAGCAATTCTGAACAATAATGAACTGACCTCCGATAACTTTCTCAAGGCTGTTTGCTTCAATAACTTGTTTCGATTTGTCTTTTCGACAACCGAGCTAGTTGTACGAGAATCTTCCGAGACAACTTTTGATAGAATGCCTGAGTTTGTGGTAGAAGATTATGGCGTACTGAAATTACTGCTTAATCTGAAATCTCATTCAGCCATGGGACCTGATGGCATTCCTAACCACGTTCCGAAAGTTTGTGCTGCAGCAATCTCACCTTTTCTAGTTATTCCTTTCAACAAATCGCTCTTTACTAGCAGCTAGGCTACCTTTGGAGTGTAAACGGCAAATGTTGTGCCCATCCATAAGTCAGGCCAAAAAAGCCTGGTTTCTAATTACAGGCCCATCTCCTTAACCCGTGTTTGTTCCAAGTTACTTGAACATATCATATATTCAAATATGGTTAATCAGCCTGAGTCCAATACCTTTTTTTCCAAGTCTCAGCACGGTTTTCGGGCTGGTTTGTCGTGCACTACGCAGCTTACTGAGTTTTTACATGACCTATCACTTTCACTAGATAAAAATGTTCAGGTTGACTGCCTGCTTTTAGATTTTCAAAAAGCATTCGACAAAGTACACATTCACTTCTTATGCACAAGTTGTCGTTCTTGGCTCTTCCTGACTATCTTTTTGGTTGGATAAATGATTATTTATTTAATCGTAAACAATGCGTAGTTGATGGTGGTCAAAATTCTCCATATGCGGATGTAACCTCGGGTGTCCCACAGGGGTCTGTACTTGGCCCACTTATCTTTTTGATATATATCAATGACATAGCACAAAACCTAACATGCAGTGTCCGATTATTTGCAGATGATTGTGTAATCTATAGGGAGGTTAAATGTGAGGATGATTCTCCTCTACTTCAGTCAGACCTTGAAAAGGCGATGACCTGGTGTGACAAATGGCAAATGTTTCTTAATATCAATAAATGCAATTATATTAGATTCACCAAAAAGAGCAGCCAATCAAAATATCAGTTGAACGGTGTTGCCCTTCAGGAGGTAGCTGATGTCAAATATCTAGGGGTTTATCTTAGCGTAGATCTTTCCTGGACTAAGCACGTCGACGCAATAACAGCAAAGGCAAACGGCGTTTTAAATTTTATCAAACGGAATTTCAAAATGGCCCCTACAAATATTAAGGAGCTGTTATACGTAACTAATGTTAGGCCAATCTTAGAGTATGCTTGTCCAGCGTGGGACCCGTATTACGTAAATTTAATATCGAAACTAGAGCGTGTGCAAAATAGAGCAGCCCGTTTTGTTGCAAATAATTATGAATTTTGCTCAAGTATAACAAATTTAAAGAAACAACTGGAGTGAAAATCTCTGGTTTCGCGGAGAAAATATCTTAGAATGAAACTTTTCAGAAGTATTTACTTAGGACAAACAGGTATTGTGAAGGACCACTACTTACATAATCCTGATTACCTGTCTTCAAGGGTGGACCACCCGCTAAAAATAAAGAATATTAGGTGTAAAACGGAAATGTTTAAGAACTCATATTTCCCAAAATCAATTAGTGATTGGAACAGTCTTCCGCAGCACGTGGTCGCTGAGACTTCGGATGCTATGTTTTCCACCCCATTATTAGACATCCTTTAATATTTGTGTGCTGTGTTTTTGTTTTGTACTGTTATGCTTCTGATTTTGTGTAACAGTTTTTGTAAGTCTTATTGCACTTCTTTCAATCAATAGTCTTACTTTTTATTAACATGTTTGATACAGTGTGACGTATAATCGTTTTACTTTCCTGTACCATGCATTCCTACAATAATGCCCCTGTGGCGATGTAGGTACTGTGTAAATAAATAAATAAAAATAAATAATACGTGAGTTTCGTCCGCTCTTCGAAGGCGCAAGTGGAGGCCGTTCTGCAGCTCGTGGGACGCTTCTGCGCCACGTCGGGGTTTGAAATAAACCCACAGAAATCGGTGGGCGTGTGGCTAGGAGGATGGGCAACGACACCGGAAAAACTTGGAGGCATCAAGTGGACCACCTCCCTCGGGAGCTATCTCTCAGTTCCGATCGACCCGCAGTAGAGCATGACGGCAGTGTGGAGAAGGGCTACCAACTCACTCGCGGCAAAGCTGTCTCTGTGGAAGAGCAGACACCCGTCCATCTACAGTCGTGCCCACGTCTGCAGCTTCATCATTTACCTGGCCGTCCTTTACAGAGCGCAGACCGTCTGCTGCCCAGGTGCCGAGGCGAAAAGAATCCAGCGGAGTTGGGCGATCTTCCTCTGGCAGTGCTCCATGGAGCGGACCCGCCCGGACTTCCTGCACCAAGAAAGTGGCGGGCTCAGCCTGGTTAACATCGTCCTCAACCACCACGTGTAGCGCTTCCTCCTCTTTCGAGACGCAGGGGACCCCACACTCCTGACAGCGGTGCACTACCTCGGCTTTTCTCACCTGGGGAACTGGATGGTCAGCACAACTGGCCGCACAGACAGGGGAGCCGTACTTCGATTTTACAAAGAAATGGCCGACTCTATCAGGTTTTCCGAGAGCCTTTTTCACTGGAACTACCTGGCCACCATCGGCAAAAAGTCGCGGTACTGGGGCGCAATTTCTGCTGCCTTTCCACCTCCTCTATACAGACAACCAGCGATTCCCGACGGAGCAGCCAGGCTCTTGAAGCTCGTGCGGCGCCTCCCCGCCCCTGTGAATACGAAAAGAAATACACGACTCCTGGTCACTCAACTGCGACCTCTGCGGTAACAGCGAGACCATCTCCCACGTCCTGGTGGAATGCAGCAATTTGTACCTCTTCTGGGACGAGATCAGGACGGCCTTCAACCTGAGAGAGGCATTTGAGGTGGAATGGTGCGTACTGAGGTTCCGTGACTCCGTGCGAAACGATGAGACAGGAGTAACCACCATGATGCTGCTCCTCGGCTTCCACGCCATCTGGCATTCGAGGACAGACATGTTCGAGTGTCACGTGGACGCGCGCCCAACCTTGAGCCATTTTGTGGCAAAGCTTAAATGGGTCTTTACGGTGGTTTCTAAAGAAGCGGACGCCGCAGAGTGGCAGAACGTCGAAAAGCAGCTTGAGGAGGGACGCCGTCGCTCCGAAAAACGGCGTACGTCAACGAGTACGGGGCACTGGCGGCAGCCTGTGAACGACAAGCGCGTGGGCGTGGGCTAAGCTGAGCGGCATGCGACGGGCGGATAGCCATTGCTGTCGGTCGCGCTTGCTTGCTTTTTGTTATCCACTTCTATGACTGTGCGTGCTAGACGCACAGGGAGTTTGAGGGAAAAGGAAGAGAATCGCACACTTTCCGGCTCTTTATACAACATCTTTATTTCTTCCTCTCGCAAAGTGTCAGCCTACAGCTCTTCTCCATAGGTCTCGGAGGAGGCGCTTTGCAATGTTTCCGCTCACTGTGCGCGTTATACATTCAATGTGGTGCTTTTCTTTTTTTCCTTTTGTGTCGGATTCCACTTCCTCTTGTCTAGAGATGTACCTTCTTCTCTGTTTTTGAAACTGCTGAGCATAATGGGGATATCGATGCAACCGCCCCCCCCCCCCCCTGACCGTCCCTCTACCCCTCCGGAATCCCCGAAACCATTTTTTTTTTTTTATTTTACCTAATCACCCTTAGATTTAGGATATCGGCTAAATTACTGCGTCGTAGCACGAGTCACGTTTCTTTGTCTTTCTGCTGATCACACGGTTTGTAATGCAACATCTTAAGATGCACGTGCCTTTTCTTCTTTGGTCATAGTCTCTGTAAAACTCTAGTATGACCTCTTGTGAGTGAACGTGCAAACATGATGTAAATAAACTTGTTTCTGTTTCGGAAAAAAAAAAAAGACTGTGGCCTAGTTTGTTGACGCGTTTTCTTGCTGAGCGTGAGGTCGCTGGTTTAAATCGCGGTAAGCGGAATTTTTCTTCTTACTTTTTTGTATTAGTTTTTAATACTTTAAAAATGTTTTTATGTTCTTGCAGTCGTCGGCACCGTGCTTTAGGGTAACAGTTACGCAGAAGGTGAAAATAAAAAGTGCGAGCCCAAATTTTAATCGCTGCAATGCGCAAACCGTAGCCCCCTTGTTTTGCCGGGATAATTCACTCCCTCCGTGCTAATATGTGGGTTAGTGGAGTAGGCAAAGATTTCAACGAAGAAAGGAATGTTATAGTAATGAGCATATTACGAGCAAAATGGGATGTTTAAGTGATAAAACTGCCACAGTGATGCAGCCGAAGTTTTTGTGAAAGCGGTCATCTTCACCCACCACTGAAACAAAAATGCCGCCATTCTAAGGCTGGTCTTAGCTGAGCTCACAGCGCGCTACGTATTTAGCACATCTCCTAATTTTCTGACTTCCGGAAAGGAGTATTTAATTTTGTTATGGTAGATCAGTGCTATCTCCGCGTGCAGCCTGGTGTTACTTATACAGGTTGCACTCCGCAGTCTTACTTTTTTATTAGGCCTAAACACGTTTTTATTCCTGAGATTCAAGTACAGCGCGGATACCATTTCTGAAAACAACTTGCTTTCAGAGATGGTTCATTCGGCGTTGTAATATTTATTTTTCGTGGCGTCAAGGGGTCACATTCACAAGCCCGGTGGTGTGAACATCCACAACGCATTGGTAATTCTCGCTTTTTTGAGTAAAAAAAATATTATATTCGCGTTCCTCTGGTACGGTATGTCGTAATACATAAGCTATTAAAGAGAAAGATATCGTTTGGCTATTTGAACATTCGAAAAATTTTTGTTAGATCATCATCATCATCATTTATTATTCCTTGAAGGCCCAGTGGGCATTATACAAGGGAGGGGACACTTAAAAAAAAAACAAGTAACAAAACTATTTATCTCCAAAAACACGCTTTAATCTAGTTATGGGTTATAAAAAATAAGCTAAGGGCTGCAGAAAATTTCTTAGTATCTGATAAGGAAACAATTACGTCAGGCAGTGAGTTCCAGTCGTCAATGGCCAATGGTGAAGTACTCCAATGATCGTAACTTCCACAGAAAACAATCGATTCCTGCCTGAAATATCCTATTTTCATACTCGATTAAAATCACAAATAAAATGATCCTTCAGGAGAGTTATGTACCTCTGGTAGCGTCATAATCGGTAAACACATCTCTTACTTTTCTAGTTTCTGGAAAGTAATGCTTATTATTGTTTCTGTAACTCAAAACGCGTGCTCAATTATGCCACGTGTTTTTTTTTTTGTTTTTTTTTTCTTTTTTTATGTGAGGCTTCGCTGTACCGTTTTTATTTTTTATCAGAGCCAAACACGTGCGTATACCGCCGGCCTTTAAGGATAGTACATCGAATTAAATTAACTTTCTAAAAAAAATATCGTTCGGCGTTCTGTAATTTATTTTTCGTGGCGTAGGCAGTCAAATTCTCATATCCTGGACTGCAGATTTTCCTCACTGCATTGTTTTTTCTGGTCTTTCGCGATAAAACACGTCAGCATTGCCATGGTGGGATCAAATACGCCAGCGTCGACAGTCATTTACGAAGGATTGATCAACGCAAACATTTCCACTCGCTAGTCATGAGTTGTCGTAGTTCGTCGGAATCTCAATGACTTGACTGCATAATGAAAAAGGCAAAAAAATAAAACGATGCCGGTCAGTAAACGGAACTTCCCGGGGCTCGCCAGCCTGCGAACAGCAAAGCGCTGATGCAGGCCAGTCACTGAACTTCCACGTAAATTCTGGCCATCAAAGACAGCAAAATACCGATGCCGGCCAGTTACTGAACTTCCATGTAAATACTGGCCATCAAAGACAGCAAAATACAAATGTCGGCCAGTTACGGGAACCTCCATGGAAGGACTGGTCAGCAAAGATAGCAAAAACCCGATGCCAGCAGGTCACTGTAACTTCAACGGGTGAACTGGCCGATAGCAAGACGAAACCCCGACGCCGGCCGGGGCCGGTAGCTCACCGGCGCCCATGGCCGGGCGCTGCCATCCTATTAGCACGGGCCGGCCAGCGTAGTGCCTATACCGGCCGACGCGGTTTGGTACCTGCATCTACATGTTGACTGGCACCATATTGCGCCATATACAGGAGTGTCAGGCATCCTATACTGTTATGTATGACAGCCCCTGGCACCATATATGACTTTGTCTGGCAATATATTTCGTCATATATGGTGTCACATTACCATATTTGCGCTAATTTCAGCCCTTGTATGGCAATATATGACCTTATATGTCTACTTATATGCCCACATACGGCAATATATAAGATATATCTGGGTCATAGATGACATTTCTGTAAGGGCAGATAAAGCTGTATATCCGCCAGATAACGAAGTTTACACCTCAAATAAGGCTGTATATATGCCAGATAACTCTGTATATACACCAGAGTAGGCCGTATATATGCCGGATAACGCTGTATATACGCCAGAGTAGGCTGTATATATTCCAGATAAGGCTTTATAGGCCGACACGCGGGCGGCTCTGTTTACCAACATGGCCAGAAGGCCGCGCATGCGCAGCAGCTATATGGGCAAAAGCGGCCCGGCTCTCCGTGTTTTTAACATTGCGTTCTATGGCGTGCGCTCGTTGCTGACGTTGTAGAGACGCTTTTAGCTTTATTTGTGCGTCGTATTTTCTGCCAACGTATGTCGTACGTTATACAAATGTGTTCCAAAAGCCAGGGGTAGTCATAGTGAGATACATTTGCACTGGATTAACACAACAACAAAAAAATGTAAGAACAACACAGTCGTTTCGTCACCTATCCCGCTGGCATCATCAGTATGAACTGGCCCGGTGGTGGGGAGAGTAAAACCAGTCGACTCTATTCTAACAAGTTCCCGTAAACATCCGGTAGGGCTCGTCTGAGCTCGTCGTCCACAGCTGGACGACTGGGCATAAGTGTGACTTGGACAATGCGGCGATCTTGGCTCGTGAGCAGCGTTGGGGCCCGAGGAAGTTCGTGGAATCGTGGTTTCTTCGCCGTGACCCCAGGGCGTGGAACACAAACCAAGGCCCCCTACTGGACGTTTACGGGGACTTGTTAGAGTCAACTGGTTTGTAACTTTTCCCACAACCGGGCCAGTTCATACTGATGTTGCCACCCCGATAGGTGGCAAATCGTATGAGTTGCTGTTACGTTTTGTGGTTGTGTTAAGCCAGTGTAAACTTATTTCATTGTGCCGTACGTGATGCCCGACTATTGGAGCTCGCTACCGAAGCCTAAACGGCAGCGGTATCAAGACAAACTGTGCGTGGACGGCCTTGCCTTCGACGATCCCTACGCCGTAAACAAGACCTGGTGCAGTTCCGAAGCGAAGTTGCTGCCCCCGACGTCGACGGCTCACGTCGTCGTTTATTTATTTTTATCGCCAAGCCAGTTGACGGCCGACACGAAGCAGGCGTACAGGTCTCTCAAGGCCTACGATTACTTCGAGGCGGTTTCCGCACTGCCGGCGGGATCAGAAGACTTTCGGTCTGCTGAAATGTATTCATTAATTGATTACATACACACAGCGTCTTCGAGTCAAGGTGTGATATTTTTCCTACCCTCATGACCTCAAGGCATGACAAGCAGTCACGCTGTGTCCGTTCTGCAGTCTTGGCGGTAGCACGTTACAATTAAGGGCGTTACCGGTAACACGTTACTTTTTTCATTAACGTAGTAACGCACTCGTTACTTTTTTCAAAACAGTAACAGGTAACGTGTTTACGTTACTATTTCAAGTAATGGGTACCGTAATTACGTTACTTGTTGCTTCTTCTTCCCAAGTTAATGCACTTCAATTTTTTCCGTGGTTTCAGCCAAGAGAATATCTGAGTTTTCTGCGTTTTCCTTCGCATTTTTTCTCGTGCGTATTTAGGTGAAACCGTAAAAAGAGATATCTTATTTATGGTCAGGTTCTGCACGAACATAATGTTTCTTGAAATATGAATTTATGCATACCTGTACCGTCAAAACAGTAAAATTAGTTACATCATAAATAAAACATTAACGCAGAAGTAACGCGTTCCTTTTATTTTGACGCAACTTAGATTGGTAACGCGCTCCTTTTCTTTGCAAGTAACTAGTAACGTATCTCGTTACTTTTTTTCTGTAATGCCTTCTAACACTGACGTTCTGTCGCTGATCTTCTTCCGCCAGATAGTGCGGACGCAGCGAGCCACCGACCAGCGCTTGGCCGGTGCTTTGTGTTCGAACACCGTGGGAGCAAAATCCCAGTGTCTCTGTCAGACAACGGTTTTCATGCACATAAGCAAGCCTCGGGTCGAAGATCGAAATGGAAGCCAGAATTGCCTTCAAGAAAGTGCTCGCCGCACGAGCGGTCGTCCGCGCGAGGCGACCACTATTTTCGACCCCAGGATATTATCCACCTTCTGCGCTTTTCAGAGTCAGCCGGGAACTTGAGGAGACTCACCCCGCTACTTTTTTGTACCTTTCGGTGAAATTAACGGCCACACAGCTTTGCGGCATGCTGAAACGCCATGACGCCCATTCAAAACGTGCGCCCTTTTGCCCACTACCCCCGGCTCCGGCGCGATCTCAGCGCCGCCGCAGCTTCGTGACGTCAAGCCCGCGTGTCGGTCTATATTCGCCAGATAAGGCTGTATATACGCCAGAAAAGGCTGTATATATGCCAGATAAGGCTGTATATACTCCAGATAACGCTGTATATAGGCCGTATATAATCATATAATGTTTCATATGGCCAGATATGCCCCCGATATAAGATTTCCATACGGGTAACCATATTGGATCTTTAGAAAGCGGCAGCGCCGAGCAGAGCCCTGGCCTCAGCTCGCAGAAAAAGGGAAGCAAACACTCGATCAAACCCTCATCCCTTTGCGGCAAGGTAAACGTCGGCTTTCTTTTCTTTTTTTTCTGCCGCTTAATTTTGGGCTTTTTCTGATGGGGGAATCCCGGAGCGCGCTCGTTTCACAGAGCAGAGTGCCGCTGCACGTTTGAACTCGTGATGTTTCACCCAAGGCACACGGAGGCACTCGAGGAAGAGATTCGGCTGGCACAAGTGTCCAATCCGTGAGGGGACGAACGCAGCGTTTGCTTTCGGTTGGCAGTCGGACCGTGGACTTTCGTTTCTGGCATTTAACCGGATAACGTCAGGTGCAAGACATATAACACATTCTGCCTTAAAATGGGGCTGTTTAGAATGAAGCGCCATCCATGGCTCCGAAGTCGCTTAGTTACGTCATGACTGGATAATTTGAAAATGTTAAGACATCTATTAACTACAGGAGCAAATGAATGCAGGGCTGGCAGACAAATAACATGCACATGACAAATTTGTATGCCTAAGATTGCATTTCCTAGCAGCTCCAACAATGTAAATCGAAATAGTCCGTATCATCGCCGTGTCTAGCATAGCACTAATGAGCATCGTATGCGCTTTTTGTTTTCCTTAGTATCGTTATTTAAACAGCATACTGCATAAAAACAAAATGGAATGTACTCGGACGTTACTGGAACTGCTGGCACTTTTCACGTAAATGAACTACATTTTGTTACTTTCGTAGCGAGTCACCCAGTGTAATTTTTGAAACGTGTACCGATTCGTTTAAACGTTGTTACAAATATGTCGTTTCGAAAAACTCTCTGATGGAAAAAAAGTTAATGAAAGTATTTTCTAGGCCTCTATCAGTCAGAACAAAACGAAGGCTTATTTCAGCTGATATATGAGGCGGGCGACCTGAAGCCCCGACGCAATACTGGAGACGTTAGGATGAACACCCTAATAGACTAGACCCTTTTCAGAAGTGAGAGCAAAGTAGAAGCTGCTGGGCCAATTATACCAGTCAGCCGTCGATTAGGTAGCGTCATTTTGTCGCCGAGTTTTACGGCAGGAGCAATTAATTACGGCGCGACTGACCATTATAAGCCTCGCATGAGCTGGGAAGCTACAACGCGATCATGAACCCAAAGCATACAAAATATTGCATAAGTAGACGAATGCCTTCAACCTGGATTCTTGCGGTTTCCGGCGAAATTTGTTAACCGGAAGTGGCGTTGCGTCATGATCTCGTGCAAAAACCCCAAGTGGGGTTGAAGTTCGTCTGCTTTTTGCACAAGTATTGCGATGTTGCCAGAACGGCGAGTTTCCATTGGATGATTGAAAAAAATAGTGGGAAGACATCAACGCATCTAGCATTGAGGTCTACTCACTAGCCTTTCAATGAAAGCCAATCAGAGCTCGGCGTCGTTATGACGTCACCGCAATTCCTGACCAAGAAGGAGACGACTTTCATTGCGGATAAGCCCTTTTCAAAACACCATTAGGCAACAATGTCGGTCGCCATTTCTTGAGACTCTTCGTAAATCTGAGCCCTGTCCGCTCGCTGAGGCAGTTCTCATCTCCGACACTCCAAACACAACATTCTTTAGCAGGCAAATACAAGCCCACGACTACCTCCTCCAAATCTATTCATAGTGCTGGCATGTTAAGCTAGGTGAAGCATTCTGTACAGAAAACACAAGATAAAAATTAAAGCTCTTAAACTCAATATTCACAAACCAGGAAATAATATCTGGTTGTCGCAATGTCTTGATACCACCCAAAAGATGAGGGATTTTTAGGAACAATGAATTCAAAAAACAAAAGCATGAACGGAAAAATTAGGTGGTCTACAATAATCGCTTCGAAAAGACGCACTTCCTAAAGTATTTGTAAATTAAAAGCCACACACGGGAAGATGATATAAAAAGCAAAGCACGGTGATTGCCCAAAAAGGGAGAATAACGTATTTGAGGTCGAACATTATGCAAATAGTCCAAAGCCGACAAGTATGTTCACGCCAAAGCCTTAAAAAAAATGCGAACTTCCCAACAAAAGGTACTCTTCAAAAAACAATTTTAGTTTAGCTTAGTCAGTGCGAACAGACAATGGCTTATATTTGTTGAACTTCATGTTCCTGCAATCCCGTACTTTAGTTTGCGCACTCAGAAAGCCTTTCTGCGTCACATATCCATGCTTGCTCACTAGCAAAAGATACGGACACTTCGTGAAACTAATGCTATACGGCAACTAAGACATGACCCAGCTATTCCGCTCGCCTTTTCCGTTTACAAGATTGAGTAAAGCACACAGTAGGCAGGGGGCTTTCCCTTCGATGTCCTTTAATGCGTTTCATTAATTATACAGAATTGGGGAAGGAATTGGTGAGTGACAGCGTATATTTATCCGCTAAATGTGGCATGAAAACTGAATGGTTGTATTGGTATGGGTAGGCCGTCACTCTCAGAAAATAAGGTATATTTTCACACCCCTTTTTTCTAGAAGACACACCAAAACTTCCGTTCGACGTACAGCGCACTGACCTCGAACCGGCTGTACCAGTCTTCACCAGCGGCTTGATAGCCGAGTGGTAACATTTATAAGCGTAGAATGTGCCTTTTACTAAATAAAAGAAGATATAATCGGGGTTTTCTCGGCCCGACTGCAAATATTCCGTTTTTTAATGTATTATTTGATAGGTCCTTTAGCTGTTTAATAAGTTTTATCGAACAATTGTCAAGTCCCTCCTAACCGTTAGGGCCATTTGTTCGACGTCAGCGCGCTGTACTATGCACCCCAAAACTGTGTGTTTTGAGGTGCATTACATGTGACAAAATATGTAAAACGACACCTTTTTTATTAGATTGCACGCAAAGGTAAGCCACCAGAGGAGCAGCGTGAATACGAAGAGCAGCAAAGGGAAAATAAACGGCAATACGACCACCGGCGGAGTGCTGCGACCAGCGGCGGCATTTGGTATAGTGCAGAAGACCATCGTTGCAGGTAATACCATAGCTGCACTGCCAACCAACTTCACAGCGTGGATTGGAGACCCAACTTTCATTATTCCATATTATTAGACCGCCAGTGCTTCCCCTGGTTCACGAGTGTAAATCACCGCACTACCGCTTTTCTCACGTGCTTCAAGTCTGAAAAACATGGAGTGATTTAGTGATTTTAGATGGCGCCCAGCAAGTTTCCAATTACCGCAATATATTCCCACCAAACAAAAAATTTAAATACTCGATCTAGCGTGACTATCAGTCACCTATCTTATATGCACCTAACCGTATAACTCATCTGCACATACCGCTCTAGTGTACCTTTCACAGCATTAAAAGAAACATGTAAAAATTAATATAAAATATCCTGTAAATGATTACAGCCTACCTGTACCTAACAGCTTGTACTGAAGGAACTTGGGCGTCGTATCTCACAAATCAACCACAAAAAGGAATTAAATGTTCTATCAATGCATACCGCAACAGTTGACCCCCCTCGAGAAATCGGTCACTTGTTCGGCGAATACGGGATCTCGCGATATCAAACAAAGACGAAACAAGATACTTAAAATAAACCTTGCAACGGTTCGTGCTGAAATATGGCCCTAGCAATCCCTTCGTTTGAGCATTAGGGGAGTCCGTTTATACAATGCATGCATTTCATAGATAAATGACTCGTGTGCTAAGTAACGGTTCTCGTGGGTCGTTGGTCGGTCGTCTATCAAGCTCCACGTATCCTGGAATATCGCTCCCGCCCTCCAGGCTATCCATCTTACTCCGCTGGGAGCAACGTCGGAGCAATGCGTCTAAGCTCTTGTGGATATTTTCTGCACGCTTTCCGCCGTATTATGCTGAACTCAAGCTCACAATTAAAATAAAAGACTACTAGATTGTTAGAGGTGCCACATAACTTGAAGAATAGTCGAAGTTTACTTAACCATGAGGCGCCATATCTTCGATTCCTCAAGTTCTTTTAACAGGAAGAATAAGCAGAAATAAATATCTGTTTCTACAATAATCAGTTCCTGCAGTCAGCGATGTCTGACTAAGTCCACCAACAAATAAGTAACATGAACTTAACTCTCAGTTTTTTTTTAATGCACCTTCAACGAGACAAAGTTCCTTTTTAAACGTGTGCCTCCACTTACCGTGTAGATCTTGCAGGCTCTTCAAGTTTCCCGTTTACTTAAGGCTTAGCAAAGAAAAAAATAAAAATCACAGAGGGGTAAGGACTTAAACGTTTTTTATTTGACACTTTGAGGGTTTCTCTCTTCTAGACCACAATTTGGTAAGTAACAGCAGTTACCTGAAAGGCCGCTGCATACGTTCTGCTTCATAAGAAAACAATATCTCACTACATAAAAAATCGGCGGCCATATCGAATTCGAAAACACCCACAACTCCCCACAACCAGGCATAAGAAATTATAACGTACGCACAATTTATGTACGACACATTCTGTGCTTCCAAACTTTTTAGAAATGATCGACAATATTTTTTTCAGCATTATTTAGTCTGGTAATTTCAAAACTAAATCTTTTTGATTCTTTGACAGAACTCAAGATAATATTATCGCAGCGGAACGGCTCACAGATGGCATCGGAATTTCGATAAAAATTGTCCTTAAGAAAACAAGACCACGTCAGAATGTAATAGCATAGCAAATCCAGCCAGTCCGAGATGCCTCCAGCATTTTGTCTATACTCTAGCAATCAATAGAACGAAAACAAATATACTACAGGCTAATTCAAGTGACGGTAGCTTTGTTTCCATCAACGCAAAAATATACCATGTTACACTGGGAGGAAACCAAAGTAGCGACCGAACAAACAATACGGTCGTACACAAATGGAGGTGAACAAAGACACGCTTAATGCGGAAAAAAAAACACAAAAACATATAGAATAAGCTAGAAAATTTACTTAGCCTCTTCTGACTCGATAAAATCGCCCGCCCAATGGTTAATCTTTGCGCCTCGCGGTCTTGCACCACATGTACTAACGAGGACTCTGTAATCATGACAGCACAGACAGGTTGATGGCTCTAAGCCTCCTCCATCCGGAGAGAGACCAATCTCGGCTTCGGAGCCGGGCTATCGCAGAGGGTTTAATCAGTTCTGTAGGTAGAGTTCAATGAGTTCTATGTAGAAAAAAAAACTGGAGTGCGAATTCGAAGTCCGAACGTGCTCATTGCAATATTAAAGAGACCGTGAAACAGATGTCGAGTTTCGAAAGACCGGTCATGAAACTTTAGAAAAAAAATCAGCTTTAATAATAATAAAACATAGGTCTTAAAGCATTTCGGTTAATTTTAAGGGTTTCGAAAGAAGTTTAAGAACCGTCGAGTGGTTTCCACCACTTCTCCAGTGATACCTCAGCTCACACTGAGTAACCATCGCAGCAGGTTGAAAACAATATCCCGAATTTGAAAGGGAGATGGAGACTAAACAAAAAAAGGAGAGCGCGACCGAACGTTTAGGTAATAAAATACACCAACATTAAATAATAGTTGAAAAGAAGGAGTGAAGCTATCTCTGTCTGCCCGCGTGAAGGCAAAGGCAAAGCAGGGTGTCATAATATTGAGACAAAACCCCAAAAAAAAAACACCAAGAGAAAACCATATAAAATCTTAAGGTAGGACGGAGAAAACTCACAAAGGCTTAACGAAAAAGACTGGGCGAGGTTGTTTTTTTTTTTTGTGAACGCGGAACGAAGAAGAAACTTAAATTATACATATTTGTTGCTGGAAGGTAACATTGCAGCGTTCTCGTATGCTTAGTACGGTTTCACAGAACTCGGAGGTCCTCAGTTTTTAAGATCTCCGCTGCACCTTAAAAGGAAGCTGAAGGGGTTTTAGGTTTTGACGAAGTTTTCATAGCCTACATTTAGTCGACTTGAAATAATTTAAATAGAGTTGTCTTTTTATGGGTTAACATTAAAATTTACTCGTAACTCCGCCATTCTTCAAAGAAGCAGCGAGAAAAAAAAACAAGCTAGCGAAAGCGGCGTCATTTAAATGTCATCTGTTCTTGCTTGCCTATAGCGAAGAGGCACATTAGCTCTCTCTTCTAGATTTGCCTTTCCAAGACAACTTACTAAAAATGGTGAAAACACGTAACTGGCCCACTCCACGCTTTGAAAATGCAGCGTATCAACAAATATTTAAGATTACAAGAAAATATGCAAAATTTTATAGTTAAGACAAAAATAACAGGATACAAAATAAAGCTTGTTTTTTTGTGTATATTAGTGAGTATTGGTGAGAGATAAAAAATTAGAATTAAACATTCATCGGGCAAAGTTTGTTTTCAATTGAGACACCAGGATTATAATGTTTCATTTGTGTAGTTTTTTCTTTAATAATATTGATAAACAATGGCAGGCTCTACTCTTCTATATGCTGCTTATATATTAAATTGAGGATGTTTCCAGATCTCCAAACAGCAAAAAAATTATAACAGAGATAAATTCGCTTATGCTTAGTTTTACCGTGCAACAAAAAAGGAGCGGCAAGTGCCGAACTAACTAGTAAAGCAGACTAGGCTCCTACATACTCAACAAAGCAAAATAAGAACCGCAGTCTTTCAAATTATCCCGAAAACTTTCTTTTCGACCAGTAATTAAACCAAAAAACACCCTTTTTCAGGAACGGACAGCTACTCCGCTCACCAATTATACACAAAAGCGAATTCAGCACGCAGCGTAACGCGACGAGGAAATACGAGCTTCAACTGCAATACGAACAATGAATTCACGGACCAAGAGGTGGACTCAATGGAACGCTCGCCGTCTTTGAAAAACAAAAGTAGGCGTTGGGGAATCGTCCCCATTGTTCACGGACTAGCGACGACGTTTTCCGAATGGACCACCGATCCATCTTCGTTGGACAGCTTCCCCGAATGCTTTGTTACCTCTGACATATCTATTCGAGGATTCTACGGGATGGGCTCGTGCCACCTTAATTTCAAGCTGCGGGAAGCCTTCTGTGATTGGGTGTCCTACTCAAAATAAGATGAGAAAACAAAATGGCAGACGTAAAAGACGTAAAGTTTGTACAAGAACGCGGAGTTCTTTTACAACCGCACAAATGAGCTCAAACTAACCATGGCCTTCTCATCAGCCCAACAAACCCCAAGAGGAGCGGAGGTATCCTAGACAAATACGCGTGCTCTCACGCACCTCGAACGCGAATCAAAGGTGTGCACAAGAACTGTTCAGTTCTTCTGCGTCAAAGGGAACGCATAAGGTGCCTTCTAGATAGGTACCTCTTGAGTCGGCAAACCGCCCTGCGCTCTTGTGTCAAAAGCACACGCCCCTCGCGGAGGAGCGCAAAATTCTGTGCTAACCATGAATGTTTTTATACTGTATGTGCTTTTTGATTGTGCTCATTGGATATTCGTGTGCTTTTGGGTTAGATACAGCTAAACTCTGAGTGAAATAAAAAAGACGTGGCTACTCTGCCTAAATATCAGAGATGGCGATTTTCGGAACTAGTGTATGAAACTGTAAAATAACTCCTTACACTAAGAAGTAATGACATAATTAGCTTTAATACTAAAAAACATAAATAGGCAGTCAAAGATAGAAATGAAAGTTTGAAAAGGAACATATACGATTTGCTAAGATATATAGCTTCTTGGAAACAGTGGCTGCCGCTCTCAGCATTCTTGAAAAATCCTGTTAACATTAAAATTAATATTATTATTGATTTAATTTAGTAGTTCGCAGCAAAAGTTTTAATCAAGTTAGTTACATAATGCTTATTTATCTTGGTATGTTTTGTTTTAAAACAACTTTTGTTGAATATAAAAACTTGTGCGTCAAACTAAAAAAACAAAAAGTCCGTAGATTTTCAACAATTCTTCCAGTACCTTGTCAGGAACCTTTTTTTTGTAACTTTCGGGGTTTGGAAACAATTCACTAATTTAGCAAATATTGACACACTGAAAGTATTGTTACAAAACTGTAAAATAATAGATGAGATTTATGAACAAGTGGCAGATTGTGCGTCTCCCCAAAGAAATTGCGTAGACGCGGCATAATCTCTACGTGATAAGCGCTGTTTGACTTCTAGGTTATGAAAACATTGTTATGTAATTCGTTAAAGAAAGCTATTATCCCTACCTACGTTTCTGTTGCCTTCTGTTGCCTTCTACAAGCGCCACATTTTCTAAAACACATTCGCATTATTGCGTAAGTTTTAGTATAGCACAACGAATTACAAAAATACAACTAATGATCAACGCCAACAATTTTTTGTCCTTTCACGTCATAGCAATTCACAAGGAACAAAACATATTTATTTTAGACTTATTTTAAACAAAGATTACTCACTTTTCTGCATGCTTTAGAATCTTCAATGTAGATCATAGTCGTAATTTATTTTTCTGCATGAGACAATCTATACCATGTCTTGTACCCTACAGATTTTGAACGTTTTTTTTTACGAAGCCGTGCCTGACATTTTCATGAGTACATATGCCCCAATATTTACTGCGTAAACGTTCTGATTTCACTATCTCTTCCCAAAGTACACTGAGATATTTTTATAATTTAGTACACAGTTTACCTGCTTTTGATTCTATTTTTTTAGGAAGCGAAGCATGTCACACCCTCGTCCTTCATTGCGTTTACTTTTTTTTTTTCGTAAATGAAGGAAACTTGGTTTTCTCGACCTTTGCTTCAGAATTGACTTTTTATAGACTACCTAAGTAGCCTAGTATTATTTTTGAGGACCACAACGGATGTTTAGAATTTTCTTTATCAATTTGTTTAAATTATCTCGCAACAACAGGAAAACACAGGCTCAAAACACAGCTTAGAAACACTGAAGAGCCGGTGTTTTATTTTGAATTCATTGCATCTCGCCGAAGAATCGTTACCATCGATCAAACCGAACGCCGGGAAAACGATTCCATAAAAAATTCGTTGCCGCGACATGGCCTTCCGACATATGCATCGACACAATGCTTTCGTTATCGTCGCTTCCCATTGCGGAAGTTAAAAACGAAACAATCTTAAAACGATATGGAGGCATCGGATACTTGGGATCACAACATCTATCAGTAGATGAGGGAGGATTCCTTCGCCTTCCGGCAACTTTACTCTTTCTCAAAGAGAGGTTTCCGAGCTCCTGAACATCAAATTTTTGCTTGCGCTTCCTCACCTGTGCTTGCAGTGGCGGCTTAAGAAGACGTCATTTATGTTCACAGCCTGCGAATACAGACACGTTTTTTGACTGCTGGGAGAACTACACAAAAAATGCACCCCTGCGTTGTAACTTATTGGCGTCTCGGTATCAAATGGCAGCGTAATCGGGAAAAATGTGAAGACTTTGTGAAGGCTCCGTCTTGAAACATGTGCCCAGGTTCCAGAATTTTTTTTAATCCTTATAGCCATGAATTAAGAAGAACATAAGGTTAACATGATGTTATTAGTGTCCAGGAGTTTTTTTGAGTAAGTGCATGGGAAAACCTCCTTATTTGAAAGTGCGCTTTTTCATTTTGTAGTTTGAAAACTTTTGTTCTATTTTGGGCTAGTACAACCCACCTTGTAATAGCACAAATGTCAGTCGTCTTTTATCAAAAATTATGAAGTCAGAGGCCTAAGTTCGTATTTTAACATATAAGGTATTTAGGAGCTGAAATTCTCGAGCAGAGTTTAACGTCACGCCACGAAAAACTGTAAAACGGACAATTCGCCCAACCTGCAACACTCTTGCAACGCGGAACCGTCAAATTCCTCTTTAATAAAACGGGAAAGCGTCCCGCCACCTTTGGCAGGACCTGGGTCACGCTAGATTTAGTGACCTGCGTTTAAATGACCTCGTCGAGTAACACAACGACCTGACACAGTGACGTCACGTCACACCATGAATAAGGTGGCAATTTGACATCAAGTCACGAAACGTGGTAGCGTTGTTGGTGTTCTGTAACAACGCCATGCTACACCGACCACTTCGGCACGACCAATTTGGTGATGTCACTTTATTTCACGTCCCGCTGTGGTGTCACCTGACAGTGCGTCGTGTAACACCGCGTCTGCCTGACACTAACCCATCACAGCTCAACACCTGGTGTACAATATGTGTATCTCCATTTTTTTCGAACGATTAAGACACCCAAATTTAGGAGCATTAGCTCGATTATTTTGTTTTATGTGGCTTTCTGAATTTCAAACAAGTAAAGCTAAACCCCAGAACCCTTAAAAAGACGTAAATAACTCAGTGGGAGATTTTCGGCAGAACATAAATTATTCGACTGCAAGAAAATAGAAAACTTGCATCCAAGTTCACACTGGAAATGTTGGATCATGATGGGAACAATAACTAACTCCTATAAAACACAATTTTTAGGGTATGAATCGACCATACATTAATACGAGAGCACGTAAAATCGCGGTGGACGCGAAGCACGCCGCAGTCGCTCTTCTAAGAAGTCATGTGCGTCTGAGAGGCTCTACAAAGCTTCGTTCATTGATTCGATGTCAAGAGAGTTGCCCATGGCTTTTATCATTACTTGTTTATTCACATTGCGAGTTCGCAAACGCTTTATCATGCTAAAAGTCCTTACTTTATTCATTGAACTTGGTCTTGCACTACTGGAGGTTCTTTGTGATATATTTTATTAAATAAACAAATATCCTCGAAAAAGTGCTCAAATAACGGTCTTACTTATACTTAAAATTGAAAGAATAAAACACGGAGGACAAGCACAGGGCAACCAGGTTCTTTCATTAAGCAACGACGTTTTGCCGTTGCTAAACGAAAGAACGTGGTTGTCCGGTGCTTGTCCTCCGTGTTTTCTTCCTTCGATTTTAAGTATTCATGTTCGACTCGCTCGCCTTTACCATTTCTGACGGTCACACGCAGCCGTGAATATCGGTTCACTCTATCTTGAGCTTATACCATAAACTGACACGACACAATGCTGTGCTAACTTCAGTTAAAGTTTTCACAGAAATGACTCGTAACTTTGCTACTCAGTGTGTAAATAATATCAAAACAACTATGTCGGTGCTCACCTTTCTGCTCTCGTTCTCCCTTCATAGAGCGATGCACCATTGCAGACAATACGAGTTGTAAGAGTGATTCCTGCTATTTTGGTGTGTCTGCCAGTTTTTGAGAGAGCTGTGGTTCAATCTCAGAATCCCAGTGCAAAGTTAACTTTCAATACTTCAGATGTTTTGACACACTGAGACATAACTTGTAGGAACCACCGACGCATAACAAAGGAGGATGGTGCGTTTCTCTCATATTCATCCCGATGGTACAAACGGAATACACTACGCCACGTAAAATTGTTTTTAACTTCCGAGCGCTCAGATAATGTCAACTCCAACTTTCTGGGGGAAAGAAATACAACATCGCACGTCCTTCCGAACTCAAGACACACTCATCAAATGCCGGCAAGCTGCATTAACAAAGCGACGAGGATCTCAGAACGTCCAACAACAACACTGGAAATGTTCTTTCCAGCTCAGGAGACTTACCTCAAGGTCCGCACGCACAATACGTTCATCGATAACAGCAAGCAACGTATGCCATACAATGACATTCGCTTTCGTATGTTCCCAGAGAATGTCGTAGAAGCGAGGCCCCCGAGGTGTTCGCTGTCACATCGCCATCGCCCGCCTGAAGGCATATAGTAAAGAAGCGCCATGAAAGCGCTTCTTTTCGCAGACGGAGAAAATGCAAGAGAAAAGATCGAACCGAGCTGCGAGCGCAAGCTTCGACCCATCGAGCTTCGGGGCCGCACCGTGGAACAGTGTACAGAGGTCGCCTCCACAGACTGGAAAAGGAAGATTTTACCCTCTTTATTTCTAGTCTCTATCCTCTTTGTTTTAGTTTCTTCTTACAGTCTCCGCTTTTAGGAAGCCTAGACCGCAAAATAAGAGTGAGTGTGTAGGCGAACTGGTAATAATAGATCATAATGGTAACAACTGAGACTGTTGCGTAGGAAAATAGGGAAACTTTCAGATCTATAATAAATACAACAGTAGAACGACGTCTCATATAGAGCTAAAACCATTCATTTTTCTCGCTTCTTACTTACACCCAATATCGATGTCAACGACTTCTTCACAGATGCACTCCTTGTAGAAAACAACGAAGTGACCTCTCAGCATAAGACCTAGGTACCGATATACACCTTCATCTAACCTGTACAATCATTTATCCCAATGGATAAGACTTTGGGACTACTTCTTACACAATAAACCCTGCCGTCACAATAATGAGGACAGATGACAAACAGGAACACACCATCCCAAAAACAACTAAATTTAAAAAATAAAAAAGCACCCTCCCCCTCATCTCTCGCTTCTTAAAAAAACATACAGTGAAATTAAGTGAAGGTTAACGAGGGCAAGCGAATGAATGGCATACATAGTAAACCCGAGGCAGAGGATTTCAATTATTACACTCTAAGAAAAAATGGAAGAAAAAGGTAGCAACGGCGCGTCTTCTTCCCTTCTACTGACGCGCCCCCAAGCGGACACGAGAAAAGGGGAGAAATTTCTTTTTCTCCAGGCAGACGGGAGAAAGCTTTCGCCCTCCCGACTCATCTTCGTTTGGTTTCGTTTTTCGAGCAGGTCTCGCACGTTGTTTAATAAATAGCTGTTGAGGTGATTGAGCTTCAGCGGCAGCGAAGACCGCCTGTAATTCCGTCTTCTAGTCTAAACGTGCAGAACATTTCGGTTGCATTGACGTTTTTATCACTAATTTTATCAAACGAGCAAACGAAGCCGCTAGAAACAGCGAAGTTTCGGGGCAGTGCCAGCAGCGCCACGTACACTGGGTAGGATGGCCGTCTCCGGATTGCGGGACTCACGCGGCACGGAACTACAGTAGCGAAACCACGCGGAACTGTGTCGACGTTTTCGACATTATGGAAACCGCAGGAACTGCGTCCAAGACAGGCAGGTTTTGCTGCCTGCTGCCGGCTGCCTGGGTGCCTTCCGCGCTGAGTTCGGTTCTGTTTTCCGATGCCGAGTGCAACCGGCGTTCAACGTGGTTCTGTATTTGTGCGTGTTAGCAACATAGCAGCAACACCGTGATGGCAGTGTTGTGAATTGTGAACAGAAGACTGGAATTATCGCCGCTGTGACGGTGTGTTCGCGTATCAGGGTGTAGCAACAAGATGAGAAGGTAAACTGTCGAGCATTGATGCCGCTGGTCGGGCCGTCGTCGGAGGGGGCGGGTGTCGCAGGTTGACATTCCGCTTTACATTAAAAAGTTTAATATCAGTTGAGGGATTACTTGCAATCGATCAACATGCGGATAGTCATGTTGGAAGGCCGGTCTGAACAGTATAAGCTCCTATCGTACAGTGGCCAATGTGACTGTCGGTTTTCTCGTCCCCGAGAGCGATTGCGCTCTGGGGCAAAGACAACAGTACGAAATCGTGACGGAAAGTACGTATATTTACAGTGCGGAATTTTAGCATTAAAAAAACAATAGTAGGTAAAATCGAAAAAAAAGCTACCCTTTATTTTGCTGTTTAAATATACTACGGTTCCTGGAGAAACTGCCCTCCAAGTGGCGCGCTGGAGGATGAGCGCTAGAAGTTTCGGGCTCGCCACGGCGTAGCTCCGTACACTTAACACCTGCCGCAAGTCGCGGCTTTGACTGCATTCAAGTTGATCGAAAAGCGATTTCTGAGCCCGTGAAGCATCACTTCCAACTGAGTGAATATCCGCTCTACATGGGTTAATTCAAGACGGCAATTGCAGCACAAATAGAAAAACAAACACTACAATAGAAATACAGGCTACAACGTGCCGTGCGGGGAAACAAACTCATGGCTTCGAACCGCATTGGAGCGGCTTGATTTATTGGCTTTCAAATAATTACGGAATGATCAAGCGTTTGCTTTTTAATAAGAGATTCATCCCCTGGGCCATTCAGAATACTCTCAAAGGTAGGACATTGCTGGATAAAAATCAACATGCTGGGAATATTTTTCATTGCTTATTCAGTCACCGAGAAATTCCGTCCGTTCAAAACGACGAGTATAAAAGACGGAAACGCGGAGCGCGAGTGTAGTGTTTGGGTTAGTGTGGTGTTCCGTTGTATTGATATTTGTGTGTGCCGTGCATGGGTTCAATATATGTTTACCTGATGCTTCTAATAAGCGTAATGTGTGTATAGTGGATGATCCCCAAGCGGCAATAGTGGCCTGAGGAAATCAAATTATTTTTGTAGAACATGAATTGGGCGATACCTAGTGCCACTAAGCCTAGCATTCGCAGTTACTCTGCTTGACCCCGCCATCTGGTGGCTATCGATTTAACCTTCTTTCACGCTACGCGATAAAAAGCGGCTTCGAGTTAGTTCTTTCGAGGCGGCTTTTGGTTTCGCGGATTGATTTTGCCCTTCTCCGTGGTGTGCGGTTGACGAAGGAATTGTGACTCGAGGAACACCAAAGGTAAGACGCAAAGTGCGCGAAGTAACTGGGTATCGGTTGTCTCCGTTTAACATCGCAGTGCTGTCGACGAGAAGACTGAGTAACTGCTTTTGAAACGCAAGTGTCTATACCTGTGGGGGGAATCTGGCTTCGGAAATAAACATAGTTCGCGGAAACCTCGACTTACGCTTTTATTTGCTGCTCCTCTTGTCCCGTACAAGAGACGTAGCGTCCTCGGCAAGCCTTGTTGTGCTCGATTTGCTCGATTCGGGGCCGCCATATTGAGATGCAAGCGACGGAGGAACTTTGCTCCCCGGCTTCAGGGTCGAAAGTTTCTCCCTTTCTAAAGGAACAAAGGTTACAAGACCGGCCCTCCCCTAAGAGAGGACTATCCATGCCCTTTTTTTCTAAGAGTGTGGGGGCGCCTTTGTGGTGCTCAAAGAAACACGGGAATCCCGTGGTGCCTTGTAAGGAAGGTGTTGTGTTTGACATTCTCCTGCGTTGTGGTTTTGTATACATAAGACCGACTAGTTTTTGCTTAAACGAACGAACAAACGAACGAACGAACGAACGAAAGGGCACGGAAATTGACTGCACAGATTTCAGAACTCCGAAGCATCTCGACGATTGTAAAAACTTTAAACCCGAGTGGAAGAGCACTGAGGCCTTACACAACGGGAAACAAAAGTAAAGGAGAGTGCTAAGAGAAACTATGCAAATTGCAAGGCCCAATTATTGTACCAGTCACCCATCTTTGCTTCGTCCAGATAAGAACGGAAATCTTTCAAAGTCTGTAGCTGATTCGCTTTTCTGCTTATTTCGTTTAGGGCCACTCGTGGGCTGCGAATTTTGAACTCGCCAAGTGTAAGGAGAAGTTAATGTTTTTTGTTTTTTTTTGTATTTATTTTGATGATCGTGATTTGTTCGTTTGTGTTTTGATGTTAGGGCACACTCTGTAGCTTGGGCAAAAAGTTGTTTTGAATATCTGAAGGAGGTATGAGCGTGTATATGAGACGATGTTTGTAGAATGAACTTCAAAGCTGTTTTGAGACTTTCTGGTTCCGCTTGTTTTTTGTGGTTGTAATTATTTTTTTCTCGGGTTTGCTATACTAACATTGATAATATATTAGAAACCAAAATTTAATGGGGCGGAGAGAACCTAAGTAACATCTAAAAAAAAATTAAATTGCAATGAATTGTTTAGTTTCCTAATTATCTCTCACAACAGATTCAGGTGCTAGGTTATCGGTCATGATGTAAATAACTATCCTTTTGTTCTTGCGTATCGCTGCACATCATCTTCAATCCTTTAACACCCCTATTGGCGACGTACGTGATCGAAAGCGTCGCTGTGGTCGTCCTTCCACGATCTGCCGAATACTTACTATGACGTCAGCAAAGGTTTTCTCATCGACAGAAACAAGAGTAATGTAAGAACTTCAATTTTGACGATGTTCGCAGTCTTGGTTTTACGGCGCAATGATTTGAAGCTTCCACCATGCTAATTACAAACACCGTGATACTTGTTGTTCGCAAGGCAATGAAGTCACGAGAGGGAACCATAGGAGGGCGCCACCAAAACATCTCGCCGCTAATAGTAACTTTCTGAATACGAACGGCAGGAGGAGTCTTTAGAATGCATGCCTCCAGCACGCGCTTCATGCCCTCCACCACGCACGAGCGGCGCGTGAGTGCTTGAGCTACACGAGACATCGCGGCGTTTTCAAAGGGGTCTTTCCATGTCAAACGTCCCAGACGTGGCGCTCGACCACCTTCGATTTCTAAAAAAGAATGCACGGCTTTTTGCCGCATTGTCCGTAGCCATTCCTTACAATATGTTTGACGAAAAAAATATTTTTGATGGCGTGAGCGCGGTTTTAACTTTTAAAAATAGCGTGAAGTTAGGTATCACTCAGACTTGTACCGTACGCATTACAAGTAATCAAATTACTTGTAATCGATTACTTTTTGGAGTAATTTTGTAATCAGTTGATTACTTTTATTAGGCAGTAATCACAAGAGTAATCTGATTACTTTTTGAAGTAATAAAATTACTTGTAACCGTTACAATTTGTCCACAATTTGTCCCCCCCCCGGCACACGCCTTTTTTTATGAAATGACAAAAATAAAATTTGCTTTTTTTTTTTTCGAAAGGAGAAAAAGAAAGATTTTTTTGCGGAGCTGTAAGAAACGAGGTCAATCTTTTTCTGTGTACAGTTTTGTGGAATGTCCGTTTTTTTTTTTTTTGTTGTTGTTTTTTTTTCGAGCTGGGACTGGGAGTGGGAAGCCCCAGGGAAGCTACAGTGCGTGACAAAGGCCATTCAGGGCGAAGTTTGAAGGAGCAGAATGTAGCTTTGTGAGTCCTTCGTTCAAACCAGCCCCCTCACGCACACACACACAGAAATAAAGAAATAAAAACAATCCTGCTTAGGATACCTACTCGCAGCCCGTAGGAGAACCAGAACCGAAGAATGTCTAAAGCGGATGCAAAATATAACAAAGGCAGTTGAAAAATTTCCCCATTTCCCCTACGTGGTCTTTGAGACAAGCAATGTTTCGAGTTGAGAAGTGGTCGGGGCGATCTCTTCCGCTAATGGATACTACATATGATCCGTTTCAAATCCTGGAGCTGCTGGTCTTTTGTATAACATGCGAGCTCATCCACATGTGAATAATTAAATGAGCGACGCAAACTTTCAGCGACAACTCTTGCTCAAGCTTAACAAGATCTAGAAGCCCCTCCGCCCCCCCCCCCCCCCCCACACACACACACAATGGCAAACGCCCAAATCATTAAACGTCTTCAAACGAATTCTGTACTTGTGTCCGCATTGTGAAGGTGCAACGACCACGAAGAGGGAGCCAGTTTTTCTTCTTCAATACTTGTGCAAATGTGAAATATAGGTTGGAAGTAGTTCATTGTTATGAGCGCTAAAGATGTGTCTTCACACAATAAAGTAATCGGAAAAGTAACGATTACTTCTTTAAGTAATGTCCAATTACTTTTGCCGTCGAGTAATCAAGTAATCTAATCGAATACTTTTTAGCCAGGAGTAATAGTAATTGTAATCGATTACTTTTTTTGAGTAACGTGTACAAGACTGGTATCACTCTATAATTTATGAAAAATCAGCTCTTTTATAAAACACCCATCAATATTTTTTTCTTAAGTCTGCACGGCTTTCGACTTGCAATGTGGCTGGGCTTGTGCAGTTTTTTTTTTAATTTAAATATTTAAAAAAACACACACAATGTTTTTAAATTATAAAGAAGCGCTACGTCCGTGTCACTTCTTTGTCTGGTCCTCGTCTTTCCGCGCTGTTTTTAATTCCGATGTACCAACTCGCCCAAGCCTCAACTTTAGTATTAGATTATAACATATTTGTTATTTTATTCAAAAATATCCAAATGGTCCTGGGACTTAATAAACCTTTCTACCGGCTTCCCTGTAGGTATATAATTTATTAAAAAAATGTTTCAAAAACTCAATTAAATATCTCCAAAGTAAAAAAAAAATCCTGAATTTGCCAAACAGTGCGTTTTGACGCGAAAACAGCCGTTTATTTCGCCCTGAGGGGTTTAAGTAAAAATACAAATATGGTTGGTTTGGAAGAACAATCGATTGTCTTTTGATTCTGAAAGTTTAATCAAAGTAATTTTTTTTTTTTAATGAAAAAACAATTTTTTTTTTTACTTTTGCATTACGACTTGGCGTCGCTTCTTAACGCCTCTTCGCCGCACAGCACGCCACCGGCGACGATAGCTGACACGAGTTCTTTCTATGGACCTAATCGCCGCTTCCCCTTTTCCATCTTTTCAGCTGCAAGGGAAGAAACGGTGGACATCGGGTTGATAATCAGAGGTGCCGCCCGTGCGTTGTCATAGCAGGCCCGCTGTGCCCTTTGTATCCGAGGGCGGCTCCTCACACTCCGAAACGCGATGCCTAATCCACGGGCGGCGTCAGCTGACGTGGGCTTCTCCGTCACGCATACTGCGGTTAAAAGCGGAACTATTTAGCGACGCAAGAATTTGCCGTTTCAAAGCCGATTTAAACACAAACGAGGCGTGAGCCTCCAACGGGGCGCATTCGTTAACACCACATCGCCTCGTCGTTTCAAATTGCCCGTTCACTGGGCTTTTGTGTTGGTTTTCAAATAGTGTCCTAGCGTTGACAAAAGAGAGTGATTTCGATGTGTACGTAAGAAACAGCAAGCTTACTAACACTAATGCTCTGACACGGAAGCGCTAAGCATCTGCTGATATCAAGACAGCGGAAGACCACAGGAGGACACCGCCACGCAAAACAGTCGAAATAGGAAAATCCATCAAGCAACAAGAGCGGACAAAAGCTTCTTCCCACCAAGATGTGCCCGACAACTCGAAGTCCTGCTGTGTACCTGCGTGCGTAAACCGTGGCACCGTCGCACTCTCTGCCACGGTCGACGGTGGCGTGCTGTTCAGAGAAGAGGCGCAAGAAACGACGCCAGGCTTCGGCGCGAGAGCTTCAAATGTTTAGAGCTCTCGCACCGAAACGTCAAGATGTTTTTTTTTTCTTTAGAGCAAAATTATTTTACTGAAACTTTCGAGAACAAAATGCAATAAACTCTTCTGTAAAAGTCACCATGTTTCGTATTTTTCATTGGGCCACCTCAAGGCAGAATAGACGGCTCTTGAAATGCAAAACGCATTTTCGCACAAATTCAGTTGTTTTTCTACATGATATTTAGTTGTACGGCCTGAAACCTTTTTTTTTTATTTTGTGCAGTATACCTACAGGGCTGTCAATAAGAATTTTTACAGTCACCTGCAGCAACGAGATAGTTTGTAGCAAAACTATAAAAATGCTACGATTCTTACATATTCCTTTTTTTTTTAATTGCTCCAAGCCAATATTTATGATGCTTATTGCATAGCAATCCAAATACCGTGTGGTTTTTAGGCAAAAATATTCCACCTTTTCATAAATATATCTTACTTCTCATGGAGAAGTAAGATATATTTATGTAGAAGTCCACGTCGCCAGAAGGCCACGTCGTCAACTCGTGCCGCCCGTCGATTAGGCATCGCGTTTCGAAGTGTGAGGAGCCGCCCCCCGATACGAAGGGCAAGACGGGCCTGCTATGGCTACGCACTGGCGGCACCTCCGATGATCAGCACGATGTCCGCCGTTTCTTCCCTTGCAGCTGAAAGGACGGACAAGGGGAAGCGATAGTAAACTACGTTCTTTTTTTGGACCTAATCGTGTCAGCTATCGTCGCGGGTGGCGTGCTGTGCGACGAAGAGGCGTTACGAAGCGACGTCGGGTTGTGGTGCGAGAGTTCAACTTCAAAAATTGTTTTCTGGCTTTAAACAAAAATCTCTGTGATTAATCCTTCGGAATAAAAAAACTATTGATGGTTCTCCCGAACCTATTATATTTTGTATTTTTCCTTCAACCACTTCTGGGTGAAATAAACGACTGTTTATGAGTCGAAACGCACTTTTTGGCAACTTCAGGATTTTTGTATACTGCGAGATATTTAATTGAGCAGCTGAAATTTTTTTTTATAGATTATATACCTGCAGGGTGGCCGGTAAAAGTTCTATTAGGTCGCCAGAAGAATAAGATATTTTTTTAAATAAAATAACAAAAATTTTAAAATTAAACAAAATTGTGTTTAAAAAAATATTTGAATTAAAGAAAACTGCACAAGCCCCACCACATTGCAAGTCGAATGCCGTGCAGATTTAAGCAAAAAATATTGTCGGGTGTTTCATAAAAAACTAATTTTTCATAAATTATTGAGTGATACCTAGTTTCACGCTATTTTTAAAAGTTAAAAAATTAAATCCGCGATCACGCCATCATAAAAATTTTTTCCTCAAAAATATTTTAAGGCATGGCTATGGAGAATGCGGTAAAAGGCCATGATTTTTTTTTTAGATATCAAAGGTGGTCGAGCGCAACATCTGGGACGTTTGACATGAAATGACCCAAGGGTAAGAACAAATTTTGGAGAAAGCTCGTGCTGGGGGCGAGACAACTGGAGCTCCTTCCTGCCGTGCTAACCTTACCGGCAACCAAACTTAACTTTTTTGTTATGTAATTCTGCTTTATAGATGTTTACCATCTTACTTCCCGTGGACTTCTTTTGTTTTTGTATTTGACCGCCTTAGTACTAAAAAAACAAAGCATTTTTTAAGCACTCGTTTCGCTCCTTTTTTTTTTTACTAGAGCCAATTTAGTGTGTTATTTGTTCCAAAGCTTTCTTGTTTAGACAGACCAGCCTTTTTTGTTACCCTTGTTTTTATATATAACGTATTCCCCTTTTGTATTTTATTTACTAATTTTTCTTACATTTCTGTTTTCTCGTTACATACTCCTTGAACTTCCTTGCTGAGTATGTCTTCATTTTGCCGCTAAAAAGTTTCACCACAATTTCAAAGGTGCATCTTTCTTGCGTTGATAGTTTCATAATTTTTTTAAATTAAAATAATATTTATTTATAATTAATTTATACGCATTTTTTCAGAACATTCAAGATTTGTTTTTTAGGCTTCTGTGATTCCATCAATGATTTCCCCACTTGTCCCATGTTATGGTTGACTCTTTTTTTAGCTCATACTTCCTAAGCGTTAAACATTCACCGAATTACATCTTTACGCTTTGTACGTTCTCTATTTTTACCTTTATGTAAATGGCAAACCCGCAATAGAAAAAGTGGCAACGCTGTCACGGTTTTCCTTCTGTTTTTTTTCTCATGTAATTTAACGCTTACAACAGTCTATTTACACCTAATATAAACAGTGCAGTGGTTGATTTCTTTTACGTGGTTTGGATTTTTCTTTTTATTCTGATTCATTATACACACTCTTTAGAGGAGACAACCGCTCATAGAAGCAAAGAAATAAAGACTATATGCGTTGTTTTTTTTTAATTATCGAGTAGCTTATATTCGAACCAACAAAAGAAGTTAAAAGCATCAATCTTTTAGGTCCCACCTACTTTAAAACTGTCGCATAAAGCTGTCACTATTATGTTTGTATTTCTTTATGTACTCAAGTAACTTGTGTAATGGGACTTCCTGTCAAAACAGTGTTCACTTATTTTATGTAATATGCTCATTTTGAATATTTCTTACGTTGATTTATTCTTTTTTATTTCATTTATTTTTAAGATATACATTTTTTCAAAACTATAACGGCACTATAGATTATTCACAGCTTGAGGAGGTTGAAGAAAAACACGGTAAAATACCCTTCGGAAACAGAATGTGCTTCCCCACATCAAGATAACCCTGAAGAGAAAGCCAGCTTTACAAACCCTCCGGACGAATCGGCTGGAAGAATCGAGAAACATAAAAGTTGGCGGGTTTTTTTGTTTGTTTTTTGTTTTGTTGTTTTACGAATAATTTTTCTAGCACTAGCGGAAAATAAACAACGTTACTTTAAATGGCAGCGTTTCGAATATTGTATTATAATCGAAACTGAAAATTTTAGGTCGCATCTGGTTAGCCGTTGGTCAGCCCTTCCTCTAAGCCATCAAATGGAGTCAAGTTAAAGTAACCGCAGTAGGCTTTGAAGGAAGAGAAGGAAAATAAAGTAGGAAAGAGCGAAAGCAAGTAAAGGAACAAAAATTGTGATAAATTGGTAAAGCGACCTGGGTCACTAATGTCAAACGTTCCAGGAGTGCTTGGTTGAACACGCTGGATAAATTGCATTGATACTATTTAGTACATGAAGGTAAACATCTTCGACAGACGTCTGTCTGGTTGGGAAGTGATAATGGAAAAATATTTGACTCCAACCAAAAATTAAACTCGGACCCAACGTTTCAAAACCAGTTCGGTTTCTTCTTCAGGGGCGATTGATCTCGTGCGTGGGAGCAGCCTCGTCTTCTTTGGTGATACGAATATTTTCTAATCGCGCTTCCGCCTTGCCATCCAGTCTTTTTCTAATCACGTGTCGTAGTCCGCTCACATAAACAGATGGTAAGGTACCCATAGATCTGTTGATGTTTCCTGGTGTATTTTGGATGTGCCATGATTCAAGGTGATGTCTTTTTCTGAGATTGGTTTCAACGTCAAGAACGGACGCGTTCGCGAAGTCTATCGGATGGTCAAAGGTGTCACAGTGCTCCGCAAGAGCACTGCGTTCTCGGTCGAATTTGCGTACATCGTTCTTGTGCTGGCGTAACCTTTCTATGAAGTTCTTTGTTTCGCCGATATAAGATGCAGGACATTTTAAGCAGGGGATCCGGTAAACGATTCCCGGTGCTTTTTCCTTCGGGGGGCGATCTTTTGGTCTTGGCATGAACCGTCCAAGAGTGGATACCGGTTTGTGAGCCACGTGAATGCCTTGTTTTGCAAGCACCCGTGATAGTGCTTCGCTAGTACCTTGAACGTAGGGAACGCTGATGCGCGTGATGGGGCGATGCGGCGCAGCTCCCTTTGGTTGTGGGTTTTGGCGAGCGTGAACCGTACGTTTGGTGACTTGTCGGACGAATCTTGTCGGGTAGCCGTTCTTTCTCAAATCAGCGATCACACTCTGCCCCTCGCTTTTTCTGTCAGTTTCTGAAGAACAAATAACAGCCGCCCTGGACATGAGTGTTGCAACGACTGATGCCTTATGACTCGCTGGATGGTGCGACTTAAAATTAAGGTAGCGTCCGGTGTGAGTGGGCTTCCTGTATACCGAAAACTTCATCTCCTCCCCTTGCCTCTTCACCAGTACATCAAAGAATGGTAAACTGTTGTCCTTTTCCCGTTCCACGGTGAATTGGATGTCGGGCTCGATGGAGTTGAGGTGAGCCAGGAACTTATCAACTTCTGATGTTTTCAATATACAAAAACAGTCGTCCACATAACGCATGAACACCTCAGGTTTGTTGGCAAAGGACTGTAGCGCTCGTTGTTCGATGCTTTCCATTGTCAAATTTGCAGTGGTGACAGATATGGACGCACCCATCGCAGTTGCGCTGGTTTGTTTGTAGAAGTCCCCTTTGAAGCAAAAGTAGGTTCCGCGGAGGCAAAAATCAAGATGGCGGCACAGCTCGTCCACGCTGAGGCTGGTTCTGGTGCTGAGTTCGGAATCTGATTCGAGAACCGCTCTGGCTGTGGAAACTGCCAGGGGTACTGGAACGCTGGTAAAGAGGGACACGACATCGAACGACACCATGCTTTGTTCCCTGTTGACCTTCACTTCCGACATGCGTTCAACGAAGTCACCGGCATTGCGGACATAGGTGGAGGTTCTTCCAGTGAGAGGCGAAATTATCCGGTGTAAGTAGTTTGACAAGGCCCGGAGCGGAGAGGTGGTGAAATCTACTATGGGTCGCAGAGGAACGTTGATCTTATGAATCTTGGGCAGCCCACAGAAGCCCGGTGCAGAGCCATTCCTGCATTTTTACGGCGGGACAGGAGTTTCACTAGGCTAATATTGCTGTTTTTTAAGAATATTAAAAACGACGCGGTTTATTAATTGTTCCTTTTTGCCATTCACACATCGCAACATCATGCTGCAACCTGATTCCGTATATTTATTTATGAATACTGTTCACTCGTAGCAGGGACACTGACAAGTTTGGGGTGCAAGTTTCCATAAAATATGCAATGCCAGTATATATGAAATACGCAATCAAAATCAAAAACGAGCCAAAACATAATCACTCATTAGGCGTACAATAAGTGCACAACGTAATAATAGAAACTATTTGATTCAATCCGCACCAAAAAAACAAATGGTTTTCTACGTTACATTGGGTACTCCCCATTGTGCGGAGCCCAAAACCGAAGGACGAATAAATAAAGACCACATCAATAGGTATTGGAGTTAACAGCACCAGTTTTAGCGAGAAAAGGATGTTACATCCCTTTTATTGGCACATATTAGTGTTAAGAGGATCAGAACTTGTATTAATAATTCGTCAAAAACCATTGCAAAGCAACTATACATATTTCGTGTGCCTGGTCTTAAAGATTGAAGTACAGGCTTTTGTTGTTTCTCGTTTTGTTAATTTTAATTATTGAATGTTGTGTATATATATTTTTTTTATATTACACTTGGAAAGACGACCCTGTGAAACAGGTCATCGACAAAACGATCTAAGGCATCGTCTGTGGATTGGTAATTCGGACCAACACGCCTAAAAAGCACAGTTTTTTGTAAGTCAATACGCCGGACAGTAAATTTATGTCCGAAATTCCTCCTTCCGTTTTGTTAGTTTTTCTAGTTGTTCCTTAAGTCCTTCTGTTTGTGTGTTTATGTGGGGGCCAGAGTTCAGTCTTTAAAGTGGCCCTGCAAGGACTATTCTTCTGGTTTTTCATTTGCACCAAACCTGAGCGCACTAAACGTAATAACTTTGTAAAACTTCTCTCGAATTTCGACTTGTTTAAATAGTTAAAGGTAAATTAAAATGACAAAAACAAGCCAAAAATAACTTCCTTCATGACGTTGTTGGTTTTGGCTTGAGTGGCCGTGAACTAGAGGAGGGGTAGTAAGATGAGCGAGCGCTCACGGCTCCCGCAATCCGTGTCGACGGCTGGAGAGGCCGCCACTAAAGCATGTTCTGTATTGGCTTTGTGAAGCGGGCAGCCAGGGCGGCTTGCATTGCATTTGCTGCGCTATGAAAACACTAATTCGGCATGATACTTCATTGGCCACAAACGACGAAAAACACGAGGTAAAGATCAGTTCAGAATGGGAGCCACTTCGCGCTACCATACCGCAAAACGGCCACACCGCAAGAGAAAGCTACTCGCCGAAGGCCTTCGGAACGCTGGGAACCGGTCGGATACTCCAGTTCATACGACCGCAGCGCCGCCGGGTACATACATCCGGGACCTTTCTGCGCTTGCCGCTCGTCGGTGCCTGATGCCACTACACCTTTCTATAAGCGCCGCCTTTTCCACCGCTTAGTGCCGGGTATGTCGTCGGGTCATTTCTTGTTTCTGTACTTTCTAAACTGCATTTTTTTTTATGATCTGAGATACTGAACAAAATCTACTTTTACAAATAAATGAAACGGTTTGCGCCACCTATATTTTGTATTTCGACTGAACAGAAGCTTTTAGAGGCACTTAACAGTAATAAGCTCAGGACCAAAGACGTCAGATACCAGGTGCTTCGGGCACCGCGGGTCGCCCCTGTAGGTGGAGGAGGCTTCTGCGTTTTCCGGTTAAAATATGAGACACTAATATTTCCTTAATCCCTTTATGCCCACTGGCTTGCCCAAATCCCAAAAGACGTGAAAATCGCAAAAAAAAAATATATATATATATTTCTAGTTGTTCTATGATTGCAGGGCCCCTTTATAAGACGTTAAGTGTCTAAAATTTCTGCATTTTGCATTTTATCAATGAAAGCACTGAACGGTTGCGTTCTCCTTTCTAGATCTAGCTACAGTGATTTATTTGTGGGGACGCCTGATATTGACGCTGTAGGAGTAAACTTCTAGCTCCGGGTTCATACCAACGTAGAAGCAACACTCTTATGTTTTTTTGTTTTTTTTTTCCGTTTTCGCTCTAGAGTTTTTAATTTCCGCAATATTCAAGCATCACGAGATCACCTTTTTTTTTCTTTTTTTTTATATGGACCATTAGACGTCTCAGAGAAATGCACGCGAGAAGCCTTCAAACTGCAAGTATGAAAATACCAACCTATACAAAGGGAAATAATTTTGAAAATAAGTAACGCAAGATGGCACCAACAACGTAAATAACACGCTTTTTCCTCCAGTATAAAGTAAATTGATTATGCATTTAAGTTTCTTCGTAAACTTTTTTTGAGAGAAACAACCCGCAAACAAACAAGCACGCGAAAAAATCGCTGTTTAGTTTTATGTTTCGAACTCGCGCCAAAAATCAGAGACTTGCGAAAGGCTCTGATTAAATAATGGAACACAACTAAGGGCGCTGTTTCCAGAAAAATAAATGAATAACCTGTCGGAAATATTTGAGCAAATTACTCGGCAATTGTGTTTCACGTGAAACGTTCCAGTATCGCTCCGGAACGTTACAGAGTCTTGCACCTACGCTCAAGGAACTCTTCATCAGATAACTCAACACGTGGCATATAATCTTGTTCGTAGTTCTTACAACAAAAATACTGGCGCTAGTCGGTTTTTTTTTCGTTTTTTTTATATTTCGGTCACGTTGTCTTCCCCACCAGCAAGGGAGAATGGAGATTCTCATTTTTATCAAAACTTTATCAAAACAAATTTAGTAAAACAGATTACATTAGTGCAAATAAAAACACAGTACATATGCAAAATAACTTGCGAAAATAAATTTAAAAAAAAGCTGGCGAAATAAAAAAAAAATATATTGGCACGCTCAAACGAGCGTGAAACGAGCTCAAACAATGTTCAAATAATGCAAACGAACGCAGGCAAGCTCAAACAATGTTCCGAGATGAGTACAGCTGAACCCTAACATACGTAGGTGCATTGGAACCCCTGTATATGTAAACATCCAGCCGCACTCGGTTGTATTTGAGAAAGCAGGGTTATTTTAGTCCAATACAAACAAATACACGGTATGCCAAATAAATCACGGAGCATTTTTCGCACAAACAAACAACGTGCACAGGAGCTGCAGATTCAAATGTTTGCCCTTATGTACAAAAAAGATACACAAAAATTAAAAACCAACAGCGAAAACAAGTAAAACAAATGGAGCGCAAAACGTTATCCGCCTCGCATGCCTTTAGAAACCTGGCAGGTTCAAACTACCTGGTTCTGGCTTTAGAAAATATGAAGGCAAATTGCGAGGAATCGAAGCCTTACGAAAGCTGGAAGTGAGATATAAAATTCGCTTTTGGGAATCACACAAGAGTTGTCAACGTATAATGCGTTTACAACCTCGACTTAACAGGTTTCCAAGAAACATTACTCGGAAATACACTAGGCTTGACCGCTGATCTTTGGTATTTTCTGCTGCATGTATTGGTCCTATTGGAGAACCTCCCATCTAAATTTAACCTGGACTGTTTAAAAACATTTTTTTTTAATATCGCTGTTACCGTCAAAACAATAGTGAAGCAAAGCCTGGTGCTCGTCTCTTACGTAGTGTTGATTTGGGATGTCACGTGGGGAGGCATCAAAGAAAAACCAAACAGAAACGCAGCTGCTATCCAGCTTCATATATTTTACCCGCTATACACACCAAGGGGCCGGAATTTTCTCTTCTCTCCTCTCGGTTGGCGTCGCTCAGTGATTACTCGCACTTGATTTAAATAAAACAATATGGCACTCTGCTTGTCATATCTGACACAGGGCGGCTTGTTCAAGTGCAGCTGCAATAATTATTAAGAGCTACAAAGGGCATGACGAAGCTAGACCCCAAATATGCCATCCACCAGGCAGCCAACGAAAAAGCAATACATTGCAATGACACACCTGGACCAATTACGAAGCGTCAGAGGCCGACACAGTCAATTATGTCATGTCCCTGTTGGACATTTCAAAAATAGTGTTGAGCTGCAGGCGTGACCCCACGTAGACACATATACACTGGGTGGTTTACCGAATATCGACCAAAGTTTTCCTGTGAAACGTACACACTGAAACGGAAAACTATTGGTGCGCTGTTAGTCACAGCCCAAGGGTATATGTATTGGGGTTTATAGCGTGTTAGGGGTAATTAGTCTTGAATTAGTTGTGCAGGCCTAACTTTTGTTTTCAGCAAGTATAGGCGTATGGTTCCAATTAGGCACCTACTAGGCGTCATCGGATACCGCCTAATGAGTTCATTTCGCCCGAGGGAACAAAAATATGCTTAAAGCAAAAATTCGACGTGATGGCGCCAGTGTGCGGCTAGAGAGGCCTCGTTTGTAAATAAGTTCGCCCTTTTGGTCGGCAGAAGTATTTTTAGCATATTTGTTTTCCGAAACCGCGAACGTGTGTTTTTTTTTTGTTTGTTTTTTATTTGCTGCTTGAAGTTGGAATGCCAAGCATTATTGGCGGCAACGTTGAAAGTAAAACCTTCATAAGACACCTTTGAATATATAGGAGATTGTCGTAAGCTCATTTGTACTTATGTTTTGTCATACGTCCTTTTCTTATCCTATGTCTGATTCGGCCATCTGGCTTTTGGTATACAGCCGCATTATGTTTGATTTACATGATTGAAGCAAACATAATGGTATTGGCCAGTATCAGAAGCACATCCACCGCGCTATCAGGCTACAATTTTGAGAGCTGTTCAGAGTGCGATTCTGCTGAATATCTGGCCGTGGTCGCCACAAACCTGTGATTTGGCATTTGTCGCCTGGGTGAAAAGTGGTGGAAAAGCGCGTCTCCCGAGATATCTTCACACTTGCTTTTCTATGCCTTTGTTTGTCTGGAACGCAACTTGCAATTTCTGTAAAAAGAAAGGTCATTTTGCAGAAGTTTGTCGCGCGAAGAAGCGCAAGGAGAAGTTGGGCTCCGTCGAACTCTGCTCTGTTCGTAGGCAACGGGCAAGATACGTCGAAGTAAGCGTCAACGGCCACGTGACAAGGTTCAAGGTGGACTCGAGAGCAGACGTCACCGTCGTTCCGCCGTCGCTTCCAGGCGTTCCTCGCAAGCTCGACGCAGTAGGAGAGCTTATCGGCCCGGGGAACCAGCCGCTGCCTGTTTTGGGCACTTTCCAAGCTACTCTGGCGTGGAAGGACAAGCGCACCGTCCAACAGGTTTACGTCATGCGGTCTCAAACTACACCGCTTCTAGGGCTACCTGCGATAGAAGCTCTCGGCGTGGTCAAGTGTGTGAACACCACCTCTACCGAGTCCAGAAAAACGGATGGACGTGTTCCGGCCACTAACGCTCGTGTCGGGTGTGTTCCATCTTCTGACGCCCACATCTTTAAAGGACTGGGCGAACTCCAAGACAAGTACACCATTCGTCTGAAGTCAGGGGCTCAGCCGTACTCGTTGAGTGTTCCATGACGAATACCTCTGCCGCTCTTCGACGTCGTCAAAAGAGAACTTGATGTCATGGAAGCTTAAGGTGTCTTCAGAAGGGTTGACAAGCCGACAGCATGGTGCTTCGAACTTGTCGTCGTCCCCAAGTCGTCGGGTGGGTACAGGCTGTGCGTCGACCTGACCATATTAAACCAGGTCATCGAGCGGGAGCGAGACGTCCTGCCGACAGTTGACCAGATACTGGGGCAGCTAGGCGAGGCCAAAGTGTTTTCAAAACTCGACGCGACCTCCAGTTTCCACCAAATCAAGCTCAGCGACGCAAGCGAAGAATTAACGACATTCATCACGCCGTTTGGTCGCTACTGCTGCCGTCGTCTGCCATTTGGTCTGGCGTCTGCACCCGAATATTTTCAACGTCAAATGTCACGGGTCCTGGAGGGGTTGCCTGGCGTCGTGAATATGATGGACGATATCCTTGTTTACGGTAGAGACCTTGGACAGCACGATCAACGCCTTGCTGAGGTACTCCGACGACTTGAGCAAGCCGGGGTCAAGCTCAACGACCAGAAGTGTAAATTCCGGGTATATATATACCCGGAATTCAACTTCTGGTCGTTGTAACTATCACATCTACATTTTAACAAAAAATTAATAAATAAAAAGGGTGTTTTTGAGAAAATCAATTTCAAAAATGGTACTTTTTGGTTTTCACATAAAATTAACGTAAACGTACCGCAAAGGATATTTTACACAGCCAAGTTATATTTTAATATATATATAGAGCGTGTTTTGGGCTCTCCGTGGACATAACAAATATCAATGTAACCCATATATATCGCCAGTAATTAATTGTCAAAGTTCGTCAACAATTGACTGAGGGGGCGTTTTTGACATTTTTACAGAAAAAAAGCAAAACGCCTAAAATAATGCTATGGTATTGGACCCTTTTAAATATGTTCACAGAGTGATTGAAAAAAGATAATATAATGTGAACTGAAAATCCACGGCGGGAGATCAAGCGAAACATCCGACCCACGACGGGTGTGAAAAACCCTGCTTTTCGCCGCGGCCACTTTAAAAATTCGTAAGTCGAGAACGAAAAATCCGACGAACTTCCGGTTTGTGGTGACTGCGTTTTTAGAAAAGGCGCCATAACATAAATGTTTTTCATCGAAATTAAAAATTTGACCTTTTTTGTCTGCACGATCTGAGATGAAACCACCCATATATATATACCGGGTGTTTTTTTTAAGCTTAACAGATTTGTTAAAAAAAATCCGTGAAAGTTACACTTATGCCGCTTCTGGAGGTAAGTTATATGTCCAGGAGGACATATTATATGGGGCTAATCGTAACAATCAGTCGCCTAATAATTAAAATTTGTTAATTAACTTTTTAATTAATGAAAATAGTCAGGGGCCACGACGCCGCGATGAGGCTACGCCACTCACCGTTCGCACTTTGCAGATACTACTCCTCGCTGCCCTGGGCCAGTCGCCGCTTGTCACCTCTGCCCAGCTGTTCGTGCCGTTCGAGCAAGTCTGGCGTACAGGGGTGCGCCCCATCTTCGACGAACCATCGGTTGGTGACGGCCTTTCTGCAGTTTTTGTGGCAGCACCAGCGCTTTCGGCGACCATCCGGTTTCCTGCCTGGCAACAAGGGACTGCTTCCGCCGTCCCGCCCACTTCGTGGGGTGGTCAAAAGCGCGCGCATTTCGACGCCACTTCGGGCCACGACGCCGCGATAAGGCTACGCCACTCACCGTTCGCACTTCTGCAGGTCAGTTATTTTGATGCGCATGGCTACCGTGACGATGATGTTTGTGTAATTGCGGTGTCGTGGCCCCCTTGTTCTTGTTCTTGTTTTTCGAGGCGTGTTCGCGCAGCTGCATTGTACCTCTGGCGCCTGTTATTACTTCATGGTGACATTGAGTCAAACCCAGGGCCCATGTCTAAGGCTCAGGAAGAGAAACTTGTCTATGTCTTCGATGCGGTTAAGTGGATGGAAGCTTCAAATATTTCTGTGCTTGAATCCGTAAATAAGGTCTTGCACATTCATTTCACCCTAAAAAAACGATCATAAATCGCTTTCAAAACGTGTCACGGAACTCGAATCTAGGGTAGAGTCTTCTATCTCTGCACAAATCCCCGCAAACAATGATGCGAAACTGTCGCAAATGCAGAGCCAGATCATCGAAATGCAGTCCAAAATTCAGTCGCCCGGTCATTCGGTAGCCACCACAAGCCATAACAATATTTCAGTTATCCGGGACAAGATCGATGATCTAGAAAATCGGTCTCGAAGGTCAAATGTTTTATTTTATGGTATCGCTGACGGTGATCAAACGGAATCGTGGGAGGCCGTTCAAAAAATCGTAACTGATTTTTGTCAGAATCAGCTCGAGCTCACTGTCTCTTCTATCGCCCGTGCACATCGCTTGGGGCGCTTTTTACCCGATAAAACTCGGCCTATTATTACCAAGTTTTTCAATGATAAAGAGGTGGAGCCAATAATAGGTCGTGGCAGTAAGCTGAAAAATATGTCGTTCGGACTGTCACGTGACTTTTCTAAACCAGTTCGGGAAAAGCGGCGAAACTTACTGCAGTTTTCGAAATCAATAAAAAAGGAGAGTGACCGTGTCAGGCTCGTTTTTGACAGGCTTCACATCAATGATGATGTTTATGTATGGGACACCAATTCAAATAAAGCCGCACCCATTACTAATCACGCTGCGTTATCTGAATCCTCTTCCGCTACGGTTTGACTGCAGCCCGACCCTACCCCCCGTTCAACACTTAATCAATTGTTAACATCGCAACAAAGCAGTTCTGGTGGTGTTCGTTTTTTATACACGAACATTAGAAGCGTTCAGTCAAAAAGCATTCCGTTGTCTTCCCTCGTTGATTCCTGTACACCAAAAATCGTCGCATTAACTGAAACGTGGCTAAGCGATGTCATTCCTGATAGCAGTATTTTTCTCACGTGGACAGATTACAATTTTTTTCATTGTGACAGGAAACATAAAAGGCGAGGTGGCGTACTTCTGGCAATAAAAAAATGATGTGCTTGCGGTACCTGTGCTAGTTAACTCTTTTTTGAAATGTGTATGGGCTTCCCTGAAGTGTGGTGGTCGTGTCATACTTATAGGTGTTTTTTACCGCCCACCAGAGGCAAATACTGACTTTTCTAGTGAATTTACCCGTGTCCTGACGCTGCTGTGTTCTCGTTTTCCTAATTCTCTCTTAATAATTTTTGGCGATTTTAATTTTCCGAGCATTTGCTGGTCAACTCTATCCGTTAGGGATGGCCATAGTGAATCACATAATTTCGTCCACTCTTCTCTCGACTTTTCCCTCGTTCAGCTAATTACTCATCCCACACGGCGGTCGGCCACATCAGCTAATATTCTAGACCTAGTATTTACCAACAACCCTGATATATTTTCTGAAATTACTCATCTTGACGGGCTTTCTGACCACGACGTTCTTAGTGGAAGCGTCCGGATTTTCCCTAACAAGCGCAAAACTACCAACAAGCAAATAAGGTGCTATAATAGAGGCGATTACGATAGCATTAATAATGAATTCCTGTCAGTCTCAAATAAATTTTTGGAAGGGTATTTATTCCGGTCCGTGGAAGATAATCGGCTCATGTTTAGAAATGTACTTACCAATTTAATCAACAGGTTTATTCCTCTTATCACCATCATAACTGTAAACACCGCTCCGTGGTATAACCAACAGCTTCGACGCCTCAATAACAGAAAAAAGAGTCCTTACCGCCACGCCAATAAAACAGACCCCCTTTCAGTTTCCTGATTACGCTATAAAACATGTGATAAGGAATATCAGTCACTGCTTACAACAACTAGACGTCATTTCTTCAAACATGATTTATCATCCATGCTACTAAATAGCCCTCGTAAATTTTGGCGTGTCATTAATCCTGTTGAGCATCCTGATATCGTCCTTACCGCCAGTAATAATGACGTCATTCCCATGTCCCAGTGCGCACAGGTTTTTAACGACGCATTCATATCAGTAATCACATGTGAAGATATCTCGTCATGCCCGAAAGTTAACCTCATTCCTGATATCAGCATGCCAGAAATAATAATAACTGAAGCGGGTATATACTCCTTACTAAATAAACTAAAAATTTCTGCTGCTTCTGATCATGTCGGCTTTAATAATAAGATACAAAAGAATATATCAGCTAGCATCTGTCCCATACTGGCAGCCCTTTTTTCACAAATGTTATCGTTAGGTTGCATCCCACATGACTGGCGAATCGCAAAAGTAATTCCCATCTTCAGGTCTGGTGAACGCTCATCGCCATTAAACTATCGTCCCATCTCGTTAACCAGTACCATTTGTAAACTTCTTGAACATATAATACACACACAAGTAATTAACTACCTGGAAGATCATAACATCATACATAAATATCAGCATGGTTTTCGCCGAGGATACTCATGTGACACCCAGCTCGCCGGCTTTATTCATGACATACATTCAGCTCTTGACGGTGGATCCCAGGTTGATGCTGTTTTCCTCGACTTTTCTAAAGCTTTTGACCGCGTCCCTCATCACCGGCTTCTAACCAAACTGTCCAGGCTTAACATTCACCCTAACATTTTGGCATGGGTAAAAGATTTCCTTTCGTCTAGAAAACAGTTCACGTCCGCTAACAATTGTAACTCTTCCTTCAAACCAGTAACCTCGGGAGTCCCACAGGGTAGCGTACTAGGTCGACTACTGTTTCTAGTATACATTAATGACTTGCCATCCTGTGTCTCATCCCGAATTAGAATTTTTGCTGACGATTGTGTAATTTACCGAATAATTTCCTTTGTCAATGACCAGAAAGCTTTGCAAACTGATCTAAATGCTATTAATGCATGGTGCTCTTCCTGGCTAATGACCCCAAATTGCTCTAAAACAAAGTTTATGTCTTTTAGTAATCACGTACCCCGGATTCCTACCTCCTATGTGTTAAATAATAATACTGTTGACATCGTCTCCACTTATAAATATCTTTGAATTCATTTGCAACCTGATCTGTCATGGCACTACCATATAAAGCTCACCCTGGCGGCTGCTAACCGCTCTTTCGGATTCCTCAAGCGTAACCTTAAACAGGCTCCTCCTAACATACGCAAACTTGCCTTTTCCACACTAATACGTCCGAAATTAGAATATGCATCAGCCATTTGGGATCCCGAATATGCTTACATCATAAACGACATTGAATCACTGCAAAATCGTGCCGCTCCCCTAGCAGCACATTTCCCCGGCTCATACTTGGGCCAGTTTGGCGCAAGCTTGGGACAGGCGCGAGCCAAGTTGGCTCTAGCTCGCGCCAGTCTGGCCCAAGACTGGGCCGAGCAAGTGTGCTACTTGGGTCGCTTCATATTTTCAGATTATTCACGTCATTCCAGCGTCACAGCACTAAAACGCCGAGCAGAGCTACCCGAACTACTCCATCGTCGCAAACTTTCACGCCTATCTCTTTTCCATAAACTTTACCACCACGCGTCACTTCACGGTGATTTCTTCGAGCCACCTGCCGTTATTTTTCCACGCCGCGATCACCCCTACAAAGTTAAACGCGTAACCTGTAAGTCATCTGCTTTTTCCCGGTCATTCATTCCACGTACCACAATCGATTGGAATAATCTACCATCGCATATTGCCTCAGAAAAAGACACCACGAAGTTTCAAGAACAAATTCAAAATACTGATGCCATCTAACTTTTGCTGTTTTACATTGTTTTTTCCTCTTTTCCGGAACGTGCAGAGCAAATGTGTACTATTTTGTTTTTACCTTGACTCAGCTTTATTGCAGTGTGATGAGTGAGTGTGTGTTTTTTATTCGTTTTTGAGTGTATCCTTTATTTTCTTTTTATTATTAAGTGCATTGATTGTTTTCTAGTATTCTCATATGTTGTTCAATGTGCACTAGTTCCTATTGAAACGATTTATGTACCCCCCTATGTAATACCCTCTCACGAGGGCCTTTAGGGGTAATATGAATAAATAAATAAATAAATATGGTTCCAATTAGAAACTTGCTCAGCGTTATCGAAAACCACTAAATCAGTCATTTTCAGAAAGACTTTCGGCGCGTGAGAAGCGTAATATTGTACTAAAGTTATTACTAAGTTATTACGCATGGAGCAGGTACAAGGCTGGCGCTAGATAAGAGACAAAAAAATCGCGCGGGCGCCTTATCGCAACCGCTAGCTTTGTACCTGCTCCACGAGTGGTAACATTAGTGCACTACTACGCTTCTCACGCGCTCAAAGTCTTTCTGAAAATTACTGACTTAGTGGTTTTCGATGACGCTGAGCAAGTTTCTAATTGGAACCATATGTCTATTTTCATTATTTAAAAAGTTAATTAACGAATGTTAATTAATTACCCGACTGATCGTTACGATTAGCCCCCTATAATATATCCCCCTGGCCGTATAACTCACCTCCACAAGCGGCTTTTTTAGAACAAATCTGTTAAGCTTAACAAAAACACCCTATATATATATATATATATATATATATATATATATATATATATATATATTGTGACGATGAAGAAGACGACGCTGCGGCAGTGGTGTGCACTACTATCGCGCGCTAGGCCCACGCGCTAGGCCCTGCCGCCATTAAATGATTCGGCTTCATCATGTAAACATCCTTGTCTTCTCCTTCCGGCCCCGCATCTCCGTAACATTATATATATATATATATATATATTGCTCAGCGAATGATGAGGCGTTTATACCTAAAAATGAAGTCTGCCTTGTGGCATTTCGCAATGCCACTGCGCAGACTTAATTTTTACGTCTACACAGATATTCTGCCTCATCATTCCCTGAGCTGTTTTCGTAGATCACAGAGATTGGATCTTGTCTAACCTTCGCCAGACAAGATCGAGTGGGGGTTGATATAAAGACAGAGAGAGACATAAATATGAACAGAATAAGAATCAAACACGTGAACTTTGTGTCAAATCCTGCTTTACAAGCTTGGCTGTTTTAAATCAAAGCAAACAAACAGTAGACGGTACGCTTTTCTGTGAGAGACATAGTGCAAGCGACACGACTTGGGTACTTGTATACGGCTGCATTTGCTCGACACCAAACTTTTCGAATGGGAGCAAGCCTCGAGACACTATCGGCGGTCTCCTAAACGAATAGGCGGGCGTCATGGGGAAGGGAAAGGGGAAGCCCTTATTTCTAGTCAAGACGAACGCTTCCTGGGACTAGAAAGTCATTCAGTTCTTGGTCCGCGACCCTTGCTAAGACGTACACTTCCAACGATCCGATCTGGGGATTGGAACGTGGACAGAGGACGATGTCCGTTTAAGTTTTCGCTCGAAGCGCAAGAAGTCGTAAAAGTATCATCGCCCCCTGTGAATACATTTGTCAAACACTACAATTTGTTTGAAATAAACAATGGTTTACTTCAAACAGTTTGAAACGTCATTTGGACTAAGCGGAGAGGGGTAGAAGAAAGCGCGGGTCGCCGGTCCCTTTCTTTTTTCAGCTCTTTTTGCGAAATGTTTGAATAGATTTCGGTTTAAGTTAATTTATTACGTTTTAGTTCTTTCACAAATAATCTATGGCGTTACTTCGAAAAGAAACATGTTGAGCAATGCACAGTACAACGAGGAAGTGCCAAAATATGACATTATTAATAGCGTAAAAAATTAAAGGGTCTGGAGAAATTTTCTATATGTGCATATAAATGAAAGTCAAAAATTACAAAAGCTACAACAAAAAAATAAATAACGGCTGCAGTATCGCTGACAGCAGCAACAAATTGTTCCATGTTACGGCTGGAGAAGAGCTGGTAAAATGTTATGCCTAATGACATCCGGTTGCCGTAAAGTCAGCCGGAATGAAATACACGCTAATTATTTTTACATTGCTGCGCAGACTATTGCTGCGCACACTAGACGGAAGCGAAAGAAAGACAGCAACTTAACGCACCAATTTCAAAGTGCTTAAAAAACAGTGACTCAATAATTCACATATTTATCTCGGAATTGTACAGCGGTATCAAACTGTGCAGTAGTAGCCCTAAAATGGGTGCCCAAAATTGGAAGTTCGATTCCAGTTTCTCCACATATTGATATTTCCACTCCTGACTTTTTACGATATTTGATTTCAAATTCTACAGAGTCGTCAATATGATTTATGGCCTCGTTAATAAATTAATTATTACTAATTGTTTAGAGATGAATGTAGCCTAAGTTTCGCTTTGATTTGAATGTGACGGGAATGACGATGAGGGTTCTCTGACATTTAAAAGAAACTATAAAAGTGTTGCCATTTTTCGCTTATTCCCCCTCTCCATTTCTTCCGGTCGTCTTTCTCTTTCGGCGCGTGATGTCCTGATACGTGAATTATGCCAAATGTTTGGAGGCCCCTATATAAGTAGCGTTTAGATGCCTTGACTTTAGAAAGGCACCCGCTCAAACCATAACGCGGAAGATATTTGGGGCCATAGAAATTAGTAGATTGGGACTGCAGTGTGCCAAACTTTCCTGTGTATCATTGTACAATAAAGACCTACGATTTTTTGGCCGAAAAAGAGCAGTTTGTTTCTCTGCCCATGAGTGATGCAAGAACAGTTTCGCCTGTTAACTGCGCGCATCTGTGTTTCTTTAATGGCTTGAGTTTCGGTGACACCGGTTATATATACTAGGTGACTGCGGAAGTAAAGTTCAGTTGTAAGTTAGCGCTTTGTCTTGCCGGTGTCTCGTTCAGCTTTAAAAATTATGTGGATCACTAACTGGCCCAAATTTCCAACCTTGTCACGATGAGCATTTTCAATTTAATGGCAGACACCTTCAGCGCAGATTGGTAGCCAGTACTCATGCGCTGCACCGTCGCGTGGCGAGGAGGTAAAAGCCTGAGGGGGGGAGACGCTTGCACACGATCAAAGCTCTCGTCAGCTTTCCGCAGCCCGTATTGCAAACCCGGCCTATAAGACATTTGAGCCCAACCTAGCAGTTGAAGACACCCTGTAAGTTTGATACACTGAGCAAAGATGTCTTCGTCTTCTTTGCATCATTGAATAATTAGATGACCACTGTCCGTCCCAGTTCTTTCGTCGTCCAGCAAAAGTGATAAAGGCATCGCTATTTTTTTTTAAACCTACCAAAATAAAACTTGTGGTGGCCAATTCTACTTTTAGAGCGCAGCTCTTAGGGGCCCGTTCCCGGCTTGAGCGGCGTCGGTGTCGCCGTCGGCGTAACCAAGGTCATCCCAAGGTCACTTGACCCACAAGGTCATCCCAAGGTCACGTGACCCCAAGGTCACCCCAAGGTCACGTGACCCCTCCCCAAGGGTCACCGGGGGTCACGTGACTCCCCAGTCACGTGACCCCTTCCCCAAGGTCACGTGACACCCAAAGTCACGTGACCCCCGGGGTCACGTGACCCCCGATGACGTCATCAGTGACGTCACTGATAACGTCACCGGCATCCGCATCGTCATCGTCATCATCACTGATGACGTCACCGGCATCCGCATCGTCGTTGTCATCATCACTGATGACGTCATCAGTGACGTCACTGATGACGTCACCGGCATCGGCATCGTCATCATCACTGATGACGTCACCGGCATTCGCATCGTCATCATCGCTGATGACGTCATCGGTGACGTCACTGATGACGTCACCGGCATCCGCATCGTCATCGTCATCATCGCTGATGACGTCATCAGTGACCTCACTGATGACGTCACCGGCATCCGCATCATCGTCATCATCACTGATGACGTCACCGGCATCCGCATCGTCATTGTCTTCATCACTGATGACGTCATCAGTGACGTCACTGGTGACGTCGCCGGCATCCGCATCGTCATCATCACTGATGACGTCACCGGCATTCGCATCGTCATCGTCATCATCTCTGATGACGTCATCAGTGACGTCACTGATGACGTCACCGGCATCCGCATCGTCATCGTCATCATTGCTGATGACGTCATCAGTGACGTCACTGGCATCCGCATCGTCATCGTCATCATCACTGATGACGTCACCAGCATCCGCATCGTCATTGTCATCATCACTGATGACGTCATCGGTATCCGCATCGTCATCGTTACTGATGACGCATCAGCTTCGTCATTGTCTCGTGACCCCCCTAGGTCACGTGACCCCCCCCCCCCCAAGGTCAGTTTATCCCGCGCAGTACCCTTCCCTCCTCCTCCTCAAGAGCTGCGCTCTAATTCGGCGTTACAGGGAGTTGTAAACGGCTTTCACTTTTTTTAAAACTTTTGCTTGGTGAAACAGAATAATGATTGCTTGTGGTGACAATATCCCTTTAATGCAAGGAAGCTCTGAAGGACCATTGTGCGGAAACTTGCTTAGCAGAAGTGGGCCTTATGCCGTAAATGGTGACAATGCGAATTGGACCGAAATCTGCCGACGCCTCTTTACTGCGCAGTGCTTGTCAAAGGCCTCAGGTTTTCGGCATATTACCGACCACGTCAAACTTGATCATCAACAATAGATTCATGAAGTGTGGTACTTTCCACCAAGGTGACTTCTTGTTGCATAAAGTAGATATACCACATTCTTGAGGATTAAAACAGCGCAAAGGTGGAGATACCGAATAAAGTAAGACACAAACAAAGTGCTGTTTTATAACTAAACATGTTGATCGTAGCAGTGAATTGTATGCTTGCGCAGTCAAAAACAAAGCAAAAGAAAAGGTGGAAGCGCCTAAAAAAACATATAACTTAAAAAAACGCCAATGATGTGCCGTACAGAGCATGCGCAGAAATCAAGCAAGTCAAGAAACAAGAAATCACACTCTTTGCTTGACAAGGCAATCAAAGGATTCCTGACACACGGAGCGTCTCATTTTGCTATGTCTGGGGCCTCAATAATTTCAGCTGCCAGCTGATCCCGGCGACGTTATCGAACCTCGCATTTTTGAAAGTCTGGCAAGAAACCGCACTCACCTGAATAAATGTCAAGATGACATGATATCGCCGACGAAATATTGTAGGCATGTTCTCTCAGCCGATCATTAGGAGAGTGGCCCGTTTGGCCCACATAATGCTTGCCGCTTGTCAGGAGTGAATAAACTACCGTACTTTGGAGGGTAACATCTATTTGGAACGACAACAGTTTTACATTGAATAATGAGTTTCTGCCGTACTTATCGACTTGTTTCTGGTGAGCTTTGACAGAATAATCCCAAAACGCTTAGCGGGAACCAGGGTTGTGAAGGTCATGCAATACGTGGATGATTTGTTTCCCTGTTAGAAAGGATGCCATGTCTTTTCGGTCGTCGATGATTCAAGATTTGGTAATTTTGTGTAACTGTCTTTCGCCATTTATTCTAACTCATGAACTGCCTGACGCTGGATGTACCAAATTCTTGGATTTAATTTGATCTATGTGTTCAAACCATCTATGTTGGGCATACGAACCGCGCGGCAGCGATTCCCCGTTGCATTTTGAGACTGCACACTAAAAAGTTTTTAAAAGGGCGGCTTCAAGGACGTTCTGTGCACATGCTATGAGGAAGTCATGCTTTCATCAAATTCAACGTAACTTTTATACGCAAACTGAACGCCTCACAATCGCTTGATTCCCTTCCCACGTATAAATGGCGGTAGCCGAGTCTCAGCTGCAATAACTAATGATTGGGCTTTTGAAGGGCGGAGCAAAATGCGGCAGCGAAGAAGGTCTTGAAAAGATTAAGTTTGTTGTCATTTCGTGTGTCCACGGTTGGGTCCATAACGTCACACGAATATAAGGCAGATGAGATGTGGACGTGATATCCGGTCCTGACAAACTGTCAGGATTGTGCAGATACGTCAATCCCTCTGTTAAGAAAGCTAGGGCCTGCAAGGCGAAACACGGTGATTCTTTCCACACATCTGATGAAGTAGCTGCTACTTCACTCCCTCTGTAATGCGGGAAGCTTTATGTTTGCTAAACGAGCTGCTGTTTTAAAGATATGCAAAGAAAACATGCCTGCAATATTTCCTCGGCGACATCTGGTCACCATGGCATTCGTTTCCGTGACTGCAGTTGATGGTCCGATTTTGAACGATGGGAGGTTGTGAGGCGTCACCAGGACAAGATAAGGCTTGACATTCTTAAAGTCTTATAGATAGCACGATAAGGCGCTGCGTGTGTCGTCAATCATTCAATTGCACTGTGAAGCAAAGGATTTGATTGGCTAGTATCTTGACTTGCTTGTTTTGTACTCATAACATGTACGGCTCTTTACTGACTTTTATTTAAGGTTGTGTGTTTTTTAGGCAAATCCTCGTTTCCTACGTTTTCTTTTTTCTTTTTTTTTCTTTTTGACTGCGCAATCATACATTGCGCTGTCACGATCATGGCATAGACAAAATATAGTACTACGTAAAGAGCGGACACTTCCATATGCCCCAGCGGCCGAATGCAGTGTCAGCGAGCGCACCCAGCGGCCAGTATAGTCCCTAGTTGAGTGTTGAATGGATGGATACACGCAGCAATCGCTAGCCAGATGAATGAATGGATTCAAGGCGAATTCTGGCGGTATTTTTGTATCGGGCAGTAGCATGCGCCCTCCAGTTTAAGGAGTCAGTGATATTAAAACTAGCATGTTTTTTTATTAAAATAGAATTGTTTTATAAGTATACCTTAATTGTACTGCAGAAGAAAAGTCACCCAGCGCTACATATAATTCAAACTGACCGCACACGGAAACGAATATTTTCACATTTGTGCTAACTCTTTTGAAGGGACGACATGACACGACACTAGGGATTGACACACAAAAGTATTTAATTTTGAAACTATGACAAACAAAACAAACATCAACTATGAAAACAAGGAGTGATGCATGTTATTCATACATTACAAAAATAAGAATACACATGCAAAATGTATGAATATCGCGTCAACAGTGCAACCTGGAAAAAATGTACTGTATTACAGCGAGACTTACAGCGACAAATGTAATACAATGGATGGAACTAAAAAAAAAATTACCGTCCACGTTCTATGAAAAGTGCGTGCACTTATGACCATGTGACTAATACAGCAACAGTAGAAGAACAATCTGGATCAGTGGCTTCTAAATTCACTGACCGAATGCAAATGTCCGTCAACAAGGAAACTACAGTCGCAATACTTCTTACGTTACCGTATACCATGACCGCAACGGAAGGATGGCTAGAAACCCGAACGAGACAACAAGCCGCGCCACCAACTCAACCCACACAACGAGGCAAGAGCCACAGACCAAGCAGCCGAAGTATCCGCCGTCCGTCGAGTCCACGATTCCGAAGCAAACCGTCGCGTCGCAGCCATAGCCAGAGCCGTTGAAGTCGTTTCTCAAAGCTTTCAAAGTTCGTAATAATTTTAAAAGTTTACTCTATACAAAAAAGTTATTTATTAATATTATACATCTGACAAGTGTTCAAAACAAGTGACACTGTTGCGCCTACTAACGGCCAGTAGAGTCCCTAACTCCTGGGCCGCGAAACGGCTTGAGTGGCCACTCTTTACGTGGTACTAAATTTCTCTATGATCATAGCTTTTAGTCAGCGCTGTGTCTGTCCTTTCTCGTCGGCTCTCTCGTCCTTTGCGCTGTTTTAATTTTCAAGAATGTCACACCAACATGCCCAAGCTTCAACTTTGGAAAACATACTGCATTCAGCCATTTTTGGTTCGTCCTGTCTTTTTCTCGAAGAACATTTCTTGCGACATAAATTGTTTTCTTGTCAAGGGTGCACAATACCCAGTTCGCAGACCTAAAGACAACCCAGGGCTGAATATATTTATTCCAAATGTTGCAATGCAAATCGCTTCTTCTTTTTTACTCTATTTTTCGCTCTTCCTTACGTCCCGAAGAAACTTTAGTCGCGATCAATTTGTTTTGCAATGCAGAGAATGTCGGTGTTTTTATCCAATATACAAGCTCTGAGACGGCAGTTGCAACAGCCAGGCTGGTTTCTCCATGTCACTAAATTTGCGTAACACCTTTGCGCACGTCTCTGGAGCACGTAGGTTTTGTTTTTGTTTTTTGTTTGCTTTAGTGAATGACACAATATAGGAACAAGCCACAATAACGGAGGTGTCTTCGGTAAAGAACGATGTCGCACGTTCATCGCTGTAAACGTTGTATGGCAATAACAAGCCTACATCTTCAGTTAGATATCTGTTACAATGAAAATAGTGATTTTGTTTAATGTTAATATTATTAAACACAAACTTGCATTTGTAAGAACGTTATTTAAGTTACAACCAGAATCGCTACCTCCCGGCACTATCGTGTCAATGGCAGTGATAACAGAAAGAGAATGTAGTTAGTGTTGCTTGGTGGTTGCGTTGCGCATAGGAGCTTGTACACATTATGTGCCTTGACGGCGCGAAAAGTGTCACGCCTGCCGTCGGCTGCTTAGCCACACTACAGTGCCTGCAAAGCCTCTCTGACTTGTGCGTCCTGTTCCATCCATACATTGCAGGTCGTTTTGAAGTGAAAAAGAAAATGACGTTACAAAAGCCGTAGTGTCACGCTGCCGGATGTTGTAGTTTTGGTGGTTGGTCCTTGAAGTTCCGGCCAAAAGTACAAGCAACCACGAGCGTCGCCGTCGTCGCAGCGTCCCAGCTTCTGTGTGCCGAAGCTTCTGTGGACTGTCAGGCTTGGGTAACCATCAGCGAATAGGCGTCTGCCACATCCTCCACCGCTGTTGTGACACCGCCAGCAACGCGGCCGGTGACAGCGTGACACTTGATGACATCATCAGGCGGCGATTGAGGGGCCACTTTTTTGGACGCAGTACACAGATCAATCGGAGACGCGTTCCAGGCACTCTAGACACACTGCAGACTATACCCTCTTGACAACTTATATCATTTCAAGCAAGCTCACGCAAGCTTTCGCCCTTTTAAACTAAAATAAATAAGTAAATGCAAGATACATCGGATTTAACGGACCCAGCAAAAGCAACCGTTGCAAGAATGTAAACAGTCTTTAGTCTTGCCCCCACCAGATATACCTCTGTGAATGTTCACGTTCAAACCGTCTTTACATTTATGTTGCGTGAGTGCTTTTTCGTCAAAATTGGCTAATTAAACGTTTCTTAACAAAATCAATATAAAATATAAAAATATGTTATAACTCTTGTTGTATATAGAATATGTGAGCTGCCGGAATCGCACGCTGGTCAGATGATTTATATAATTCATGCAATTTTTCCTATCAACAGTAAGCTTTTTGGTCACCAACAGTGATGAACAAATGAAAGTGCCCATGTAATTTTTTCACGAGATTGATAAATTTAAACAATAACGTCGTGGCTCTTATAGTTCATAGGAAATTTAAGATTTTTTTATTATAGTTTTATGAATTTACAATAGAGTCTTTGCTTTCATCGATGTTATTTTTCTGTCATGAACGCGTTTCTCCTACACCGTTTCTTGAAACGCCATTTGATACAAAACCAGCGCTATAGGCGTTACCGAAATAATGTAATGGCCGGTACGAAAATGTCAGATATGGCCCTGATAAATTTTATATACGGCCATATATGATAATATAAAAAGTCAAATATAGCCATATGCCGCCATGTATGGGAGCTGTTGTGTTTGTGCCGACAACAGCTACACCACCGAATAATAACTGGGTTTTATTCGATGACGGCCATCAGCGACCGCTTGTCCTGCTGCCACTCGAAAGTCCTTTCACGCGCTCTCTGCTCGTGCACGCACGTCGTGCTCGTCGTCGTCGTCGGTGCACTAGTTCAATCGCTATCGATCGAAAAGGCTTGCATCACTAAGAAAAAGCAACAAGGAAGCAAGACAAGCAAGAAGGACAACCACGTGATGGCAGCGACAGAGGAAACGAGAGGGGCAGAAACCAACCCTGGATGCTCATTTTATGAGCTTAAAAGGCTTTCGACGACTGCAGACGTCCCTAAGTTCCAGGTTACACTTCGAATTGATGGCAAGTCGCTCGTATTCGAAGTGGGTTCGGGTGCTGCCTGCTCATTGATCAGCGAGGAAACCTTCCGCAGCACATGGCCCCGGAATCCGCCGAAGCTTACGTGCGACGACACAGAATTGCACACTTCTAGCGGAGAGGGACTAAAGCTCCTTGGAAGTTTCCAAGCTGCCGCCAGATTCAAGCCTAAGGACTTTGTGCTACCGCTTCTGGTAATGAAGGGATCTGGCTGCAACCTCTTGGGGCGCGATTGGTTCCAAGCTCTCCACATCAGAGTACGGGGAATAAACCAATTGCAACAGCGGAACACGCCACCACAAGTACAGGCGGTTTTGCAAAGCCATTCCGCGGTATTCCTGGAGGACATTTCGGGATACGCTGGACCCCTGGTGCAGTTGGAATTGGAGGAAGAAGCGACCTTCTAGTTCTGTAAGGCTCGCCCAGTGCCTCTTACATTGCGACCAGCAGTCACCCAGGAGCTCTCCCGACTGGAAGGACAAGGAATAATCGAACCAGTACAGCATTCAGACTGGGCCACTCCTCTTGTCCTTGTCCGTAAAAAGAGTGGTGAAATCAGACTCTGTGGCGATTACAGAAGTACAGTCAATGCCGCTTCAAAAAAAGGCATCCTACCCTCTACGAACTAAAGGAGAAGTCCTACCGAACCTAAGAGGAGGGACCGTATTCTCGACGTTGGACATGTGCCAAGCCTACCAGCAGTTGAAAGTGTCCGAAGCCGCCGCGGCGGTTCTGACCATCAATACCATAAAAGGCTTGTACAAAGTAAAACGCTTGCCTTTTGGAATATCAGCAGCGCCAGCTATCTTCCAGCGTACAATGGCAACGACGTTAGCTGGCATACCGGGAATAAGCGTCTACTTGGACGATATTATCGTGAGTAGACAGAACAGCGAAGAACATGCAGCCCGTCTAGACCAAGTACTGTCGCAACTGGAAAACGCAGGTCTGCGGCTCAAGAGAGAAAAATGTCACTTTGCAGTGAGCGAAGCCAAGTTCCTTGGGCACAAGATTGACGCCGCGGGAGTACATAATACGGATGAAAAAGTGCAGGCCATCTTGGACGCACCAGAGCCGACTGGAAAAACGGAACTGCAAGCGTTTCTGCGCTTGCTGGCTTTCTAGGATCGTTTCCTTAAGAATAGAGCCACAACTGCAGCTGATCTTTATGAACTTCTACAGAAAAATGTTTCTTGGGAATGAAAAGGCAAGCAGCAGGAGGCTTTCCGGAAACTAAAGCGGCTGGTCAAGGAGTCCAAAGTTTTGGCGCACTACGATGAAAACAAGCCGTCGCTGCTCTCGTGTGACACATCGCCGTATGGTGTGGGAGCAGTACTTGCACAGGAAGATGACTTGAAGCGTGAAGCCCCAGTTGCCTTCCCGTCAAGAACATTGGGAGCTGCAGAAAAGAATTATTCCCAGCTCGACAAGGAAGGGTTGGTCATTGTGTACGCCGTGCAACACTTTCACGAGTACATTGCTGGGTGGCACGTCACAATTTATACAGATCACCAACCGCTTCTGGGAATTCTCGGGTCGACAAAACCCATTCCACAGGCGCTATCTCCACGTATGACCGAATGGTGCCTCAAACTGAGTGCCTACGATTACACTCTGGTATACAGGCGAGGTTCGTGTTACCAGAACGCGGATGCACTTAGCAGACTGCCTCTACCAGGCAATGTAGACGAACCCTACCTGCCGGGAGACGTGCTGATCTTGGCACTTTCTCCAATTCCTCAACTTTCACCTGAGCAGATTGCAGAAATGACAAGACAAGACAAGACTTTGACCCACGTGTACAAGGCTGTTCAAGAAGGGCGCCTACAAAGTTTAAAGGGCGAAGATTATCGTCCATACAAGAGTATCGCGAACGAGCTGTCGACCGTCAACCGCTCTCTCACTCGCGGTTCAAGAAATATAGCTCCTACAGCATGCAGAGCCCAAGTATTGGATTTGCTGCACGCTGGTCACAGAGGCGGGGTGACCATGAAGAGCGCCGCGCGTGGATATGTGTGGTGGCCCGGCATAGATAGGGACATTGAGCGAAAGGCAAGGTCGTGCCTTACATGTCAGGAGCACCAGCGCTCTCCACCACAAGTAACCGCTCCAGATTGGCACCGAGCATCGCAACCATGGGAAACAATTCACGCCGATTTCGCTGGTCCACTGGAAGAAAGAATGTTTCTAATTGTCGTAGATGCTTACAGCAAGTGGCTGGAGGTGCGACAAATAAAAAATATTCAATCCAGCTCAGTCATTGAGGAGTTTAGAAGCTTGTTTGCAACATTTGGACTACCAGAAAAGGTAGCTACGGATAACGGAACATCGTTCGTGTCACAAGAAACAGAAGCATTCTTTAAGAACAACGGAATCAAGCACATCACCAGTGCTCTGTACCATCCGGCAACGAACGGACACGCCGAACGATTGGTGCAAGAAACCAAACAAGCACTGGCCAAAGACAACACAGGTGGTGTTGCCTGCAGACTTGCTCGGTTTCTCTTTAAGCAGCATACAACCACAGGTGCGACAACAGGGGAGACGCCAGCCATGCTGATGTTTGGACGAAAATTGTCAACTGCAACCACTCGGCTGAGTCGTACCAAAACCGACCAGTGGAGGAAAACCGAAGAAAATACTAAGCAGTCTTGTTCCCCCAGGAACATTTCTATCGGCCGAAACGTATTTGTGAAAGATTTCACCCAGCCGGGACACTGGATGCAGGGCACTGTCGCAAAGAGGATGGGATCTCGATCCTGGCTAGTCGCTACAAAGCGAAGGGCTGTTCGGCGCCATGAGGACCACATCAGCAACCGAGCTAACCAACAATCAAACCAGCCGGTAGCGGAAGCGTGTCTAGAGGACACGAGTAGAAAGTCAGCTCAAGGCCCAGCGCCCAAGTGGACTATTCCAATCAACGGTGAACCACCAAAAGAAAACGTCGAGCAAAATACGCCAGTACCAGTCTCTAGCACACAACCCGGCAAAGCATCATCCAGACCGGTACGCCTGAGAAGGTTCCCTGAACGATATGGTGACTGTCTCTAAAGGGGGGAGAAGTGTCATAATCGATATCGATTGAACTGGTGCACCGACGACGACGACGAGCACGACGTGCGTGCACGAGCAGAGAGCGCGTGAAAGCACTTTCAAGTGCCAGCAGGACAAGCGGTCGCTGATGGCCGTCACCGAACAAAACCCAGTTATTATTCGGTGGTGTAGCTGTTGTCGCTACAAACACAACAGGAGTAAATACGGCCATATTTCGCAATATTAGTGGGCAATTACTGCCAGATGTAGCCATATAAGTGCGTAAATACGGCCATATGTCGCCATATGCGCGTGCAAATATAGCCCTTGAAAATGATATATTGGCACTTTTCGGTCGTGCAGGCAATAAGTCATGTGTACTCGCTAAGGCACTAGTTGATTGATCTATATTATATCAGTCTCACGCAAATTAACTATTGTTCACATCCTTAAAGAGAAGTTATTTCAGGTATTTGGACCAATTAATCAATTCCGCATTTGAAGATTGAAAGAAAAAGAAATTTGGTTGTCTGTTTGATGTGTGACAATATGACGAAGTGCGATCGGAAAGCGAGTTAATCAAATAATGGATTTTAGATCGCAGCTCTTAGGCACCCGTTTCCGACTTAAGCGGTGTCGTCGTCGCCATCGGTGTAACCGCCCCGCTAAATTTAGCGAGAAATTGAATTGGTACGTATGTCACGTGACGTCAATTTTCCCGTTAAATGTAGCAGTGAAACTAATTTCGTTAATAGTTCCCCGCTAAATTGAGCGGGGAAACAAGAAACGTTAGCTTAGTGAAGATGCAAGACGCTGCTTCGTCGTCCCGAATCCTTTTCCCTTCGAACGGTGGCATGTGTTTACGAGCACCATATGTCAAGGAATATTATGTCCAAACTTTAACAAAAAAATACTTTATTCGTCTTAAGCTTCCAACTGAATAGTCACCGGGAAAAATATGGACGTATATACGTATATATATATATATAAATGTTGAATGCATTTGGATCAATGCAGGAGTTCATAGAAATTGGTTCCTAGGAATAGAGCCAAAAGATAAGTGTAAGTTTTATTTTCAAATTTCGGGAAGATAAAACGAGTATTGTTACCACGTTAACCGTTTCTCAAAATAAGTGTCTTAAGTACGTTATGAGTTTCAGCTTTAAAACGAAACGACTACGTTTCGAAAAAAAATAACGCGTTACCGATAAAGACATAAAGACCGCCAGTACCGTACAAGACCAACGCAATTCCGCAAGGAGTCAGACTGTGACTGAAGTCGCTAGCGCCGAGGCGCGGGCAATAAAAGCCATCAAACTGGACGCCACGTCGCGACCAAGACTTTCCTCTCCGCACTGTGCGCGCATTTTACAGACGGTCGTTCGCCGAGATATTTCGCTAGATCAAAAAGTTTCACCATCGCGCCATTCTTAGAGTCCTTGCCACCAAAACAACCTGGATAGTCACAAAGTATGCTTACTCTCCCCTATCATGTCACTGGAGATTCTCGATAACGGTGGCGTGGTGTTTTATTCGCTCCGCCGCTCACTATTTCCATCACATTCGCCTGGCCTTGTTGGCTCGACGAATGGCCAGCAGTGCTACGTTTTGTGTTGTGGACAAGAATTACTGCAAATGCCTTCACTCAAAAAATTCTGGAATACCGATTTTTCTGCAACGTACATTGAGGAAACTAGTCGAAGCGGTCTAGGAAGGGAGCTTGCGGAATGGCCATGCGGGTATTTTACACCTAAAAAAATATCTGCGCTGAGGGACTGGGCATGGCGTTTTACCTTGATCAAAGCTAAAGCGCAGACTGCTTTTTTAGAGCGCAGCTCTTAGGGGCCCGTTTCCGGCTTGAGCGGCGTCGCCGTCGCCGTCGCCGTCGCCGTCGGCGTCGCCGTCGGCGTAACCGCGCGGTGCATCATGGGAAATGTCCCATAATGCACCGCGCGAGCCCCCCACCGGGGTCACGTGACCTCGTGGGGGGTCACGTGACCCCCCGAAGTCACGTGACTCCCCTGAGGTCACGTGACCCCCTCCTCGAGGTCACGTGACCCCCCGAGGTCACGTGACCCCCGCCGATGTCGCGTGACCCCCCGATGACGTCATCGTCACTGATGACGTCACCGGCATCCACATCGTCATCGTCATCATCACTGATGACGTCATCGGCATCCACATCGTCATCGTCATCATCACTGATGTCGTCATCGGCATCCACATCGTCATCGTCATCATCACTGATGACGTCACCGGTATCCACATCGTCATCGTCATCATCACTGATGACGTCACCAGCATCCGCATCGTCATCGTCATCATCACTGATAACGTCACCGGCATCCACATCGTCATCGTCATCATCACTGATGACGTCACCGGCATCCACATCGTCATCGTCATCATCACTGATGACGTCACCGGCATCCACATCGTCATCGTCATCATCACTGATGACGTCACCGGCATCCATATTGTCATCGTCATCATCACTGATGACGTCATTGGCATCCACATCGTCATCGTCATCATCACTGATGACGTCACTGGCATCCACATCGTCATCGTCATCATCACTGATGACGTCACCAGCATCCACATCGTCATCGTCATCATCACTGATGACGTCACCGGCATTCACATCGTCATCGTCATCATCACTGATGACGTCACCGGCATCCGCATCGTCATCGTCATCATCACTGATGACGTTACCGACATCCGCATCGTCATCGTCATCGTCATCATCACTGATGACGTCATCAGTGACGTCACTGATGTCGTCACCGGCATCGTCATCGTCATCATCACTGATGACGTCATCAGCGACGTCACTGATGACGTCACCGACAATCGCATCGTCATCGTCATCATCACTGGTAAAGTCATCAGTGACGTCACTAATGACGTCATCGGTACCCGCATCCTCATCGTCACTGATGACGTCATCAGTGACGTCAGTGATGACATCATCGGCATTGGGGGTCACGTGACCCCCCCCCCCTGGTTAGTTTAACCCCCCCCCCCCCCCAGTGCCCTTCCCTCCTCCTCCTCAAGAGCTGCGCTCCAATTCGGCGTTACAGGGAGTTGTAAGCGGCTTTCATTTTTTTTATAAACATGCTTGTCATTCACCGATATACCTTCGTAGAATGTTCATTTGGCCCTCTCGTGTGCTCTGAGGAAAGGTCGACGCTGCGGATTTTCAAAGCTTTGCATATAGGTGGTGTCGCCGTGGCTGGCTCGCTTGTTGCAGGGGCACTTTGTCAACTTGGCTTACAAAGTTAAGGGGCGCCTTACATCGGCTAACGGGTTGTCGAGCTTCAGGACTTTGGTGGAACCGCATTAGCTTCTTTGGCCACCGATCGACTGCACTTGTTTTCACTGGGCGTTGCGGTAGTTTATTGTCTCGAGATATGGGATTATACAATCTCTACGAAAGGGCAGCAATAAGCCACTCTTGCAAGAAGCGACTTTCTCTGTGGCGCCGACAATAAAGACGTCAATTTTCTCAGGCTAAATCGCGACGTCTAACGATCAATCAATTTTTATTCGGTTACTTATCTCACATATGTACCAATAAAAATTGCATGAGCCTATGCCACATGTGCATGTGCGGGTTGATAATTAACTGGAAAAAGGCATCACAGCAATATAATTGTACTTCGGCATGCACATCGGTTACGGTTGATCGTAAACATATTTGCACACCAAATCAGAGGCGTTAGAGATGAGTAGAAACAACCAAAAAAGGGTCGAATCACTGATGATTGCCGTAGTTGAAGGGTAGGCCGCCCTACAGTTTCTTTGGTACCTTCTGTGCTTGGATTGACAACGCGCTACTTTTTTACGACAAAGTTATTGTATTATCTCTAAACAATAAGATCAAGAAAATAAAAAAAACTGGTTTTCGCTTTAACATTTGCCATGGCGTTTTAAGTATATAGTGTTTGATGGGCCTCTTCGCAGTCTTCTATTTGCCTGTAAAATAAGGAGGCCATTAAAGAGCACACATCGAGAGTTTTGTGAACATATGGGACGTGAAAGTTCGTCTCTTTTCTGCGCTCCTCGCGCGTGAGTTTCTCTCCATGTGCGCCCACGTGTTTTCCCTTTACTGAATCTCAAACAATGACGCCGCGGGCTTGACTGCCTTATCATGATGAGCTCCACTATGCGTTCCCAGGTTGCCCTTTGATTGGCGTCACCCTTCTCGCGTTCCAACGCGCCAAATACACTTTTTGGAACACTTGCTCTCCGTATAAGTCAGTCACACTGTCACGTGACACTTCGACGTAACGCGACGTCATGGGGTCGCTTGACGGGATGTCACAGTATTACCCAACTTTAGGACGTCACACTGTCATCTGACCTCACGCCGTTACTTGACGTACCATTATAACTACAAATACTATGGGTTTCAAACGCGTTTTATGTGACGTAACGATGTCATGTGTCATTTTGATAAGTTAGAAAGTAAAGTAGCCCGTGCGTTTCGAGGGCGTTACTGTAAGTAGTTCTGAAATTGGGTAAAGGTTAAAAAATCGTTTTACATCCGCAGGCGAATGGGCGATACAGGAAACCGTCACGCCATTATTTTTAAGTGAATGGGGGGCACATTCTGCTCCTCAAATGCAATGCGTCGTTTGCCTTTGTTTTTGACACCGGACAGTGCGCCGAAGAGATTTGGCTTACGCAACCGAAAGCGTTGGTGAGGACGAGATTTGAGCAAATTAAAGTGTTGGTCACGTTTGTCCTGTCTGAACAATAATTTTACACGTCTCTTTCGTAAATTTTTTTTATATTTTCAGAGTGTTGTGAAGAACTACTCTTTTTTTAATATCTTTGCTATGAAAGAGGATTAAGATTTTGTGTTTCGTTTCGTCTTGTTGAGTTTTCAAGAATAGCGACAATTAACTTTGGTATAAAGCAGGGGTCTCAAACACGCGGCCCGCGGGCGGCATGCGGCCCGCGACTTGCTGGGATGCGGCCCGGAGGCAACCGGCTACGAGTCCCGGTTCCCATGTCCCGAGCGCTAGAAATGGCATGCGCCATAGTGACTTCATCTCGTTAATTCATTTTCGCTCGAAAAGTAGCTCTGCTCTATTCACATTCACATCTGTGATTAGGTGATCAGTGATCTTTTGCCCTTTATTTCGTTTTATTTTTGGCTTCCCAGCTTATTGTAATGCACAACAGTTCCGCTACTGGGATGCAAGCGCGAGCTATTCGTTGAAAAAAAAATGGGTTGTGTGTGTGTTTATACAGCCTAGAACTTGGTCTGCCTCAACGGGTGACGAGACTCCCAGCTGTAGATGAGCAATTTAGCCAGTGCAGTACAACTGCTAGCCTGGGGTCTTTAACGTGCACCACGCAGTAGCGATACACGACCGCACGCCGGTACGATGCTCATCCAGATCGAAACGGGCAGGGGTGGGGATTGAACCCAGGATCCTGGGTCCTGCAGCGCGAGCTTTCGCTCCAGGTGCTCCGAGCTGGTGTGCGCTAGCCCACCTCGGCCACCGATCCCCCAGCTACATGTTCAAGGATGCATCTCGGCTGCTCAAACTCTCGATCGGCACGAGCAACTGGCAAAAATAAAGCTACGAGCTCGTTATTCTCGGCATCAAAATAATATCCCCATTAAAAAACAAATATTTGTTGAGATCGTTGTAATAAAAATCGCCAGGAAAGCAAGAACTATCAAATTAAGTCATTGTTTTTAGAGACATGTTGAGCTTGGTTAATTCGTGAGTGAATTGGGCAACAAGATCGACAGAGTACTTGCTTGTTCTATTAATATTGCCAGCACGTTGGCGGTGCGTGTCATCTTAATTCATGTTATCACATCTGGCCATGGCGCAAAGTAGTCATATAAACAAATCAAATCCAAAGACGTCGCGGGCAAACCACAGCGAGTTTCCAAAAAGCATAATGCACGAGGTCTGTCCTCTTTAAAATCTTCTGAACGATCCCCCCCTCGCCCCTTTCCTATCATGCGATGGCCCTCGGCCTTTCAGGGGCCCTAAACTCGTGAAACCCGAAGTTGGGACCGAAGTTGAGGGAGCGCACCGACTGGACAATCACGACGATGACTTGGCGCTTTTGTCGCCAGCATCCAATCGGCGCGCTCCGCGAACTTTCCGCCCGAACTTTGTGTTTCACGAGTTTAGGGCCCCAGGTGTGGGATATCTGGCCCCCACACTCAAATGAGTTTGAGACCACTGGTATAAAGGATTGTGGAGTTTTAACTTCTCGCTTAAACAAAGACATTTGTTTTTTACTAATCCATTATTAAATATATATATTCAAGCATTAGCATCGCGTTTTTTTTATTTACAAAAGAAACTGGTTCAAGGTGGTCCCCAAGCTGATTCTTTTTTTTTTTTTTAGGTACATTCAAGTTTTACATCGCGTATATCTAAAAAAAAGGTAGGTCAATCTGCTTTTTTTTTTAATAATGCCAGGGAAGAACGCCTCCTTCATTCGGTTTGCGATCCAGCGTCAGATAAACAGGTTTGGATCTACAGAGATAAATTAACATAAAATATGATACGCAATGCGTACAAACCCGATAAGCAGATCGGCCCTGGAGTTTTAAAAGGCCGTTCTGTATGTGTTGGTACGAATTGCATTTCTCGTCAAGTGTTATAAAATATATCATACCTATCCAGGTACTTTACCTCGCAAATTAACAAAAGTTCCAACTATATGCACAAGTTTAGTGACATTGATGTATTTCTTTGCAATGTGCAAGAATTTCATTGGGAACTAAAAACTCCTTCTTGTCTACTTTACTGCAAAGCACATAAAAGGACTTTATTAAAACTTATAAATGAAATGAACACAAAAACTTTGCTCCTTCACCCTCAGTCATAAAATTTTTCAAGCTTCCGGCACTTGTTTTCACGAGCCGCTAAGCTCGTCAACTGAAAGTCGCTTAAAAATGTCCTTTGGTTTTTCGATTACTCTGATTATGCATGAATTGTAAACTTATCACATTATCCAATCAGGGTGCTTGTATTAGACCAAAAAGTTCGTTTTACGATTAGAAAGCTTATTTTATTTATTACATTGATGAAGGTAGGCATTAAGCCGATTCGGGGCCCATTCTACTGCGCTTTTCAACCCCCCAAACCAAGAATTTACGTTCTGAGGCTTCGGAAAAAGTTTTATAGTGTCTCAAACACAATACAAGAGACATCGTTTGTGGATTTCACAAAATATTTTCTCTGTTTTTTTTTGTTTTTTTCTGTAAACACACATGCTGAACGTTTTATTATTGTATGTTTGATATTTAGTGTATTGGGCTTATCTCCTCAATTCCAGTAGTGGTAAATACAATAATAAAGGTTGATTACTAGAAAAACAAAATATAAAGACATAGTTTTCTTACGCAGAATCCGCTTAACTTCCATAAATTTTGGTGTTGGGAAAATGTTGGGCCGATAGTAATATAAATATAAAAGGCTTTAGGTTTCTAGTCGCCGAGGCCTTTGGTTCCTAACAAAGTTAACTATTTATTTAGATATATACAAGATTACTTAATATGAGGGCTAGTCCACTGAACGCTGAGCCATAGCTGTTGCCGGCAGCTCGTAGTATTCGTTCTGTCCGTGTGTCGCGCCGCTCGCTGATCGTGTCTCTTGTCTCGCTCCGTGGTGCACGAGCAACCTTGACGTCGGTGCGCCGCCATATGTAATAATGCCGGGCGCTACATGTGCTCCCCCTGTCGCAAAGCGCGGTTGAAGGTGATGTTGAAGCGCTAGGTTGCATCAGGTGAGAGGCAGAAATGAATCGGTGACCCGGACGGGATGTTGCTCACGCACAGTGGAGAAAGTCAGCAGCCACGAACAAAGAGCGGCGCGACACACGCACTGAACGATTACGACGAGCTGTCGTCAGCAGCTACGGCCCGGCGCTCAGTGAACTCGCCCTTATTTAAAGTAATATTATCTGGATATAAATAAATAGTTAACTGTGTTTGGGACCATTGGATTCGACGACTACAAACCTAAAGCCTTTTGAATTTACCTTGCAATCGACCCAATATTTTCCCGACATGAAAAACATAGAAGTGACGCAGCTTCTCCGTAAACAAATCAATTTCTTAATTATTTTGTTATCCTCGTAATATGTATTAAGGTGAAAGCTTTATATGTCTCATCGCTCAGTTGGCCTTCGAAATCCTTGAGCGAAAACCTGTCAGCTACACGAAAGCTGCCAAAACGTTTACGTGACCACTCAGTGGATGACTAAGCAAATTAAGATTATGACCCAGCATATTCAGAAGGATGGCTCAGCACGTTAAGAAGGATGACTCAGCACATTAAGAGGGATGACTCAGCGAGTAAATCATGCGTCTGTATTTAATGCATCAGCACTTGTGCTTTCGCCTTCAAGTCGTCTTAGGGATAATATAAGGTTACTTAGGGATAATCGTCTTAGGGATAATACACTGTGGAATTTTTTTTTTGTAATGTATGGCCCTCGTGATTGTATTTACCACTGCAGGAACTGAAGAGCTAAGCCCAATATAGGCAATGCCATACGCACACTAATTAAAAACTTCGATTTGTGTATTTGTCATTAATTAAACGGAAAACATATTTTGCGAAATCCACAAACGGTGCCTTTTCTTTAGACCTGTGTCCCGACGTCTGTATTCGGTCAAGCAAAATTAAGGCAGCGTAATCGACGCCGGAGGCTGCTCACCTTTTCATAGGTTAAAATAGGTGATAATTTTCAACATGTACCATACTTAATATAGACACTGACGTATAAGTAAAGCGCCATGAATGGTGAATAGCGATTTACTTGTTATTGCTTTTCAGCCAATCATATTGCAGCATCAAATTACAGGAGCGCCGAAGAATGAATCATGAAGCGACAAGCGTAAGCATAACAGGCCACGCCTTCTCCTCTTTTCAGCTCCAAATGACCATCGCTCAACCCTCATCCTGACGCTGCCTCCTCTCCTCTAACCCCCCCCCCCCCCCCCTCCCTCACCGCTTTTCACATCTCCCCTGAGGCATGCAAGAAAGAGCTTCACTGTCGCAGTGCACCGAAGCAACGTGTTTCCCAACAGGGCCGAAACTTGTACACAATCCCTTGCCGCCCTCCACGTCAACTAATTGGATAAAGAGTTAAACTGATTATGCACATTTGTGCCGTTGTTACGAAACAGAGTTACCCTCCTGTGTCCCGAGTAGACAGAAAATGAACATCATTTGCGTTAATCTTTGTTACAGCATGTCGGCGTACAGAACGTAAAAAAAACGCACATGAGAACCTATAATATGAAAATTTCGATTAGAAGTTATCACAAAATTTCTTATGTTATTCTAGAACTACTTTCAGAAGCAATGTGCGCAGTCCCTTTCTTTCACTGTTTTTCTTTTTATTTTCCTTTCCTGCGTTCGGTTAAAAAAGCAGCTGAAGAGGTTCTAAAGTAAAAAAAAAAGAAGAGTATGAGGTGAGTTCTATCGTATTTTGTTGTTGTGAATTTCAATATCACGAGGACTTCATTCGAACGTATAAAAAGGCTTGAGAAAGACCGGAATTGAACCATCGTATGTGATTTCGTACCCAGAGGTTTCAACCGTTTTGAGCGTGCCGCTTGTGACAGTACACGTGCAGGGCTTTTGTCTACTCGTATAAAACCCGAGGAAGGCGAGGAAATGTTCAGATCTTTGTATAATGCGTCACGATTCCCTCCTCCCACAGAACGTGACGTAAAGGGGGTCTTCACCGCTATCCTTGAAAATGCTCTAGCGGTTACTTTGCGCATGACGCTGAAATATAATTTTGATATTCAATATCCTGGAGACCAGATAATGGCAATTTAAATGTAATTTTTTTTTTCTGAAATTCAATACCACTTCAGTATACCTTTACTTCTGTCAACTTTTCACCATCTCGCCTGAGCAATAAACCTTATTTCACCTCTCATATCTTTACACGTTTCTACATCTCTGTGGCCGCCGTCCTTGAAACAATAATTTATTATGTTATGCAATAAAATTATATTTTACCAAAATTTCGGTTTTAGCTTATCTTTATAATAGGTGGTGTTGCAAGCTCAACACTTTCTGCAATCTCATATATGTACACTTGTGTTAACCATTTTGCCCACGGTCTGAAGGAAACAACCAGGGAAAATTTAAAAAAAAAATGGAAGTACAGTTCAGCGTTCTCTTTACCACAGGTGATAATTATTTATAAAAAAAACTGACGATGTAGAACTGAAAAACTATTAGGTACTACAGGTAAAACAAATATTCGAAGCAAGGATTTTATTTGCCTTAAACATTTAGTGGAACTAATATTTCACAAGTTAAGCTCTGTGGACGGTGTTGCTTTAACATCATTTTAATGTATTTTTTGTAGAGTGCGTCTTTTATGATATAGAACTTATAAGTTTTTTTTTTCACCGGATATTTTTTTTTATTTTAGCGTAATAAACATCATTCCTTAGATTTAGAAAATAAAAACAAAACAAAGGCACATTTTTGGCGTAGAGTATTACCATGCGCTTAACCACAGTTTTCGTGTTTATGGATTAAAATGAAAACAAACCCATGCCCTTTAGAGTAAGCACAGAAATAAATAGAGCACTTAGTTTCGTGTCGAAAAACCTCTTTCTGTTAATTATCGGGAAGTTCCAACTCTTGATACAGATGTTTAAATTATTTTCCCGCTCTCGTTTTAGCCCTGCTTAAGACGTGTCAAAACCGTCCTCGCAACCCTTTCACCATCTGTCCGAATTATAACGTTCGTCTCTCGTTCCGTCGCTAACCCTGACGTTCAGCGGACCTTTCCATATTAACAGGTCAAACCCACGGAACCGTTGCTTCCAAGGGTCCCCTTTATACGCTCTCTCTTAATTAGGCCGCAAGAAAAATATCCAGAAAGCAATTATAAGAAATACAGACAATGCCGGTAAATCGAACCGTCGCGCCAGCTGCCCAAATACCACGGTTCGAATGCACGTTTCTTTCCCCCTTTCCGAATTTGGTTTATCTCATTCTCTCCCCATTTTCCCAGGGGTTGTCCCCAATGCGCGAAATGTCCCACCTAATCAGGAATTTCACGTTCCGACTGTTCCATCGATCGGGCAGCGTTCTCGTGGGTAGGAATTCCCACGCGCCTTTGTGAAAGCGTGCAGTTTATTCCGTTCGACCCCTAAGCTGACAGTGCGTTGGCAGCTGCGGGCTTGCCTCTGACCAAGCAGATGCCTCCTTCTACTCGCTTTCCGGCCCAGACCCCGCCATCTGCACGTGGCTATGGGCGGGAGCGTGATCTTGTAACGAAAGATAGACGTATAACTAGTTCAACAAGTATACGTAATTTTTATCGGATTTTGACATTAGGGGTGAATTTAGTATAGTGGGCAGCATTTGCGTGGCAACAAACGGCCTAGTGTCGTGAGCCTTAAAGCTGGCCTTATACTGCTGACCCATGTTTGTAACGTTTTTCTTCTTGTTTTCTTTTTTTTGAAGGTGGGAATTTGACAGGAATCTAAGCTCACTACTAAAAATGGTAAAAATATGAAATAAATTTTTCATTGTGCCCGAAATATGCAGGATGCATACGAGGTACCTCAAATGAATCCCATGATACCAATCCTGCTATTTGGCAATTGTTCTTTACAAATTAATATCTGAAAATAGGGCGCTCAGGTTCTGAAGAGATCTACGTTGAGATTTGAAATTTCAAGTTAAAAATTGTTGATTAGAAAACTCTCACATGCCCAACACTCATTCTGTGAAACATGTAAAAAATATTCAAAAAAATTTAAAGTTGATAGGGCTTCGCGAGTAAATTGTAAAAACTTTTCCACTTTGACGAAAACAAACAGAAAAATTACAAATGTTTACGCTTTCCCGTAATGCGAAATTTGAGAGCAGCTCTTGAAGTATGTTGATTTTGTGATATACCGTGATAGAGAATTTGAAACGGATATATATATATATATATATATATATATATATATATATATATATATATACGGATTTGGTTTGCGTTGTTTTGTTTGAGGGTAGGCCAGGGAGGACGAGAAGGGTACGTTGGGGGTCCCGTAATGCAACGCGCGCGGTGTTTGCTTCAACGTCAATCGTTTTTGGCTAGTTGTTCCGGATTTTGTGAAGCAGCATCTCGTGAAGCCGTGGCTTGTTACGCCACATGACGTCACAGTATCTCCGCTAAATTTAGCTAAGAATTTGACGCCCCGTGACCGCAACACGAATTCAGTTCTCCCGCTAAATTCAGCGGTAAAATTGGCGTCACGTGACCTCAACATCAATTCATGTTTTCCCCTAAATTTAGCAGGAAAAATGTCACATGATTTCATGTCACGTGACTTATACACAAAGTCGTTTTTTTTTTTTGCGAATTTTAGTAGGAAAACGGATGTCAGATGACCTCAAGACCAATTGAATACCAACTAAATTTAGCGCGGAAACTGAATTGGTGCTGAGATCATGTGAAATCGATTTTGCCGCTAAAGTTAACTGGGAAACTGAATGCACAGTGTTGCATTGGGAGACATCACAGACCTACGCACCAGTTCAGTTTCTTCGCTAAATTTAGCGGGGAATTGAATTGGTGTAAAAGTCTGTGAAGTCCCATAATGCAACCCGCGGAGTTACGCCGACGGCGACGCTGAAGCCGCTATACGCGGAAAAGTGCACCTTACAGCTGGGCTCTAAAAAGAAGCATTGATCAGCATATCCGAAGAGACTTACTCTTCCGCGTATTTGGTGCAACATGTGTTGTTTTAAACATGGTTGTTCATCGCGTTGGAGGTCAGACGACGCTTTTAGTTTGGTTACGCATGCCACCTTTTACCAACGTAACTACTTGGTATTTATATTTTTGTAGCTTTCTTACGCTGGAACAAAAGATCCCATGTGGCACCGTCCCCAAAGACATGTCCTGAAACAATACGTTCGATCACCGTGAACCACGCCTTTTATTTATGTATTTATTTATTAAAACCTCGAAGTTCCTAACATAAGGCATCACACAAGGAATACGGATGCTGAAAATTACAATATATATATTCAAAAGAATTAACAAATGCACTTTACAAAGTTTTCCCTCAAAGAAAGAAGCCGCCGCCAATAAAAGGAAAGCATTTTTGACGCAAATAAGTCATATTCTTAGGCTTAATTATCTCTAACACAACGCAACTTCGTAAGAAAGGGGTAAAAGTGATGTTTCGCACCGCTTAGTAATGACGTTTATTAAGTTGACATTCCGCTCCGCTTGGCGCGGCGCATACTAAGGTTCACCCTTGCCTTACTCCATGAAGGCGTGGGAGGAATATTTGCGTAGTATAGTTTGGAGGTACCTTCACAGGCCCGCTGCCACCGTGTCTTAATTTAGATTTGCTCTAATTAGACCGTCACGCGTCCTAGGGGCTGAACACAGTGTAAATTGCTCGCGGCGTGGCGAATCCAGTTCCTTACGTTCCCACTATGGTTGATGAAGTCCGGGCAGTTGAATGTTGCAGAACTTGTGCGCGTTGTTCAAACCGACAATGTCGACTCCAAAAAAAAAAAAAAAAAAAAAAAAGCTCCTCTACCGTACACTTTAAATTAGTGGATGTAGCGAAACTTAATTTCCATAGCAAGTGAAATAAACATCGCAGATATTGGGACACCTCCTTTGGATATGGCAATCAAGAGGGAGGTAACCATGCTAGTTTCTTAATTGAAGCGTTCTAAATTACTTTAAATTAAATCTTAAGAGAAACTGCTGCTCAATATTATAAATAAAGTGATCAAACAGACCTTGAATCGCTTTTGAACAAGTTGTAATATTGTTCAAAAGCTTACTAAATTACAATACCACTATCTTGGGAAAGTTATCGTGATGGAGCTGGTCGCACATTTTAGCGAAAAAAGATATTCACACGCGTGTGGTAGATATGTATTTGATGTTTTTGTTAAATTCCTTCTCCTCCCCTTCTCTTGTCCCATAAAATTACGTCTATTAGCGACGTGCGTGACAGAGGACGTCGCTCTGGTTGAAGTTCGCGATTGGCCAAAACAATAGCTTCCTGTCACATTATTATGCATGCCCATTCGCAGGTTCAGAGCGATGCAAATCCTGCCAATCGCGGCGAGGCGAATCCTGGTCGTGACGGCGGGAAAGGATACCATAAGATGGCACCTCCGAAACGTCTCGGGGCTAATAGCACTTGACGCAAAGGGCATGCGGTCATTCTGCATAACAAATACCGTTTATTACTGCGCGTATTCTATGCTCTATGTCACGGTTTTGAATGTGCCAAAAAAAAAACACTTGTTTTGGCTCGCATTACGAACATTTTATAAAGGCGCGTAAAGAAATATTCTAAAACAGGAATAACTGATAAGGAATTAGGGAACATGAACAGGCACAATATAGTCCAGAATAAAAAATAGTTAAGTGTAACGGGCAGATAAGGTATAGAGAAAGGAGACTTTACGAAACATTCAAAATTTATATACGTATAAATATAAGATACAGGATAACCATACTTTTCAATAAAACGGAATGAACAAATATGTTAATATACTCGCAAATTGTAAATAATAGCAACACTTAATTGCACAATGAAACATGTGCAGTAAAAATCACACAAATCGCAACAAAAAAAAAGTAGAAACCCAAAATCAGTGTAAAAAATAGGGCGAACTGGCGGGAATTCAATGCAATTGGCATTCTCATAAAAGCTAGGTATGTCACTAATTAATTTAGTGTTCAATAAGCAGCACATTTACGTTTTCTTTAACCTTTTTTCGCTACTTCTACTTTAAGGGTGCTCACTATATTGCCTTAACATTTATTTTCCAGCGTCTGAAAAACGTCGGAAAAATATAAAACAAATTATTTGCTCCAAATACTGTTTATAACAAGGGCATAGAATGTTCAAATAATTTCAGTTAATCTCTTACATGTCTAGCTCTCCTAAAACACTTGCAGAAAATGTTATCTAGCGAAGCGCTATTTAACAAATCGACCTTAAACTTATCTAAAACTTACGTTTTCTGCATTTTTGTGTAGTAAACTTGTTTTATGATATTAATTTGTTTTTGTTTTTCCCTTCCCTCTGCAATGCCTGCGGGCTCCGAAGTTTGTTAAAATGAATAATAAATATAATAAAAAATAAAAAAAAACTTTTCATGTTTGTTCAGTGCCTAGATTGTTATTTTAGAAGGCAGTCCAACTCATCAAGAATCACACGAATTCACAACGTGCCGCGAACAGCCCTGGACATGGTTATCTGGCTCGTCTCTAAGTCAAGTTAGCAAACTCTGTCTACGCTTGTCGCCATGAGCGTTTAATGCTCAGCGAGGCGTGACAACAGCTTCGGGTCACTCTATTTCTATTTGCTCCTTTCTGGCTTCAATCCAGCGCTTCACAGTCCCAATCTTTCCAATTCCATCAAGAGTTGAAGCCATGTTTACTACCCCATTATCCTGCCAGCGGACGATTACCACGCCTCCATCTTTTGATACCTTGCTGTCAAGTCTTCTCCTTTCCTCTCCTCTCAATTATTTTTCACTTTTCAGTTGGCACCCAAGCAACCAATAAGATTTGATGGTACCAGTGGCAAGTACTCCCATAAGGTTTGAACTCCCATAGGAGCTTTCGCGAGGTGAAATATTTGTCGAAGTAGCAGATAAGGTTTTGTCCTTTGTGAGACTTTCGTCTAGCCCCAAGACAACCGAACCTCCGAGTCCAAGGTGGCCATGTTTCGCATCAACGCCCGTCCCTTTCCCCTGATGAACTCAAAACCGTGGGCTACCCCATCTCTGCTGCACCGCACAAACACTTTCACTACATCGGTATTGGGTTTGCTCCTACCAAACTGTTTCGCCGCTACGGCTAGTCTTGAGTAGTAACGCATTACTAGTAACGCGTTACTGTAACTTGGTTACTTTTTTTGTAATTTGTAACTGTAACGAGTTACGTTTTAAAACTGTAACTTGTAATTGTCGTTCTATTACTTTTTTCTGATGTGACGATGAAAATAACGACGTCACTTTTGTCGTTGTTTTCCAGTTTTTTTATTAATACTACATCATTGAACGAGTATAATCTAGCTATTCCTTGCACTTTCCAAATTGTCTGTTCCAACATTTCGAGTCCCAAGTTGGCCTTGCACAAACTTGTGAATACGTTCTTTCTCGCGAGTCACAACCCGAATATAGCCACAATGCGAATTTGATAAAAAAAAAAATCTAGTTATCTTTACGCACGCGTCTGTACATTGTGACGGAACACTTACATCTTAGTATCTTGAAGCACTATCTATGTAGCGGTTTTTCTTTTTTCTGCGCACGCTTTTTAATCGGATGAGCCAACCGTGAAACAAGAATACACGCGGAGGGCACTGCGCATGTTTCGTATTTTGATTAGCGGCACTACTCCTCACTGCGCATGTTTCGTATTTTGATTTGCGCCACTACTCTTGCGTGGTGTCAACAGTCGAGGCAAAATTTACTGCTGTTTGCGCGGGGTTTGTTTCTGGCTTGCCGGGTACGAACTGAAATATGACCAAAGACTCTATGAGCCCAGCGCAACCGTCAACGAGCCAGCAATGTGCTGGTGCTACCAAGGATAGGGATGTTGATGAGAACAAAAAAGAACTACAGTGGCCGGCGTACAGACAGTATTTTGCAGTGGTGAAGGTGGTTGCTTACAGCATGACCGCAGTATGCAAACTTTGCCGCAAGGAGTACTCCGACAAGTCTTCGTGTTCAAATCTTAAAGAACACCTCGAGGTAAGTTTTGGTCTTCATTATTATTATAATATTGATCAATTTTCCAGCTGAACTATATAGTTTGAATTTACCGCTATAATAGAAGCCCGACTGATTTATGTCTATATATTTTTTTCTTTCAGACACTAATTTCGATAAGAAAGTGCTGCTAATTTACAATATGAAGTAAAAGCGTACTTTTTAATTTTATTAAGTAAAACTTGGTGAGGGCCGTTTTCTAGTTTTTCCTAAATTTTTAGTGTTATAAAAAAGAAACTGCAAAGTAACGTGGTTACTTTTTAAAAGTAACCGTTCTGTAAGGAGTTACTCTTTTGTTGCGGTAACTGAAACTTAACTTCGCTAGTTTTTTCTGAAAGTAACTGTAACTGTAACGAATTACTTTTAAAAGCAGCTTACCCAAAACTGCCGCCACCCTGCCAGCGAATACAATCATTTGCTCATCAATGCTGTTTTCTTAGGCTGGCTCAATCTCAAGGCAACAAAGGCGAACAACTTCAAAGATCGGGTGGACTTTCCAATACTTGTCCCAATTCTATGGGTCAGTCTGGCTGTACGGCTGTCTCATGTGCAGTGCTTACCTGATACTAAAATTCGGTTGACTGCCATTGAGCCTGCCATCATAGAAATTTTCGTCCCAGCTTGCTAATACATCCGAATTTTGGGATACTTCAGGGCACCCATGACCATGAGGATCGCAAATAACCTTGGTCTCTTGAGGTGTCGTGTCGAGCTCATTCTCGCTCGTCTGCAGAAAGTAGATGTTCGTTAACTTTGATAGTTGCTCGAACACCTCATGTGAAATGTACATCATAAAGTGTTCTGGAGGTTCTAAGGGGGTCAAGCCACCCTTTATTCGATACGTGCAGTCTTGGGGACCAGGAGTGAAATCTCGCGCGAACCACTTCAAGTGACCCTTTTTGGGAGCTGTTGGGGGCTCTTCCTCATCGGCTCGCGGAGCTGAAGTCGACGGTCCATGCTCTGGATTTGTCAAGAACCTGTTGAAATCAATTGAGCACTAAGTATTCACGAAGAAACAACATTACGTAGTGAGAAACTACTATTTGTATAAGATCAGTTTACCTCATTTGTGGACTCTGAATTTCCAAACTCGTCATCAGACAAGCCTCCGTCGGATATTTCATCATCGGCGACCTTTCCGAGCAGAGCTGAACCTTCTTGAAGTTTCTGTTGTTCTCGGGCATGAGCGCGAAGACCTATGTGTTAAAACCAAACCCAGTGCATTGTAAAAGCCTGTTGCACTAAAATCGGAATTCTAAAGAAACAAAAAAAGATCGCAATTTCCAGGTGTGGCGCACGGCGTGCCCTAGCGAGGACAACGAAACTCATGCAACGATTACATTGAAACATCTGCCCCATGAAGGTTATAACCTACTCTACAGTAATCCAAGTACTCTGATAAACACCTCGGGATGTTCAATTACAACAAGGTACTGCGGTGGGCTAGTTGGTTCATACTTAGTGTTTGAACAGCGCAAAGACGACAGGAAGATAGAAGAGAAGAGGAGAGGACGAGCGCTCGTCCTGTCCTCTTCTCTTCTATCTTCCTGTCGTCTTTGCGCTGTTCAAACACTAAAAATGTTCAATTAGTTACTCAGTTTTATGAATAACCGGCTATTATCATAAATGTGAAGCCACACGCCGTAGAAGTCAACCCGACACGCCGTAGAACGCAACGTTACTCGATCAACTCAGATGGCAAACTCCCACGGAGAGTATGATCCCTTCAAAGACACGCGCTGGCACACGTCAGTTCCCGCTGATAACCTTTATATTCGGAAATGTTGTTTGAAGCGTCATCCTTGCCCGCTTCGGCCGTGTTTTGAACTGCTGTTGCAAGACGCGCCGCAGCGAGCAAGAAGGTTGGCGTTTCGAACAGCGTTAGCCCGGCTGAGGGGTACGAGAAGAGATCACGCTGTACGTGGGAGTTTGCCAACTGAGTTGATCGAGTAACGTTGGTAGAACGCGAGTCGTCCATGTTTTGTGTCCGGTAATTTCTTGGTTCGCTTTCCACCAGATAGATGGGGCTCGTGGACAAATTGTAACGGTTACAGGTAATTTTATTACTTCAAAAAGTAATCAGATTACTTTTGTGATTACTGCCTAATACAAGTAATCAACTTATTACAAAATTACTCCAAAAAGTAATCGATTACAAGTAATTTGATTACTTGTAATGCGTACGGTATAAGTCTGGACAAACCTCAATTGAATTTCCACGTAACTCACATCATTGGCGCCTAACTATTCCGCCCTGGGCATGAATGACTACAGTATACCCAGTGCTAAAACATGAGCTATCTTTTGCTCCAAAACTGGCGCCAACAGTCTACCAATCGAACGCGGCACAGCCAAAGCTGTCAATGTGATTTATCAGGAGAAAGTATCCCTAAGGACGTAGGATAGCTACGTCCCGTATTACATTAATACTACTTGCATTTACTTTTCTCCAGCGCTGAAAGAAAAATAAAAAGGCGAAAACTGGTAACCGCAGTAAACCCGGATCTTGCCGGTGAAGACTAAATCATAATGAATACCAACAAGCGCAAAGAAATAGCAGACGACGAAGCGTTCCCCCCATAGACAGCGTCATCTCGTCTGGTAGCAGACGGCAGCCTTGTGACCAGACCTTAATGCTGACAAGCGGAAAACATAATTTACATAGACGGGAAAAGGGGTACAGAGAGGGAGAGCGCGAGGCATGGGGGATCATTTATCGAAAGAACTTGGCGTATATTTCGGCCCCGCGGTTCCGAAACCCCGACGCGGACTCGCCCGATCCGGACCAGATTGAGGGTCACCCGACCGCGAAAACGAACCATCAGAATCGCCCCTCGTCTATGTCTTTCTGCTCGACGGAGCCGTCGCGCTGAGATGAAAAACAGAAAAGAAAGAAGAAAGCCGGATAATGTACGCAAGTTGCCATATTGTGAAGGCAGCTTTTTTAAAAGGTTGACCCTAGTCATTCGGGGGACCGATCTAACGACTTACTGTCCGTGTCCTAACGACAATTTTTATTGTTTCTTCTTTTATTTTTTAAACTAATTGTGGCACAATGTTAAACTCTGATAAAATAAATATGTTTGTTGTTTATTTTGTCGAATATTTCGTGCAATAAGGACTTAATAAGAGGTCCAAGATTAAGTAATTAGTGGAATGGGTGTGCAAGTTAAAAACAACACGCATTAATGATAATACTAATCATAATAATTTATTCCATAAGAATTATAAGCACGTTATAGAAACGGGCACGTCACTAATGCAATAGAGGCTTGTGGGACAGTACCCGACAAGTAAAGACGACGAGATTCATATAAAGTAAGAAAAGGAATCTAATAACAAAGGTACATTGCTAATTAAGCTTCACGTTGGTCAACATTTTTTGTTGTGGTTGTCCTTTTGTATTAGCCTTAAAAAATCTATCTGGAATTTGTTAAAGATGGATCTCACCCAAAAGCAGCGAACTCTCATTCCATAACGGGTCAAACTTCGGGCGGTTCAAAAACGAGGAGGCTGGGGAAGATTTCTAGAGCAAACATAAGGGCGCCTGAAGCCATGACACCAATAATGGCGGTGTACCACACGCTGCGCTAAGAGCGAGCTAAACATTGGTAAAGTCTAGTCAGTCAAATAGATCTGCTTCACGGGATAAACTAAAATTTTATGCCACACTTTTCGATATTCCCCTCCAAATACGGTCGATCTCAGCTTTCCATAGCTCTGAACAGCCCGAAAACAACGTAATTCCATATATATGTTCACTGTATTCAAGATCTTGCCCTGTCGATTTCCTGATATAAACCGGCTTAAACACTTTGGAGTTAAAAAGCAAAGAGCTAACACTTCGCAATTTCCGAGAAACGTACGACAAATGTGTATTAACAGTAGTGATAGTAGTAATAATTATGTTTTATGTTTCTTTTGTGCCCCAAACAGCTATGGAGCATTTTTTTATGGTGAAGTCTCCAGTTCGTGTTTACAGCATCACAATATCAAATGTGCAGAAAAATAGAAAAATACACGAACACAAGTTTGTGAAGCAGATACAACTTCTACACAAATTCTGAGTCAGATAAAATACACATTTGCAAGGCTTACTTAAATTTAACAAAATCAGGATCGACTTTTTATCTAATTCTATGGAAATAACACTGACTGTGTTTCAAATAATGGTGACGATGAACCTAATATCACTTTGCTTTCTAGACCAAGTTATAAAAGAGGATAAAATAAACAAAATCTAACATACCAATCAGAAGTATTAAGCAAATTTTGCTTACGCCTCAGGTAATGACAGCACATGCCGATTACATCCATTTTTTAGCCGACATTTGCTTTTGTTTTTTTCATCCATCTACCAATGCTGGCCTGAAATATTATCGGCAATAACATTACTAGCCAGAGCAATTAATCAGAAGCATAACACCTCAATTACTTCAACCACGCCCACAGGACAATAATAAAACTCAACTGAGTGCAAAGTCAGCTGCTTAATATTATTTAAAACAAATTACAAATCTCAAGATCACTTAAAGAAGAAGCACACTTTGTAACTACCATAACAGCTTCAGAGAACTGTATATGTTAATATATTATAACTAGTAAAATCTCGAGTCGTCGCTGGCATCGAAGGGTGGAAGGGTACCTTGAAATCTGAAGTGCAAGATTCATTTTCCTGTACAAACAACATTCTATTCCTCAAATATATAAAGAAAAAAAAACATATATATCCAACGGGCATGGTGGCGGGAGGCCGAAGGCGTGGGTATATAACTGAGAAGAAAAAAACCTTAGTGAAAACAGCAACAACGGACGATATATTCTTCGACGTTTCGGCCGGAGTCCGGCCTTCGTCAGGAAGAACATTTACAGATGAACGCGGGTGGTATTTATACAATGCTACGGTCGATTCCAAACTTCGGTGGGGTGACGGTTGGAGCTTTCGTGAGAGAGAAGCGTAGGGCAGTTCTTATCCGGGTGAAGAAGCTTGACGGCCCCGACCGTCAAGCTTCTTCACCCGGATTTTTCTACAAAACAATTGTTATTGAAATAATGATTAAAAAAAACTGTTTGTCCCAGTCGCGAACAACCGGCCGAGCACCGGCTGGAGGTTGGTCACGGTCCGTTGCTCTTTAGACCGCAAGATAACTCCAAACTAAATTGATCGTAAAAAAAAAAAGTTAACAACAGAAGTTTTTATTTATTTAATTTTTATACGTATGGTTGCCTTTCCCAAAATGTGTTTTGGTCGTTGCTATTCCTTAGACCTTTCCTTATCACCTTATTACTAGGGAAAATACTTTTCGGAATATGGCAGCCAGAAATTACTTGGTTACGTATGAAGGCATAGTTCCTAAACATCTCACAGAAGACGACAGAGTGTGATTTTGAAATTGTCTTGCTTGCTTGAATTAAGGAAAAACACCCGCTTTTTGAAAAAGCATTTTAAAGACAATCGTGTACAGTCTTTACGCTGTGATATACGCTGCTGAGAAGGATAAAAAACGCTGAGCTTTTATGTTGCTAAAGATGCTTGATGAGCGCTTTGGCCACAAAATGCCATAAAACCAACGTACCAGAAAACAAGATTTTCGCAAAAATTTATTGTAGGTCAATCCTTGAGTGAGTGTTTAAATATCCCTCGAGTTCGGAAACTCAGCCGAAGGGCTGCTGTAGAATATTTTCCAGAAGAATATAGCACAAGTCAACACGTACTTCCATTCCTGTTACAACAATTTCTGCTGTTTACGTGAAGCAGTAGTCTAACTTGCAATGAAAGGTAAAATGTTCAGCAACTGGTGTTCCGCAAGGGATTGAAGCAAGTGGCAGTGACCAGGTGCACCAGCATTTAGAATGTCAGCTGCCGCAAGCACTTATGTGGAACGGTGTACACGTATATACATTTATTGAATCCTTGAAAACGGCAGGTAGGAACTTGGTTTTCCATCCTCCGGCTTGCGCTCGCTACCTTCGATAGCGCTTCGGCGTCTTGTTAGCTTCGAGCGTGCACGCGCACTGAAAGCACGGAAACAGACAACGTGCGTGTGTTGGACACAGGGCTTTTGAAAAGAGACGGCCTGCCGTTCTACTCTGACAGTGATTATAGCCATTTGGCAAGATATGAACGGTAAAAAGGACTTTCAGTTGTACCCTCCCAAACGCGAGCTTCTTACGTGAGACAACGCTTTGGCGGCTTATAATTCTTCGAGTGTACAAGCGCAGCGAAAACCTGATGCAAGTCAGGTGCTAAGCGTAGTACGGGCACCTACGAAAACGCTCCATGCACTTACTGTCTTGTCCCTGACTTTGTGTAGCTGAGTTCGATGCACTTGTCCAAAGTTCGATCCTTGACACAGTATATTCGACACAATATACCTTTTCAGAAATGCAGTGCTATATACATCAGTCTAACTTTTGTACATGCTAATGGCAGGACCTATATCAACAAAAGACGTACGGACGTGGCGGTATCTTTCCCTATGTCAGGTTAGGTATTGACTACAAACTATACAATCTACGAGGCTCTTCGATAAAGTTTATCACCTCAACAAGCTTGGGAGGTGTGCCAACTGATTCATTAGACGGTAGCCCAAAAGGAAAGCAAACACAGCGATTGTGTTCAAAATGGGGTGTTCACAAACCTAACGTTCGCCGTTTTGTTGCAAACTGGCTGGCGAGTGTTGACGGCGACTTTTTTAAGAATTCGAATGGCACATTCTAATGCGTCGCGCACAGAACCTTAGAAGTATCATCATACTGACAGATACCAAAGTAGCAGGCTGGTGTTTTGGCTACCCAGGTTTTGTGTTATTCGTCAGGACCTTTCTTCACCTTCGTTTATCAGCCACTGAACGGCCGCCATTAGCATGGGCATATACCATATCTAGGTTGACATTAGCTATCAAATTCGCAAGACTTAATTTCGGAAGGGGTATATTGAACCTGTTTTATTCTTCGCGTTGTTTACATATATCTACTAAGTCGACACGGTAGCTTCAATTCGATTCCTTTTTTGAGTGAATTTACACGTGATGTCAGTCTGTCATTTCGTTAAAATTCTCAAGCCCATTGACGCCGCAGATGAAAGTGCTCAAGAAGCACTGGGCCTTTTTTGTTGGTTCTATATCCCACGACTCTCGTTACCGGGGCAGAAATGTGTGAACTGCTTTGGGGAATCAACGAATGTTAATGATAGCTGCATACTTATTTACTCCATTGCTCATTTAAATATGCTAACACAGAACGTCTATATGGTACGTAAGTGCTCAAAATTATACTACAGCACGGGTTCTGGGCCGAAATCTCCGAAGGAAATCAAATCGGGGACATTGATCTGCTTTCGTGCTCTATCCAATTTGACTTCTTATGCTCTGAAGCATTTTTGTTTCAGATGGCTGGCGTTTTTTCGCGTCGTGATCGAATTCGCCACCCAGAGTGGTCAGAAACGTCAAGAAGCATTAGCCGGTACTCGATTTTATGCATACCGTGGTCCTTATTCGAACTTCAGACGAGCTGGCGCTCAAGAAGTTGGCTTGTAGAAGGGAAAGTGCCTCTGCAAACGACGTCGGGCGGCTCCAAAGAGATAAAGAACAGAGTAAGCTTGATGGAAGCATCTCCAGCGATTTTACTTCTTGAGTTCTGCCATCAACTGAGCAGTTTGCCTGATTATGCATTTTAATAACCCCAAATACCACGCTAAAAAATAATCCCTTAAGTTTATGGGGAAACGGGGAACTGAAGTTGTCACCGGCAGGGACTTATTGACGAAGGATTTTGTAGTTTTTGAACATGCTACGGGGTACCGAGTATGAAGGTGGCTTCAGACAGAAGGGCACTATTTTCAGGGTGTGAATACCATGACCTACGATTTTCCTGGTGCGAACGTTTTGGCTCGATTGAGATCTCATTGCTCATTTAGGAATAGGCCGAACTTGGTTTTAGTTAAGATATATTATTTGTGTTCGTCAAATATGTAGTTCATTTTCTTTTTGCTCAACTGAACGTGTCGGTGATCGTTGAGAACAATTAAGAATTAGGCTTTTATTTTTCGCTAAGCGGCCGGCTTTAAATTCTAATTGACAGTCTGCATCCAGTACGAATTTCGCATAGTTTTTGGTGGGTTTTATTTTATCGGAGCGAGAAATAAATTCTTGGAATCTTCGTAACGAGGCATGCTTTCCAGGAGCATGCACAAATATAAAAATTCGAAGGAGAGAAAGATAAAGTAAGTAACTTTATTGATACATTGATTCCATTTCCACGAAAGTACAATGTAGGCTTTTTTTTGTGTTTGGTTATACATGATGACTCACTACGTTTGTATATTGCACAACCGAAAACGGCCAATCAAAAGTACTTTTAATCAATTTATTAAAGTATTACTTCTACTAAAGATCATACTACCTTATCTGTTTATAATATAATATTTTTCATCAGGTCCCGACAAAAGTTGTTTATTATATTGGGCTGTATTTTTATACAAACATTGATCAATTCCATTAATTTAATTAATCAATAAAACGACTTATTCACTTAAACGTTATCTGCGGTAACATTCTTGTCCAAAGAGTCAATACGCCTCCCTTTAAGTGTCGCATATTATTTTGTCATTTAGAAATAACTATTATCCTATTGTTTTAATTTATTACTGGTCAATAATATTTGGGATTTTCCTGTTTTCATAAATACAAAATTCTAATATAACCTATATATATATACATGACAACATGCTCTTGCCCTATTGAAAATTCCATCAAGCTACGTAATTTGGGACACTGACTGCCAGTCAGCAGCGTTAATGGAACGTGATGGACCATCAGACGTCCATCAGATGACGTCTGACTGCCACTGCCAACAGAATTTCATCAACAAGGGCAGCATTTATATAAGAGTAAAGCTATACGCACTCATAAATATCGCCAAATGCCTCGATAAAACAAAATGTTCGAGAAAAAAAAAAAAACAGCAATACCGCGCATTGAACCCGCGACCACATACGTACAAATCGCGCACCTAAACCGCTATACTACGCCACCGTTAGAGAAACTCGATTTGACTATTCGTTTTATACGAAATGCTTCGGCTGCAAATGCAGTTAAGCCGTCAGCATGTTATGCAAAGCACTCGTACATCACTCGCCGTACTTCAGTTCTACTCACCTGCCATGTAGAGTACTTTCGCGTCGTAGAACGATCCTTTTGTTCGCGCATCACCGGCCCAGTAGACCTGGTACACCCTGTCGTCTTCAACTACACCGTTAAAGTCCCTTACATCGTCGGAACTCACAACAGGCTGGGTCTTGTCGAGTAGAAATTCTACTAAAATATAAGACATTGTAGAGCCCGGGCAGGATCGACAGGTTGGGGCGAGCGGGCAAACAAAACGAGTCGAGAGCGATCGTTCATGAAAGCTCGGCAAAGCCTCTATGGGCGAAGCGAAGTGCGAAGTGTCGTGTTCGGCGCCTCGGCGGGCTTCTGATCAAGGTTGTCGGTCGGTTGCGTGTCATATCTCTAACGTCAGCGGTTTTATGGGCTCACGTCCCGAAATTGTTTTCTCGTGCATAGATTACATTTCGTATTCATAGATTTGACGAAATAGTGGTATCCGAACGAACTTTACGTCCTTTGACCGTACGTCTGTCTGCACGTCAAAGCTTTCTGACGTACAGTCAGAGACAATCGATGTACAGTCAGAATCACCACCAAGACGTCCTGATGGCATTTTGCGGCGGCCGACTGCCACCAGGAAACCATCAGAAAGCCGACAAGCGGGGTCTGACTGGAGTTTGACTGTCGGTCAGAGTAACTTGTTGGCCAATCAGACATGCTTGACGTACAGTCAGGCACAGTCAGCGGTCCACTAAAAAACATTGACTGCCAAACAGGGTTACATTGATGGATTTTTCCTTCGGGTGCCCTTACTTTTTATTTGACTATATCTAGAAATTGAATTTTGATTTATGATGGGGTCATAGTTAAATTTAATAAATACCAATTTATGTTTCTTTTGTCACCACGTTGCGTTTCACAACCATGTAAAATACCGAACAAGTGCTTTAGCGTAAATTCACAAGGGGCACGGAGAAATTTTTTTTTTCTGTCATTTGGCCTCGATTTGGGTTCCTTTTTTTAATGAGCATGTTTCGTAATCGAGGGACGCGAGGGGAAACGTAGGGGAAAATGTAGTGCATTTTCTGTCGCTCCTTAAAGCGGCCTTGCAAAGCGTTTCTGGCCATTTCTTTTTATTTGCTTCGCGTTAACTCGAGCACGTGGGTGGGACTCTAGCAACGCGTTAAATATAAAATTAAGAAATTTTATGTCCAGCGAGTTTCCGAGAAGCGACAATCGTGTTTTTCAGTTCGGGTATATCAACTAAACATCGCAAAAAGCACGTACTTCGTAAGAATGCGACTCTACCGGTTGTGATAGAACGCGGAAGTTTGAGAAGATGACGTCACCGGAATCAAAAAGATAATTGAGGAAAACAAAATTTCAATACGAGTCGACATCCAGTTAAGCCTAATATCAAGAAAACAAGAAATGACCCGGTTGGCTTCTGTAGTATCTCTCTCAGTAAAGCAACTAATCAGCAAGAAAGAAGACAATGTCTTGAAGGGTGTGTGTGTGTTTAGACAGCCTGAACTTACTCTGCCTTAACAGGCGGCTTCTTCTTTAGCTATAGGGAAAAAACTTAGCCAGTGCAGTACAACTATTGGCCTAGGTGCTCTAAAGTGCATGACGCAGTAGTCATACACGACCGCACGCCGGTGCGATGCTCACCCAGATAGAAGCGGAAAAGGGTGGGGATTGACCCTGGTATCCATGAGTTAAAACAATATCCTCTTTCTCTCTATTAAGAGTTTTCACTCAAATATGTATTACATGCTCCTAAAGTGTCACTTCTTTGTTTTTAACGACATTATGCTTACGTGGCGGTCAGCTCATTCAGAAATTTGGTTATGGTTATTTTCAATTCCTTTTTATCAAAGTTGCGTCCTGTTCTTAAACTTTCACATTCTACACCAACCGCCAGAGTCATATTCTCACGGTGTGTAAGCATTCTTCGGTGCATAGTTTATTTACCCGGGCCGAGAAACCCGGTTCTCGAGCTTCTGAAACTCCCTGTATTTTTAATATAATAGGTGATAGAAGTTCAACATTTTTAGCACATTTCTTTTTTCGATGATGACGCCATGGTATGAACTAACAGACACCCGAAACTACAATAGCGTAAAACAACCATGCGCGATCTTCCTAATTCTTAGAATTATCACGCAGTTATCGAGATGTCAACACCCCACCTATTTACGGGTGTTCTAAGCTAAAGTTTGAGTGAAAATCACTCGCTTGTAAAGATCACGAGAGTTCACGTGCACCTATTCAGCCAGTCCTACCTCTAGATATAATATTTTCGTTACCCGACGCTCTAGATCTATGTCATCACTAAAGGCTCGTGTTTGACACTAATAGGTACGCCCTTTGAAGCAGCTTTTTTTTCTCGTCCCCTTGCAGTGCCTCTTTAAAGGGTAACTGCAAAGAAAAAAAAGTTTTTTTTTAAACAGCCTAATTGGGACAAGCATGTCACAAAACAAATGTTCCGCGAAAAAGATGATTTTTTTTATCAATATTTACGCCACAGGACGTAATTTAGTAGAGTCAGAACCTCTCCACATTTGAAACTCCCGCTCTTTCGACCCCCGCGGAAGAGGAGTACGCCCCGCCCCTCACTCTCCTTGCGTTGCGGAGTTGAACGGCGCAGCGACTCGACTTCCGGCAAGATCTGGCAACTACGCCAGGCCGCGGTATTGTTTTGGTTGTTATGGTTTGACGCGGTTTGCGAGCACATGTAGCGAAGACGTGACCGGAGAAGTGCCCCTGTGATGTTCCCGGAAGACGGAAAGTATCGTTCGTAATCGTCATGCGCGCTTTGAAAGCGAAGGGAGTCACAGAATCCACGAGTGCGCAACCACAAGCCAAGGTTCACGACAGCGCTGCGTTGGTTTCGGCGATCTCGTTCTGTTTGGTGCAACACGGCGATGCGACAGAGCTGAAACGTTCGTGGTGTGTGCGGTGCTAACACGGAGCGCAAATTGGTTGTTGTGGGGTTGACGTTCAACCAGATAAGTCCCGTCGTCGTCAGCTGAACCAGTCAAACTGGTCCGGGAGGACGCTGGGAGCGTTTTTAAAAGTAAATCTGCCTCGTTCTGTTTCAAAATGTGGAAGTTTCCCGACGCATACCGTGAGTGAAAAGCTGCGGGCGTTTTCAACAAAATTACGTCGTTTTAATTGAACAATGGACTCCGAATTGTTGTCCTAAATCTGCCGTTTTTATGCTTCGTGTTGGACTGCGTTTGCAAAGCGACGTGTTGCATCGTGCGGTGCGAATAAATTTGGGCACGATTTCGTACCTGCCTACATATGCATGAACTGAGACCATTTTTACGTAGTGGACATAGTGCTTTTTTATTTTCTGTCTAGTCGCGGACGTTAGGTGCACACGGGGCGAATCTCGACGGCCTCCAGAGCGATATGACGAGAACGTAACTAGACACGCTGGTCGCTACGCGAACGCCCGATTGCCTCCAGCCAAATAGCATTCCTTTCGGGGCGACATGGCTGCTGGGAGGCTCGCTGTCGGGATCACGCATCTGACATCTCCGAAAAGTCAGCATTTGCACGCGCAAACAAGCAAAACAAACAAACAAAAAAAAAAAAGCACGCTAAGCAAGCAAAGAGGAAGACGAAAGAACCGCGCTATGAAAGCCAAAACCCCGCGTCGCTTCCTATCACTAACACCTGCGACAGCTGCTAAACACACACTACTTCACTTCAAGAAGTACCTGGGTCAGTACGAAACGACGAAACACTGATCACTTCGGCGAAACGATTAGTCGAGGTAGGCGAGACAGGCGCTCGCGGAGCAGAGGCTTCGGCGGCCATGAAAGAATGGCGAAGCTTCTGTTTGTATGAATCCAAACGGAAGTGCCCGTCTTGTAAACCTTTTGTAAAGAATAATAACCCTCATGACATGGGTTATTCTTTAAACGTAAAAATATGCCGCTCAAAAGGAAATTGCAACATATAACAAAGGATTAACAACCAAGATCTAAGCTGTCAATCAAACTCTTAGCCAATGAGAACCTTTTGGGATTGACGTCACATAATCACAACTTCGTGGCGCGCGATTCAAAACGGACGAAATAGCCGCAAACTAAAATGAGTCTCACGCAATAAATATTGCTGTAAAAAATGTTTTTTCTCGCGGAAAAATTGTTTTTTGACATGCTTGTCCCAATTAGGCTATTTAAAAAAAAACTTTTTTTTCTTTGCAGTTACCCTTTAAGGGGCTTGTCCGGTGATATCCGGAAGTTACTAAGCTTTGGCGATGGTCACGTAGAGTGGGGTGAAATATAGTCAGATGTAATATTTATTTAGTTAAAAGACGCCTCAATATTTCTTAAAATCATTATGAATATCAATAAGTAGCTGCACGCGAATTTTCGCAAATGTGCATGGGTGGTCGTGTCCTGTCTTGACGTCACATGAGGCGTGGCAACGCCAGAGTCGCGGCAGTTTACTTATTCCCCGTGTGGATAAACATGGTTCATGGTGTGTACAAATATTATCGTCGGAAAACTGAGCTTCCCTCAATACCGTAAATTTTGTCTTCCACAGAACGAGGTTGTTTTTCTGAGAGAGTGGTCAAGATCTGTCGTGGCTCTTCTTGTATGATGCTGTGTCACAGCTTCCGCAGTTGCCACCGAAAACGTCGTTTGTTTTGCGGGTGGAATCTAAGTTGTTCAGCTCTGTTTAATATTGAAGTACTTGTGCGGATGAGAAAAAACAGATGGAATATTTTGCGGAAGATATTCCTACAAGCAATGACAACAAAATTAAGTTGTTTTCTGAAGACAATTTTGCCGTACAATCGCATTTATTAGCAACGCTAATTGGCTATTCCTTCGAAGGAGTCGGCGGAACGTCATCCATGAAATGGCGAAGCGCTTTAAGCCAGGTATAGCTTTCTTTACAGCCCGATTTTAAGAAAACAAATATTTAAATTTTTTGAAAAGACAAAAAAGATTTTTGTTTTCCGTTTTTAAATTTATATTTCAGATGACAATAGTGTTCTGCTTCAACTGTAGATCGCACTCACGCAGAAATGGCAGCTGTACTCAGGCGCTAAATAAATTATTAGTGATGAACAAACACCTCGAAACTTTTTTATTTCAAGAACGCATGATATTAATCACTGATTACGCATTGCATTTTTTAATCTGATTCTACTTCATGAATTTTAGATGTTTCATTTAACGCTAACCCTAACTGCGATGTACTATTGAAGATTTTCTATTATTTTTGTCGCCAAAAAGAGTTTAAGGCGGAGGCCCCTCGGCGGCCTTGATCAAATGACGGTATAAGAGGGTGTTTAAATCACACTTATCACGCTTGTTTGCTTCATAACTTTTTTTGTACGAATACATACAATACAAAATTACCTTTATTTTTATATAAAAGATGAGTATATTAGAAGTTCTGCTCACTGGGAAGAGGCGAAAAGTGACGTTCTTGCCGTGAATGGTTTTATAGTACACTCTAAGATATGCCTGCGCGTCTACTTACCAGCAAAACACTCAAAGAGCCAATCTCTAGGATCTAGGAAATCAGCTCAGGGAATGATGAGGCGGAGCATCTGATTAGGCCTCAAAATTAAGTCTGCGCTGTGGCATTACGCAATACAAACATAACGTTTTGCATTGCGTAATGCCACAACGCAGACTTAATTTTTAGGTCTAAACGGATGTTCCGCCTCATCATTGGCTGAGCCCATTTCGTAGATCGCAGAGTTTGGTTTCTTGAATGTTTTGCGGGTTAGTAGACGCGCAGGCATTTCTGAGAGTGTACAAATGGACAGAGATTAATTTTGGACCGAATTGGTTCAAATATTTAAGATATGTAGATAAAGAGTGCTTGCTATGCATAGAGAGGCCCTTTTTTTATTTGCGTCTTTTATTGAAAGGTATATTTCTTGAAACATAGGCTTCATGGGAGTCAATTCATGATCAATAAAGCTTGTAACAGTTATGAGTGGGTATAGCCTTAAAATGTGTGCCAAATGTCATTAAGATTGATGCTAAATGTTTTCTGTAAGGGTCGCATAAAAATAAATAAAGATGACAAAAAAGACAAACATTGTTTCGTAGCACAAATGCACCTCCGCCAGCGTTCACCGCAAGGTATCCGACGTTCTAGCAGACAGATTTAAATATATGCTCGTCTGCATATCGTGTACGTTTTTTTTAAGTTTTTGCGTTTGGTTTCTCTGAAGAAGAAAACATTGAACTGCAAAGATATATACAGCTTGTTTAGACACGAGAAAGGTAATTTTAATCTGTCTGTTCTACCACTTTAAAGATAACGTTAGTGTAAACAAGATAGATTATTATCCAGTATACAGATTAGCAGCTACTGGTGTCAGTAAACGTTGCTCAGTTTTCTCGATAGTCAGAAAACAAAAACATAATATTAGTTTCTTTTAAAGTTGTTATGGCCGATAGTGCCATAACAACTTTATTGAATTTGAACCAAAATTGAGAAACTTACTGTTGAGAAAACTTCCTAGGGCGGCGTTGACTTTGTCCTTGGCATATAAAGGTTATTCATTGAGTGCCATATGAGAGGGCGATGTTTAGATGGCATGCTTAGAACGAGTTCACATTAATTGGCTGCTAAGACCGGCGAATTTGATAATACAAAATGCACGTTGCAAATGCACTGTGGAAGTTTGCCGCCAGCACACGCTCAGCAGTCGTACACACAGCTATGACCGCAAGGGTACAGTGTTCTAGAGAGTTGTAGTAGCAAGAGCGGCGTCCGCCGCGTGAAGATTTTGCGTGTAGACGAGCGCTGCTGTTCTGAGGCCTAGGAACGTGCCCCCGTCAGCTTCGTCGTCGGTGCTGCTCGGCGTTTACTACTGTGGTTCAACTGGAGCTTTTCGCGACGCAGAACAATTGCTAATGTAAAAAAATTGCAAGTTTTTCTTTGGACTAATGCCTCTGGAGTGTGTGCTATCCTCTCCTTTCATTATTTCCGTGTTTTTTATGGATGTCATTTGATTAATATCGAGTTCCCCCCCCCCCCTTCCCAGTGCTGGCAGGTGGTTCAGCAACGCTATCACTTGGGATACACGCTTAATAGCTGCGAGAGGAAGCACGCGATACTTATATAACAAGGAAAAATAGACTACTAAATCTAAATAAATCTCTCACTTTTTTAATGGTGAGAGGAACAATAAACTGGTGTACTGCTTTTTGTCATCGTGTTGCTGATGCGGGGACCAGCGTTATGTAAGGTGCAAAGCCGAGCGCGTTTGGGAGCGGCCGAGGTGCCACTGCAACTGGCGAACATACAGCAACTTGTCTTTTGTGGAAAGCAGTCAATGAAGAAACAATACCTCAATTGGGAGTACATGAAGCATTAAAATACAATATGAACACAAATTTCAAAAACCCCTAATGTGAAAAACAAATTTATTCTCAACTCACTGCATTATGACCTCTCCTAAGTGGTAATACGCTTCATCGACACACAGCAAGCACATGACAGATATCCAGCAACATTCTACGCAAAAAGATTACAAAAAAGGTTATAATATATTGCGGCATAAAATCCTAACCTCTTCGCCAGTAACGATGTGCACGGAGTCCCGAATAATGAGGCGCGGTTCAAAATGTCTCTCGCACACTGCTGATCCCTCGGCGAGGCGTTAATCTTCTTGAATAAGATTTTTCCCACTGTCTGAGCGCCTCCTCTTTTGGCGCACGAAACAGCGATGGCCTACGATCGCTGATTCTACGGCTGCCCTTGTTGACCGGGTAGCCCGACTTGCCTCCCGGCGCAAAACAGTGTGTGCGTTCGTCTTTTTCCTTGCATTTATGACCGAGTCAGCAACAGAACGGTGAAGGCTCCCCACCACTACACCACGAAGAAAAGTGCTACGGTGCTACGTTTGTTAGAAGCGTACCGCCCCAGATTCTTCGTCTTCTTCTTCGCTCATCGCACATCTGCAAACTCCCACAAATTCTCTTAGGGCTCGGAACTCCAGCGCCACTCGCGGCCATCTCCATTGACTGTCTTACGCGGCCCATTGTAAGCGGGCGCCGCTCTTGCCACTACATCCTCTAGAACACTGTAGCAAGGGGATACTCCTTTAAAAGACGCTTTTCAGCATATGTGAATAGGCGCAGCCATAACTGACCTTCACTTTTTCTTCTTCTCATTCGCTACGCTTCTCCCCTTGATTACATGCACAAAGTGTTATGTCCACAAAGTTGTATTGCCGTTAATTCGATATTACCCAATTTAGCATCTGGGTATCTCAGTGAAGGAACGAAAAGGCAGTTGGTGCTACTCCAACATGACGCTCGGGGAATGGGGCTCATTAAACCCTTACCCGTAAAGTGCACTATCAAACGTGTTGCAAGATCGGCTAAACACTTCCAAGGTCATCTTTCTTTGGATTAGTTTTTCATTTATTTATTAAAATAATTCTTATGTCAGACGATCAACTTTCACAATGTTATATTAATAATGCGACGACTACAAACCTCCACTCTGCTTTTTACACCCCCTATGGGCACCCTGCGTCCTCTAGGAGCGGCTACCGATCGCCCAGCGAACAGCGCCGCGAGCGGCCACTTTTGAGCCAGCGTAGGGTGAGCGGTAGAGCTCCGCCGCAGCTCTCGCTGCTCCCGCGCTTCCACCGGTGTGGTAGTACAAGCAGCCACGTCGACGTTGCAACACCCCCCGGTGTACCACTGCAGTCGAGCTGCGACTGCCGAGGTCGCTTCCCAGTTAGTAAGCGCGACACCGCCGCAAGAGGCGCGCGTATCGGCACTGAGTTAGATCTTCAGGGTGCCCATGACTTATGCAGTTTGCAACTAATGATAACCGGCCACGTTCTCAACTCGTGAGGTTTGCTCGCGCTCCTCGTTCGTTCTGGAAAGTGCCCCCAATCATTGTACTGAAATAAAAAAAAAAAGCAACTTGATGGCCATGTTCCAAATCTTGCCCGAGTAACCCGAATCCTTCGTCAGCGGGTAATACAACTTGACATCGCGAGTAAACGATCCGCGACTCGATTTTGGAACGGTCGGGATAATCACTTGAATACTACGCGGATCGGCTTTGTCTTGGGCTACGGCAAAAAGAAAACATTGCAGCGATGGCAGAGAATAGCATATGATCTCTTTTAATCATGAAGAAACCACTCGAAGAGACGATAATGTTAACCGCTTCGAAGTTTTTTTTTGGCAGAGGTGACGTGATGATTTCTGAGGTGGCTCCACCAGCTCCTATTGCTTACCTTCCTTTTCGGCTGTATGTTAAGATCAAAATGACTTACTCCTTTCAGTTAGACATCAAACGTTTTGTTTTTATTAATCAGCGCTATCGCTGTTATTAATTGTTTTTATTGTTTTTATTAATCAGCGCTATCGCCCTAAACGAATATGTTCAACGCATTGCAATTTTCACCAATCACGTATTGCGGAAATTCCTTCCATACGACATAGCGGTAGAGCGCATGGGGCTTTCTTAACAGTGATATGTAACTTGCGTTCGCTTTGAAGCGAAGATGATTAGAAAATTACAAAAATAGGTATTTTCAAAACCGCTACACGCAATTTTTTGGGAAAGGAGATGTGGTGGGCTTGTTGACTGGTCATATACATAATATTTTTTATGCCTTCACTGCTTTGCAAGCGTCATCCTCTCATTACACGCACTCTATGGAATAAAGAGAAAACTTCCACATTATTCATTGAGTTCAAACATTTTCATACTTTAACGTAAAAATAAGGAGTTCCTTCCAAAGCCGACGACTAGGATCCAGCGAAGCTCCTGTTTACGCTCGCGCAGTGATAATACAAAACAAGTACACCTTTCTGAGGGAAGGTGCACGGTCTGAATGTGGTGCAATCAATTTCTGCGTTGAAAACAGCAAATTGCGATAACCACACATAAATGACAGCACCTCATTCATTGTTATTTCGAACGTATACCACCAAAGTCAACGGAGCACACGAGCTTTGACGGCTGTCGGTACAGAACGCAGACGACGAAAAGATCACGTGTCGCATTTACTCGATTTGATCTGACGTTACCTCCCCCCCCCCCTCCCCCCGGATTGAAGAGGGTAGCGTGAGTAATTACTCCAGAGTAAACAACCCGCTGCTGGAGCACCAGTTCTGACGTCATCGAGCAAGTCTTAAAACGCCACAGTACGAAACCTTTACTCCGGAGTCAGAACAAGTTAATTTTGGAACACAGCTAATGAATGCTGTCCTTTCATGTTTTCTGACCGGGGTAAAGAGCTGCTTTCCTAGCGGTCTTCACTATCGCTGAAGTGCAGTGGATCTTTTTTAGCCGCGTGGGTGTGCGACCACACCACCTTGCCAAACACTGCCTGAGGCATCCTGAACAAATGTTCCCGGATCACTGCGAATTAAAATGGTTGACAATATGTTTATCTGAAATAACTGTAGTGAGGCAATTCAATTATGTTTCGCCACACGATATTCCATCGCTCGTCTAAAGAAACTCGTTTCTTGAGGAAACAAAGTGAAAGAGGTGTTCCGCATCAAGTCCCTGCGCGCGCGCAAGGGTGCGTCATGACCTGTGTGAATAATTAATCCAGAAACTTCTCCAACTAAACCCCGGATGAAAGAGGCCCACATGGTGAGGTGGACGTGCCTCTCAGAAGGAATTAAAGCGCTGTAAAAGAGGTATGGCTACAACGACCCATTCGAGCTGCGGCCGCACGGAACAACTTGTGCGAAGGCCTTAAGAAATTGTACCTTATCACCCCGGCTACGGTTCTTCCAACTGATGAATAAGCAAGCGCTTGATTATTAGCACACTTCGCTTTAAGCCTAAACACATAAGGTTAATAACGCGAAGGGACAAACTGCGCCGAGGAACCCAGGAATTGTCGACTCAAACCATACCGCCACCCGTTTCGAACTGGATGAGCATCGTACTGGCGAGCTAAATTTCTTGCCGGCATCGGAGACGCCAGGCGATTCTTGGAATGATTTAAACGTCAGACGCCATAAAATCCAACAAGAAAATACGGTGTATTCGCACAAAGAGGGTTTTCTACACAGAAGGGAACAGACGTCATCGCATTTCGAGGTCACGTGCGCCGCCTCACGAATACTAATAGCATCTTCGATCAACTCGCACCGGAATCGCCCTGAAACCTGGACAGTGCACAGCGCTCCTCGGTCGTGCAGCACGAAGTCGGTGCGATATCGAAGACAAACTGCGCCGCTGTGGTGCACCGCGGCGAGCTCCACCATGCGTCACCTCGCATTTTGTTCGTTTTTTTTCTTGCGTAGGTCCGCGCGCGGTGCCCGTCTGCTGTCAATTTCTCCTGTTTTTTTACTCGCGGATTTGGCGGTCCCACCCGAATGAACATCGTGGACGTGATAGTCGATAAGGTCACGAAGCGTGTGACAATTCCACAGGTATATGCTGCCCATCATAGGTGGTTCGAGAAAGAGAACCGTTGACGATGTCCTAGAGGCTGTCTCCTTCGTCAATGCATTCCAAAGTCCTGGTCCCGACGGCATCCATCATTTGATCTTCAAATCATCTTTTCCCTCCATGGCCCAATTCTTTTGTTCTATGTCCCAAAAAATTCTGGACTCCGGCATGACACCCGATGCGTGGAAGATTGCCTATATCACACCGCTTCACAAGGGTCATGGTGCCCGCGCTGACCTATTGTCATCATATCGGCCCATTGCCTCCACTTCAATTGTCTGCCGCACCTTTGAGCGCATTCTGAACGCAAAGATCCATGCCCATCTTGAGGAGCATGGACTGTTGTCCCCAGCCCAGCACGGTTTCCGCCACAACCGCAGTTGTGAGACTGCTCTCGGGGCCCTGGTTCATACAGTCTTTCCCACCTCGATCGGCGTATCCCAAGCGAACTCATACAGCTTGACCTGTCACGTGCTTTTGACCGCCTGCTTCACACTGCTCTGCTTGGTAGCATTGAGCTTAAGTGCATCTCAGGTGTTGTGCTCTCCTGGCTTGCATCTTTCATCAGTGACCGGACTCAACGCGTTATATATCGTGGCGCAGTTTCTACGAGCACAGCTGTCCTAGCGGGGGTACCCCAAGGAAGCGTCCTCGGCCCGACGCTTTTCACGACATATATTGGCAGTATCACCCGGAGTCTCAGCTGCTTCCCAATTTTGTATGCTGATGACCTTACCTTACTTCAGCCCATTCGCAGCCCCGCTGACTATGTCTCCCTCCAAGCCGACCTTGACATGTGTCACCGATGGACCAAGCAGCACAACTTGCCCGTCAAAGCTGACAAGTATTGTGCAATGACTTTTACTGGACTGTGCCGTTCCCCAGGAGCACCCGCACTCACTTTTGAGGACAGGGAAATTCGGCGTGTGTCCCCTGTGACTGTGCTTGGTGTCGAGCTCGATGCACGGCTGTCGTTCGCAACCCATGTTCACCGAACAGTCGCAAAGTCCCGCCGCATGCTTGGATTTGTTGCTCATACCACCACTGGCATGCCACCAAATGCGTTTCGGCTGCTGTATACAGCCCTAGTGTTACCCTGCCTAGAGTACTGCTCTGCCATCTGGCTGCCCCACTCCGCCGCTCTCCGGGCTCGCCTTGCCAGCGTGCAGCGGCGTGCTGCCTACACATATTACAGTCGCGGCACGCCTTTGGCTTTACGCCTTTCATATACCCAGGCTACAACAGAAGGCTTGCTGCGGTTTGACTTGTGGCATCCCCTTGCATCGAGGGTGCAGGCAGCCACCACCCGTCTGCTTTGTCGACTCCTGGCTCCTGGTCACCAAGAGCTTTTATTTTTATTTATTTATTTAGAGGATACTACAAGCCATCGAAGGCCCAAGTAGGTGTGGGATACAACATATACATTCACACATAAAACGAAAGCAAATAACACGACATTAAAAGGTTTACAACTAACTAGCAAATATACAGGATATATTATTTAAAAAAGGGGAGGGGGGGGAAAGCAAGCATCAAGCAGTATGTAATTCCATCATGCACTAATACAAAATGACCTATCCAGATGTAGTATGAAGGTTTATACAATCCTAATGTCCATGCGAAAAAGATGAAGGTGCAGCAATGTACAAAGCAAAACATGTTAGTTATCAAGACGCTCGAGACCTTCTGCAAAGTTGGTGTCGATAAATAGTTCGAGAGGTAAACCGTTCCAGTCGCTAATAGTGCGAGGGAAAAAGCTAAACTTAAACATATTAGTACGCGCAAAAATGGGTGTTAGTGAAAACTGATGTCTGTGCCGCGTAGCTCTTGACGCTAAAGGGGAAATATATTGCAATGGGTCTATGCGAGTCGGTCCTTGCTGAAGATGAAACAAGAATTTCAACCGCGCTAGTTTCCTTCTGGCCTGAAGAGTCTGTATTCCGTTAGCCTGCATAAGTTGAGATGGTGAATCCAGCCTTCTATACTTTCCGTAAATAAACCGAACCGCTCGACGTTGCACCATCTCCAACTTCCGGATATCTTTCTGAGTGAATGGATCCCAAACGATATTTGCATACTCCAACTTGGATCTGACTAATGAATAATACGCATGTAGCTTAACCTGAATCAGAGCGTCGTTCAACTTTCTTTTAATGAAACCCAACTTCCTGGATGCCGAAGTACAGATATGTTTTATATGAGGAGACCAAGAAAGTGTGTCCGATATAATTAAACCAAGATATTTACATTCTCGCTCCAGAGTAACCGGGGTGTCCGCGATATTATAAATGTATTCAAAGGGTTGCTTCTTTTTTGTAATACGTAAAAGTGTTGATTTAGCAGAGTTAAGCTTCATTTTCCACGTATCGCACCATGATACAACGGAATGCAAACTATGATCTAGCAATAACTGATCCGAGCTCGAAGTTATTTCTTTAAAAATAATGCAATCGTCGGCAAAAAGACGTATATGGACACCTGCGTCAATAATTGAAACAATATCATTTATGTACACCAAGAACAAAAGAGGACCTAAAACGCTCCCTTGGGGGACCCCTGACGTTACAGGCAGAACTGGAGAGATGCAACCTCCGATGGAAACAGACTGTGTGCGATGTGACAAGTATGTAGCAATCCAGTTAACAAAACCATGTGGAAGACCAAACTGTTCAAGTTTAAAAAGCAGTTGTTCATGAGGCACCTTATCGAAAGCTTTGCTGAAGTCCAGAAAAAGCACATCGATTTGACCTCCCCTATCGAGGATTTGCGCAAACTCATGGATGGTAGTGACGAGTTGGGTCGTAGTTGACAAGCCTTTGCGAAAGCCATGTTGAAATTCTGTTAGAAAATTACGACTGTCCAGCAGTTCATTGATTTGGCTGCAGATGATATGCTCTATTAATTTACACGAAGAAGAAGTCAAGGAAATTGGACGGTAGTTCTCAACTACTAGGCGATCCCCTTTTTTGTGCACAGGTACCACTATGGCAGTTCGCCAATCATCTGGCAGCGAGCTGTTTGAGTATGATGCACGAAAAATAATGAGAAGATAATGGGCTAGGGACTCAGCGTACCGTCGTAAAAACGTGTTTGGAATCTTATCGGGACCAGCACTTGTTTTCGTTTTCAGTGACAACAGCAAAGAAACTATGTCGTAATAAGTTATGAGCCCAGAGTGATAGTTTGGTGTGGTGGAAATCACATAATCATGGTTACGGATATCGGAAAAAGCCGACTGAAAATACTCATTGAAATGGCACGCTATAACACCAGGATCAGTTGAGACAGTGTCATTCACCACGATGAAATGGCACGCTAGTGGATGGTTCCCGCCTCAACAACCGCACAGCTCGCCTGCAGCCCCTCCTCAGCCGAACAGCAAGGCATGCTTCGTGGTTACCTCGTGCTGTAGCACTGTGGCGACAGCTGCCGCCTGAACTCGCACAAACATTTCCCCCTGATTGTCACGACCTTGGACCTATCCTGAAGGCTGTGCAGCACGTGTGATGGGTTCTGACATTACCCCCCCCCCTTTTTTTTTCACGTGCGTGTGCAATAATGGGCCCCAGGTTAGGACTGCAAGCCTTCGTGGTATGGGCATCAATGCCTTTTGCGACCCTGTGCGCCTGGATAACCCCCTCCAAAGTACGAATAAAGTATTATTATTATTATTATGGCCGTACCTCGGTGTCATCGAACCACCTCGCAACGCTTTCCACGAAGTTCCTACCTTTCGGGCGCTCCTTGCCACCGCAGCAATCGCCAGTAACCTCGGCGATGATAAGAAGCTCGTCGTTTCGCTCTCAGAAAAGCTGAGGAATTCATCGAGTGCAGATGCGAAGCATGTTCGATCTTGCAAGGTCGCCACCTCGATAGTCTGCGCGTCTGCTATTCCCGCCATCTCCTCGATTCCCGCTCCTGGCCGCAATGCCTGATGGGACTGCACCCCGGCGCACCGTCGAATTTCTCGGTGCGCGTTGAGGCAACGAAAAGCTGCACCGGGAGGGTGCGCTCCGTTGTTCGAGGACGTCCGGTGCGCACCGGTGCACTTGATCGAAGACAACGGGGCGCACCTCCGTGCACCGGTGCGCACCGGTGCGGATGATCGAGGATAAGCTAAGTAATCCCCGTATTGCGCCACTCTGCCGAGATTTGGGGATTGTCCAACCGTTCCGGCGAGAAAGTAACATGGTATCAAACAGCAAGTTCAATGTTGTGGGTAAAAAACATGGTGGAAGTTTTAAGTCATCGCCTTATTGCACCAGAAGGGCCAAAGTTGACAGTCTGATATTGGGATTCATTTTTATTTCATCGCCGCAATTAGGAGCAACGTTGGTGGGGCCCAGTCAAATCAACATGTGTTGGTTTTTGCCCATGCCCACGTCGTCTGCACAGATAAAAGAAGCAAACTGATTATGATTGTTAATCTGGACGTTGAGGGTTCAAGAATGCAGCCACTTCAAGCATACACCATGCTTTTCACGCAAATCATCAAACTCATTGAACTAATCGGTTTACGACATCTTCCTTCCTCACCGGAACGACTCGACATTGTGTAGGAAGGGAAACGCTTCTTCTTGACTCCCTGCAGTGTAAGAAGATTTGCAAGCGTCCGTCACTTGACACACGTAACCTGAAAACATGGTAACGTATATTCCTCCACCTGGACAAAATCTCTGTCGTGTGAGTAGCCAAAAACGCAATGTCAGACCGTCAACTTCGACGCTGTCAGCGATTGCCACTCTCTATGGAAGAATCTTCTTTGTGTAAATACACCCTTAGGAGCTTCTTCATAAGAACTACATGGCGACCGGGGAAAGCAAATTCTCGATTTCAGTGCTGCACAAAACTAATTTCGACCTTGCGAAGATTTCGCGTGACATTCCCCCAGACCTACAATATTTACACACGGACATTGTTCAAGAAACAAGATAGCTTTCATTTGGAAAAGTATGGTAGATAACTCGATAACAGTAGGGGGAGTCAAGAGTTTACCACGCAATTCGACTAGTAAGTCCACGCATAACACAAAAAGTGCCAAAAACGAATCATATCGCGGTTGTGTTAATTTAATGGAACACTGTACTTTCCCAGGGTAAATGAAAACTTTCACTTACAAAATACAAAACAAGACGAAAGGTCTTAAAAAAAACATATTTCGGAGAATTCCTGAAATGACCGATTACGCAAAGGTAAGCTTGGCGCGTTTTTTTTTATATATATATTTAAGTTATTGATCATTTAAGCGGTCCAGGGGAATACTGATGTTTCTTCCACCTGTCGGAGATCGCATGTTTGACCACTCGCAGTTCTTTCACTTCTCACACCACTGCACTAGAACAATTTTGTAAAACTTCGGACATAATTTTTATTACACTTAATAAATAAACGAGCACTTTAGAATCATTTTGAAAGAAACATTTTATTCTTTCTTTTTCATTTCTTTCGGCAAAGTTTGGCACTTTCTTACATGTGACCCACATAAGGTATTTTAAGAACCTTCATATAACCAGAAAGCTCAAACCTAGCGGTTTTAGTGCATATAAATGCAATATTATATGTACAAAATAAAATCCCTGTTATAGGTGGGTGTACCCTCCAAACAGAATACAGGTTATTTTTACCCTAAAAATACGCTTCGCATTCTGGACGGCTCATTTTTTTCAGTCAAATAGAGCGCTAGCACCACGAACCAATGCCAAAGTTTCAGCACTAACTGTTACTTGATTCAGCAGTTATACAGGATTATCTGAGAATTTTATTAGGAAAATAGTGGCCGAAAGAGCTCTCGAATACATGAAACAGCATAACAATACTAAACCACTTTTTCTTTATTGAACTTAAAAAAAGGTATTAACTTGAGAATAACAGAACGGCTAGTGCCGAAACGTTGACATACAGTTACAACAGCTGGCGCTGTAGTTGGGCAGAGAATAAACATTCGGCGATGCGTACCTCATTTTTGCTGTGAAACTAAATAAATATTTTGGGGGGACACGCTGTATATTTAAATGAGCAAATACTTCGAAATCTAAATTTTTCAACCTAGTTTCTTAAAAAAAAGAAAAAATTATTTGCTCCGTGTTTTACTAGTAACAACGTATACATATGTTCTATGAAAAATCAGAAATAGAATATATAGTATTTTGTTTGTATGACCAATATAGAAACGTGAAACCTATCAGTAGTTCATGGCAACAGCGTTCTCGCGTAGGTAATATCTAAAGACTATTGTGGCATTTACATAGATGATTAACTCACATTAATACTTGGGAAGAAGGAATAGAAATACCTGAAATAGTGTGCAATCTGAAGTAAAAGGTATCTAGCTCGGCAACACATCTACACTTTCTTCGTCGCATATTTCACAAGGTTCAAGCTTTATTTCCGGCTATATACGGAATATACAATATATCATATATATATTTTAATGTAGATCACGAACATATCTTGGTATACATAAAACAAATAAGCAAATGTATTTAACATATTTTTACATTCACATAAAGTAACCAAAATATATGAGACAAAAAGCATAATTTGAGCTTTCTTTTCATATCAAGGTCATTCATATATCTTAAATAAGCCTGACGTAAGAACCTACAAAACTGCCGAAAATCATCAACGGGAGATTGTCAAACATTTTGTTTCATTATTTTAAAATACACACTTTTAGTTTTGTTTTATTTCGCCCAATAAAATGTATTTTGAAGGTGCAAGAGAAGAGTCTGAATGCAATTGCTTGAGGAGTAAAAAATATAGCGAGCGGTGAAACTTGCGATCGTCGACGCGTGGGAAAGACGGCAGTCGTAGCCTCGGCTGCTAATCGTAAATGACTTGAAAACCAAAAAAATCACCTATGCCTGCCGTTGGCGTTCCCCTTCATTTAAAGAATTAATAAAAAATATATATATTTTTGTAAAACTAAAAATTGTATCCCAAAACCGTGCCTGTAGTGGAATGAAAACACACATATACTTTTTACACTTTGATAGAGATGTGGTTTGCATGCTCAAAGGCACGGCGAAGTATCAAGTATAGTTATCGAAACAATCGACACGACCTAACCTAGTCAGCACATCAAGAAATACCGTTTTCTGTTGCTTACCGTTCATATAGGAAGCTTCATTTAACAAATACGCAGTGCCTTCCTGCAAAATAGTATATAAAAAACAAACTCCGAGACTGATAAAAAAAAAAAAGAATGACGACAGAGCAACGTCATTTGTTTTTTTCTTCAGTCCCGGAGTTTTGTATTAAAATGTTTTCCAACATCACCAGGCAGTTTGAGCCCTAATTTTTTGTTCATTTAAACAGTATTCTGTAACATATACTGCCGCTTTTCTTAATTTGTATCATATTGATCGGACAAATCAATCACTATGTGTCGCAGCCTTTTTAATAGACGACTATGTCAAGCTGTGCCGTGAAAGAGAGGGCATGCTGAACGTTTATGCCGCAAAGTTTTTTTTTTTTTTTTAAATTAAAACAAACAACAACAAGTCAAGTTGCGAGATCGTTTCCTGACTTCGTGATGTCTTGCACAAAAGTATGTAAGAATTACTGCACTGCAGATTGGAAGCATATCAGAAAATACCCAGCTTGGCATCTTACGATAGATGAGCTGGCTGGGCTGGCGCAGCAAACTGGGCAGCGCTGGTGCGGCGTGACGCGAGCGAGAGCACGAGGTGAACACGCAACGTCCACAGGGGACTAGTCAAAATATCGGCGCCACGAGCTATACTAGAGTTTTTCGGCTACACTATGTTCCCTCGAAAAAAATGACAAGTCTCCTGTCCGAACGCCGATCTCCAAGCAGCGAGATGGCAGCGCCTTGGATGAAATTGCAGGGGCGCTGCGCGAAATCGGTGCTGTTGTGGCTGCTACCTTCCTTGTCAACAAGCTTCATAAAAAAAAAAAACACTGTTAAGTTCTCTGCATTCTTACCAAGGACATATGTAGCTTTGTTAGGCTTAGACGTACATGCAGTGGCGATAACAACAATCTTAAGCAAGTTCTTCATCCTCCTTCATTATCTGTCTTTACACCAAAGCAGTAAACAACGAGAGGGCACCAGGGTGAGAACGGCTAAGGCTTCTGAAGGCCAGGAGGCGTAAACAATTTAACTGCAAAGTACACGTTTGCTTGTGGTGGTAGTATCCTATTTTCTAAAGATTTATTTTGTGGCTTAGTACCTGCCAAATTCTATCACGCCGATTGTTCGCGGCGCCTCCACTCGCTTTCATTCCGGAGAAGTCACCGAGCGGGGCAGTGGACAGATATTTTAGACTTTCTAGAGACCATAGCCACACTCTACGTTTTTAGATTGGGGTAATTTGAGAAGCTCCCGGGAAGCGGTGGCTCCATTTTGTAGCGTTTCCGAGAAATGGCGCTGGCGTCCCGTTGCGATTTCAACGCGCCCCGCGGTCACTGTATCACCCGGGCGCGTGCTTAAAATGAGTGCTTCAAAGGCTCCAATAGTGCTGTCAGCGAACCCGGTAACGGCTTTCTAAATGTCCATAGTGCTCTTTATCAGTGACCCACTTTACTACCCGAACGCGCGAGCAGAAAATTATGTTGTACGACCGATCCTTTCAGGCGTTCCCCAGAGAAAATAGCTAAAATCACGAATGGGGTACACTTCACGGCGAGAAAACATTGTATAATATACTAGCATTTTACTTCTTGCTTTGGTGCAGATGTTTTCTTTAAATTCACTTCGATCAACAGTAATTATTTTTTCTCTACAAGTCCTACGGCGGCTTGGTTAGCCGCCTGCAAACGCCTTTAAGAGCAGGCGGCTAGCAGACGACGCGTAAAAAAACGATCCTATCGGAACCGCAGCACCACCACTTCACCGGCTACTACAGGGCGCGCTCCGTCGAAATGGCGCACCAAACTAAAAGTTTGGCCAAACCAAACTTTTTAGTTTGGTTTGGCCAAACTAAAAAGTTTGGCCAAACCAGGTGTCACCTGTGAGTGTGACTGTATATCCGCGCTGTTCCATCCAAGCATGAATTACCAAATGGCCCAAGCCTGAAACATTATCAAGCCAAACCCGACCTTTTTATACTGAGAACGTTTGGCCTCCTTAAGAAGGTTAGGACAGCCAGGCAACCACAGCAACGTAGTCTAACAACTGGGGACTGGCTACTTACGTCCGCCATTTTGGGACTCTGAGGCAAAGTAATACTATGCCGTTTCTCGGGTATAAAAAAGAAATAAGAAGTAACGCCTTATTGTGCTATTGCAAAATCCGCAGTTTTTAGCGGGCAACAAGATCCGCCCGTTGGCCAAACTCTCTCAGTATAAACGGCTCCTGGCCGCAGGGATCGGGGTAACCATCTAGAGGTCACATTTTAAGCTTCTTCAAGATGGCCGCCGTGGGGCCTGAAGCTTAACGCAATTTGAAGATTCATATGAAAAGCCAATTTAAGTCGTGCGCTTTATACACCTTATGGCAATCGGTTATTGTGATTCAAAGGCATCGAAAGTACCTCATATTAAGAAAATGTATGTTACATCGCGTAGTGAAGCACATACGGATATGGTAGGATTGACCAGACACATCGTTCTGGCACCATCGCAGCTTCTTTGGCCTCTGCAGTCATGCTACCAAAACAATTCCGGAGCCAGGAACTCCGTCATATTAATATTGCCGCGTGGTGCATGATCGAGAATATACGTTTCTCCTTTCCTCTAGAAGATTTGCGTACACCCTTACCTCGAGCGTAAACGACAAGGAGGGCAGAATGATCTTCTCTAGTCTGTCTCGCCCTAGCTCTTTCCCGAACATTCTAGGCCGAATATTCGAGATGACGAGCATAGCAGGTAAAAAGCCGAGTGCCGTATTGCCGATTCATTCGCTGATGTCATCTCGCGAAAAGCAGCTGTTAGGCTGACGCAACGTCGATGTTTGCTGCCGCCGTCTCAGCTCGCTGCTGCTTTCTCCATGTGTGTTTTTCTCTTTATCGTTTCTGGCACAAGTTCGTCCCCCGTTAAATCTGTAGTTAAGTCCGTTTTTGTCATTCTTATCGTTTGTCATTCGTGAAAATATGCGGAAATCTCTCAACACGGAGAACTGTGTCCACTTGAGAAACAGAGTCGTTTTGTTAACTATACTATGTTCAACGGTGTCATGTATTCGAAACTTTGTTTGTGCGAATGAAAAAAAAGAAAATGTTATATTTCTTCCAACGAGCTGTCATACGTGAAAGGCTATCCTGATTACTGTCATACATCGAAGTATACCCAAACTCAGTAGCAATGCACAAATTTCTGTGTATTTATAATCAGCCTTTTTGAAGAGGAGACTGTTATAAATGCTTCTATGTTAAAAACAACATTTTCAGCTCTAGTACACAAGAAGTTCTAATTCTTCATCAGAACCAAATGTGTATGTGAGGCACCAAAACTAAGCGCTTTGTTTTCGGAGCAGCGCACTCCGATGGGACGTCATGAGTATACTACAGCATATTCTCTGTGGATTTCGTAAACAGAAAAATTTAGTGTATTCGCTAGTTTCGACAAACACAGCACGCATTTTTATTCGAGATTGTACTTAATCCTTAAAGAACGCGAATCACGGCAGCGCGTGGTTCGTGCGAACGCATCAGACGCACTGTGTGCTTATGCGCCCAAAACCCACCGGCGGTTCACAGAGATTAATCTTGAATTAAGCCCTTTCAAGCAGAAAATAATCCCGGCCTTGTTTCGCTCCCCTTGCGACGTATCTAAGCGTTTTTATATAAAACTAAGTTTATTCTGTCTTTATATTTGCGCTAACGCTCCTACATAAATTATCAATCCGTTATTTTGAGTTGGAGGACGAGCGCGTATGATAACGCAAATGCGTTAAGCATATTCAATTTTTTAGATGGATTTAAATGTTTATAAAATGGTGTATTACAATGATGTTTTTTTCTTCAGTGACAAATACTCCACAGGTGTTTTTTCGCACGTTGTCAACATGTGAAGTCACTGAGAGCTTGAAAACCACAGTGCGTGAATCATAATATTAGCGCCTTTCGGCTTCCTAATTCCCACATTTGCGTATATAACCACGTTCTATACCACACATGCTCTTTCTGATATTAATGAAAACAAACGAAAGGCTCGGCATGCTGCGGCTCAGCGTCTACGCAGACAAGCACCACCAGTAACAAAAAACATTGAGGGACTTTAACCACCAGAGCTTCGCCCCAGTCAACATCATTCACCACCGTGGAGATGCGGTAATTTTTTTTATTAAACCTCCGCTTCCTCTGCTGGTGTTGCTACTGCTATTGTTAAGAAGTCTTCTTTTTCATCTGTTTCTTTCATTCTGTTCGTTTTACCCCTTTCCTATTATCTACATGGACATTGGCGTCCTGCAGGAACTTCTTTTCACTTTGGTGCAGGGTGATTGAAGGTGAACTGACGCAGTTTTCTTCTTTTTCCTCTATGGCTAGGGCCTTTGATATTTCTCGTCTAAACCTGTTCTTGTGGTGTCCTAGGATGAATGTAACCTCGAGAACTGTCTTGCATGCTTTACAATTATCACCTAATTGTCTAGGTGCTGTTAGGCTCTCTTAGGTTGCCTGCATGCTCACGTGCTTGGTCGCGGACGCAACGTCGGGTTGGCCCTATGCAGCGATGTCCACATGTGAACGATATGTTGTAAATCACTTATTTTTCACATAGGATGTACTTTGTCTTGTGCCTGGTGTTACAGGGGATTGTCTTGCTGGCTTCTGCTTGAATGTCTTCCGGCACATGGCATACACCTTGTTGGGTGCCAAGCACACCACTTTCCCGTCTTGCCCGCTTGCAATATATCTTAGAGGGGCGGCGCAACGATTTTCGGACTTCGGTCAAAGATTTCTGGAAGTTGCCCCCTGACACTTCTGAAGTAAAGAACAGAAAACCGATTTCGCCTGCGTGTCTTAGTTGTTGCGTAAAAAAAAGATAAAGATTGGCATTTCGGGCACCCCTCAACTCACTCCCAGTCTTCAGGGTCACACCTGGTCGCACTCCCAGTGACGTCATTCGGAGTGCCGTGTAGCTTCCCGTGTGCTATCTCGGAGGACGCTTCCCCTCCCCCTCTCTGCGTACATTAGCGGGCGCTATGCTGCAGCTTAGAGCCGAGCGAGGTCACGTAATCTTCTAGCCGTAGTTCCTTCGGCTCCCACTTGGGGCTGCAGGTGGGGGAAAAGCTCGACTTTTGCTTTGCGATTATGCAGCAGAATCGCGACATTTTTAATGAAGGAAGTGTTTTCTCTATCTTCTGGGACATGATAAACAACGTAAAAATGACGAGATGCAAGTTCTTTTAATCATAAAATCGTTGCACCGCCCCTTTAACCTATGGGTAACCCCATATATGGACCACCGCGAAAGGTGATTGTGGGATCTTCTTTTATGTGCTGTTGTCAGTGTTGTCATTTGTTCTTTAATATTATGGCAGATGTTTCCGCATTCGGAGGCCAATAAGGGTTCTAGATATCCGGCCTCGTGAAGCCTGAACATTTGTGCTTCAATGCTTCGTCAAATCAAAAATCAAATTGGACGTTTGAGTGATTTATACAGCGTAAGGTTGGTCTGCCAGTAGGGGCGACACTGGTTTACACTGTAGATGAGCAATTTAGCCAGTGCAGTACAACCGCTAGCCTGGGGTCTTTAACGTGCACCACGCAGTAGTGATACACGACCGCACGCCGGTACGATGCTCATCCAGATCGAAACGGGCAGGGGTGGGGCTCGAACCCAGGATCCCTGGGTTCGTCTCATCTTGTGTGAGCATGCGTTTTTAAGCTGGCTGAGAGGGCTGTTGTGGCTACCTGGTGGTTGCTTGACATACTTAGAATGTTCAGATTTGTAGAAAAGGAACCCTTTCCCAGATTGTGCTTGGTATCACCAACACACATGCTCTTTTTGGAACTCCAAGACCTAAATCAAGGAACCTGATAAACTTTTTAACGGTAAGCTCATAGGTGAATGTGAGCCCCATGCAGCTTGTTTGGAAGCGAATGAAGGTGGTGTTAAGGCATCCATCTGCTGTTTCATCGACTTCCGTTCTAGAAAGAATAACAAAGTCATCCACACACCTGAAAGTAACTGCTACTCGTGGGACTTTTATGGATTGTTGAATGGCTACACCACACGCAGCTAGATATGCGTCGCATAGATACGAGGGCACTTGGGAACCAATGCACAGTACATTTTTCTGTACATAGTGCTGACCTCCGTAACTACCGTTGCGAACAGGTCAAAGCTTAAAACCTCTAAGAAGGTGTCTAGGCTCACACCTGCTGCATTTTGGAGCGTCGCAAGGCATTGGTTTTCAATGGTGCTTTTGAGGACTTGTAAAAGCCTTGTGTGAGAAATGAATGCGCTTGAACAGGACAAGCCGTGGACACTCACATCGAGTCGCGCTCGGCGCACGTGGCCGTTGTGGACGCGGTCATGATGTAGCCATACCGCCCCGGGCTTTGAGCCCCTTCGCTTATAAGCAAGAGCGCAAGGGAGCCAACGCAAACTCGACTAGAGTGCAGACTCGTAGGGGGGGCGCGGCGTTTAACCACCGCGGAGCCACGACTGGACACCACAGTCGCGAGAATCATGACTCACCGCGAACCGCGGGTAGCCATAAACGACATACCGCTTGAGGGTAATGATATACAAGTTGCGCGTGACGACCGGCCTCAAGCCAGGTGTTACAACTGTCGCCGGCTTGGGAACATCAAGGAGCAAGGGGCGTGGGTAGCGGCTGGTTCCCATGGGTTCCAGGTAAACGCCGGAGGGCCGGCGCCAGGTCCTGTGAGTTGAGGTTGCCGGCCGCTGCCGAGGCCCTGAATCAGCGTGCCGACGGGGCGGCAGTTGCCGACGGCGACTGTGTGGCGATGGCCCCGGCGGCGGGTCGGGCTCAGGACACGACACCTGAGAAGGGCCCGTACGTACGGGTAGAAATGAATTGTAAAGAATATTGGCGCTAATTGATACCGGCTCTATTCTTTCTCTAATTGAGGACATTGTGTACAAGGACTGCCGTAACAGAAACCTTTGCGTGCGGGAACTTGTAACACCGTAACGTTTACCGACGGGATTGGCCGAAGCGTAAGGTGCGATGTGCGTTCACTTTCGCCTCGACGGCAGACAAAGGATGCAACGTTGCGTTTACCTGCGAGTATTTTGCGTTCCTATCATTTTAGGGCAGGACTTTGTCTGCCGTGAGGGTATAATCCTGGACTTGAGGAAGAACAGATATCACTACAGTCCGCTCTCCTCTCTATTGCCTTTGCTGGCCCATCGTCTTTGGCGCAGGGAATGGAATGCTCGCTCACTGGGTCACAGCAGGAACAGGTATTAGCTGCGCGAGTCGTGCCCGGGAACGTCGAAACGATAATTACGTAGTTCGATGCTCGTCGAACAATGGCGGATGCTAGAGAACGCTTTGTCTTGACACGCAGCTGTTCATCGAAAGACCGGGGTTTACGACTGTTCTCGTTAAATGGATAGATACGGGAAAGGCTAGGCCGTGGGCTCGTAATCCCAGGCTACAAAGGGTACATACACGTGCTCTCCTAGACAACGCATTTGAGGAGATGCTAGACATGGAACGGTGCGCCATCGCAGAGCCCCTGGGCGTTTCCAGTAGTTTTGTAGCCAAAGAAATAAAGCTGTTCCTTTGATTACCGGTGACTCAATGATATCATTAGAACATTTGAAGGGACACGTATTCCGTACCATCTATTGGGTTTATTACACATTCGCTGGAGGGCGCGGGGATTTTCCTCACACTGGATTGTAACAGGGGTTTTCTCCACATCCAGGTGCCATCAGACGATCTCCAAAAGACGGCGTTCACCTCGATGCCGCAAGTATCAAGCAAGCGGCCCAGTATGACAGGAGCCATCGGCACTTAGAATTCAAAGTTAGAGACTTGGTCCTGAGAAGTACCCACCCTCTGAACAACGGAGCTAGCGGTTTCGCTGCATCGCTTGCTCAGATATGCGAAGGGCCCGATGACGTAAACACGCGAGCGTCGCGGCTTACTTATAAGCTTGGTCAGGTTCACATCGCTGACTTGAGAGGATACTACTGTCGCGATGGGGAAGATTAATATTCAAGGTTTTCGCCGCTGCCATGCCATGCGGCAGACACTAAGTCATTTTTGCACCGTTCTAATGGCGTTCTTCTTGCACAGAATGCCTTCCTCGAAGGATCGCCGCAAAAGGCGCCACACAGAAGGCCCACCAAATGGGAACACAAGCTAGTCCTATTCCCAAGCAGCTCAGGGGGGTCAGAACGGTTTCGACCATCAAGATGTTCGGAGTAGTCGATCATGGAGACAATGACACCGGAAATGGCCAAACGACGGACCTGGGCAACCCCGAAGGGGCTCAGCGGGCTCCGCGAGTCAGGCAGGCAGCGGATAACCTCCCGCAAGCGGTAACGCCTTCACGGCACAACGAAAGTTCGTCCGCAGAACATCGCGCCACAGGGCAAGCCGGTCTGGAGCAACATCGCGGCACGGGGCAAGTCCATCCGCAGTAACACAGCGGCATTGGTAAGGTCCGTCCGCGCCAGAACATCCGCAGAACAGGGCAGGACTATCTGCGACCGGGGGGACCGGCCTGGAGTGGGCTCCCCTGCCACATCTAAGTCACGTGGACAGCGTGTGGAGGAGAGGCCATCAGTAATAGTAAAAGTGTACACGATTAGCTTAATAATCAATAAATATGAAAACACATTTTTTCAATATCGATATGTTTGCGATACATATCTAGTCGAGTTTCAAGATTCTGATATCGATATTTTTCCGATATCGATTCTTTCTAGCCGGGTATCTTGATTCTAATATCGATATTTTTTTTTCCGAAATCAATCCTACCTTGTCCAATATCCAACTGATTCGTAGCGCGTTGTTAGCTGTAACGTTGCAGCGGCCTTGCTAGCCTATTATATCATAACCTATTTAGATATCAGAAACATCTGTTTTTGATATCTGAAAAATATATTGATTTTCAGTAAACAAAAATTATTAATCGGTCGATAAATTCATCATCCGCCGATGATCGATCATCGTACGATGTTCGACTATCGGTCAATAGATGGACCCATTGCTAGTCGCCAACGTCTGTGACGTTACATCACGTGAAATTTTACGAATTTCGATATATGTTCGAAAATGCTTTTTGCTATTGTCCTTCGGGTGGCGTCAAAGAAGGGACATTTCGTTCAGCAGGCCGAATGCTGTACCTCTCCGCCACGGATGCAACTGTCTCTGTCGTACTTAGACGTCGTGTACAATCGTGGGAAATGCGGAGACTCGCCGCTCTATGACGCTATTCTAAGTTCATATTAGAGTTGGTGATATTTCTACAAGGTGGCGCTTGAATTCTACTCGTGGGAAAGTGTTCGGACACGCCGCTATACAGCGCTATGTGCAGATTGGAATATTTGGTGACATTCCCAGAAGGTGTCGCTTGAGATGTACTCTTGGGAAAATCTGAAGACACTCCGCTGGATGTCACCATGTCCAGTTTTTGAATAGTTGGTGACATTCCCACAACGTGGCGCTTGATATGTCCTCGGTGGAAAGGGTAGAGACACGCCGCTGGATGTCGCCGTCTCCATTTTGGAATAGATGGTGATGCATACACAAGATTTCGCGAGTCGCGTGGCTAATTGCATCGGTGATTTAAATCTATTCCCAGATCAGCAAGCTGCCCTAACCCCCAGGCAATGAACGCTCTCTCTCTCATTCGTGTAGCGAATATCGAGGTGTCCTTATGTTGGTGAGCGGAGGCCTGACCAGTTGCACAGAATCACGCATTCGCTGGAGCCAGACAGAAGTCTGCGCTGAAGAACGTGTGACAAACAACGACTTATTGGTGACTACACTGGAACTGCTCATCGATCTGAAGGTATTCGGCAAGTTCCCTCCGTACGAAGTGGACCCAGTTGTGTTCCGGGTAGTGCGCGGCGTGTACGAGCACCACGAGGGAAAGGACAAGAAGTGGACAACGCATGAAGGGTTCTTTCACAGACACAGCAAGATGATGTTCATAATGACCGAAGCGGAAACGACGGGCGTGGGGAAGTTCCTCTCGGACACGGTGCATACCGTTAAGTGGTCAATACGGTGCAAGTATCACATCGAAGCAAGCTACGTGCATCGGCTGGCCGCTGATGCTCTTCGCTACAGGCTGGCCACTGCGGATAGATTGTACTCACGGAAATAAAATAACTCTAATTACTTCTCTTGCTTTCTTTTCGTCCGACCCGATAGAAAAAAATCAAGCCTTGTCATCGGTCCGGTCAGTGTGGTAATGGCCAAGTTCAAGATGGGTCTTCAGAATGGAGCAATCCCTTTTATGTGCTCCTTTTCTCGAATGCCTCTAGTCAAATATTTTATGTTAATACTGCAGGATTAAGGTACAGCTGTCCTTACCTATCCTAATGATCCTAATGAACAAACCGTGTGAGGTCGCCCTAGAGGAATTAAAGTTTTCATTTAGCATCAGGGGTGTGACGAGGCCCTCTAACGATATCTATTTGGTCAGACCACAGGACGCTGGGAAAGTAAAATGCTTAAAAATTTCGAGTCCTTGCAAAACAAGATAAAAGAAGACGTCCTCTCGTTGATGAGATGTGGGTTGAGAGAATTGTTCTGTCCCGAAGCGATCTTGGGTCCAAAAAAAAAGCTGGTATTCCATTACCTTGCAGAGAAACTACGATTTGCATATGTCGTCTCTTTTAGCTAAAAAAAGTCGGCTTTTCAAGACAAGTATTTGGAATAGGTAAGAATATGAAAGGCCGTCCGTAGAGGAAGAAACGTTCAATCAGGAGGTTCGGATAGCGCTAACAAGGGTTAAATACGTCATGGCAGAGGACGGGATTGAGATCCCTGATGGCTTCCACGATTCGGCACAACAGCACATTGACGCGATAAGCGGCCCATGCCAATCTACACTCGAAATCCCTTTCTCAGAAATGCAAGCCGTAGCCGCTATATAAACTCGTAGCATTGCAGATGCATCGCAATGGACATATCGCGATGAATCCGCACGTGGAACACATGCTCGGATTCGGTTGAAAGACCGTGTATACCTCCTTTACCATGGCAGACCATGAAGTCATATTATATCCAAATAATTACCATTTATTTATTGCGATGTCATAGAAGCAGAACACCTTGGTGACGCAAAAGCCGAATATTTGACAGTCGTACCTTTCTTTGTGACCAAGCGAAATGAGATGATATCATATTCATTCATTTTGTTACACTAGAAAAGGACGATCGTAATGGAAGTCAATACCATTTGTCTGGAGCTCATTGGTGAGAGAGGTAGTAACATTCAATTTTTAGACTGATTCAGTCATGTCGCAACCACTGTGAGTTTTTGAAAATGCACGTAAAGTCTGAAACGTGCTTTGTCGACCTTTTTTTCTGTTCCGGAAATAAACATTTGCCGCATTTTGTGTCCGTGACTTTGTTCTAAAATAAAGAGCGGTCTATTGTCCGACATCTATCAAAGAATATCGCCAATGTTTACAAAGCGAGTTCCACCATACCTCGGTCGAAGGCCCGTAGCTACATGCACAAACGTAGTAGATTACGTCAGGCAAGCTTCCCCGCTTCAGGAAGCCCTCAAAAAAGGATTTGGCCAGACGCGTCGAAACACGAGGGACGATCTTCTACAAAAGCTCTCCTGCGCAGGTCATAAAAGAAAGACTCCCAAGAAGCCTTCTTCAGTCTGCCCACGAGAAAAACGTCACAAGGTCTAGACTTTTCGACAAATAAATAATGCTGGGCAGGATTCTTACCCTGCATCAGCGGCCCTGTTTGTGCGAAACCTGCGTTCTAAAAGTTTTCCATCTGTCGCCTACTTCCTTTGCCTTGGATCATTGGAAAATGTTGAGTTCTTTTCCGTCACTAGTACAACCTCCACGCCCGTTTTGGAATTTAACGTCAATTCTTTGTGTTCACATTTATTACGATTTGAAATGGAGCGTCCTTCACGTTCAATTTAAAATCGTGAGCAAATGGCGATCTTGCTAGCACTGTTGCACCCGGCGGGTCGGTTACGAACCGTAAAGCGATTCCGGTTCGGGCATTTGGAAGCTCCCTCTTTCAGTAACTACAGGTTTATTTGAATCATACTCTGGCAGTGACTACGAAACTTTGCCTATGATTCCTATCTTGATATACTCTTTAACGCAAACCAGGTTGCAAGAACGAAGAGATCCTACTTAACGGCGTGAGAATCCGCGTCGTGCTGCGGAAAAATAACGAAGATTTTAGACTTTTGGCTACCGCGTCTATTTAACAAAAGCACCTTGTTCAGCTTCCTCGCATTCTTCTGTACATCCGATGAGTCCAAGATGGCAACGGCGGTGCTTGTCGGAATCGAAAGGCGGCTGCAATCCACTCCCACAACATATCTGCTACGTGGAGTGGAGATCGAAACCAGAACCCCTCCTCCGTTGTGTCACATATCGTTCTCGACGACCTCTATTTTCATCAGGTTTGATCAAGCTCGTCATCGCGTGCGTAACTTCTTGGCAGAGACGTACAAAGGTAAAAAAATAGGTGCTCGAGTCACACGCCACAAAAAAAGCAGGCGGGAGGCACAACGTAAGGCAGATTTCAATTTGTATACATAAAAAATTGATTTTGTCAACGCCTAGTTAGCGACACGTAATTGTTGTGAGGTGTTGCTTGATTTTAGGGCAGCCCTTCTTCGAGTCGTTTTTTTTTGTTCAAAACACGTTTTGGTGCTAGCTCTGCCCCCCCCCCCCCTTTTTTTTTTTTTTTTTTGCGCGAGTTCTTTTTAATTTATTAAAGGTATAAAATTGTTCAGTCCATAAAATATATGTGCACAGATAAGATAATATAAGATTGCATAAAAAGTAATAGGAAACTTCTTATCAGTTTTTAACAAATTCTTTCACACTCTTGCATGGTTCTCATATGTTCTTATATAATCATATTTGATTAAATGCGTTTACTGGACCAAGACCTTTTTCGTACAAATATGATTGTTTACTAGAAATTTAATGAGCAATTAATGTTAGGAAGCGAAAGTAATTCCACAAAGGACGTGACGACTACATCGCTGTGCTTTTCTGTCGAGTGGAGGGACACCTGCCTTGCAAATTGAGGTGAGGAACAAAAGCCGAAACTTCATTTGCATACCTGAAACGATAAATCAACCACATCAAAATAGTATAAATCCGTCCAGAAAACAAAGATTTCATTTTTACGTGATGTCCGAACCTGTCGCCATATCATTAAAACTTTAGTGGGGCAAAGTGCAAGGAAAGCTTGATTTATGAAGCGACACAACGAGATGACGCGTTATACCTCGTCATTATGGCGATGGTAGCGACCAGAGTGCGCATTAATTTTAGATTACAATCCTTTCCCATTGTGTGTTGAGGCTGCTGTTCAGTTGCGGCGTCGTGTTAGATGTTTTTTTCTTTTTCGTTTTTTTGAAGGAAGCAAGTATTTAAAAATTGCAGAGATTTTCATTTTAGACGTATTGTTATTTTACATTATACACCACTGTCCGAAATTTTTTGCCCATAGCGACAAGAGCAAAAAAAACAAAATCTCAAAAGCCTGTTCTTGTGAAGGGAGCAAAAAGCAAAAATCTAAAATAGATTTTTGCTTTTTACAGCACTCTTGGCATCGGTGTTGTCCTTGGAGCTTCGTGACTGCGCATTTCTGACGTTCTGGCACTATGATATGTGCGAATGTTTCTAGAAAGAAACGGTGTCTTGGACTAAGCACCCCCCCCCCCCCCCCTATAATGTGCCATCGCGTCAGCATAAAAGAACATGGCGGCGCTCATGGAATAGAGTTAGACACCGGTCAATAGTCGCTGATTGCTTAAGAAACGCCAGGAGCGCCCCGTGATGATATTAGCGTGATGATAATAGCGTGATATTAATAGCGGAGTAGAAGTAGGGTGACAATAAAAATTAAAAATGTTTTTTTAGTATATATTTATTAAAAATAATTGTTGTGGTGGTGAGAATCGGAGCGCTTAACGACGAATTTCTAAATTGAAAAATTCCGCTTACAGTCATGGCCTCTCTTTTACATCCGAAAACGAGGCATCGACTTGGTGTCGTTCACAATTATTTTCCAAGCATTTCGGTGTTTTTTTTTTTTTTTTATGTGGAATCTTGAACCTTTTTCAGTTGCGTGACAAGACAATACAATTACTCGATGCCTAGTTTTAGATAGAAGAAATTGCTCGAATTCATGTCTCCTGTTTGAACTTCACTCTTCCTTGCTTCCTGTATTTTCTTCTTTTTTATGAGGAGAAGGCGGAAAAAGGGGGAGGGGAAGGGGTGCTGTCTGTTTATGATATATATATATTTTTTTGATTTCGTATTAGTTACACTTTGTTTTTAAGTTATATTTTTCATTCTTTTTTTATTTCTCTTTTTAATCTATTGGATTACTTTTTTCCCCTCGGGAATGACAACGCCCTGCATTCCCTATGCTATCAGCGACTGTGGTATTTTTTTGTGTTATTCATCCTGGACATGTTCCTGAAATAAGTCTAAATGGAGCTTCCGAGAGAATACACGAGTCTTCGTCAACTGAACTCTTCTGACAGTCACGCAGCTTGAACTCATTCAATGACAATGAGAAAAACGTCTATCTTATTGAGTATCGATATTCCCACTGCTGACTCAATTGTACGTTTCACTATTTACTAAAGATTACATTCAGCGGAAATATTAAAGATATCTAAATCTCTCATGGGTTAAACGACGTTTTGAAACTCTACAAATGTTTAGATAAAAACATCACAAAATTTTGCGTGTTTTTTTGGCGAGTACAAGATGCCATATATCTATATGAATGTTACAAAAAAAGAAGTGACGAACCACAAAAATAATTGTTGTTAATATATAGCCATCTACAGACGTCGGAGCAGCGTTGTATAACTTGAAAGGTTTATATTATTGCAGTTTCGGGAAATTTGTGCAAACTGCGGATAAAAATGCGAGCCAAAAATGCAGTTCACAACTTCCAGAATGATCGCGTCACAGCCCGTAGGCATTGATTGAGCTGTGCGTTTGCTTTGAGGCAAAAAGTTCTTTTTAGTTCTTACTGGGCAGCCATCTAGAAAGTATGTCTGCTCACATTTGAGCAGTAGTCAGTACATGGAAGAAGAACATGCCACTCGAAATCCCTAAAACAAATTGAAATAAAATGACGAGGTAAAACGTAGCGGGAGCCACGCGCGGATCGGAGTTTTTCTGATACCGATCTCACCACGCTTTCTGCGCGTGCGTGACGCCACCCTAACTTTTGTTCACAGAAGGATAGCCTCCTATATACTGACAAAGCCTGCAAATCGCCACGAGAAGCGGCTGCAGAAATGCAAAGGGTGGAGCGGCAGACAACGAATGAGAGGAGAGCCATGTTCTGGCACCCCGCTGCGGCTAGACGCCGAAACAAACTTCTCCCGAGCGAACAAGTGTGTTTTAGGTCCTCGCCGCTGCAGAATCTGTGCGTTGACGTCCAAGTTCCCCTAAAGCCCTTCTTTCCTTGGAATGGTGGCGCCATTCACTGTTTTGGAAATGCTCGAGACACGTGCCGCGCGCCACTTCTGGGAAGAACATGGCGGCTGAAATCCAATATCAGTGCTGCGCTGTGTCACAAAAATTTTCTCAAGGGCTGCCCGTTGCACGTGCCTCGTGCATCGACGCACCTTGCTCTACTTTTGAAACATGAAGGGGCTTTAAGTGACCCAAGAGATGAGTCTTTGATACTCTCTGCTACCATATCCTCACGCTCCAAATCTGCGGCCGGGCACTCTATGGCTCTATCACCGAACTGCACGACTTTGTGAGCATAGAGGAGCCTATTACAAAAAGCAATCGGCAGCGTGCGAGACGGTTCGTGTTGATCGATTCATGCTCTGCACGCGCAGAGCACCGGCGAGGTTGCCCCACGAGCAGAAGGGGTAAAGTTCACCCCACAAATTGCGGCAGCGGTGGCGTAGCCAAACAGGCCAGTGGCATAGGTCTATATGCGTGCCAAGTTTTCGATTTACATTCCTCCGATCTTTCGGAACGTTTCTGAAGACTATCAGGGTGATCTTGCCTAGAATATATTTTTGCCTGTGCTACCAGTGTAAATGAAACCGTAACCGGCAGCATTCAGCTAGTCAACGTCTTGTGGCGAACGCATAATGTCTGTTAAATATTTACGTTTTCACTGACAGAGTGACAACGGCTGGGAGTATGTTTTGCACGACCGCCGTCCAACACTCTACGCGCACGCGCACAGAATACACGAGGGATGTTATAGAAGGTAGAAAGCTCACGCTAGATCCGGGACAACTAAACCTTTCCAATTCATTTTTCACTCTAGCAAAATGGACGGCACCTAGCGGGAAAACACTGAACTGGCCGGAACACGTCCTGTCGCAATTTCTGCTTCTCTATTACGTCCTCCGTGATTACGCGTTGTCGGTGGTTTGCGCGATATAACTGCTGTTCAGGTGACTTTGTCGTAACTATACTATCAACTTTTTACCCAGGTTGCTCTGAACGTAAACTAGGCAACTGCGTGAACCAGACATTCTGCGTTTTTTAACGTTCATCGGAATTGTGGAAGGACATGATAGGCAGTTCTTTCATCGCTTCCTCGAAAAACGACGAGCATCTTAACCGTTGCTTAAAGGAGGCCCTGAAATCATATTTAGGCGTCTACCTTCTTTGCGGTTTTCACGTTTGTTGGGGTTCCGGCAAGACAGCGGGCACGGAGTGTCTAACTAAATATCAGTGCGTCATATTTTAACCGGACGACGCGGAAACCCCCTCCACGTACCGGCGTGACCCGCGGTGCCGAAATCGCGCTAATTGTGATGTCTTTGGTCCTCGGCTTACTACTGTTCAGAGCCGTTAAAAGCTTCTTTTTAGTCGAAATACAAAATATAAGTGGCCCGAACCATTTCAATTATTCATAAAGGTAGTTTTTGTTCACTATTTTTGATCAGAAAGAAACAAATGCAGCTTATAAATTATGGAAACAAGAAATGACCCGTCGACATACCCGCCACAAAGCGGTGGAAAAGGCAGCGCATACTAGAAAGGTGTAGTGGGATCAGGAAACGACGAACTGCGAGCGTAGAAATGTCCAGGGTGTGCGCGGAGGCGCTGCGGTCTATGCGAGCTCGGGGATCCGACCAGTTCCGAGCGTTCCGAAGGCCTTCCGCGCAGGTTTGGCTTGCGATTTGGCCGTTTGGCGGTATGGCAGCACGAAGTGGTTCCCGTTCGGAACTGATTTTTACCCCGCGTTTGTTGCCGTTTATGGCCAGCTGCTGAATGCTGCTGGCTTAGTGCCAGCAGCATTCAGCATGCTGAATTAGTGTTTAATCGCGCAGCAAATGCAATGCGAGCCCCCCTGGCTGCCCGCTTCATACAGCCAATCCAGAACATGCTTTAGTGGCGCCCTCTCGAGCCGTCGACACGGAGCGCTGTAGCCGTGAGCGCTCGCTGAGCTTACTATCCCTCGTCTAGTTCATGGCAACTCAAGCGACCAAGGACGTCATGAAGGAGGTGATTCTTTGCTTGTTTTTGTAATTTTAAATTTCCTCTAACTTTTGAAATAAAGCGAAGCTTGTGAAAAGAAAAGTTTCATTAAGTTACTACGTTCAGCACTCTCAGGTTCGGTGCAAATTAAAAACCAATAAAAACGTCCTTGGAGGCCCCCTTTAAGTAACACATCACCGCAGGTACGAAACATGGAGGATAAAAATCGGGGCAAACCATTTTGAGTCTAATGTTTGGTGGCTGATGCCCGCGCATTGTGCGTTGAGCTGGCACATGACACGGCAAGATCCGATTTAGAACGCCATATTTTCCTTAGAATGGCGCCTCCTATGGGTCGCTTGAGTAGCGAATAGTTTTAGGCGCAAGTTAGGTCTATAATGCACTTATTGTAGTTTTCACGCTAGTCAGGAGTTTTATTTGGGACAATCTTACTAAAGTCACCCTATTACTTTTCCCCAGAATAACATCTTACAAATATCAGTATTTTTGTTGCGCGATTAAAAAAAAATCTAGTTTTAATCATCACTGTCATAGCGCCAACTATGGAAGCTTAGTTTTTTTTTTTTCATTAAACACTACGTTAACGTTTTCTTAACCACTCTGCCTATTGCGGTTTTGTCTTGTGTAGTTATTGCTACGCAGTAACAGTTATTGATTTTTGCGTTTTGTTAAGGAGTGCATATTTCCCCATATGTTAGTGCCTTGAATGTTTTTGTTGCTATCACTGCTGTGCCGGCTCGATTTCGGGTCATCAGTATTCATAAATTTATAAATAAATAATAATCGGCGGAGAACTAACATACTTCATTAACAACTAACATTTACCTTCAAAGTCCTAGAATGCATGAAATGCATTCTAGGACATTGGATGGGGGAATTGTCGTTTCACGTGAGGTATACCATTTCCCGCTTAATTTAGCGGGGAAAACTGAATGGTTATACAGGTCACACGACGTCCGGTCACGTGACGTCGATTTCCCACCCCAAATATAGCGCAAAACCTCGATTGGTGCCTAGGTTGCCACAAGACGTGAATGTTTGCCGCTAAATTTTGCGGATAACTGAATTGGCGTATAGATCACATGACGTCGATTTCTCGCTAAGTTAAGCGGGAAAACTGAATTCATGTTTTGCACTTGGGACATAAATAGTCCCGCTAGATTTAGCGGGGAAACTGAGCTGACGTATATAAGTCACGTGCCGTCAACTTCCCCAGGTGTATAGGTCACATGACGTGACTTTCACGCCAAATTTAGCAGAGGAATTGAATTGGTGACGTCAATTGTTCTGCTAAATTTAGCGGGGAAGCTAAATTGGCCTGCATACCACGTGTATTCAGGTCTTATGAGATCAATTTGCCCGCTACATTTAGCTGAGAAACTCAATTTGTTTATAGGTCTCGCGATATCGATTTGCACACTAAATTTAGTCGGAAATGCATGGACGGACGGACGGACGAACGGACAGATGGGAACAATTTTGGAATTTGGGAAAAGTAGCCTTAAAAACCATTTCAAACTTTAAAAAAGAAGCCAAAAACAAATCACGCGGGAAAAAAGATTGAACATATTACGCCACACGCTGCGTTACCTGAGCGGCGAACGACCATAGAGTAACACCTTTCTATACCCTTCAATGAAGGTGATATGCTTCATGCGTGGGATTTTTGTGCACTCGAAAAAATACCATATTTTCTGATTTTACTTTTTGAACCCTTTTCATAATATTGGAGACTACCCTTGATAATCGGGGGATATGCGATGCATGGCTGTCGGTTAGTGTACTGGAAATTTCCCGACCACATTGGGACAAGAAAATATCGCATAATACAGGTGCGGCACAGGAACCTAAACATATATATTTCTTTAGGAGGACAGTTTTACCTTCACAAGTAACGACTGTTACAGAGTAGTAGAACTTTAAAAGTTCTAGGAAGGACTCTACAAGAATGCCGCAATGGCTCTGAAAGAAAAGAGTTCCATTAGTTTCAGTAGATTCACAAATTTTTGTCCTAATATTATCGGGCAATTGCCAATACACTAACCACAGCCATGTATCTCATATATTTCGATATGTTGATGATTACCTCGTTCTACTTCAACATCGCCCAGGTGAGAATGAGTCGTAAATCTGCAACATCATCCGATCTAACTTCTTAGAAACTGACCAGGGTCTCAAGTTTACTCAAGAGTCACCAGTGAGCTTCATCCTCAAGTTTTTTTAGATCTAAGAGTGGTGTTATCTGTAAACCATCCTTGATGGACGTATTCCTCACAATCAAAGAAGGGGCTTTCACAGTACCAATTCGGATCATTCCAAAATTATTAAAAGAGGAATTGAAAAAATTACCTCAATGCAGCTCTTATAAAATCTGGCGAACACTCACCAGGGAAAACTTTGATGCTGAAGTACAAAGACTCAAAGCGTCGAGGTACCCGAATTCGAAAATATTTGACGTCGGCGAATCCTTGATGACCTGAAATAAAAAAACGTGAAACTGAAAAATACAAGAAACACCGGCTGGCTGTTCTGCCACATATACACAGATTGTCCCACAACTTGAAGAGGACAGCCGCAAAGTTTCAAGTCCAATTCGGGCTTTCAGCACCGGACAAACTAAAAAAGGCTTTGTCGTAAGATCAATTGCCAAGAGCATTAACAGACAGCATATAGTATCGAACATTGACTCAAATATGTAAAACTTCAAAGTGGGGTGATATACCAAATACCATTTACTTGCGGGAAAGTACATGTTGTGCAGTCGGGGCGATGTATTATTTCGAGATTAAGAGAACATGCCCAAACACTGGAATTAACACTAGTGGGACATCTTGCAGTGCATGTCAAGCACTGCAAGTGCTTATTATCATTTAACCGCACCAAAGTTCTGAACCCGTTTCGAGATAGAAGTACTAGAGAACTGTATGAGGCGCAAGTCATCATCACCAGTGGTGAAAAAAATGCATAAGCGCTACTTCAGTGACCCTAACACCAAAATAACTGCACTTCCTACGGTGTTTTCTTTGAAGAATTCTCAATAGTTCACTGTGTGTTTTGTTTCTTTCTTTTTATTTTTTATTTCTTTTCATTTTCAGCGACAATTTTTACGTGACATGCGCTCTGTCTTTGGATGAAGACGTGGTCTTCGAGATGCCTGTGTGTATGAGCCTACCGGTGACTAAACTGCTCAAGACGCCTGACATGGACAGTAGCGCGCATCTTCTTCTCCTTATGGTGCCGACATGAGATATGCTGCTCTTAGCATCCATCACATGACACATTTATTGTCTTAAAGTATTGTCCTAAAATGTTTTCCTCCAATTTCTAAAGCTAAGCATGTTGTCTTAGTGGCAATCTCAGCGTTTATTTATATCTTTCTCCCATCCTTTTTCACTACCGCCTTGTATTTCTCTACATGCTCGATTAAATTGACACTTGTGAGTAAGCGCTCTTTTCTCTCCGCTTCTTCTCTCCTTATTCATTCGGGCTTGTTAATTCACAGTCTAGATGGTCAACCAACCAGCCGTCGAATTGATATTGAAGAAACGGGAAGTCTAACGTGAGCCCCACATCCGTGTACCTTCCCGGTGAGGGCACACGCGCACTCAGAGTGGAAACCCAACTTGAAAACCGGGGTTGTTAAACACTTCACACGGCCAATTGTTGCCCCTTATCATTAACGAACGTCATTTTCCCAGACTCTCGCCGAGTTAAAACCCAACACACTTAAAAATTTAAAAAAAAACACACACACTTTGGTCCACTGCGTCGACTACCACGAACCAGTCGACACGTTTTGAATCCGGGATTAAAAAAAAAAGAGCACAGCGCCAAATGATTACCGCACACAATAGACGCGGTTTAGTGCTAGGTTTTCAGATAAGCGGCTTTGGTGCAACGAAACTAAACTTAATTTCAACTTACGTTCCCGGCTAAGCTCCGATTTGCGCTATGTATTAGTGCAAATCGGTCATGCAAATCGGTCATGCATGTATTAGTCATGCATTAAAACGTATTAAAGACGGTGCAACCGTCCCTAATACGTTTTAATGCATGACTAATAAGACGCAGAAAAAAACGAGCCTAACGTTTTATCCACAACTGTAATGCTAGTGCGCTCCCTTCAATTACCTGTTAACTTTCAATTAACAAGTATTTTATCACTTTTTTTAGGTAGGGCCTACAACACTGGCACAAATTGAGGACGCGTGGTTGTGTGAAAAATGGGTTATTGTCCCTGCCGTGGGGGCAGCCGATTTCTCGGAGAGTTATATGCAGCGTTTGGCTATCTACTTATAATCTGAGGAGAAATCAACTTGGTTTCGCTTGAACCTCAAGCAAACAAGAAGCTATAGAAGCCAGCACAGTAAAACCGCTCTAAACGACATTATCGTACGTGGTTGTTAGCATCCACTTCTCTCGCTGTTTGTACGAAACAAAATAAATGGTAGTTTTGTATCGTTATCTTCGGTTTTCATTGTTATTTCGTTGTGTAGTCTGTTAAACGTCTGGTGTAAGTAGCGCTAGTGTTCCTGTCTCTATACGTGCATTACAGTGTACTAAATTAAGGGGTAACGCTTGGACCGGCGCCACTATACAATGGGGGCTGGCGAGGCTGCGCGTATAAACAACAATCGCGTCGCTGCAGTGAACAGGGTAGCAGAAAGTCGCTGCAGTCCGCACGTGACGCCGCACGTGCACTCTTAAAAAACGGTATCTATAGTCCTGCAGAAAGGGAGGAACGCTCTTGTAAGCTATGTTCCTTTAGAAAGGGAGAAACTTCCGTCCAGAAAGCAGGGTAGCAACGTTCCTCCGTCGCCTGTATCTCATTTCGGCGGCCCCGAATTCAGCAAATCATGATCAATAAGGCTTAACAAGGACGATACGTCTATACTGGGGGGCGAGACAAGCATAAAATAGACGCGTAACACAAGCTTTCCGCGAACTGTATTTATTTCCGAAGCCAGCTTCCCCCCGCAGGTAAAAAAACTTGCGTTTCGAAAGCAGTTACTCTTCTCATCGTCAACACTGACGGAGACAACCGATACCCAGTTACTTTGACCACTTTATAACTTACATTTGCTATCGCCCAGAGCCACAATTCCTTCGTCAACCGCACATGACGGAGGAGTGGTGATCCAATCGCGAAACCAAAAGCCGCTCACAAAAGAGCAAATTATATGAAGCTCTCGCACGGTAATCAGAAATTATCGTGAGCGTGAAAGAAGGTTAAATCGCTTGCCATCGGATGGCAGGGTCGAGCAGAATATTTGCAAGAAGCTAAGCTAGGTGGCGCTAAGTACCCCCCAATTTATGTTTTAGAAAAAAATCGTATTTTCTCACGCCCCCTTTGCGGTTCGGGTCCTTTAAGAACCTTTATTATGCACACATGTACATACATTACGCATACCACTAGCATCAGCTGAACACATATCTCGAGTGCATGCACATACCAAACATCAATAATACAGCATACTAACCCGATCACTACTCACAAACTCTGCGTTTCCTCCATTTACACTCGTCGTTTCAACGCACGGATTTTATCGGTGACCACCTAAGCAATAAATATTATCCTCAGCATTTTGATTTTTTTTTTCAGTAATGTCACACCTCTGAGAGTATTTTGAACGGCTCAGTGAATCAATCTCTTAGCAAAAAATAAACGCTTATGCCATAATGATTTTAAAACCCTTAAAGCAATCCGCTCCTGTCCGGTTATGAGCAACGTGTTTGCTTCCCCGCACGGCACGTCGTAGCCGGTATATCTATTATAGTGTTTGTTTTTCTATTTGTACTCTTCGCATGCGGCTGCAGTTGGCGAATTTAGTTAATCCGTGTAGAGAGGGTATTCCCACAGGTGGAAGCGAAGCTTCACGGGCAACGAGATCGCTTTTAGATCAACTTGAATGCAGTCAAAGCCGCAACATGCGCCCGGTGTTAAGTGTACGAAGCTATGCTGTGGCGAGTTTGAAATCTTCCGGCGCTCATTCCAGCGTGCCACATGGAGGGCAGGTTCTCCAGGAACAGTGTATAGTGTATTTAAACAGCAAAATATAGGATAGTTTGTTTTCGATTTTACCTACCATCTTTCTCTAATCCTAAACTTTCAAACTGTAAATAAACGTCCTTTCCGTCTTATTTTCATACTGTTCTGTCCCTTTCCCGAAGCGCAATCGCTTTCGGAGACAACAAGGCATCGCAGAAAACAGTAACATTGGCCCCTGTATGGTAGAAGCTACGATTCAGACCAGCATTACAACATGGCTAACCCCAGGTCGATCGATTGCACCGTAACCCCTCAAAAGGTCTTGAACTCTTTAATGTAAATCGGAATGTCAACCTGAAAGACCTCGCTTTCCCCCCCCCCCCCCCCCCACTCCCCCTCATCACGGCCCGATCAGCGGCATCAATGCCCGACAGTTTACGTCAGCTCATCTTGTTGTTACACCACTGATACGCGATCACACAGTCACATTGTCGATAATTACAGTCTTCTGCTCACAATGCCCCACACTGCCATCGCGATGTTATTGCTATGTTGCTGACACACAGAAATACAGAACCATGTTGACTGCCGGTTGGCACTCGGCATCGGAAAACAGAACCGAACTCAGCACAGAAGGCACCCATGTACGCGGAAGCAAAACCTGCCTGTCTTGGACGCACTTTCCACGATTTCCATAACCTCGTTGACGTTGGCATATCGTTCCGTGTGGTCCACGCGATTCCACGTGGTTTCCGCGATCCGCTACTGGCACTGCTCCTGAACTTCGGTGTTTCTAGCGGCTTCGTTTGCTCGATTGATAAAATTAGTTGTAAAAACATCAATGCAACCGAGATGTTCTGCACGTTTGGACTGGGAGGAGTAATTACAGGCGTCCTTCGCTGCCGGTGAAGCTCAATCAACTAAACAACATTTATTAAACAACGTGGGCGCCGTGCTCCATAAACGAAACCGAAAGAAGAAGCCGGAGGGCGGAAGCTTTCTCCCGTCTGCCTTGAGGAGGAGAAAAGCGTTTTGTTCCTCCCTTCTCGTGTCCGCTTGGGGGCGCGTCAGTAGAAGGGAGGGAAACACGCCATTGCTATCTTTTCCTATCTTTTTTTTTTTTTTTTGAGATCGGTATTTAAATCACACACCTCACGCGAGCCGCTCCGGTCAAACACTATCCCGTATTCTATTACATTGTAATTCTATTTCCCGCTCACAAAACCAGCTGGCGTTGAAGTCATGACTCGGTGACTTCCACCTACTTCGGCCTTCGGTCGCGACACGTCTTGCACTGTAGTATGTAGCCAGCTTGCAGTTCTAATTCACTAACAACATGCTAACTGCATGCAAGTCTTCAGATTTGGGGGAGGGGAGAAAGTTCGTTGTCTCGTTAATTTCGGTTTCTGTATGTATTTAGTGGGGTAGCCTGCTCACCTTGTGACGCAAGGGGCACAAGTGTACCTGTCTGTATAAATGTATTGTCATGCCCATAAAACCAGTTGATGTTCGAGTCAATGCTTGGTAACTTTGTTTTACTCCAAATTCGGAGGTACCTACAGGCACCGAAAAACATGTTTAATGCGTTAGCATCAGTGCCCTGGTGCATGCTCTGACCTTAGACTGGTTTGGAGCACATGTATCCAAAGTTCACAACGTCGCCCATGATTGGCGCCACATGCGATCGGATGCATAGCAACGGAGCCCGCACTAGATTGGCTGGTTGTAGGAAGCGACGCTGTGACGTAGCACCTAGCAACTCAAGATCGCCGGCGACGTCGCCCTTCATCAATGAGAGTCTGCGGATGGCTCATTACAAAATATTAGCCCACCTTGGCCCACCTTTCCACGTCGCCTAACGGCACCCCGCCGGCGCCCTAAGTGCGCCCTGGCCCCGATGTCCCCGATTGCACCTCGGTTGTAGGTGTTACGTCAGGCCGTCGCTCTTAATAACCAATCAATCCTATGCGACCGCCGTTGCTATGCGTCTCAACGCCTAGCCTCTCTATATAAGCGGCCGGGGTGAGGATGCGCACTTTGGACGCTTTAGGAAGCTGCTACCGCCGGCTTTTGAAACCTGTGGACGCAGAGGGGCAGCGATTCTGTTTTTTTTTTTTTGGCCTGCCACTCCATTCTTGACGCACAGTAGTCTTACGATACCACCTATCCGTAAGTGCGCAATGTCGTCGCCCCTGTTTGCACAACAACAAAATGACTCGGTTGTATTCCGCGCATCGCACGCACGTCCCTCATGCACCCACCAAGTGACCAGATGTGCTTACACCAGGGGAAAAATATATTTGGGGAAAGTTCACCCGCGGAAATATGCTGAGGGGTGCATTCCTCGCGCTTTCTTATTCGCCTCCAGATCGAACTAAAGGAGGCCCTACTGTCCCGCTATCACATCATCAATGAGTGGATAGGAAGATGGCTGTCCTATGGGCTATCTGAGGTCGAGGCCAGGAACCTGCAGAAGATCGTGTTTATTGCCTCGTACAGTATTATTGTGAAAGCAGTCTCAATAAAAGAAAATTGTCCCATAATGTTCATTGCCTCAGTGCAATACCTATTTCACCGAAGTGGGGGTCAGTTTTCACCGATATCCAGCGGCCGGCGCGCTGAAGAAAATGGCTCTCGAAGTTGAAATATGATTCACGTGATGGTTTGCTCTAAACATTTCACCGCCGAAGACTTCGAACCAACGATGCATTACAACATAAGATAAGTAGCAAAATACAACCGTTTACATGACTGTCACGAGAGGCCCAAAGTATAGTACGTTTAAGGCGTGGGTGTTGATACTCGCTCGCTGCTGGGCTGTGTAATCGTCCTTGGCGTGCGTTCTCCCACTGCGGTGCTTTTGGAGAGGATGCGAATCCCACGTACTTATTACTGCGAGAGAATCCACCTCTGGAAACAATGTAAAATTGTCACTCCTACGAGCCCCCCTATGGAATGCCATACTAAAAGAGAGATCAACTGCAGTGGAAACGACTCGTTCAGTGCCTGCATGCGGATTGGACGCACCTGATCAATTTTCTTGAAAGTTCGGCCAAAAGTACTCGGTAAATAGGTTAGATGGTGATTGGTCAATCTATTAAAGGAGAAACAGGGATTATGGAGCCTAATTAATTACTTGTTAATACTCCATGAATTTAGGTTACCCTCCGCGTGCGAAGGTTTCGTGCCACTTTGCTTGAAAAACAAATTTTCAACGGCCAATCACGTTACATGAGACGGCATGATCACATGGTTAACACCTCACTAAAGGACATTGGTGCCACCTACGAAGCTCGAGCCGTTCTTTTTCGGAAGTGACTGCACCGCCTACCGCAAAACCCCTTCGCGAGCCCAATATTTTCCAGAATTACAAAATTAGCGAAAAATAAAGGTACGCGAATACCTTGCTTGTTTTGAGGTCAGCAGTTAAGCCTTTAGAATTCGCGAGAATTTAGGACCTCGAATAGGTCCCAATGCCTAATTTGCGAATAATTGGGACCGCAAAAATAAAAGGTTTTACTCATGCAGCGTTTAAAACGATCGGGAGGACGAATCGTGCGATTTTCTTAAAGACGTATCCGGCCGTTGGAATTACAAACAATAGTTATTCGGGAGGGCGAGTGCATGAAAGTTTATCAATCGTGGAACCGTTCGTGAGTTTCAGGTTCATAGTGCGAGTATCCTTGCTGAAAGCCTAGGGCTCCAGTACGTAACTCTGCACCTGTACGCTCGTTGACGTGGTCGTTGGGTTACAACGCTGTACACAATAATGTGCCCGGCATTTACAAGTTGTTCGCCTTCGACAAGGCACCGCTTTCTGTCTGCAATGTACTCCATAAGTGTGCGCGGTGAATTGGCCAGAAACAAAAGAAAGATGGTCGAGAGTGCACATCGATTTTGCAGGACCAGTTGAGGAAAGGATGTTGCTAATAGTCGTCGATTCCGATTCCAAATGGATTGAAGCTTGCATCATGCGATCAACAACGGCAGAGGCGACGGTGAATCAACTCCGAGAACTGTTCAGCAGGTTCAGTCTGCCCAGAACAATCGTTTCTGATAATGAACCTCAGTTCATTATCATCCTCAGTCTAACGGGTTGGCTGAACGGGCAGTCAGGACGATAAAGTTCGGCCTCGCTAAGTTAGCTGGGGGAGATTTGGGAAAAAGGCTGGCGCTGCTTCTGATCAATTATCGTCGGACGCCTTTAGCGTGTGGCAAGTCCTCAGGGGAAATACTTTCCGGGGACCGCATTTGTTCGTGAATGGACATGAGTGTACCGCTCTGGCCTGCGTTATTGTCCGACGATGTGCAGGTTCAAGGAGACTCCTGGGACCTCGGAGTACCGGTGTGGATCCGCAACTTCGGCCAAGGTGAAAGATGGTCACCGGGGACCGCCCAGAACAAGCTCGGGTCAAGGATGCTGGTCATCGAGACTCCGGAGGGAACAGTCCATCGACACATGGACCAGGTCCGCGGCAGCCAAGGTCCGACTGAAAGTCTGGGTGGCCCTAAAGACGATTCGGGCAACGTCGGGCCGCCAGTGACAATAGGACAGCCGGACAGCCAGAAGCCACTGAGAAAGTAAAACGTGCCAGCCCCCGACGGTCAAGACCAACCAGCCTTAAGACGCTCAACGCGGACACTGAAACCGATCGATCGGTTGCAATATTAAGAGAAGAAGAAATGTTGCAGTGTCATTATTTACATCCTGTCTATCCGCTGTTATCAAGCCGATAGCAGTTGACGTTTCCCTGTTGACGTCACCAATCGTGGCGTTCTCTATATATCTGTGTTCGAAGCAATAAAGGGGGCGATTTCCCATACTGGCTACCAACCAGAGCGTGTCGTAATCGCGTCGCGCCTGGCCGAAGGGCGGAAGGCAGCAAAGACGTAACAGAACCGTTCGTGAGTTTCAGGTTCATAGTGCGAGTATCCTTGCTGAAAGCCTAAGGCTGCAGTACGTAACTCCGCACGTGCACGCCCGTCGACATGGTCGTTCGGTTACAACACTGTACTCAATAATGTGCCCGACATTTACAAGTTGTTCGCCTTCGACAAGGCACCGCTTTCTGTCGGCAATGTACTCCATAATTGTGCGCAATGACACTGAAACTGAACCAAATAACCACAGTAGCAACATTATTTAAGCATCCGGCTTGGCTTTCCTTGCCTTCGCGGGTTTCCACGCTCGTGGAACGATACTATCTTTATGAAGAAACAAGCATTCAACACGTAAATAGTGCAGTTTAACCAAAAACAAGCCTTCAGCGTCGCGAGAATCTATGTTTCAACGTGCGCCGAGAGCAGACGACGTGCGTCGGTATCCACACTATCGGTGTTTCCAACATCGGCCTACGGTGGCGACTCTGTTCGACATCGAGGCGAATACATAACCGCTGCGCGAAACGCTCATGCATTCCTTCGAGAACCAGCGTGGAGACAGCAGTGGTTTCGGCAAATTCTTTCGTAGTAGATTTTGTGTGACCATATGAGAATTTTACAGTCGTGCTCTCCGTGGTCTGCGCCCCCGCTTGAGCAATCGTACAAGCCTAGACCGCTGAGACCAGAGAAAGCTTCCCCTACGCCAATGTCCTCGCTTCGTTTTTTTTTTTTTTCTTTTTTCTTTTTTTTTTACTTTGTGACGAGGAATGGTGCCAAATTTGTGTGAGGTACGCGTTTTTTTTTTGCGGTGGCGTGACAATGCCGTGGTCACATCGCTATCGATGTAATACGATGTATGAAATACTCGAGTGATGCCATCGCTAGAGTGTACTACAGGTTTTCCCGCTCATTTTAATCCAATCGACGACCAATTTAATCCCGGGGTCACTCAATTTAATCCAAGCGCCATACAATTTAATCCAAGCGCCACGCAATTTAATCCCGGGGTCAGTCAATTTAATCCACAATATATATATGCACTTATTGTGTTCACTGGTCGTGTTTCGCTTACGCATTTGGTAACTTAGAACAATTATTTATACAATTATAATTTTGGGGCAATTGATAATTTGATCACAAATGTGATTACTTTGAGTTACTAGTCCCACTATTGACGAGGCTTAATTGATATGTTGGTAACTCTTTTTAGAGCCCAGCTCTTAGGCACCCTTTTGCGGCTAGAGCGGCGTCGGCGTCGGCGTCGCCGTCGGCGTAACCACGCGGTGCATGATGGGTCAATTTGCCCACTAAATCTAGCGGAAAATTACCCCGCTATATTTAGCGGAAAATTTTCCCCGCTAAATCTAGCGGAAAATTCTTCCCGTTATCTAGCGCGGAAAATTTCCCCCGCTAAATCTAGCGGAAACTTTTCCCAGCTGTATTTAGCGGAAAATTTGCCCCGAAAAATCTAGTGGAAAATTTTCCCCGCTAAATCTAGCGAAAAGGTTTCCCTGCTATATTTAGCCGAAAATTTTCCCCGCTAAATCTAGCGAAAAATTCTTCCCGTTATCTAGCGCGGAATCTTTTCCCAGCTGTATTTCGCGGAAAATTTGCCCCGAAACATCTAGTGGAAAAGTTTCCCCGCTAATTCTAGCGGAAAATTCTTCCCGTTATTAGCGCGGAAACGTTTCCACGCTAAATCTAGCGGAACATTTTCCCAGCTATATTTAGCGGAAAATTTGCACCACTAAATCTAGTGGAAACTTTTCCCCGCTAAATCTGGCAGAAAATTTTCCACGCTTTATTTAGCGGGTAATTTTCGCCGCTAAATCTAGCGGAAAATTCTTCCCGTTGTCTAGCGCGGAAACTTTTCCCCGCTGTATCTAGCGGAAAATTTTCCCAGCTATAATTAGCGGAAAATTTGCCCCGCTAAATCTAGTGGAAAATTTTCCCCGCTAAGTCTAGCGGAAAATTTTCCCCGCTATATTCAGCGGAAAATTTGCCCCGCAAAGTCTAGTGGAAAATTTTCCCCGCTAAATCTAGCTGGGAAAATTTTGCCCGCTATATTTAGCGGAAGAATTTCCCCGCTAAATCTAGCGGAAAATTCTTCCCGTTATCTAGCGCGGAAACTTTTCCCCGCTAAATATAGCGGAAAATTTTCCCAGCTACATTGAGCAGAAAATTCTCCCCGCTAAATCTGGCGGAAAATTTTCCACGCTATATTTAGCGGAAGATTTTCCCTGCTAAATCTAGCGGAAAATTATTCCCGTTATCTAGCGCGGAAACTTTTCCCCGCTACATCTGGCGGACAATTTTCCCAGCTATATTTAGCGGAAAATTTGCCCCGCTAAATCTAGTGGAAAATTTTCCCCGGTAAATCTAGCGGAAAATTTTCCCCGCTATATTTAGCGGAAAATTTGCCCCGCTAAATCTAGTGGAAAATTTTCCGCTTAACTTAGCAGGGAAACTTTTCTGCTATATTTAGCGGGAAACCTTTTCTGCCAGATTTAGCGGTGAAATTTTCCCGCTAGATTTAGGGGAACAATCTTTCGGCTAAATTAGGGGGAAAAATTTTACCCTAAATTTTGCGGTGAAAATTTTTGTTAAACTTAGAGGGGCAAATTTTCCGCTACATCTAGCTGGAAAAATTTTTCACTAGATTTAGCGGGGAAAAGCTTCTGCTATATATAGCGGCAAGAATTGACCGCTACATTTAGCGGGGAAAATCTTCTGCTAAATTTAGGGGAGGAAATGTTTCGCTAGATTTAGCTGGGAAACGTTTCCGCTAAAATTAGCGGGGCAAATTTTCCGCTAAATCTAGCTGGGAAAATTTCCGCTACATTTAATCGGGGAATTTTCCGCTAAATATAGGGGGAAATTTTCCGTTGGATTGAGAGGGAAAAATTTTCGTTAAATTTGGCGGGGAAAAGTTTCCGCTAGATTTAGCGGGGAAAAATTTACGCTTAACCTGGGAAACTTTTCCGCTAGAAATATCGGGGAAATTTTTCCGCCAGATGTAGCGGAGAACTTTTTTCACTAGATTTGGCGAGGGAAATCCCCCGCTAAATTTAGCCGTGAAAATTTTCCTCTAGATGTAGTGGGAAAATTTTTCTGCTAAATTTAGCGGGACAAATTTTACGCTACATTTAGTGGTGAAAAATTTCCGCTAGACTTTGTGAGCCAAATTTTCCGCTAAATCTAGCTGGGGAATTTTTCCGCTAGATTTAGCGGGGAAAATTTTCCATCACTAGATTTTGCGGGGCGATTTTCCGCTAAATATAGCGGGGAAAATTTTCCGCTAAATTTTGCGGGCAAATTTTCCAACAGATTTAGCAGGGCAAATTTTCCGCTAAATATAGCGGACAAAAGTTTCCGCGCTAGAAAACGGGAAAAATTTTCCGCTAGATTTAGCGGTGCAAATTTTCCGCTAAATATAGCTGGGGAAATTTTCCGCTAGATTTAGTGCGGAAAAGTTTCCGCGCTAGATAACGGGAAGAATTTTCCGCTAGATTTAGCAGGGAAAATTTTCCGCTAAATATAGCGGGGAAAATTTTCCGTTAGATTTAGTGGGGAAAATTTTCCACTAGATTTTGCGGGGCAAATTTTCCGCTAAATATAGCTGAGAAAATTTTCCGCTAGATTTAGCGGGAAAAAGTTTCCGCGCTAGATAACGGGAAGAATTTTCCGCTAGATTTAGCGGGGAAAATCTTCCGCTAAATATAGCGCGGAAAAGTTTCGCTAGATTTAGCGGGAAAAATTTCCACTAGATTTTTCGGGGCAAATTTTCCGTTAAATATAGCGGGAAAATTTTCCGCTAGATTTAGCGGGGAAAATTTTCCACTGGATTTAGCGGGGCAAATTTTCCGCTATATATAGCTGGGAAATTTTTCCGCTAAATTTAGTGGCGAAAAGTTTCCGCGCTAGATAACGGGAAGAATTTTCCGCTAGATTTAGCGGGAAAATTTCCCGCTAAATATAGCGTGGAAAATTTTCCACCAGATTTAGCGGGGAAAATTCTCCACTATATTTAGCGGTGCAAATTTTCCGCTAAATACAGCTGGAAAAATTTTCCGCTAGATTTAGCGCGGAAAAATTTCTGCGCAAGACAATGGGAAGAATTTTCCGCTAGATTTAGCGGGGAAAATTTTACGCTAAGTATAGCGGGGAAAACTTTCCGCTAGATTTAGCGGGGAATATTTTTCACTAGATTTTGCGGGACAAATTTTCCGCTAAATATAGCTGGGAAAATTTTCCGCTAGATTTAGCGGGGAAAGTTTCCGCACTAGATAACGGGAAGAATTTTCCGCTAGATTTAGCGGGGAAAATTTTCCGCTAAATATAGCGGGGAAAAGTTTCCGCCATATTTAGCGAGGAAAATTTTCCACTAGATTTAGCGGGGCAAATTTTCCGCTAAATATGGCTGAAAACATTTTCCGCTATATTTAGCGGGGAAAATTTTTCACTAGATATAGCTGGGAAAATTTTCCGCTAGATTTAGCGGGAAACATTTTCGCAAAATTAGGCGGGGAAAATGTGTTAGATTTAGCGGGGAAAACTTTCTGCTAAATTTAGCGGGAAAAATTTTTTTCCCTAAATTTAGGGGGAAAATTTTCCGCTAGATTTAGCGTGGAAATTTTCCGCTAAATTTAGTGGGCAAACTGACCCATCATGCACCGCGTGGTTACGCCGACGGCGACGCCGACGCCGATGCCGACGCCGCTCTAGCCGGAAAAGGGTGCCTAAGAGCTGGGCTCTAAAAAGAGTAACCAACATATCAATTAAGCCTCGTCAATAGTGGGACTAGTAACTCAAAGGAATCACATTAGTGATCAAATTATCAATTGCCCCCAAAAATTCTAATTGTATAAATAATTGTTCTAAGTTACCAAATGCGTAAGCGAGACACGACCAGTGAACACAATAAGTACATATATATATTGTGGATTAAATTGACTGACCCCAGGATTAAATTGCATGGCGCTTGGATTAAATTGAATGGCGCTTGGATTAAATTGAGTGACCCCGGGATTAAATTGGTCGTCGCTTGGATTAAAATGAGCGGGAAAACCTGTAGAAGGTACAGTGCTAATCACACTTGTCTATAACGCGCGAGCGTGCGGCTTTCTCCGGGGAGCGCTAGACTGGTGGCATTTGCGGAAACTAAGCAAGTCACGTGGCGCAACATGGAACGGCCCGCTCGAGGGGTGTCCTGCCCACTCTATCAGCTGGCGGCGAACGCGGAAGGCTGCTCGCAGGCTTTTTACAAACATCATTGCTCGAACAATAAATAAACTAAAGCACGAAGACGTATCAACGATGTCGTCATCAAAAACAACAATATATCATAAAGCACTTCACTTTTATCGCTTATCAAGCTGATAGAGTGGGCAGGACACCCCTCGAGCGGGCCGTTCCACGTTGCGCCACGTGACTAGCTTAGTTTCCGCGAATGCCACCAGTCTAGCGCTCCCCGGAGAAAGCCGCACGCTCGAGCGTTATAGACAAGTGTGATTAGCACTGTACGAGTGGGACAAGCTATAGGCTCCGCTCATGCTTTTAGTTGCACCTCAAAATGTGGAAAGCGATCAGGTGGAACGAAGCCACTTAGATAGCTGCGCCACCTTCTCTGCGATTAAACAACGACACAAATCAAGGTCATATGGACAATATGGCGGGCTATATTGTATTTTTTATGTTTTTGACGTCAGAGGTAACGTCAAAGCACTACGACACGACGACGCCACGACATCATCGTCGACGGCGTTACGCGACGCCAACATGCTGTCGTAAGGCCGTCGTGACATCGCGTCGCGTTGAGGAGGACGCCGCTTGGCGACCTCAAGTGGCCGTTGTAACGCGGTCGTGATGTCGCGTTGAGGACGACGCCGTTACGCGACATTAAGTGTTCGTTGCAACGCGGCCATGACGTCGTCCACCACATCGAGGAGGACTTGGACGTGGTCGTCGACACCAACATTGACGTCGACGCCCCACGCAAGGTCAGACATCATTAAGACGTCTCGTTAGCGTCGCCCTGACGTCATCGTTAACGTCAATGTCACGACGAAGCCTTGATGGCGTGCAACGTCGTCGCCTTTGCCAGCATCAACGTCGACCCGCAGTCACGACCAAGTCTTGACATCGTGTAACGTCGTCGACGATGACGTCAACGTCGTGAAGCTGTCAGGACGTCTTCATAAGGTCGAGTTGCGTCATGTCGACAACGACGTCAACGAACTGACACCAAGTGTCCTTACGACGTTGCATTGACAAGGACGCCGTCATCTTGACGTCCCATGACGTTGTCGTCGTCGTCATCAACGTCAATGTTGACATCGTCGTCGTTGTCAAAGCAATACGACAACGTGTCCTGTAACGGACGTTGTCAACGTCGATGACGACGTTGACGTCAAGTCGTCGTCCTGATGTCCATGGCGTTGTGACGACAAGTCAGGTCGCGGTGACTCTATATACGTGACGCCTGACGTCTAGGTTTCATAAAAAATTTAGTCCGACGTTCTATCCTTTCTGTGACCTTGACCAGTGCGCCGGCCGAGCTTGGCGTCGGAACCAAACGCGGTTTTCCTAAAACGCGGCTAAACCGAACCACTTCGCTCGTAGCGTTCTAGAGGGCGCTACGAGCGATGTGGCTTGGATTAGCCGTTTTATTTTTCCACTTGCGGAGCACTCCGGTGGCCCCACTCGTCCTTTCTAGTACACTCAACCACCGCCACCTGCTTCACCTTCTTCGGTCACCTGATAAATAAGGTTTGCATAGTGGTATGGCGACTTTATAGCGATATTCATCTGTGAAGCTGGCGTCCTCGCCGAGTTTGGTCCTCGTGATCCGCCGGATGCTATATAAGAAGCAATTGCTTCGTCCTACCAGTGTCAGACAGGAAGCTACTGAGACGTCAAGTTCGACTACTTCAGGCAGAACATAATCCAACATCTAGTCCCGCGCGAGACAGGGTTGGGCAGAGGTACTATAAATTGTATTTGAAATGCAAATACGGTACGAAGGCAGATAATATATTGAAACTGAGATACATGTAGATGGTTGAGATTGTTGGAGTCTAATTTATGATAACTTAAAAGGGGCATAGAAGACCTTTCGAAAATGCATGTCAAAAGCTAAAAAACAAATTATTGAAAATAAAAATACAGGAATACATGTTGCCGGGGCAGTAATACTCGCATGCAGTTTATTTTCTTTTTTAACGAAACCTTTTTGTTTGTAAACTTTTGTATTACTTGTAAACATTAAATTCTTAAAAAAAAACTGAAACACATTTTTGCTGCATATTTTTTCTTTTCATATGGAAGTATTACAAAACGAAGGTACTTTGCTGCGACACTCGGCTACATTTCATGAGAAGTGACTTTTTAAATAGCTCGTCGGTCGGCCACTGTCAAGTTAGGCAGGGAGTCTTGTGAGCGAACGAGATTAAGCGTTTCACAGGTGTCAACGAACACGGGTTTATATTAAGACGAACGAAGAGCGTTTTCACAATGGGAACGTTTTAAACCCTGACAATATTGGTTTTTCAGTTTTCTAGTAGATGACGACCTCGCTTGGATGTGTTGATAGGTAGGCAAATTTCAAATGGTTTCTACATATAAAAAATATTTCATTCATTGATAACAAAAACTTACACGAACCGTTATGTAAAGGTTAAAGTTAAACTTGGATGTCATCAAGCCCAAAATAATTTTTGCGTAGAATCTTCATTTTCCTTTCAACATAAAGCCCTGGGAAATAAACGAGCCTCCACTAGGCTTTATATACCTTCCATCGAGAATGCGGCCGCAGTTCTTCTTTATATTTATATATATATATATATTGCGCCTTCGAAGCAATATCAGATGAACATCTATATTTGTTTTATAAGTACCAAAACATATCCGATAGGTCAACATCTTCTCTATTCGGTCCAGCTCTTAACTCGCAGATCGGTGGGAGCTACGCTCCCACCGCTCTGTCACCTTAGAGCTGGACCGAATAACTTGGTGTTCATCTAAATTCTCACCTATAATGGAATACTCGCCTAGCCTCTGTGATTGCTTATACGAACCGCACTCTCAGATATATATATATATATAAAGGCCGAGGCGACGTTTTGGAGAGACAAGAAGGAAGAAGGACCATGTCAGGAAGACGGATATTAGACTTGAGCGTCGGCTAAGTTTCTCATTAAATCCCATTTGGCATGTACCGATTTATTTGACGGATCTAAATGCAGCCGCAAATTGTTCGTGATGCCAAATAAGTTCTCAAAGAGCAGTATTAGAAGTACACTCAAGTGATACCCACATGAATGGCAAATTTGAATGAGTTAAATGTAAAATTTTTGTTTATTTACATGTTTTGAATCTCTATCCAGAATCAAAGGTAAAATGTTCAATATGATTGCCTTTATATTGGACTAAAATGTATTTAAGACTGAAGGACAAGTTCGAAGCTCGGAAGTAAGAAAATAACTAGCAAATGTCACTACTACCGTAACCTGTGTCCCTTCATAACTAGTAATACAATTTAATATACTATATAGAAAATTACACGGTCTTAGATTGCGTCCCAGTTAGAGAATTTAAAAACAATCTAAACCCAAATGCGTTAAAATTTAAGACACATTTTTATTTGAGGTGACAGAAGCCATTTCGGCACGCAATAGAATATCCTGAAGAAAACTGTCACAGCTTCATAGCGCAAGCAATCTTGGTGTGTGTTTTGTGTTCGCTCCCATTTGTTCTTGCTTTGCAAACATACCCTTTATTATCGTTGTGTGAACAAAGAAACCTAGTAAGGCATAGGGTGTATAATCCTCCGCCTGCACTACTGACGAAATGACGTGCGATATGATTATTTTTCGTTTTGATATAGCCAATTATGCCTATTTTACCATTCGTTTTACATACATATGCTAATAGATTGTTAATTATTAGAATAAATGGCGTATTTTTTGGCTTTCTATATTAGAAAAACAAGAAAAGACGGACCCTTCTTAAATGTGTTTACGACATTTTTATATATAATTTTTATGACATATGCCACACGCAGTTTGCCGTCACATCCACTTTGCGAGCCGCTCCACGTCATTACGGGCAAGGCACCTGTGATCGAAACGAACAAGGATCGTGCCTAAAGGGCATGCGAACATTTGGGCCGAAGCTTCAGACCTCTGGAAGGTCGACACAGCGTGATATGCTTCCTGGTGACTGGTGAGTGCTATATTGCGATGGAGTTTGAACACACCGCCGACTATATTGCAATACAATGCTTGCATAAAGTGAAAAACGACAGAGTGGTTAACAACGTCAATCGGCATGAACGGGGCCCACTAATTTCTCGGATGGCAAACTCTAGAAGGCCTCTGGTCGAAAAGTAAAAGGGTGTGAACACTTTCTTGCTCAGGTCCTGCTCACAGTAAAGTTTCAGTTAATGTCAGTCAAGTATAACAACCTTAATGATGACGTGAATTTCCCTCTCCGTAACATACAGCAAACACTCTGTTATCGGCGCATTTTAGCTTAGAGAGTACTGATCACCTTCGAATGTCGAAGCTTACAGCGTTTTATGGGGTGTAAAAAAGTCACCCGTTTTTATGTTATCGTTTTAGTTATATTAGAAACATGTAAAAATAGCTTTGCTCCGATATTTAGTGCCACAAATTGTTCATATGTTAATTTTTGAGACTTTCTTTTTTGCACGATCTGCATTTGCCGAAAAAAATTTGTTTCACGCCATGTATAATAGTGCGCCTCTACACTCCGCAACCAATATTTTCACTCATATAAATGCCATGTGTATCCACAATATAATTTCTTGTTCCTACGACATTTGGTCAAGGTGGACGTTGACTCATCAAAAGATTTAGATTTTTTTTCTTGGATCCAGGCAACGCTATTTTCTCAAATTCCGCAATTTACAACCGCCACTACCCTCACATTCTAACTGATATTGAGTGTTCTGCGATGCGCAGATTATCGACGCTGGACAAAAACCGCCACTACCCGGTATATAGAAAACAAATATATTGGGAGAAACAAGTTTTGGTGCCAGTCAGGTCAGATTCGAAGCGTCATTTAACAACATCCCAAACGCACAAGGAAGTCACTCGAACAAACTTCGTTCCTCTTCCCCATCTCAAGGTTCAGATGACGCTATAATATTTCATCCCGAGTACTGGAACGTTCTGATATCGTTTCCTCTGGATATGGTTGTTTTCGCGCGTTCGCTTGGGCGCCCATGACTGGCGTTTCGCGCGGTTCACAGTGTCGTTTCCTCGACATCATTTCTCACTGTTCTACCGGCATTCATCTTTCCGCGGGCTTCATTTATGGGCAAAAATCCCGCAAGGCCTCTCTAAGGACTGGCGTCTGCCAGACGAAGAACTTTAAAAAGCTCAAACTCAGGTAATTTGACCGTGTGGTAATCATGAGTGTGTTTATGCCCCAACTTCACGCTTGCGCGTCCGACCGATAATCTCAAGAAACTGTGAAGTTTCGTCAATGTTTAAATGATTTTACTCTTTCAAACACTACCCTACTGAAAAAACCCGTATAAAAATTCATACTGGTTGACCCGTATATCTCATACGGTGTTATGGGATACGGGTCTCCCGTATGATACTGGGAACCCGTACCTGTACAGGTTGACCCATTCAGATACGGGGCCCGTACCTGTATGGGTTGACCCGTTCAGGTAAGGGAAACCGTGCCTGTACGGGTCGACCCGTTTAGATATAGGAACCCGTACCTTACAGGTTGACCCATTTAGATATAGGAACCAATATTTATGCATGTTCATCTGTTCAGATAGAGAAACCTATATCTTTAAAGGTTTATCCGTTCTGACGCAGTAATAGGAATCAACATGGTGTCCAACGTTTGCAAGCGGATGGATGGATCTTTGCAGGTTTAACAATTCGCATGCATTTGTCATGCAAAGAATGAGCATGAGCCAGGTCATTTCAGTTTATATGTGTATTTAGTGAACGCAAATTGGCATCTGCAGAACACCAACAAGAAGCTTAACCTCTAAGCAAGCTTAGAAGTCAAACTTCTAGTTAATATCCTGCAGTAGGATATTAACAAATTTGCATACTGCAGTAGATTCACCCGAGCTGTCCTCTTCCCTGGAGAGGCCTCTCGAGGATGCCTCCATAGGTACTCGTTGAAGGCATCTGCAGGGGAAAAGAATACAACAATAAGTGATGTATATCTACAGTTTCCTGAAAAATTTAATATTTCACTTCCTGCAATTATAAGTAAGCAATTTCCGCTACAATTTATGCTTTGTTAATATCTTGTGATACCATGTAGACCCCAAGAGTAACTTCTTACGATTACGCAGTCTGCTTAAAACAGCAGGCATGCATGATTCGGCCCGAAAGTTTTGAACCAGTTCAGACCGAGTTCAGAGGAGTGCAGAAGCAGTGCGCAAGTCGGGCTGCGGCTGCGTGAACTTAAGCTGCAGGGTTACAAATGACCCTGTAATTGGTTTCCGAAAGACCGAAGAGTTGCCATCTGTTACTGCGTGAACGCTGAACTGACTTCGGCCAGCGCAAGATTCTGTGGAACTGAGGCTGAGCTCGTGCAGCACTGGAATAAATCGAACAGGCCAGTTCAGCGTCCATGCAACTTCCGGTTGAATCTAATGAGTCAGTCCTTACACTATTTGAACTAGATCGGCCAGTTCAAGCAAATCGAAAAGACCTAGTGTGACTTTCCACAACTATGCACTTAAAGTTTGCTTGCAACAGTGTGTTCCTTGCATTTCAGTGTTTATGAAAATTATAGACCTTGGAGCAGGGGACACAAAGGAACGGAAAGACACGAAGCTCCAGATCTTCGTGTCTGTCTGTCCCTTTTCTTCCCCACGTTCCCGGGTAACCACGTCTATCCTTAACCAGCTCGCCTGCCTGTTAACTTAAGTAAAAGTATGTTCTATAAATCTAAATATCTATTTTCAATTATGAACATGGGCCTCTGATTGCCTACAACCTCTAACTTATTTCATGCCCAACAATGTCACCATGGGAACAAGTAAAAGGAACACTGAACACACAATTCTCGACTGGCAGTTTTAGTGCGAAAGAAAGATTTTGACCTGCAATTGTTGTTCTGGGCATGTATATAAATTGACAACACAGATTTGATATCAAGAACCATTTAACTAATTTAATATCCATGTTTCGACCCTTCAATGGTCTATTCATACGAGATAGTTCCCTGGTAAGAAAACTGAGCACTAGAAAGGAGGAACACCCACGGTGAGAAGGCGGTTCAGAAAAAATGGGCAGTACTCAAAGGACAGAGCCAAACATAGTTCAGACTCACTTTCACAACTTTGCTAGTGCCAGCTTTTCGTTCAAAAGAAAAAATAAGTGCCTCAGCAGAAGGTCCTGCAAGCAGGCCACTGATATCATGGACCTCCCCCAAAACTTGCAGGGATTAGCAGATATTTGCAATGCGGAGCATGTTACTGTAAAACCTCCTCAGTGTGAATACATCAGAAAGCACCAAGGGACCTAGATGACCGTGACAAGGTCACTTTACTTTTCTTCATATATTAAAAACAAAGAGGGAGATAGGGCTTCTTTATTTCGGTTTTGCGCTCAAAGCTTCACGTTCCTAAAGCTCGAACTAGTCGAACCGTGACCTTTCAACAGCCTATAACACTGAAAGTTCTGAAAGCCTTGGAATATTTTATCACATTAATTTTGTCGTAGCAGGTTGCAACTTCAGAAGCCATAAGGTTTGAGTGACTCACCAAGTATGAGACATCTGTGAGAAGTGGGCACTTACTGCTGCCAACTTGACTGGAGTCAGGGCCCTCTTGGCGACAGCGCCCTTGAAACGCCGGCATAGCACCCCAGTCACACTCCGCCCATGCAGGTTCTCCCTGCCGAAGATCAACTTCGTGGCCTCTTTAACGAACATGGAGTCTCCCCGGGCTCCCCTCACGTAGAACAGTTTGTCCTTTTCCACCAAGACACCATGGCAAAGGTGAACCTAGAAATAGAAAGAAATTCTCTACAGGAAATGCAGCCAGCCATTGGTCCCGATCTCATTGATCTTTCGGAAACTTGTGCAGACATCTGCCGCACAATGCCACTTTTTTCGGACGCAGGACACGCAAGGCAGCTCTTCACGCAACATCTTGGGGGTATTCTTTTCAAAGCCAATCACAGAAATTCACCACGGGCACTCACTACTCGTCTCCAACTTCTCAATGTAAAGAACACCTCATCTTGAAGTACAGAACAGAGAGTGGAACAAACATAACTGCAAAAGAATCGCATAGTAAACAGTTCCAGCCACGCATGTCGTCTGCTATGCACACAAAAAAAAACACGGAGGGGAAAACAAAAAAGCTCACGGTCGGGTGTAGCCACGTGACTTCCGCCCACTCACTCTCTCCTCTCCACTTCTCCGACCTCCGTGCGCGGGTTTCAGTTTCGGTTCTGACCAGTTGCGTTTTTTGGCTTTAATAAAAATATATGACTGTTGCAAAATATTAATTTGGTAGTCTTTCGACACCATTAAAAATCGGCTGGCAAAAAATGAAAACTTTTATTGGGGGGTGTAAGTGTCCGTTTAAGTGAGTTCAGAGTAAAGAGAGAAAGCAAAAGAAGGGTACCAATTATAACACAATTTTAATTGGGCTACTTGGTACATGATTTATGAAAAAGCTCGAAATAAGACAAGGACACTAGATAGAAAACGTTTCAGAAAAGTGCCAATTAATTGGGAAGAAATATCTTATCAATGCCCGGCCCTACTCTTTACATTCATCAGCATTTTGAAGCAGCCCGATGGTTCAATTTAAGGAAGCATATAAATATTATATGCTTCCTTAAATTAGCATATATTCAAGGATCTGCGGAAACAATAAAATTTAGTCACTTGCCCAATATCTGGAACGAATATTCCATGAAATTCTGAACTTACCTCGTCACCAGCCTCTGCAAGCACTGGCACGCACTCGGGAAATGCCTCCGGCGGGCCTGCTACAAGATCCGCTGCTGGAACAGCAGCATCAGCGGCCGGTACAGGTCGAGCGTGATCCACACCAGCTCGCACTACGTGAACTGAAGCAGGAACGCCAGCTGCAGGAACCACTGCTGGGCAAGCTGGAGGAGCTGACCCAACACCGCCAGACGGGACATTGTCCACTGCAACATAATAAAACACTCTTTAGAAACAAGACACAGTTCAGGAGTCAACCGATTTTTCGGACGCCAAAAATTCAGACAAGCTTGATTATTCGGACTTCAGCACTTTCCTGGTTCGTTGATGGCATGAAGGCTTCATAGTACTTCATGCCACAGAAGACTACCGGCAGTGTGCTTATTTGTTTTTCCGTAACACACCGGGACTGGAAAAGTAGCGCGAGCAGGACACAAAACAAAAGGATGAGAAACAAAACCAAAGAAGAAAAAGAGGAAGAAAAGAAATGCGCTCAAGTTCGCCGGCAGTGGGCGGCAGAGAGGTTGTTTAGTTTACAAAAAAAATACCGGTGAAGAGCTAATGAATATTCATGCCAAGCATTTCCAACGGTTTGCGAGATATAAGCTCAATCTTTCTGACGAAATCCAATGCTGTAGCAGATCGTCTGCTCACCTTCTAACCAGTTGCACAGTTGCGTCGCTAGGCACAATCTGCCGCCGATTAAAGTTCAGCCTTGTTGGTGCTGTGGTCATGCCTACGACCAGCTTCCTCACTCCCTCCTCCTCAACAAAAAGAACTCCTTTCTCCCCAATGACGAAAGGATGTGTGCTGGCCGGGCTCATCAGAAAGCGCATATTTAAAATGTTTTGACTGACAGAACAAACTTTCACTTGAAGCCTCATCTATGCGCACAGACCATGGTGTCTTGGTATGACATAATTGTTTGACATACTGCAGAACCAGAAAAATATTTCTTCAATCAAAGCAAAAGTGCTGCCGAGCAAAACGGGCTCATCGCCATCAGTAACAAGAAACAAACTCTCAAAGCTCCATTTGCACCCTAAGAGAAGAAAAGAGAATTATAGACACCTCTTAAACTCATTGATACATTGAGGCACCCCTGTAGTATATGCTTACTTCTGCTTGCGACCAAAAAAAAAATTAAAATTACTTTTGATCCTTCAGATAAAGTGTGAGCACATAATGTGTAGTGTGTGAGGTAAGCAACTGAAAGTGCCTTCACGCTTACCTAGTAGTGCCAGCAGCTGCTTCTTGATAGCGTCCTCTCTATCTGGGGCTCCTGCTCCAGGTTCAGCACCCTCTGCTTTGCCGACCACAGCTTTTCAACCAGTCGGGCATGCTCCCCAAGCGACACAGCGGACGTCCTGTCCTCTTTTTTTTTTTTTCTTGTACTTGCCACTCACTGCAGGGGATGGCGACATCAAAATCTGGAAAAGAAAAAGGTCCAGGTGTTGTAATATTTATTTAATATAAACTCCAACACATAATTGGGACACACATAGTTCACATTAAATTGCCCCCCCCCCTTTATTTTTTGGGTGCAGGTTTCAGCCCTATACCTGTCATTGCCCCCTCCCTGAATAAATGCTTCCAGACGCCCCTGACAAGATATCCGGTATTCACTGTCAGTACAGGAAATAATTGGTATATCGTCCTTTACATACTCTAGTGTGTAAAGGACGATACCTGTTGTCAGAAAACACTGTGTAGGTAAACGAAATAGTATGATAAAATATTGTGTTAAAAGGTACTTCTAAGTTAGTTAGAAAGTAAAATATGATAATACTACTTTGCACCCAGTGTACTTTCTATGAGGAACGTAAACTCTCAGTTGCTTTGTACTTGCGATTCAGTGCTTTTAAATACGATAGCATCTACAACCAAAGCATATGCACTTTAGGCGTCTGTTGGTCCGAGGATTTGTAACTGCTTTTGAAAACAGCATGTGCCGGCACATTATAATTCAGAAAAGAAAAACATGCTGCCGGCACTGCGCCTCAAACCCACAACTGTTGGAGTCTAAGCCGGGCATCGTATCCGCTTCACTACGAGCATACATGGGTAAGCATTTGCGAAAGAGCTACTGGTTGCAGGCAAGAGCTGCGTTGATGCACGTGCCAGTGACTCAACGCCGTTGTTGTCATAGCAATGTGCGCCGCATCTGGTCGCAGTCGCACATAGCCACATCTGAGGAGAGCTCTGTGAACCAAACTTGAGTATCATCTTTCGTTGTCGGTATGCGAAAGCAGGTCTCACCAGAGGAACATTACGCAAGCGTGCTGAGGCACAGTGAAAGCAAAGTGCCTAGGGTACTTCGGAACAACATAAAACATGTTTGTTGAAAGCTGGAGAGGCAAGTAGCAACAAGAGGACCATTGAAGCGGATGAAAAGATTAAAGAGAGGAAACTTCGGCTGCAACGCAAGCAGGACGCCAAACAAATGAGGACGTCTTGCGATAGTGGAGAATTGAGATGTATTTTCGTGTAGAGCGAGATTTTGACTTGACTTAGAGCAGGTGAGCACAGATCGTAAGACTGAAGAGTGTCGAATTCAGATTTAATGCGGTCGAGAAACGAGCAGGAGAGTGTCTCTTGAAATTGAAGAGGGACAACTGCAGCTACAGCACAGTCGAGACCAGGAGTGGCCAAGCTGCGGCACTTTGTGTGTTAAAGTGCGGCTTGTGGTCCACTTTCATAGAGCGTTCTACCCACCGGATCTGTGTACCAGAATAGCAAGCAATTTAAAAAGTGTCTGTACAAATAGTCCTGACCAGCCATAATAAATGGACACAATTACTCATAAAGTGAACAAAATGCAAGATATTCTTTAGCCTAACCGTTCAATTTTACCCACAATAGACCCTTTCCGAAATTCAGACTGGCCACTTTGATCACTATCATCATCTGTGGAACGGCATCTCTGCCATACCAACGTCGACCTTCTAGTGACTGATAAAGTGATAAAGGAAGACGTTGAAGATGCTCCTAAGCGGATGTTGCGAGGCCTGTACATTCAGGGGGTCAGTACGACGCGAGGTATGAATGGAACACAAGAGCTACGTAAGCATTTATTTCTAATACCTCAGATTCAGTCAATCTGTGGGCGGCTTTAAAGCACTTTGGTGTATAGAATTTTCTCGAAGCATCTGAGTGGGTTGAAGCTTTGTTCTGAATGCAGGTTCTTGGTCACCATCGAACTGAAAGTGATCGAGAAAGAACTCACACTGAACAATTTCTCGCGCGCCGTTGACTTGCGAAAGTGACAGTGCCGACACAAGTTCATATCCGCCATTGATACGGCAAACCCTAAACTGCTTTACGAACCACCAGATGGCACTGAATTTCGGAAAGGGTCTATTACTGCCCACTGGTAACGGAAGTGAAGTATGCTGCTGATTTGAAAAAGGGAAACAAAAGACGAACCCCCTCCTTCTGAACAGAGTCGAAGATGAGGTTAGAAAAACAGCCTAAAGGCACACATAAACCTCGAACCTTGAGTTCAATACCATAGGGATGGCCACGTACTTCTTTTTCAAAGCAATGAGAATACAGGACTTTGGTGTGAACCTGTATAGGCCGGTATACATTTGTACAGGTTTTTTCAGTAGGGTAGCACCAGGGAACGCTCTAGATTGAGAAAAGTGACAAATGTATCTGCCATCATCAAGCGCGAACCAGGAAAGAACAGATTCAAAACAACGTAGTGACTCTATTACGATCTAATTCTTCTAGTATAGGCAACCTGCAATCCTGTTTGATTTCGCGCTATCTAGTGACGGAAGCAGGAAATATTGGGTATGCCTGGAAGTGACGGCTGCATTGTCCAAACGTGAGCTATTACTCTGGTGCCGGCGCTAAGCCTAGTGTCTGAAGCAAGAAATGCTAGGTAGAACAGGAATCCGTGATCGCATAACATGTCAGTACGCCGGGAGCTACGGCCTGGGCCGGCCAATCGGAACGTGACTACATATTACCGGAGTGCGCTTTTACTGCGAAGAAGTATCAAGCTTTTCGCTGCGTCATGCTTCAATATGTCTGCGTTGCGCTCGAATGCGTAGCGCATATCGAAGCCGTCGGCACGCAATGTCGGGCTTATCGTTCACCCTTTGCCAATTTACAACGAGATAGGGTATAACCGTGGGCTCTCACTCTGCTGGCACCGCCTGGCTGATGCCGGCTGGCCATAGTGTCAGTCTTTTATGATAACTCTAGATGTAATTCGGTGATGAAAAGGCGTCATGGGCAACGGTGTTTACTGCGAGGAACACGTGTTCCACGAACATTTTATCTCTCCAGCGTCTCTCTATAGACCAACACGCGGCTCTGACGTCACGCCTCTGCGGTGGCGCTGTCGTCGCCACGGCGCCTGCGCAGAAGCTTCACCTCACGCGAACCTGGTTTCTGCACTTGCGCAGTGCCCACACCTGGTGTGGGCAAAAGCGGGCTTGTTTGTAAACAGTGTGTCGGTCTATACGTCTTTCTTGTTTATTTTTTCGAAAGCGTCTACAATTTACGTCGATATCTTTAATTTACTTTAAGTCTAATCGCAGCCGAAGATACCATCCTACGAAGCCAATCAATCAGTGCAAGGAGTGCATCTTCACGCACCCGTCGTGTTTTTGCGCTTCCAATCACCGGCAAAAACCAATTCCGCAAAGAAAAAAGGGAATGTTCATGGAGCACTCAGTGTGCGTGACATGTTTTGCCAGAGGTAGCAAGCCACAAAAACGATAAGAGCCTAGACGATGCACTTTTATCACGGATTAATTGGCTCCATCAGATGGTAATGTTGACTACGGTCGGACTTAATGGGAAAGAGAGCATAGTGTCTCTCCCAAACGTCCTAGCTCTATAGACGTTTCCTTTTTCCTGTCGCTCTCAGTGCGGGGGTTCCGGATATTGTATACAGGACGAAAAATTAATAAAACAATTCCACCTGGAGCATGCGAGAAAATAGAGGTGAGGCCAAACAACAATGCGTGACAATCACGCAATTTTCGTAAACACCTTTCAGCGGTACGAAGAGATCGAAACGATGCCTTACTGCATACCAGAAGTGACGATATTCAAGATGGCTGCGCGCTTGTGAAAAAGGTGTATTTCGTCGGAAAGTGCTACAACCTCCCTACTTCATTTATATAACAAAAGGTCCACACCAGACATGTATAAATTACTCAAAAAAGGTAGTTAAATTAAGTTAGTGCGTATCGACGCCAAAAGTAATAGGAGTAGGGTAGAAATTACGGATTTGCAGTAGTAACTGAACAAACTACTAACTACTGCAAAAAGAAGTAGCGAGTTACTTTTCAAGTTACTTTCGAAGTTACTTTTTTGTGGTAGCAATATGAACCGCAGTTTTATTCTGTGAAATACCCTGCGAGCCTAAAAATATGCAGTCATTTTATGGCTTCCGTTTTCACCAAAATAGTTTATTCGCTCAGAGAAACAATCGACATTCAAAGTTATTATCGGAGAGTTTTCCCCTTTTCCTCCTAAAGCCGTCGCCAGCCAAGCTAAAAAGACATTGAACCGTGCCGTAGGATGGAACGGCAGCGTAGAATTTCAGAAACATACTGTGCAGGGTCGGGTCAGCGGGTGTTGGTATCTTCGGAGTGCATGACGAAACATGTGAGGGTTGCCTCGGCTAAAGGGTCTTTTATAAGGGTCACTCCATGTCAACATGTCAAGCGTCCCAGACGTTGCGCTCAATCACCTCTCATTTAAAAAAAAAATCATGGCCTTTTGCCGCAATGTTTTTAGCCATGCCCTTAAATATTTTTGGCGAAAAATTTATTTTGATGGCGTGAGCGTGGTTTTAAGGTTTAAAAACAGCATGAAACTGGGCATCACTCAATAGTTAATGAAAAATCAGGGTTTTGATGAAACACCCAACAATATTTATTTATTTTTTTCATTTGCACAGCTATTGACTTAGTGTTGTTGGGCTTGTGCAGTTTGTCTAATTTAAATATTTAAATAAACTAAAGCTTTTGAAAATTGTATCTTGTTTGTTTCTTTATTAAAAAGAAAGCTAATTGCTTCCGGGAATTAATAAAAAATTTTACCGGCTGCCCCCTGCAAGTATATAATCTACAAAAAAAATTTTAAAACCACTCACGTAAATACCTTGCACTAGCCAAAAATCCTGAAGTTGCAAAAAAGTGTGTTTTCTGGCATAAACAGCCGTTTATCTAACCCTGAGGTGGGCCAAGTAAAAATACAAAATGTGGTGGGGTGGGCAAGAACAATCGATTTTCTTTTGATTGTGGAAGTTTAACCAAAGTAATTTTTGTTTAGAGCGAGAAAACAATTTTTGAAATTGAACTCTCGCACCAAAACGCGGAGTCGCTTCGTAACACCTCTTTGTCGCACAGCACGCAAGCTGCGACGATAGCTGATACGATTAGGTCCAAAGAAAGAAAGGAGTTTGCTGCCACTTCCCCTTGTCCGTCTTTCTGGCTGCCAGGGAAGAAACGGCGGGTATTGTGTAATAATCGGAGGGGCCGCCAGCGTGTAGCCATAGCAGGCCCATTGTTACCTTTGTACCCGAGGGCGGCTCGAAACGCGATGCTTAAAAGACGGGCCGCATCAGGCGACTTGGACTTCTCCATGCCATGCCAAAGGTCCCACGGCCACCTCTGAGTCCTAAAATAAAATTAATGTCTGTTCAACGTAATGTTCGTGGTGCGCCTCTAACATATTTCTTGACGAAAAACAAATTTCATGTGGTGATGGCGGTTTGAACTCCTAAAAAGGGAGCGAAACTAGGTGTCATTTAACAATTGATGAAAAGTAAGACTTTTTTACGGAACACTGGAATACTTTTTCCTGAAATCCCTACGGTATTTGGATTGCTATGCAATAAGGATCATGGAATATGGTATGCTCGAAGCAGTCTAAAAAAAAATAAAGAATATATGAGCATTTTAGCAATTTTTCTGTTTTGTTACAAACTACCTCTTTGCAGCAAGCGACTGTAAAAATTCTTATTGATAGCCTCATAGGTATACTGTGCACAAACAAGGTTTCAAGCCGCACAACCGAATATCTTGAAAACAAGAAAAAAAAAGTTTGTGCAAAATTGCGTTTTCCCGTTTGAAGAGCCGTCAACTCTGCCTTGAGGTGGCCCAAAGAAAAATACGAAACATGGTTACTTTTACAGAAGAGTTTATTTCCTCTTGTTCTTGAAAGTTTAATTTCAATAATTTTGTTCCAAAGAGGAAAAAAAATTTGAAGCTGAGCTCTGGCGCCGCAACCTGGCGTCGTTTCTTGCGCCTCTTCTCTGCACTGCATGCCACCGTCGAGCCCGCGGCAAAGCGTGCGACGGTGTCACGGTGTGCGCACGCAGGTAAACAGCAGGACCTCGAGTTGTCTGGTACATCTTTACAGGAAAAGGCTTTTTTCGACTCTTGTTGCTTTATGGCTTTTCCTATTTCGGCTGTTTTGCGCGGCATTGTCCTCCTGGGGTCTTCCACTGTCTTGATATCAGCAAACGCTTAGCGCTGCCAGGTCAGAGCATACACTACTAACCTAGCTGTTTCTTACGTACACATCGCAATCGAGCTCTCTCTTGTCAACGTCAGGACAGATGTAAGCAGCAACAAGAGCCCCGTGAACGGGCAATGTCAAACGACAAGGCGATGTGGTGTTAACGAATGAGCGCCAATAGAGGCTCACGCCTGCATGTGTTTAAATCGGCTTTGAAACCTCAAATTCTTGCGTCGCTGATTAGTTCCGCATTCACCGCAGTATGCGTGACGGCTGGATTTCGCGGCGATGTAATCGCGTATCCCTTTTAGGAGAAGTTCACGTCAGCTGATGCCGCCCGTTTAGGCATCGCGTTCCAGAGTGAGAGGAGCCGCTCTCGTGTACAAAGGGCACAACGGGCATGCTATGGCTACGCACTGGTGGCACCTCCTATTATTACACGATACCCGCCGCTTCTTCACTTGCAGCCGGAAAGACGGACAAGGGGAAGTGGCAGCAAACTCCCTTCTTTCTTTGGACTTAATCGTGTCAGCTGTCGACGCAGGTGGCGTGCTGTGCCGCGAAGAGGCATTAAGAAGCGACGCCGGGTTATGGTGCGAGAGTTCAACTTCAAAAATTGTTTTCTCGCTTTAGACAAAAATTACTTTGATTAAACTTTCAGAATCAAAAAAACAATCGATTGTTCTTTCAAACCCATCATATTTTGTAATTTTGCTTGACCACCTCAGGGTGAAATGAACGGCTGCTTATGCGTCAAAACGCACTTTTTTGCAACTTCAAGATTTTTGTTTACTGCAAGATATTTAAATGAGCGGTTTTAAAAAATTTTTTATAGAGGCTACCTGAAGGGCAGCCGGCTGCCCTGCTACCTGCAGGGCAGCAGGGAAAAAGTACTGTTAGGCCCCAGGAGCAATTAGAATTTTTTTTATTAAAATAACACAAATTTTAAAATTTGCAAAAACTTTTGTTTTTTTTTTCAATATTTAAATTAAACAATACTGCACAAGGCCAACCACACTGTAAATCGAAAGCTGTGCATAATTAAGAAAAATATTGTTGGGTGTTTAATTCAAAATAAGATTTTTTATCAATTATTGAATGATGCTTAGTTTCACGCTGTTTCTAAAAGTTAAAACAGCGTGACGTCATCAAACGTTTTTGTCAAAACTTTTTCATGGCATGGCTACGGACATTGCGGCAAAATGCCATGAATTTTTAAATCGAATGTGGTCAAGTCGACGTCTCGGACGTTTGACATGGAACCTAACCGTCAAGGAATGAAGTCTCGTGCCACGACTGTGAGATCATCCAGACGACGGCGCGTCTCGTTGCAGTGCTGGTGCTACGATACTGGAAAAAAAATGTCTTGGTTTAGCAGAAAATGAAACAAAGTATACTTCGCCGCTGAGGCCGGGTCCAACAAAAGGATCTCCCACGGGTGACTCGCAATCCTCGCCGGCGACTACGGCATCCTGACGGGCCTGACACGCCTGAAAAGTAAAATGTTTTCAAACAAGAGGAGGTCTCCCTGGCGTGGAAGGTCGGAAGGACGCGCAGCATTACGTTCAAAGAAAAGGCGCCCAGCTGTGAGGTCCTTCCAGTGGTGCCTCCCGTGGAACCCCCAAACCGCGTGAGTCAAAACTCACTAAAGGCGGATAGCATGAAAACAACAACAACCCTCGAAGTGTCCCCGTCTTTCACGGGTGCAACTGGAGGCCCGGTGCCTGCGTGCATTACCGGATAAGGTCAATACCAGACCAAGCCTTGCTAAGCATCTCTGCCTGCGTTCGTGCGCGCCAGTGTTATGTCTTGGCTGTCCGTTGCCGCCTTTGCCCAAGCACACCTGTGATGCAGTTTCTACGGCTGCCCAGTATAAGTGCGCGGGAACGGAATGTGAAGGGGCTCGGCGCTTTCTCAGCCTCCTCACATATTGAAAACGCGGCCCAAAAACCACGTGGCTCCGATTGAGCAGCTGAAACAACTCTCAAATCGAGGCACATGCCCCTATAGTTGCGGTTAACTTGCTAATCAGGCGCGTAGCCAGGTGTCAAAACACCCCTTGAAATTTTACTTTATTATCTTCATATATATATATATATATATATATATATATATATATGATATATTTTCTGTGATTGCATTAACACCTTGAAACACCCCCCGAAATTTTTTTCTGGCTACGCCACTACTGAATACATCATGCAACCCGCCTCAGGCGATCGTATTTCGTGCTTACGTCATCATCATCATCATCGTTCATTTTCCTTGAAAAACCCTCAAGGGTATTAAAGTTTAAACATGGGGTGAGCATAATTGTATATCAAATAACAATAAACGCAACTTGAACATGCGCTAAAACACTGAAATCTATATACGTGCATTATTGAGGAAGAGCATAGAAGCAGCACCAACTAAGTTAGTGTTATTTACGGAAACGATGTGATTAGGCAGTGTGTTCCAGTCGATTCTGGCCAATGGTTCTGAGGACATTTGATAAGAGGCTGTGGACGATGATATTTCAGGTAATTTGCAAGAACGTTCGAGACAAGCAAAACTTCGGCCAGCCGTTGATAGCAAAGATTCTTCGACGTGCTTGTTGCGATAGAAATATTCCATGAAGAGGAGAGTGGGAGGATGCAATCCGGCGGAGAGGAAGTGTGCCCAGATTAGCTGACCGGCGTAATCCTGATAGGCAAGTATACGGAGACTATAGGATGCCGCGAATCTCCCAAGGCTCGATTTCGAAGGGCGTTAAAATTTTTTATGCGTGCTGAGGTTCTATAGTTTGCAAAGTTGGCAGTTTCAAACACTGCCTCGGTTGGGATTTGCGAAGTTCACCATTTTCGAACAGATCAGAAGTAGCTCATTTTTGTTTATCGTCCTGCAGATTAAACTAGCCGTAAGTTTGCTGGTATGGGCAGGAGACGCGCCCTAATAAAAGGCATTTCGCGGTCTTTCTCTGGCGAGTCGCGATTTGTCGATGGCGGTGGCAGACGTTCCATGAGGCCTGTGTCCTGGAGGAAGTACAGCAGGAACTTGAAAGTCTTGCGACCCTTTTTGCGTGCTCCGTCTTTTACCATTATGTCGTGCGCTGGGGATTGGGGTCCTTGCTTGCATGTTTTGGTACATCTGTCCCCTGAGATTCGTATGCCGGGCATACGAACAGTAAGTAATCTGCCGTCTCTGACTGGTTGCAGTTGGGCCAGGTTGAGTTTAGTATTTTCTTCATTTTGTGTTTAAACATATTTGTGAGTGCTTTGGCTGTCCCAATTCTACGCCGAATCGTTGCCGCCGCGCGTAGCTGCGCTACCAGCTTTCCCCTCGGCAAGGACAGTTCTGATTTCTCCGCTTTTCACTGGCTTCGCACATCATGAATGCCTTGGAGCAGGTGTCTTGGAGTGTCAATCGATAGTGGTTTCTGAAGGGCCATACTTCAAATCTGTCCGTATACTCGTTCCTTTAAATTCCGACATGCCCCGGCACCCACTGGAAACATACCGTTGAGCCCTTTGTCTTTATTGCGGCCACCGCATTTCTTGCTGACGTTGTTACAGGGTCACTGTAGCTCAGGTTCCCCAACCTCTGCAGGGCGCACTTGGAGTCTGTGAGGACGACAATCTGCTATGGTGACAATTCCAAGGCTGCGTGCAGGGCTCCGCCAGCAGCTCCGTTGTCGTTGAAGACGCTTCCTTCTGCAGTTTCCCGCTCAACAGCATTCCTTCCTTCGGGATGTAGAGCGCCGCAGTGCTTGAGGTACTCGACCGGTTTACCGACCTGTCCGTATAGATCTCTAGTTTCCCAGCGTGCCTCTTTTCCATATGCTGATATACTGCAGTCTTGGCCAGAACAGCTTGTTCGTATTTTTTCCACCTGAGGTTATCCATCCGGCTGTCCCTTATAATTTATGCTACGTCCCAGGGGGCAACATTAGCGTCCTCTGTTGTTAACGGCAGCGGTGCCGCAATGTCCAAACTTTCCTTCATTTCGATCTTCCACTCGGTCTCCTTCCGTTCTTGCACTCGTTTTAGAAACCATCTCTATGGAGTGGAAAAAGCTAGTTTGCAAGCTAGTGCGGTTGACTTCCCTTAGACTGTCTGCTTAGAGGCTATGCCTCCCTATCTCGCAGGACCGTCTCATTTCCTGACGACCTTGGGATCCACATTGCCGGGCATAGTCCCCCTCTATGTTGCCACTCCAGCTTCACCATGACCGTTCGTGATGGCGTCCTGTATGGTAGCCTTTAAAAGACGTCTAAGCAGCCCCGGCAGCTTTCACTCATGCGAAGAAATGAATTTGCGGCCGGTCTGCACAGCTGCGTCGTTAATTTCACGGCCTAAGGCAACTTAAAACAAAAAAAAAATATTCAAAATCACACGACTCTTTATTCATGACGCAAAGGTTCCTCCGCATTACAGAATTGGGCGCTATCGGTTATACAATTGCCTGGACGATCTTCCCAGATCTAAAAATTCTATATCACTGTCTATCAAAGCCAAGGAAGACTGACTTACGTAGATTGTGCCCTTCTTTTTTTATTGTTTGAGAATCTTCATTATCGAGAGCTTTCTGGTCGCTGTGTTTATTCACCAGGACGGCATTTTCTAGTAAAGCTGTACATTCGCAGTCACGGCAGTGGAATGCCAAATCTGAGCAAGCGTTTTTGTCAACGAACTACGGTGCTCACGCAGGAGAACAATAATAATAATAACTGTATTCAGATCATAAATATGTTACATATGCAGGCATCTCCCCTCTGTCCCGTGTACTTCTTCCGACACGAGAACGCTATCTTGTATACGACGCCCTTTTTGCATGGTACGAACTATACGCGGTGTTTTGTGCCGCATGCTTTCTCCCCCTGTGTTTCTTTTGTGTTCGGGCGTTGTTCCACAGCGGAGCATGTTCCACTACACTTGTTACGCTCCGAGAACACAACTTCTATCCCAGATCGTTGACGGTATTCTTTTAAAACCGTGGGACATACGGTTCATGTAAGGTATAACTCCCACATATATTCTTAATTTTGTCGTAACTTTTTCCCGCGCGTCGCCTTTAATATTTTTTGTCATTTTTCCGCGGCCGATGCAATTACAAAATCTGTCTAACCGAATGTTCAAAAACTTTCGAGGTTTCTACAAGTTCTAGTGCAACGGTTTCGAATATTTGGATCCTTTGGCTTCGATGATGCCCCCTGGGCCTTTAAGAAATAATAAATTAGGATGATCATGATGATGACGATGATGCTAAATCGGAGATTTCAGTTTTCTTTCAAATAGAAGTTCGCCAGGTTCGAAATTTTCGAACCTTCCTGCAGTTTCGGATTCGAGAGCAACCTTTTAGACGTTTATTTACATAGAACAATATTTAAGTGATTTTTGAAGCTGACAGGTATGCTCAGTTTGTCATAACTCAACCGTAAAATGTAGTACCCTTAGTCGAAGGCTCAAAGCGAGGCTGGCAAAGCCATCGCTGCCACAAGCTCGCCGGTTCGCTGGGCATTTTGGTTGCTTGGTTTGTCTCTCGAGGCTTCGAGTCAGGTTTCTTCGACAGCGATTTTACTTCTATTACATTCACGATCGCGTATGCTTATCCGCACAGTGCGGGTATAGTTGCCGGCAATTTTCAGTAGTTGCCAAGTGATCAAAACAGGTGAAGCCGATTCTGATTGTAGCGTATTGTGAAAGATTCGATTCACTTTTGAATTGTGTGACGTGGTTCGATGTTCCTAGCACTCCTTCACTTTTCGAGCTCTAAAGTTCTTAAATTGCTAAAATGTTCAACGTGGTAAGTTTGAAGGTTCGAAAATGACAAAAGTTTAAACGTGGTTATTTTGGAAGTTTTAATAATTTTCAATTTCTCAACGTGGTTAATTGGAAGGTTCGAAAATGTGGAATTTCTTAACGTGGTCAATTCGAAAGTTCGAAAATTTGCACACATTTCAAGATAAAAACTTCAGAGTTCCCAAAACCGTCGAATTTCTCAGCGTAATAAATTCAAAAGGTTGAAAATGCTCGAACCTTTCTAACCCTTCGCTTCGAACCTCAGGTTCCAAAAAAGCTCGCGGCATCTTAATAGTCAGAAGAAATGAAAGGAAGCGATTCATCTTGAATGGTTTCTCTAGGGTGTGACTTAAGTATGACTGCCATAGAGACAATATTGGGGAAGCGTGTTCTAGTTTGAATCTTAACAACGTAGTCCCGTTGTTTTACTGTGAGTGTCGCAACTCTGAGGTTACGGCGTAAAAATCTGAGAGTACGGTTAGCATTAGCATGTACAAAATGTTACGTGAGCAAACATGCTTGAGGTGTGGCCGCAGGATATTTTGTCATCATGTCTGCTCTTAAAATCGTGTCTTCTTTATGCTGTGTGAGCAGCGCGGCCTAAGCAAGCTTTCAAAGGGCAGCATAACTACCGCATCGTACACACTGAAGAATGCTGTAATTGTATTACCCTGAGCGGAGAAAGCAATCGGCCTTCAAAAATTGCTCTAGCAAGCAATGGAAATATCCCAGTCGAAAATACGCGGATGTGATAGTGAACGACGGGACCGGAGCAATGGTTTCCGGTCACGTCAAAGCTAGAGACGTCACCCTCAACTCGGAATAGATGCCATGTCACACTGCGAGTGGTGGAATGGCGTCACGTGGACCTGTAATATGTTCCCAAAACGCGGCTTGAATAAAAAGCTACCGGGTGAAGCGTGAGTGACTCCATGCGTCGGAGAAACTTGAGGAAGCTTCGAAGGGACTTCAGCCAATCGGCAAGAAACCCGAATAGTAACCGACAGTTTCGGTATCAGTTAACACAATCTATCCAGTCCTTTAGAAGGAGAAAACACTCGAGGTAGGATTAATGATTCTTTGTTTGTAGTAGATAAAATCAGGGAGAGATGGTGTGCTATACACCTCGAAACTTTTTCTTTTGTCAGGCATGATTTTGAAATGAATATAAGGACGCAACCGAGCTGGTGTACATTAAACATTATTCTAAAGCCCCGAGACTGCAGGCGAATACGCATACTCAAAAGTCTAAAAATCTTGGGGCTTTTGAGTGTATGTGTCGTTACCTGCAGGCTCTGGGTTTTTGAATCATGATTTTTAGTTGTCCATAAACGTTGTTTTTTTCTTTAGTATGTTACTAAAGTACCAGTATTTGTTTTTTATTCTACCACTTTACAATGCTGCAATAAAATGTCGCAGACGTTTAGCTATTGACGTCATTTTGGTGTTGGTGAAATTCACAAGCTGTGCAAGTGACTCAGTCGACAACAGAACTCAGTGAGTACGACCGGGGACGTATTTACGTAGCCTAAACTCAGACTCATTCCGCTTTTTTTTCTTCGGTCGCCTCTGCGGCATCTGCCGGGGCCACATCGGCCGCCAACATGTCCACCGAAAAACACCGGTAGGCATTAAAAGGAGGGTGTCTGTCAATCCTTATGTTCCCAACAACTATCACTGATGCATTCGATCGCGATTAGTGCTCAAACTATTTGAAAAACACTGCTTACGTGCATAGAAACGCTTCGGGCGAAAGTTATACAACATGGCGTCCTACTAGATTTTGAACCCGAAGAACGTCTTGTGAAGCCACCCTATACTTTGAGGTTAATAACGCACCTCAGCGTATTGATATTCTTATTGATAATGTTTTATATTTATATTGATTTTAGCTCAAGACAGCCGCAGCGCCGAGTAGCCAAACAATACCCGCACACGAGGATCCTAAAGAAGTCATCTAAACCAGCGTCTGCAGGTATCTTTTCTGAGTAGCTGGCAGTCGAAGAAAAGGTAATACCTATATATATATAGAACAACCAAAAGACGGCATTCACGCCGCGTTTCTGCGGTCACCGAAAGCGCGAATAAGCACGGAGAGCATGGTCACGTGGCTTAAGTTGGTTGGCCAAGGAACCGGGTACCTCCTAAGGTACAGTCATCTTCGGACGAAACGGGCGCAAGTCTGAACGTCTCGCAACTCGAGCGGGCGGAGGATACACCATCTGTTATGTAGAGCGCGGAAGGGCATCGGACTCTATATTGAGTTCGTCCTGAGAACATACGAAACAAAACTAAGTCTCTCAGCGAAACCACTTTCTTTGTCAGGGGACGGAGTAATTCCTTTGTGCATCGCCGGACATTCAATAGATCTCGGCGATTACAACCGCCAAGAAATTCGGACATTGTCGGTGTAGGAGGGACGGGAGATACGAAACAGTTCACGATAAGAGACGAAACGGAGGGTCACAACTGTCCTCCTGAAATTGTATATCCAGCCGGACGCTTTTCTTAACGTAGAAAAGGGGGGTAATCTTTTGAGGAGTTTTTTTTCTGCGGGATATTATCTTACATGGCTTTGTAATTTCTTTGGGTTTAAATAGACTCGAAAGTACTTAATCGGGCATGTAAAGATTACATATCCTGAACCCAATCAGTGCTTCTTACAGAAGGAGCGCAACTTGTGTCGTTTTTGTTCGCTTGACAAAGAAGAAATTAGACAAGGTTCGGGACTAACCGGAGAAGAGAAAAGCGTGAGGAGAGTATTGAGCAAAATAGAGTTCAGTCCGAGTCTATTTTATTACTTTAACATACAACGTTAGATTTGTTTTCTGTTTCTCGTCAGTCGCACTGCTTCGTTTATTTAAGTATGTGCCTCGAAACTTTAATCAATACATCAGATGTGTGGGTAAGTAATATTTAGGCGTCCCGCAGAACTGAATCGTTGTGGCGATACGCAGCTGGCATTAGGCTTATGGAGGTTTAGCTAATGTTCGGCGTTTCCTGTTCCTTTGGGCCTGACTACGCTGTTGTGTATCCAAGCAATGAATTAATTTTCACCTTAAAAAAAAAGTAAAGTAAAAATATATCCCGCTTTAATCGGTTCTTCTTTTATTTCCGTCGCGTTTCAGTTTTGTATTTGTGTTTGTTGTTTATTTATTTGGGAATAAGAACATTCTATTTCCTATAATTTTAGCAAGTTATAATTTACAAAGTGAAAGAGGTAGTTGAGTTATGTTTTAGTATATTGGGCTACGCGTACTAAAAAGTACGCGAAGCGCAACTTTTTGGAAAACGAACCGCCGTGTTATTCAAGGCAGAACTCCATTATTCTTTGAAGAACGTTACTATTAATACCAAAACACCTTCACATACGTCTATTGTTTCTAAATCTTTCGTGGCCCCAGGACGAAGCTTTTTATACTTTGAATGTTGCTCGCCCAGCAGATAGAGCCCTAATTTATTTAGCTAGGCTTTCCAATTTCCACAAAATCATCTACAGTACATTTCAGTTTTATCCAACTAAAGTTTTCCCAGCTGCTCGCATTCCCTCATGTTATGGTCAGCCTTACAAAGTTCACATTTCATTCAAAAGAGCTGCCCTGTTCAAATATTTTTTGTTGGTACACGCTGCGGCTGACTTGGCAAGCTAAATCGCTCTGACGACAAATATGCTCCTGTTCACATTGCAGTGAAACGTGGAGAACGCTAATTCTGGAACGACCTTAGGTTAAGGTTAATTTTTTAACGTATACTCGAGCCCTACGAGAACTGATGACAACTATTCACGGAAACAGATTTTCTCACCCAAACAGATAATGCCTCCGAGCAGATCTTCTCGAATTATGCTACCTTTTCCCATATCGTCGGATTAGTGCAGATGACTGGCAGGAATTTTTAATCCTTTTAAGAGTTATTATCTGGCTCACAGCGAAGTGTGACCTCTCCTTCGAAACGTTTAATATACTTAGAGCTTTCTGGAACGTCTGATATAGCAAAAACTTAAATCATCAGTTTCCTTACAAAACAAAATATTAATAAGACACAAAGAGCCAATCCCGACAGGTATTTTATTAAAGCCGTTCGTATAAATACTACTGGTAATATTTTGGTTCCACACCTTCTGTCACAATATATGCATAAAGCAACGTACGCAGCACGAGATTGTAGCTTAAACATAACTTCAGCGGTATTTTTTTTTGCAGGGTATTATAAAAGTGAATTGAAGTGCATCACAGTTCACCGCTTCAGTTTCCTAAATGAGCACTTTAAGCAGCACTACTATAGTTTATGACAGCCCTTTACCTTTGAAGGAATACGAAGCAAAAACTGATCATTGTTTGTACGCACTAACAGTACTATGCTATTTACACCACAAAACAAGAAAATAAACATTACAAAAAAAGACGTGCGACGCATGCCGACAAGTTGACACCCAGTTGAAGTTCTTGGACAGGCACGCCGCCACAGAGCGCCCATACTTGACAGCGTCTCCAATTTGAGTTCCACTAACTAGACGTGTGCCAAAACATAATAAAATGCGACACAAATTCTAGGCAACATTAGAAACAAACAACAAAGCAAGACGTCTTGATAAATCTTTACGACTTAAATGTTTACCCACACGTGGTGGCCGTCCAACTCGACTTTTAATTGCCCATAACGAGCGTGCCGTCAATAAGACACCGTAGCCACGGGTAGCTTGTACGCGGTTGTCCATATAAAACGCTAAGTCGAAAGCAAATAGCTTGTTTTCCTCACTGCTCGTATACATTTACTTTCGGATCAAGCCAGTCAAAACGGGACAAGAACCTCGGGCGAATGTCTGCTACCACGAACTCCTTTAACCCTCGTGCCGTTGTCTGACCGGTGGGCCCATGCTAAGAATTCCGCGCCCCTCTCTTCAGCTCTGGTCCGTCATCGTCCTGTTTCCTTTTCTCTCTGTAGCATGTGTCGATTCTTGAGGCGTGCGGAGACTTGCGAAAACTGCGTCCTGGCAAGCTCGGTGGTCCAAGAGGGATGCACCACCACAAGCTCAAGCAGCCGCTAGAGGTGTGCGAATACCGGTTCAAGGCGAAGAACGCAGTGTAATCCCAAACTTTGACACTGCTAGGAAAACAGGTTGTCATGACTTTCCCTTCCACGGCGGAGGTTATGAATAACGCGGTGCTACGCGCCGAGAAACTGAAAGAGGAAGAAACGAGAGCGCGCGTGTACTTCAGAGCGCCAACCTTAGGTTGGTATGATTCGCAGGTAGATCTATAGGCCAGCAGCCATTGACCGCGTTGACGTCGACGCGCGCGAATCGCGCATAAAAAACGCTCCACGCGAAACGCCGGCATTCCGCGTTCGACCTCTTACGTTTGTTTTTATGCGCAGTACTAAAACTCTCCAGAAAGGTACAATCCCCTACTGGCTGCAGCACTACGTTGGGACAATGAAGAGTGTTGTTTGCATTCGGAAATGACATTTCGCGAGCCACGATCGCGAGCAGTGCCGCCGTGCCCGCTGAGCAAGAGAATCGGGGGACCCTCACTAGAGCGCTTCCCGTTTCCGCCACGGGAGGGCGAGTGTCGAGCTGGAGAAGCGAATAACAGTACATAACAGTATCTCGGTGCAGTTGTCTTTTATTTAGTGATTGTTGCCGTTTCGATTTAAAGTGACCATAAAGAAAACAAATGCGTCTGTTTCCGAGCGACTGAATATCTGCTAGCGTATGCTGCGGTGAGTATATACGGATGGCTTTGCCTGAATTTTTTTTTTTTTTCTCGAATTATTATTTTTATTTTTATTTACGTACTTCTTGCTAGGCGATTTTCGCCAAAAAAAAAAATTTCACGTTTTGAAACATATATCGGACGATCCGATTTTGACAAGTGAAACCCGTTTGATCACAAGTTAATATTTATTTGCATTTGTAGTCAACATCGGAGTAAAAGCGGTCGCTTCAAACTCCGTTTTCCTTTTATTACCTTTTTATACGCATTACAATACTCAAGAAACATTTTTTTTTTGTTTCTTCCGCGCCTACGTTGAAGCAAGTCATTACAATCGGTAACCGTTGAATCATCTTTAAGAAAATTGAATTATAAATTTTTATGTGTGGTAATGCCCTGAAACGCTCAATGAATCACTCTAAAAATATAAATACAAGAACAGTTTTGTATGAATTCTTTACAAAGTTCATATATATATATATATATATATATATATATATATATATATATATATATATATATATATATATATATATATATATATATATATATAAATATATATATATATATATATATATATATATATATATATATATATATATATATATATATATATATATATATAGAAAACGAACATGTGAAGATGAATGAACCGTACTTAATCCAATGAATCAAAGAATCAAAGGTTTTCAGGAGCCCGCCGAAAGCCAAAATAACGGCGGAGCCAGGATATGAACTCTGGGCCTCCCAAGACCGGTCGGATGTGCTAACCTCTACACCACTCCATCTTGACTTTTTCGCGTTTCCTGTCTGTCATATTAATGCACAATGGTGTCCTGGAAACACACGCCGCCGCGTGGAACGCGGTACGACGCTTGGTGTCACGTGATACGTGCTCCTTTGTGCTCCAGAACTCCTCCCACTGTTCTGTCTCGTCCCGTGTACATGTAGTACTCTTTGTTTATGAGCTTAGGAAATATTGAGCGGCCGACACCTCTGCTCGGTCCTGAAGAACATCTAGTGAATTGCGGAATTTAATTTTGCAAACTGCTGCACTATTTAAACAATAAAGAAAATATTCCGTTTTCTCAAAAAAAAAATCAAAAACATAAAATCGGACTTTTTGCATTTTAGGAAGATTTTACGAGAATCCAGCAACTCATATGCGATGCGCAGTTGGAGAAGCCAAAAGCAACACGAAACCCATTTTCTGCATGGTCTATTTCTAGACAGCCCGATCGACCTGCAACCCTGCCTTCCCTTGACGTGGCGGCACTGAAAAGTGGGGGTATATTTTAATGTTGGCTTTGGAATCATCTTCACCTGCCTATTTCTCAATAACTATTCTGAATTTTGCGGTACTAAATAACACACAGGAAGGGGTAAGCAATGGTAATTCCAAAAGTATAGTTAGTTGGGGTAGCACAAAAGCGCCGGAGTACTCTTTAAGCATATTAACTGTTCATAAATTATGTCATATTTCGCGAAACATACATTCGGCAGCAAAAATAATGAGATTGCGTTCAAGCTTTGTCTGAGCCCTCATCGGCAAGAACGCGTACATCAGGCTCCTTGAACTATACCGGGTGTTAGAGCAAAAACTGACAAAAATTTCTAAATTTACTGTGTTTGAGGAAAAAAGTTCATTTCTTCGGGACCAGATTACTGGTAGTCGCGTATGTAAAATAAATGCCCGATACTTACTACTTAGTTGGTTATTTATTAGAAATGACAAATTAAACTTTAATCATGAAAAACAAACACGTAGTTATAATTAGAAACTTTCTGAGCGGCATCGAGAACCATGCACTAAATCATTAATATTCAGAAATACTTTCACTGTATGAGATGCGTATTAGTGCGCTAAAGTGTATCACTCGAGGAGCAGGTGTTGTACAAAGCTAATGGTTGTGATAAAGCTCCCGCACAATTTTTCCGTCTCTTAATTACCAGAGCCCCCAGCTTTGTACCTACTCCACAGTGGCAAATTTAGCACACTACTACGCTTCCCACGTGCTGAAAGTATCTCTAAAATTACTGATTTGGTGCTTTTCGATGACGCTCAGCAAGTTTCTAATTGTAAGAATTTCTATATTTCGACTAATTGAAAGTTAATTATTTAGTTTAATTAATTTGCGAACTAATTAGTAAGTATCGCGCATTTCTGACGTCCTCCACCAAGAGTAATGCGGTACCGAGAAAATGATATTTTTTACCCGGAATACAATATTTTGAGAATATTTCTCAGTCTTCGCTGAAGCTCCCGGTATTTCTTTGTGAGCAAGTTCGGTGTTGCGAAATCATTGTAATTACATATACGCACTCTGAAAACAGGGACTACACTTGTTAACGAATTTATGTTCCGTTCTTCGAACCGGCCTCCAATCAAAGATATTCGCGATCCCCGTGAAAAAAGCTCCACTTCAGCGCAATGCAAACTAAATATGAAACGTAGTGAAATGTGACTTCCTTGGTACTGTCATTTGGTCCATATTTTTCTTTTTTATAATAGCGATAGGTTATTTGGTAATATATCATGTTCTGTTTACTTTTTTTGTGCAATTATATGTAACCTGAAAACAATTTGCCATATAACCATTATTTATAAATATATATATATATATATATATATATAGAGAGAGAGAGAGAGAGAGAAAGAGAGATTAGGAGGGACATTGGGAGGCCCAGAGTTCAAATCCTGGCTCCGCCGATTTTTGGCTTTCGGCGGGTTCCTGAAAACTTTGATTCTTTAATTAATTGGATTAAGTACGGTTCATTCATCTGCACATATTCGTTTATATATATATACTATATATATATATATAACGTCGAACAACGGCACACGATACCCATTCGGGAACAACATGTTCCTTTAACTGAATTTCTGCTATATACTAATTTTGCTGGTAGAGTGCTCACTTGTGTTCAAGATGATTGATAAAATGTTCGCGTTGATAATATACTTTATATGGCTAATACCAACTTTTTTAACATTTTTACCACATTATAAATTATCAACAACCAAATTTAATGTCTTCCTGTTTTTTATATTTTAAAACAGAAAAGGAAACAAAGATGATCCTATTGGCGATGCTGTCAGTTTTAAGATTATTAGAATTATAAGAGCACTGCTAATCATGAAATCTGACTAATTAGAAAATTCCACTTTTAATCACAGCATGGCGCCGTACATATCTACGTTTTCTTAACGGTACTTTGAGCCTCGAGCATTTCATCCTTTCTTAATTGTTCCCTGAAGATAACTATTTTTAGTTCTACGATTGAGAATTAGGTTGCTTTGAGAGAACGTGTACAAAAGAAATGCTAGGGTAATTGCCATTGCATTTCTATCTTAATTACCCTGGTGATGGTATGGTAATTACCATACCATAGCACCTTAAAATGAACCAAAACCACATGCAAATCGAGATGTTTTTTGTAGATGCCCGCTTTTATTTTCCAGGTCTTGGGACTGTTATGAAATATGTCAACCAGCTAGCCTTTTTTTTCATTTTTTCGATGAGCAATAAACGCTTTTCACTAAATATTAAGATAATAACATGAGGCATTTATAACTTCATCGCGTAATCGCATTTTAGACTTTAAATTATTTACCTCAGTCTTGTGGATAAGTTAATTTATTTATTTTTGTCTTGTGTCCAGAAACAGCGGAGTCCTTAATACTGGTACACACTCACACACAAAATACACTTTAAAAATAAAAATAGAACACGTACACATAATGGCAGAACACATATAAAACCCGAACACTGATGTTAGTAAATGTGAATGGTTAGTGCGCTTTTAAAATCCCACTCAATCCCGAAAACGTCAACCACCGCGCTCAGTGCATTATAATTGCTCTGAATTCGTAAAATCGAGGAACATGAACATATGTTTTGCACGTAAAACGTCTTGTGGTGTCGACAGTTTACCCGGGAGGCATGTATAGAAAGCAGAGAAACAAGCCTAGGGCACCGTAATCTACTGTGCACAGTTTTATACAAAAATGCATAATCACGAAAACTGCGATGAGCCTCCAGTGATTGCAAGTTGAGTCGATATAACATTAACTCGTTGACAAAAAAAAAAAAAAAAAAAAAAAAAAAAAAACGCCGGCCGTATTAACGGTCGTAAACAATGCACGCCAACTTTCTCTGCACACGTTCTAGGCCATCAGAGTTGGTCACACCCAGACAGTTCCAAACTACAGAGTCAAACTACAGTTTTGAGCGCACAATCGATGTGAAAAGCCTGACGAGACAGGACGGCTCTTTGAAATGACGGGTAATACGTGAAAACAAACCGAAAAGTCGCAAGCAACAGCTAACCAAATTTGACACATGATTTGTAAAGCTAAGGGATGAATCAATATACACTCCTAAGTCACGTACGCAATACTCGCGTCGCAATGGTTGATTGTCCAGTTAATACAAAAAATCAAGCGCACAGTTCTCTCTTGATAAGGAGATTACACATGGTTTTTTCTTTGGCGTTTAGACGTAATTTATTTTGAAGACACCAATAGCAGTAATATCCTCCTGTAGCAGAACACAATCAACATGTGATTTTATCTGTTTGAAGATCTTAATATCATCAGCGAATTGCAGCGGATTTGAATGTTTTACACAAAGAGAGACGTCGTTGGCAAAAATATTAAACAGCAAGGGTCCTAGAATAGAACCTCGAGGAACGCCGGATGATGATATGTATGATTTCGGCAATACACCGTTAACACGAACGTTGCTAATGCGTCCGGACATATATGACTTAAACCATAAACATAACGGCACACTCCTTATTCAATAACTTGTGCACCAATAGGTCATGGTGCACAAGGTCAAAGGCTTTACTCAAGTCCAAATAAATGGCGCCGACCTACCCATGGTTGGCAACAATGGGGCCAACGTTACTCAAATACTCAGCTAAGTTAGTTTCAACACTTTTCGATTGTACAAAACCGTGTTGAGACTCATTTATTATTTCTTTGAAATAGCTAGAAAGGTGCACTTCTACCACAACCTCAAACAGTTTCGAGAATGTGGTCAGTAAAAAAACGGTTCTATAATTTCTAACATCTGCAGAGTCCCCTGATTTGAAAGTAGGCACAACAATGGCTGACTTCCACTTTTCTGGGGAAATGCAGTTTTGAACAGACAAGTTAAAAAGGTAGGCCAAGATTGGCTCAAACGCATTAGAGCAACCTTTAACAATAAAGGCTGGTACGCTATCGGAACCCGATGAAAGTTTAGGTTTCAAACGCCTAATACAATCGTGTACTACAGAGTGATCGACGCTAAATGGGGCGAGAACACTATCAGTTTTTGCAACGACATTATTAAGCGCTCGTGGCTCCAGAACTCGAAGATTACATATCACACAAAAATATAGTTGAGAAGTATGACGAAAACATTTCGCCGACAACATCGGGGTCAGAATGAAAAACGAAATCATTCGACAACGTAACGGACTTAGCTTCTCTGCCCAATACCTTATTCTTGTACTTCCAAATATCATTAGGATTTTTCAGCAGTTCATTTTCAGAGTTATTCCTGAAGTTTTCTTTATCTCTCTGATAAATAAACTTTACTTCGGCCCTTGCCCTACTAAATTTCGCGTGACAAGCGTTACCGTGGCCATGTTTATAATTAAAATGAAATCTTGGTTTTTCTTTCATTGTACGCTTCAGTTCAGATGACAACTAAGATGGAAACTTCTGCCTTTTACTCGTCTTAAGTGAAATAGAATGTTGAATACCATCTGTTAGAATGTCAGTGAAAGCATTACAGGCTGAATTCACGTCAGTGTTTGTTATCACCGGAGACCAACCTATGTTGGGGAAATGATGGTAGAGACAGGTAATTTCCCTGTTTAAAGTCGAAAAACAGATGGCTGTATGCGGGCTCAAGTTGAAACGACAATTTTACTGTTGATACAAACGGATCGTACCAAACACCAGCACGAACCACTGAAGTGTCAACTTTCGAAACTACAACGTCATAGCCGTTAACAATACATAGATCCAACGCATTTCCCACAGTTTTTTTTTTATACTATTTAGTTGTAAAAGGGAGTTGAAGCTTAGGAACCTAAATAAGACACGGGCCTTTTCTGCCGTATCGTGGCTCATGTTATCAACACACTGGAGCTCCAGTGAACACCAGAAAGATTAAAGTCTCCTAAAAGAAGAATGCGATAACGGCAGGGATCAAGTTTTGAGTTCAAGCGTACTAAAATAGTGTTGGAACTGCGAAGCGCTGAATCCTGGCGGAAAGTAGTAGTTTTCAATTAGCAGATTAGTTCGAGTTTTCATCGGCACCTTAACCAACACGCATTCTTTATAATTCTCAAGGTCTTCTCGGCGAAAAAAATAAAATCGATATTTTTAGCGGTCAGAACCCCGCTCCAAAACGTTTGCCGGAATTAACAGGGTCCTTGCCATGGCGATATACGTTATAGTTTTTACTGAAATACTCAGAGGATGGAATTTCGGTGTGTAGCCACGTTTCTGTAAGGCAATAAAGGTCATAGCTATTTGCATTCACGTTAGCTGAAAATTATTCTGATTTACTTCTAAGGCCACGAACATTTTGGTAGTACGCGGACGCACTTTCGTGGGAAAGATTTGACATGTTCAAATACCTTCACTGCTGAATGGAATCGAAGCGTCGTCCGGTCTAATATTTAATGCTCCAAAAAAGGGTCGAAAGAGACACTCAGATGGCCAGATATTCGAATCGTTAACTAATTCAAAGCAGTCAGAGTCCACAGAGACATGGAAAGATGTGTAGCTGTCGTACTTGGAGGGGAGTTTTGGGCACTCAACTGGCTTGCCTTGCAGGGTTTCCTCGATGACCTCACAGACGTCAGATGTCGTTGTTGTGGGCGACAGTCTTGAAACAAAAATAGCACGGTTCCTCGGTGGACGAGGGACAACACTCAGCCTGCTCTTTGGCCTAGACCCCTCAAGGGCTTTCACTCTTTATTTACGACGAACAAATGTGTGTATCCTTCATCGTCCACAGTCGGCCGACCGCGGGACCACAAATGCGCCTTTCGGGTCGAGGGCCCAATGCATTCTCCGGGTTTTGTCGTAGCACCGATGTAGTTCCCCCCGCCTCTGGCTGTCGAGCATTAGACAGCTGCACAACTGACGAAAACGTTTTCGAAGAAGAGGCACTCGCGGCTTTAGAGACGTAGAGCAGAGATTTCCGCAGCAAGGTATTGTTTTGTGCTAGCTGCAGACGGAGGGATTCGTTATCGACCTTCAGCGACTTGACGTCGGCGGAAAGACCACCAATCTTGTTCAGAAGAATGACTATAAGTTCACGAAGGTCACCTTCATTGCTGCCGTCCGGTAGAAATTTAGCACTCGCGGCATCGAGATGGGAGGGGCCGGCACTCAGAGCATTGTCCTTGTCACCCTTCCGTTTCGTGGAGGACGAACATTTGTACGTGCTTGACGCATCTTTCATGAGCAAGTCACAGTCCTTTGGTGCGACGTTGATACACTGGCAATGGAAGCGCCGACTACAGATGCCCGAGCAGTGCATGAATTGTCGTCTGCCAAAAAACTTTGTGCAGCAGCTGCCGCACACGTTCTCGTCCGTCGCCATCGGACTCTGTCATTCTTTACACTTCTAGAATAATGAGATGAAGAAATTAGTGAAACTTGGGGGAATCCAAAAAAGAGAAAAGAAAGACGGCGTTACATTATCCAAAAAAGCAACGGGAAAAACGGCATTGCCCGACCTTCATCTAAGGTTATATATGTTAAAACCTGGACGAGAGAATGTACCCCAAGTTCATATAGTCTTGCAGGAAAGCAAACCCGAAACATATGAGGTTGGATGCCTCTAACTCCCAATGATAGTCTATCTCCGGAGGCCAATATTCTGCGGGAGGCGGGTGTCTTCGGCAACAAAATGAACAGGCAAGAAATACGGCCTCTGTTCTGCTGTCCCTCTATTTGCTGAGCTTGTCTGGCTTCTCTCGCATTTTTTTTTTTTTATATTACTTCATCGTTCGGAAAGAATGCAAACGACAGTCATGAATAATTCAATGCCTGGCTACGGAAAAAACTAGGAAGGATAGATAGGGAAAGATGCGAACGAGATTGGCTCTTCCGAAATACATGGCCTATCGTTTTATAATCGAGGCGTCCTTTAAATAAGGTCGGGTTCCATAATAGCATGTGAGGTACGCAAACCACCATGAGACCCAGAGAAAATAGAAGTATCGTGAAGAAATGAAGGTGCCAGTGAAGGGGAAGAGTAACTTCCCGGCTCGAATTCGGGAAGACAGAAGGAGGTGGTCAAAGAGGAAAGCTTGGTGTAGTGGAAATTATGCAGGCCGTTATTACGTCTTCCTGGCTACAAGACACACAAGAACAGACCGTATTGGCGTAGCTTAAATGACTTTTGAAGCAGTCTTCACACATAAACAACATCCTGTACATAGTCAAAAAGGTATGGCGACGGGCTCGTACCACTTCTATTCCCATTTCTCTCTTCATAAAAGTTCGTTCATTTATAACATTCGCAAACAGTCAAGTAGCGCTGGGTATGCGCTCTCGGAGGTTCCTCCATCTGTTGAGAAAAAGAAGTTTTTCAACAATGAAGCAAACAGGCTGTGGGTATCATAGAAATAGACAAGGGTCTTCAACTCCTCCCGGTGTGCCATGTTTGGGCCATGTTGAAAAACAGCGCGACTGGGACGAGGACACACAGAGACGAAGAGACCCCAAAGCGCTGTTGAAAAACAGCGCTTTGTCTTGTGCTCTCTTCGTCTCTGTGTGTCCTCGTCCCAGTCGCGCTGTTTTTCAACATGAACTCTCACCAACTCGCCCAGTTATCGATCCTTATCAATGTCTGGGCCATACATATTCCTTAGTTTATATATAGCGGAAATCGGCGGATGACTTTCGGTGACAACTTATTTTTTAAACATCGGTCTCTATCGAGGATTTGTTCCAGACGGACTCTAAAAAAGGTGATTATTGGTGAAACCGTTGGAGAAATTGAAAGTCTGAAAAACTCGTCATCAAGAAAGAAGACAATACCGGTATTATCCTCCTTGCTACCGAGTGTCTTACACCAATGCGAATGCCACATGCGTCCATAACGTTTGTTCTTGTTTTGACAATACCAGACAAAAAAAAGAACGTTGGATGGTAAAAAAACACACCTATTTCCCTTATTTCTATACTGGTAACATCCTGTCAACTAGTTTTAGCATTTTGTTGCAACCGCTAGCGTCACATTAAGTTTCAAGGGGATTCAGCTTGCCGCGATGCTTTGTTTATATACCCAGGCCAAAACGAACGGTACCCTTATTCTCAAAAACGCCCGGTATATAAAAGGGCAAATAGTCTGAACACCAGAAAAGAGAGGCATATCGCGTCACCAACGCATCCCAGAGGAAAGGACGAAGTTAAATCGGAGCCGAGGGACACGTTAGAACAGGCGTTAAGCGGAACTGCCGCCTCACTTTGAATAATGTAAGTTCGGCCAACGTACGGAATTGGCAAGTTTTCTAGTTCCGACAATGGGACCCGAGAGGTATTCATTATGGACCGCCCTGAATGGGCAAAAGAAAAAAAAAAGGCGGGGGAGCGGGGCGGGTGCGGCGAGAGTTTCCAAATCAAAATTGATGTAGGAGAAAAACTTTGAATGGATTTGTGTGTCTTTGGTGCTGCAGGTGTCAATCACTTCTGTTTTTTAGACTGGGGAAACTTTACAATTTTCCAGGATCGGGTAAGGCTGCGGGTGGCTGCTGAACCAACTAGGTATGTCTGTAGCAACGCTTCGCTTAATGGACAGTGGTAAAAGCGAGAAAAAGCTCACTTCCAAGATATAGTGGCATTTGGGAGCTCAAAAACCAATTTCAATTTTAAAAACTTAATGGATATCATGAAACTGTGTTTCATCGGGCTCTTTCAACTTCGCGTCTTATTGGCAGATAAAAATTGTTTCTTCGGTCAACTCATAATTATTTCTTGACTTCCTATTTTTAGTTTTGGTTGTGTGAACAGGAGAACAGAACAGTACAAAGCGGCACCCTGTGTGCCCCTTGATTAAATTTCAGCCGTCAAAAGGTTTTAAAGCCAAACTTGTGTCCAGTGATTAAGTAGATCACACTCCGAAATAAACACTTGCGCAGCCGTTGCATATAACTCATGCGTCGTTCTGTACCGACGTCTCCAATGTACCGGCCCTATATATCCTCCGCTTGGGAGATTCTTTAACTTATTCCTTATCAGCCTTAAATGTCCGCGATTTGCTTGGCACAGATGCCGTACACTTTGATTCTAATAGGGATCTAAGCTACCAGACTGAAGTTCACAAAGTGTCTATATGGCAACTTCGCTCAACATCTGAACCAAATTAAATGACTGGTATCGCTTTAGTGGCACGAAATACGATAAAACAGCTAAAATATTACAGCAGAGTGAAGCCCCGTATTCCACAGAACAGAATTCAAAGACGCGACCAGTTGCTCTTTAGCACCGCGGCCAGCGGGTTTGGTGTTAATCAAGCAACATTGGACTACGACTAGGTGTTTTGGTTATTCTCCCGTGCTTTTCTTTGTTTCGTAAAGTAATAATTAGAGCTACTTACCGCGTTTTCCTAAATTTTCACTTCTTTTAAGTGGTTTGCGCGCTCCTTCGGTGTATTTGTTTTTATATATTAGTGCTTCAGTGCGTAAACTACGCAATCAAGCTGTGATGTTTTGCGCTGCGTCCTCACATGAAAGTGCAAAATTCGAGCTTTGACCCCAGAAAGTCGCATTTTCTAAGCGGAGAATTCGTTGTCTGGACCACGTGACATGCATCAGCATCCGTCGTAGGTTCCCCGCGTTTAAATAAGCCTAGCGATGTTACTATAACAACCCCATCGGGCCAAATCTTTTACATGTGGTACACAAGTCCCGGAGCACCCACCAGCAGACAGCCGTACTGCATGTGAAACTCACGCCGCTCAATCTTATAATGATACGGTATTTACAATTATTTTACATGGGAAGAATACAGGACACACTTCGAGAAAAAATCGAAAAAGACGAAAGCGAAGAACTGCGGGAAAACGCGTGACGGTCGAAGCGCTACATTCTTCGCATCCGACCCTGTCAACCACGGCACATTCCGCGAGGCGTCGCCTGGTCACGTGCTCTGGTGGCGAGACTCGGAGTGGGGCGAAAGGCGTCGCTATATAAACCACTCCACCAGGGAAGGATTCGGCGCGGCCGTCGTTGCGTCTAATGCAAATGAGGGGGGTATCCTGTATTCCACAGGCAAAATATTTGCTATCAACTTGCTCCTCTTATGTGGGCTGTCGCTTTTTTACAACGGAGCTGTTAAGGGCTGATTTCCCCAGGATCGTGTCCCCCGCAAAGAAATGAAGACACAGAACTCTGGACACCTACCGCCATCTATGAGCGACGGCGGCAAGCCACGTATCTGGCTGCCGCCGTTGTTCATAGATGGCGGCAGCCTTTCCACCCTGGCTTGCCGACTTGCGGCCGGTCATAACTTTCCACTGTACAGCTCCGCTGGTCTTCCTTCTTTACCAAAATGGAAAGGCTGAAAGTTCTTTTTTATTTCTGCGATAAGAAAACGGGATATTTGCTTTTCCTCGCGTGCTAAAACGTGGCGGTGCCAGTGCGCAAGTAGCCCCCAACCACTTCTGGTTCTGAACTAGACGGCGGGTTTCAGAGTGTTCGCGAAATGAAACATACACGCTATCTTCTGGAAATGCCCACTGATGGCACTGTCGGACTTAATTCACTCTTGTGATAAAAGGAATGAGGAAGGAAAAAAAGAGAAATATGTACGTGAACCGGAAGTGTTCCGGGGCTTCCCAGTAGATGGGGCCACTAAGTTTGTTGGCAAGCAAAAAAGGGTGAATAGCGACGCAGCCATGCTGCACGCCTTGCGCCCGCCAGTGGCTGGCACCTAACACCCTCCTTTTCCTTAAAGGAGCTGTGCAACAATTTCAGTGCTTTGCTTAAATAATTTGGGAGTTGGTGTCTCGACCTTCTTGAAGTAAAGAAGAAAAAACCGCTTTTGCCTGCATGTCCTAGTTTTACTTTTAAAAATTGAGAAATATTGAGATTTTCGGCACCTCTCGACTCCTTCACCATCTTCCGAGTCACGTGCGCTGCGACGTGAATGGGAGACGCGCGGGGTTCCGGTGAAGCTCTCTCTCTAGAGCCATCAGTGAGTAGCGAGAACTCACGCGCTCGCGACGAAGTGACAACGTGCTTGAGCAGCGCGATCAAGATGGCAAAAGGAGAAAAGTCTCGTCCGGGTCCGGCCATCCCCGTCCGGCTCTGCTCCCGTCGCCCTCCGGCTTTTGGCGGCTGTTCGCAGTAACAGATAGAGCTGATGGTTTTGTTGGCCTCGTATAAATGGCGCTACTAAATCTATGTATAGTAAAAGTTTCGTCGATGTTACCATGTTTTTGACGCATTTATGTTTATGTTGAAACAAAAAGATTTTTAGAAAAATTACCTTTTGTTGAGAAGGTATTTCCACAACTTTCTATCTTTTTACCAGGCCCCCATTGACGTCTCGCCCCAAAATTCTTATGGTCGCCGCTCGCGGCTGTAGGCCAGCAAATATTCTAATTTTTGTCTCGCGATTACGCGGCGGAATCGCAACATTTCGAAGGAAAGAGATGTGCTTTCTGTCTCTTGTGACAAGATAAACAATGTGCAAAGCAGTAGAGGAAAATTGTCTCAGCGTTAGAATTGTCGCAAAGCACCTTTAAGTACACAAACGCGTGGAATTCGCTTTTTAGCCAACATGTCGAAGAAACCTGCAGATCCGTCCGAATGTCCCTCTGAGCGTCTTACTCACCTGCACAGACCGGGCTGGTGTAGATATTCCGACCTTTTTTATTATTCTTTTTTTCAACACAATTCTATATTTTGAAGTATTTGACGCGCGCAGATATTTCGTTTTACTAGATAACACTGAAAGGCGCTTGAAGTTGTCGTGCATGTTTAAGTTGTTTTCTTGTATTTTAATTCCTCATGTGCCCCAGACCCCGCGTAGCCAGGCGGTGTATATCTGGACAGTTACAAGCCACTGTACTGAGGCAAGTCGTGTTGAGCATTTTATGTGTAAAATTTTACTGCACCTAAGATATGGTAAACCAACTGCGTTAGACGCCCGATAAATTAAAAAAAAAAACAGAGCGTCGTACTTGATATCTTTTATATTTCAGAGTTTTTAATTTAACAACACAAACAAATATAATTGCACGTTAACTACCGAAAACAGCAAACTATGATTTTCCGATAGTATTTGTTTCTAGGTTTGTTGCTTTTTACCGTTTTGCTAAGAAGACCATAATTTATTTGCCGATAATGAGGAAATTTTCTTTAGCTGAGATCTGTTGTCACAGCTGTAGAATTTTAGATAATGCCATTAAGAATCCTCTACACAGGCATTTACATTGCGTTGTCCGTAATTAAACGGTACGGAGATGCAAATTTAGACACGGGCTCTAGAATCGTAGAACCAGGTCGCAATTTTTTTACTTGATCAAAATCAAAAGAAGTATAGCATACTAATTTTAAAAAAAATGCGTGACGGTATTTTTTTTAAATTTTATTATTTGATTTTTTAAGTAAACTCGATGCTTTTGCTTCGTTCTTGTAACGCTGATTTAGACTGGGTGTGAGTTGGGAACTGAGTTTGGTTTTCTCTTTTAATTTCACGTATCAGAACCCTTGCTCTAGCATATAAATGCCCAGAACAGTTCATAAACCTATAAAAACATCTAAACAATCTGAATAAATGTCCCAATAGAAGTCATTTTCTTAGACTAAAATCTTAATAAATATACTTCTTTCATTGTGAAGCAAGAACACCGATTCAGTCAGAATTTGACGATATACATTAATCATTAACTTCTTTCCTGTACAAGATCTGAAAATAAAAGTTATGAATAATCGTGGCTTGAAAAAAGAATACTAAAACCAAATAATACAGATTTGAAAAAAAAATTACGAACAAAACTCTGGATCGTTTAACTCAAAATTAGAAACTCTTTTCTCCGTCAAAACATTTTCGAAGATATAAAAGAAACCTCTGCACTTTATTCCATTGAATGGACAGTATTAAATACATCTATTCAGCCGAGGGACTCGGAGAGAATTGTGCGACGAGCCGAAAAAGGTAGGTCGATTTTTCTTCAACTATATCATTAACTTGAGACATCAGATAGGGGTTCCAAAAGACCTGGCAGCGTAATAAAAAAAAAACTAAGTACACCCAAATGTACTCTCAGCGCTTATTGAGTCTCAAGTAGACATGTGCCTCGACAACCAGTGTCGAGGCACTTCGATGGATTGTTCATCCGATGTAAAGAAACAAAAATGTCAGCCATCTTAAACATAGTAGTGAAAACTCGTCTTTCAGAAGAAATGGAAACCAAGAAGAGCCAAATACGCATTTCTTTTTTTCCCCGACTCCATTTTCTTCATGGAGTCAAATGACTCCGAACAGGGTACGTTGTCCGTACCGGCAGTAGAGCGAGACGAAGGATTTTCTTATTGTTGCGTTCCACTTTACGCTAGATATTTATATATCCGTCAGTGTATGTAGGTTGCAAATGAAATATTATTAGAGACAGGTTTTTATTCTGCGACATTTAATCGGCCTTATAACAATCTAAGAAGGATCATTTCAACATAATGCGGTTCCTCAAGTTTGATTAAATACCGATTCTAATCTCCGTTAAAGGACTAATCGGAATATTTTAAAAGCTACGGGAATTTATGTCGATAAGCAGTCCTCCTTACCCGGTCTCGTATTGCTCTCGATTTGTGCATGTACCAAGAAACAACTGGGACAGTTTAACATTTTTTTTTAAAGTATACCCTGTATAAATAAGCAAACAAATAGAGAAAAAAAACTAAGATATACCCTACTTTTCCTACTCGCTTTTTTTCATATTTCGACGTAACGCGTGGGGTGCAACGCCATCAGCGTTGCACATGTGGTGCAACGCTGGTAGCTGATCGGTCTAGCAGCCACTGGCTTTCTAAGCCCATCACAACGGGGCCTACTTGATTACTGTACTGGGCGTCCCATTTTCTTCCCCTCCGTGATGATATGTGGGCGGAGCCACGTTGATGAAGGATAAATGATGCCCCGCTCTTTCAACGGGAGCTCTTGCTCCATGGTCGACTGTCTCCGGCTCGGTGATGGAACGCGTCGTGCCGACGAGTGGTTCCGGTCTTGCGGGGCGTCCCCCTGCCAAGACAACTCGAGTAGGAAGTTTGGAGAAGGATTGCGGGTCGATGATTCTTGCATCCTTATCGCTGACAGCGTCAAGCGTCTTTCAGACTGCGGCCCCTCTGCAACTGTCACCGTAGGCTGTCCGACAGCGTTACAAGACAGGAGGAAGAGAGGAATCCCTCTCGTCTTGGCGTCGCCTTTTTTTTTTCGTTTTTTTTTTTGCTGCTGACAAGGCGAGCTGAGCATTACGCTTGTCAACAGCAACTGGTGCCAGATTTTTGCGCCGACATGTATTTTTAGTTTGTAAAAAGGGATCAGTAGCAATCGGATACTCGCAGCTTCAGAAATGGTAGTTAGTAGAATTACAAAGTAACCTCCTGTAAGTCACTCTGTAGCCACCAAAGTTTCACTAAGACTATTTTCAACTACCATTATGATATTATAAACAATCATGGGAAATTATATTGGTATCGCATGAAACTACAATCCGCATTTATCGCTCACGATGCGACCTTTTTTTTTTCTCTTGTTTAGCTTCTACCTGTAGTGGTGCGAATGCACACAGACAACTTTTCCGCTCATGCAGTTTTATCGTCGTGGTTCCTTGGCACAACCTGCAATAACCTACGCTTCGATTTCCTTTCCTTAGGATTTACGCCAAAAACACCGGAACAACAACAACAACAAAACAAAAGACGCAACACAGACAATATCGGACGCTTCCCGCGTCTCACATTGTGCCTCCGCAGAGCACAGAAGGTGAGAGTAACACCGATTAAAAAAGGAATACAAGGAACGAAGGTTGAGGTGTCGAGCGCGTTGAAAAAGTACTGCGTAGTGTTTTGAGATATTTGTGCCTGCGTTTTAAAGGCAACGTATTTCGGGGCGTATTCAAACTTTGAGTGTTTCTTAATTTTACGTTTTGGTATATTATACCACCTCCATGCTTTAGTGAATAATAAGTGCAAACGCCTCGCAAATATGATTATTTGAAACAATGAAAGGCACGAAGAACGAATACCGGCACCAATTTTCCTTCGAGTGGTTTTCCGTATTCAATACAGAGAATCGGTTCACAGAGTATATTTATGTCGTCAATATAGCTAGATAATAGTTCCTATTTTCGCTGTAGCGATACTAAAATAAAACTGCAATGTATTCCGAACAGAACACATTCATCGCGGTTTAGTGGAGGGTCCTCCGTCCGCGCTTTATAGGAAGGAAAACAAATTTGTCTAATGGGGGAATATAAGCACACCGTTAATTTTTCCTTGACTTAACTATACAATACATGCCCATTGTACCCGAGAAACGACTTCGCCGTACACATCTGAGACCGTCATCCTCGCGTTTTTGTTTTTACCTTTATTTCATTTCTATCTGCCAGCAACCAGGAGGCGTAGAACAGTAAATAATAACATATATACAAAATGCTCCACCGTTTGTTACGGTCATTGCAACTCACCGTGTTACTATCAAAACATTATAGAAGTGTGTGAATACTGCTTAGAATCAAATATTGCAGCGGCATCTTTACCTTCAGCACCGCTAAGTGAGCCGGTATGTTGTTTTTCCTAGCAGTGTGAAGTCGATGAGTGACGCAGTGCTATTTGAAATAAATCCCTTCGTATACCCGCAAGCAATTTACATCTCTACAAAGAAAGAAATCTTTTAGGCAATTCTTTAGAACGTATTTCTTCTTTTTTATCGACTCTCAAAAGTGTTCCTATTTCTCCCATTTTATTTAAATCTTCAGAGGTACCTCTTTAACCTTGGTGAAAACCTTAGGACTTTTTGTGGACAAAAGCTGCGATTAAGTGCAAGTGCCATTGCTCTTCCTGGCCTGCAGCATTTCAGTTCCCGTGTTAATTGACAATAAAATCAATGAAACGATAATAAATCATGGTGCCATTCGCAGACCAGTCTTTAACTGCGTTCTCAAACGTGGCCAGCTGAGCTGGACACATAAAGAATATTACAGTGTGAGGCGAAGCATCTTCAATAGAAGAAACCGGAAGAAGAGTAAAATATTTTTTTTTTACAGTGATTCCTTTACCACCCATGTCATTCAACCTCTTGGTTGAAGGGATAGTCCTACGTGACGAGATTCCTAAAACATGGCTGACCGCGCATGATCATCAAATTGACGGATCAACTTTCGAAAAAAAAACATTTATCGATCGTATCCTGTTTCGCTGTCTTGGGTTTTATTGAGACATGTACAAGTTACTCATAAAGTAATTAAGTTAAGTTACTGAGTATTGGCCTCAAAAGTAACTAGAGTAGAGTAGAAATTACTCAAACAGGAAGCAATTGAGTAAATTACTAATTACCGTAAAAAGTAGCGAATTACTTTTGAAGATACTTTTAAATGTTTTCTTTATGGTAACAAGAAAGTACATAGATTTTGATTCGTTAGCGAGATTGCGCTAGCCAAATATGAATCGGCTTGTTTTTTCACAGAAATGCCTTTAATAGCTGGTTCCGCTTCTGCGTGCCTAATTGTTTTGTATTTTTTTTTTTTTTGTTTCTTTGGTCAATGATGTACTGCGAATGTATCATTCCTACTTTGAGGTGTAGCACGGACCGCGCTTGATTTTATAGACGGTGTTGGCTTGTTTACAGTGTTGAGTACAGTAGATCTAAAGGTACTTGAAGTAAAGTACAAAGTAAATGAGAGGTTATGTACTTCCAAGTAAAGTAGTAACCCTATTGAAAATTCCATCAAGGTACGTAATTTGGGACACTGGCTGCCAGTCAGCAGCCTTGGTGGAACGTGATGGACCATCAGACGTCATCTGATGGTCCATCAGATGACGTCTGACTGCCACTGCCAAGGAATTTTCATCAACAAGGGCAGCATTTATATAAGAGTAAAGCTATACGCACTCATAAATATCGCCAAAGGCCTCGATAAAACGAAATGTTCGAGAAAAAAAAAGAAAAAAAAAAGCAGGACCACCGCGGATCGAACCCGCGACCACTTGCGTACAAATCGCACATCTTAACCCCACTGCCATCCCACCGCTTTGGAAACTCGATTTGACTATTCGTTTTATACGAGATGCTTCGGCTGCAAATGCAGTTAAGCCGTCAGCATGTAATGCAAAGCACTCGTACATCACTAGCTGTACTTCAGTTCTACTCACCTGCCATGTAGAGTACTTTCGCGTCGTAGAACGATCCTTTTGTTCGCGCGTCTCCGGCCCAGTAGACCTGGTACACCTTGTCGTCTTCAACTACACCGCTAAAGTCCCTTACATCGTCGGAACTCACAACAGGCTGGGTCTTGTCGAGTAGAAATTTTACTAAAACATAAGACATTGTAGAGCCCGGGCAGGATCAACAGGTTGGAGCAAGCGGGCAAACAAAACGAGTCGAGAGCAATCGTTCATGAAAGCTCGGCGAAGCCTCTACGGGAAAAGCGAAGTGTCGTGTTTGGCGCTTCGGCGGACTTCTGATCAAGGTTGTCGGTCGGTTACGTGTCATATCTCTAACGTCAGCGGTTTTATGGGCTCACGTCCCGAAATCGTTTTCTCGTGCATAGATTACTTTTCGTATTCATAGATTTGACGAAATAGTGGTATCCGAACGAACTTTACGTCCTTTGACTGTACGTCTGTCTGCACGTCAAAGCGTTTTGACGTACAGTCAGAGACAGTCGATGTACAATCAGAATCGCCACCAAGACATCCTGATGGCATTTCGCGGCGGCAGACTGCCACCAGGAAACCATCAGAAAGCCGACAGGCGGAGTCTGACTGGAGTTTGACTGTCGGTCAGAGTAACTTGTTGGCCAATCAGACATGCTTGACGTACAGTCAGGCACAGTCAGCGGTCCACTAGAAAACATTGACTGCCAAACAGGGTTACATTGATGGATTTTTCCTTCGGGAAGTACACCGGGTGCAATGTACTCGAAGTAATGTACTGTAAATGCAATATATTTCAAGGTAAAGTATTTACACAATCTTTCATGATGCCCTTTCATTCCCTATACAGTGTTCTTTTAACTGGTATGCATTGCTCGAGAGGTAATCGCAGGTGCATCAGTTTATTACGGAAATGGCAGCAAACACTGTATAAAGTCAAGTAGCTACAGAGTAGTTGTTTTACATTCGCTGAGAAGCTGTTTGACGCAATCAACTTATAAGGCACTTCTTTCTGTCGGTCTTATAGCCGCCATTACTTCACTCAGTGAAACGACCAGATGACGTCTCGAAAGAGCGCGTTTTCACAAGACGATACGCCATTTTTTGCTTTAAAATTTGGGGAATGTATATTGTACTCGGGTTTTACTTTCCTGGGAAACTACCACATGAAATACTTTAGTAAAGTACAAGCACATGCTCAGATAATGTACTTCAAGTAAAGTAATATTTTCTAAACAGTTGTACTTTAAGTACCATGTACTTAAGAGTACTTCCCAACACTGCTTGTTTATTTATTTTTTTTGTATAAAAACGTTGGGGGAATTACTAAATTTCTCGAACGATCTTCGAATATTTGAAGATTTGCATATTGTGAGTTTTAAGTGGAAAGGCAACGCCAAAAGGTCACCTTTGCGTTGCCCTTCAGAACGCGATTCTTCGAGTACAGCACAAACCACGAGAGCACCAGATGAACTTAAAAGCGGGTGCTGCATTTTGTTGCCTTCTTTTTGTGAGGATGCAGTGTGTATACCTCCTTTTGTGGGCAAGAGTTCCTACGTTGGCCAAAAGCGGAGATCAGCCCTTTCTTGAAATCGGTCAAGTTTCCTTGAGCTTCGGGACACAAACTCCAGTCTCCGGCGATAATCCCACAGTTACTAGGCCTCTCTAGCGTCGTGTTTGTTCGCTCCCCGCGCCTCGTAGCAGTGTTGTTGCAGTGGGGATGGGAGGGGGGGGGGGAGGGAGCTAGTGAAAATCTTGGGGGGTTTGGGACTTTCCAAACCACTGTCTCCCCCCCCCCCCCTTCCCACGCCACACGCTTCCCCCTCTTTGCAAATATCAGCTGACCTTCCAAAATCTTATTTCTTTTGTGCAGGAATCTCTGATGATAGACAAAACAACATTAACATTCGAAGGTAATTTGTAATTTGATTAGAAGTTACTCGCAACGAGTAATTAATGTAAACTACTAATTATTCAAATAAAAATGTAATTGAAAGCCACTAAAACTACTCAGAAAAGTAGTGAAACTACAGTAACTTTAGTACAGCAGTTGAACAAGGTACAAGTCTGGATTTATTTTATTTCCGTTCTCAGCGTCAAGGTTCATACACCGAAATAGAACCATGTCTCTCCACTTGTTGCTGCACTTTTAAACATTGAATGTCTAAATTTCTTTGTATTTCTGATATCTTACCTACTTTATATACAGTTTTTTTCAGTCTTATTTTTGTAAAGACGAAAATGGTCTAAATAACAAGAAAGGTTTCGTACACTGCAATTATATCTACCGCGGTTAAACTAGTGGGAGATTATTTGTCCCCGTATAGTGATTGCCAAACGCTCAAAATGCTTGTAGTCATTTGAAAGAGCACGTGAGTCTTTACGGGCGGCATTTGTAGAAAGCTTTAGCTATAATTGTACGCGCATTGACTATTGAAAGTACAAAACAGAAATCATTTCGGACTTTGGATGTTGTCTACAGTACCTGCCAATAAAGAAATAAAAAATATGAGCCAGACGGTTCGCGTTCAACTTGCAAAGAGGTTTCTATACTCGAAATTTCTCTAAACTAGGGGAATACGTATATTAGATTTCGGTACCATCTTCCTTACTTGAGCAGGATAAAACCACAACCAATGTAAATAAAGAAAGCAACTGGAGCCAACCTATATATTCTGAGTGCTGCGGTTCTTAGATCGCATTTGTGGTTGGATCTTAAAATCTTTTGCGCTTTGGAATAAGGCAAAGTCGGTAGAGCGGCAGTACTGACTATCACGGTCAATCCTATGGCATCGAATTCACCAGAAATCGCGGGCTTCAGAAAGACTAGCCCCGGAAATAATATCGGATCCACAGATGTCTTTGTTTCATCTATGAAGTATCCTAAAGCCTGTCTCTGGGCTTCTGGTATTTCCTTCTCGCCAATTCATCTTGACTGATCACGTTTATTTTACCTTTCTCTTTTATTGCGGCCGTTGCTGTGCGACGCTCGTATGATCTCGGTTATTTTGAGAAAGGAATTCTCGCCTGTGATTTGGGTGGAAATTTACAATCGTTTGACTTGCGGTTGCACTGGGGTATACTAGAAGTGCTGGGACATTCAAGCGTTTAGACGGTATTGTGTTCGGTGCTACGTCATCGTTGTCAGTGAGGATTGAAAAAAAATATTTGACATTAGTTCAGACACTGGCATTTCAAGGCGTTTCTAAAAGACATATATGTTCAAAGTAACATTCAGTTGGATGTCTTCGAAACAAGGCAGAATCTAAAAGCATTGTGATACCTTTTTTCTGTTTTTTCTGTTTTTGTTTTTGCTTATGCAAAACAAGGGTCGACATTTATTACGTAGTGACACCATTTTCTTTCAGAAAATCGGAACAAGATCGGGTCAACAGGCACTGTGGTCGACGCTCCACCACACTGCATCAAATATGAGAGGGGCGGGGGCAGATAAAGTATGTAAATAGCTGATATCACTGAGGGCCGGTTGCACCAACGTCGCTTAGCGCAAAGCGGAGCTTAGCCGGGAACTTAAGCTTAGTTTCGGTTTCGTTCGGTTGCACCAAACTCGCCTATCGCTAAACCTAGCACTAAACTACGCTTAACTTAAGCGCCCAACATTGGGCGCTTTGCTTCTGCTTGTTTCTTAATCCTGGATTAAAAACATGGCGGCTGGTTTGTCACGGTCGACGCGGTGGACGAAATTGGTTGTGCAAAGTGTTTTAGGCTACATCAGCGTGAAAGTCTCGACAAAATGACTTTCGATTGTGACAAGGATGCAAGATATTGTCGCGTGAAGTGTTTATCGACCCCTGTTTTCAAGCTGGCTCTCCACTTTCAGGGCGTGTTAGCCCTAACCGATAAACCTACGGAGCTGTGGGGCTCACGTCTGTATTCCCGTTGGTTCTTCTGTCAACGAGCTTATTCGTATGTACTTACTAATTTTCGCATAGCTGTAACGTATTGCTATTTACCACCTTGTTTATTTACACTTGCAGCGCGTATTCTTCAATCTGATCAGCGCGTTGAATAGTGGCAGTACATGATCTCGGCGATCAGCTGATTGTCGACACCTCTGCCGTTTGCATTAGATTGCGGCGCTTTTAAGTAATAAAACAGCGAAAATTCAATTTCTTTCGTTTTCTGAGTTTTGAGACAATCTTCAGTGAATTTTCCTTATCTCGCGAGTAGAATCTTGGCTTCAGAAAACTGTATCGTTCCATAACTGTAACTTTTTTGGTGATCGCATTTTTTTTATATACTTTGCTTTATTTCTTTCATTTGTTTCCCGAGAATGAGATACTGTTGTTTCCGAGTTGTGCTCTGTGATGGTGTTTTCCCTTTACTTTTGTCGTTTGTTGTCATTGTGACGATGGTTGAGACTATATACCGGAACACGTTTTCAATAAAATTCAGTTGAAAGTTGCGCCTTGTTGTGTCCTCCGTAACTTTTTTGGTGATCGCAATTTTTTAGGAATATTTTGCTTTATATCTTTCATTCGTGGCGACGACAAATCGTAACGACTACTATGTTAGATTCGTTCATTGCTGTATCGGGGCAGGCTGGGGCAGGTGATGCGAAGAGACGACCGTTCTTATCGGCGCGATGTGATGTACTAGTGGGAGTTTTTTTTTTTTTTTTTTTCTGGACTCGACAGTGTGAAACTGAAGTCCGTTTGAGGCTGCAGCGGATGTTCAACGACGGTACAGTGCAGTTCTGTCACCTTGCTGATAGCAACGAGTACCGTCGATGCAAGGTCTCGTGACCTGACCTCTCGACGACTTCTATTCGACGATTTCCGGGCATTTTCGCAGCTGCCGTGGCGAGTTCGTCACTGATTTGAACTTCATCGGTCTCAGGCTTGACTTGGTTTTAGTAGTCATCTTACCTGCCTACTTATATCCATGATGTTTTGTCTTCAGCGATGTAGTGAGTAGAGTGTCCTTCTCGCGTTCGGTGAGTTTTGGGGCCCCCGATGGCTCCTTCGCCTCAAAATGTGAGCACGAAAACTACTACCACTGTCAAAATATCCTGTTATCAACCGATATTAAACACACAATCACAGATGTAAAGAGCATTCGTGTTTATTTGAAGCTTTGACTTCTGTTATTGAAAGTTAAACGAAAAAATGATTGAATTTGGAGACCTTTAATTTGTTACTCACCGAAGAAATACAGCGAAAAGCAGACGCCGACGACGACTACTACGGCAGTTTTTTTTTTGTTTTTTTTTTTGTTTACATCACGTGATTCCTCTCCGCCAATCGTATTCGTCGCTCTGAGCGTTCCCTAGTTTGCTCTGTTTGTCCCTAGATTCCCTACGCAAATCCAGCGTTTAGCTAGGGGCGCGTCTGTGAAGCCGGCTTAACCTTGGTGCAACCGGAATTTAAACCCGTGCTTACCTAAGCTCGGTTTAGGGCGCTAAGCCGGCTTAGGAAAGTGCCGCTTTGGGTTAAGGTAAGCGGCGTTGGTGCAACCGGCCCTTAGCGGACTTCAATTGTTTTTGCTAAAAAAAGCCACGAAGAAAACATTTTCGTACAATAACGTACGCGTGACGAGAAAAGCTTTGAAGAGTTCTCAAATAATAAGAAATTGTATGAATAAGGCTCCAGTGGACGCGCAGCAAACAAAAACAAACTTTCTTTGTGACATCTCCCATGTAGTCGTTCCGTATGGCTTTCCCTAAACGACACGTTTGTTTCACGTTATCACACTGTCTAGCGCGCAGTTCTGAGTAAGGTGCTGGCCGCCTTAAACACAGCGACATTAATTTGGCATCTCCAATCTACAGTGGTTAACTTTTCAGGAAACTCATCTGGTAAGATTGTAGAGTATCCAGAGACGTTCAGCCCACGCAGAGGTCTGCAGGGTGCGCCGGCTCACTCGTTTTTACAGGGATATGCTAACTCCAGCGCTATTCCGCGCAGTTCGCTGGCAGCCCCTGTCATTACGGCATGATACGGCATCCTTCCGGTTCCTCTTGACGACGCATCATCCGCATCATCCTTCCGGTGCCTCCCATTCCCTGGCCTCCTAGATCCGTCTGACACGAAACGGTGACCTGTTCCCTATTCTGGCACGCACCCTGCGCCACTGGCAATTATTCCTTCCAAGCACAGCCCAGCAGTAGCGTTCCCTTCCACACTCCATAAGAGATTGCTGGCCTAGTGACCCACAGGGCATAAGGACAATCTGTCACCGAGCTGCGCAGCATCTTTGTACACTCACGCAAGTACTAAATAGCTCCACGCGAGCCGGCTTCTTTTGCTGAGGCGCGCTTGACTGGTGACTTACGTTCGAACTAACACTGATGTCAGGACTCGTACATGTGGAGCAGATAGGTGGAGCTGGGGAGCCCATAAAATCAAAGTGCCGTTATCATCTGCTATTTCAAGAATGCTCTCCTCCTTAAAATCAGACAGCGATGACACAGGCGCAGATGAAATTCGCAATTGGCGTTGATGGGCTCCCACTATCTGGTTTACATAACGAGTCCTGACGCCAGTGCTAGCTCACACGTATGTCACCATTCAAACGCTCCCAAAAAAGCGCCCGCTCGCCTGGAGCTTTTCAGCATCCGCATGACTGTGCATAGTCGCTAAGCAGGACATCATTGTTTTGCATATAGCCGCCATACCGCAATATATTTATGTTCATAGTCACCAAGCATTACAGCAAACTTGTAAATAGCCTAGAATTTTTTTTTTTTATTTCATGCTTTCTTTCTCTATTTACGTGTGCTAGGCCAACTGGTACGAGGCTCCGGCCTTTCAGGCACACGTCAACCCTTCTGGGAAGAAATAAAAATTATTATTGTCTACATCTGTTAATAATATTAACAGTGTTAATATTATTAGTAGTAGTAATAGTAGTAGAACTACTATTATCATTGTTGTTCTTCTTTTTATTATTATTATTATTAAGTTAAGCTAAAGGAGCTGTCATGGGGTCGCAGCAGGAATAATCCAAAGAGTAAGCAGCTAAGGCAATATTTTAAGACAGCTAGAAAACGCGTCAGCACTATACTGCCATCGGCGAAAAGAAGGCATCACAAGAATATATTTCTTGATTCATCTCGTGACTTAACATGACTAACAGGAATTCAGCGGAATTCCTGTTGGGGCTACGTCCGAATTGGAGATTTGTTTTGGACGCGATGCACTCTCACTTGCAAACGACTTTAATGCACATTTCGCTTTGTTTTTGGGAGTTGTCAAAGACCGGGAGGAAAGAACCCCAATATTGAAGAGAAGCATAGCTCCGTCTGCTTTCTTTGCGTGCTTGGACAGACAGGAGTTGTATTCTTTCATGTTCAAGCTCCAACAAACCCGCCGATGGCGACAACATTGGGAAGGGGGAGCTCCGAAAAAATTTTGGCGCCTTATGTAATGGGTTATTCATTATTCTAAACGAAATACTAATTTCTGGTTGCATGGCGGACAACCTGAAGACTGCAAAAGGGAAGCCGTTATTCTAAGGTGGGACTAGAGGAAAGATTCAAAATGATCGCACAATATCAATCTTGTCTTCGTTATGTAAAGTTTTGGAGAATCATCTGTTCAACGTTATGACCTCAATCTTTGAGAAGCATACCCATATGTCGTCTTGCCAATACGGTTTTGTCAAGGGTCGCGGCACACAGCCTCTGCTGGAAGAGCTATCGGACGTGAACTAAAACGTGATGTAAACATATTTGCTTTGGCAGACGAAGTGGAATTGCAAAATTTGAGAGCCGCTCGCCTTTCGAAGCGAAATGACGGGAACATGCTTCGACAAACTTGATGCGACTCGAGCGCCCGTTTGCCTCCAGCCAAATGGCCCGCACAATCTTACCTGTGTGGGTATCTTCTCGATATTAAAACCATAGTTTCAATCATTACGGTCGCACAATTTGTAAATCAGCGGGGCCGCCTTCACTAGAACCGGCTTCTTTATCCAACATCAACAAGCGCAAACGAGCAAATCAGGCCAGATAGAACAACATAGCTTACAAGGAACGCCAGGCTTAGGACAGTCCCGTTTCGAAAAGAAGCAGCATAGCGCTCCTGAAGGCGCTTACTGACGATAGTTGTTTGTTGCAAATCACGTCGCTTAAGGTCTTCCTCTAAGCACTTCGGTGAACGCAAAAGTACTCGCGCTCGTAATAATAGACGAGCTCGACGAGCTGGGCTTGTTGAGCACCCCACAGACCCCGCCAGCCACCTTTGTTATCATTTCCGCACCAATGCGGAAATGGCAATTTTGGGACAGTTTTGAAAACAACTATGACTCTATCAAGATTAGTTGTTTTTCTTTCAGAATTAATTGGGGGGCTAGTTGGTTGAACATCTAGACGGTGGTTTTAAAAGCGCGAAAGACTAAGAAGAGAAGGAGAGGCCAGGACAGAGCGCTTTTCCTGTCCTGTCCCCTCCTTCTCTTCTTAGTCCTTTGCGCTTTTAAAATCACCGTCTAGTTGTTTCTCAAACATAAATCAATGCCGATTAAAATACTATTACGGCACGGAGATACAATTTTACAAACAACATTTCTCGCGTGAATTATCTCTCCAGCCATTGAGAGATGCAGCAAGGACGGTGTGAGCACGGCTTTTAATGGCGTAAATATTGCTCAAACATATTTTGTAGAGTGGTAATTTTTTTTTTCTTTTTAACTTGTCCCATCTGTGCCTTTCAGACTTTTTGTACTTTTTGAGGGAAAGTAGAAGACAATTCTACTAGGTATATATCGCTTAGTAATCAAGCAGTATTATACTAACGGAGAGCTTAAAGAAACACCGGGTATGGAGAGACCTTTGAATCTTGTTGTCAGTCAATGGGATTTCGGCTATGGCCGATAAAACGCAGAAGAGCCAATCACAAATAAAGGCCCGTGCATATAGTAAACAACACCCTGCTGTTTTTGAAGTGTCGGTGACTATATTAATTGGGAAACAGATACTTCTTTTATAAATGCACCACACGGATGAAAATTAATTCAGAAGTGGTTGACTCAAGAATTGAAAAATGCAGCTTATATTTTGCCAACCTTTGAAGACTTGATACGGGAACGTAGGAATAGCCCGAATCGCAATCCGGGGCAAACAGAGCTCTGACGCGTACAGCGGATAACCGACAAACTGCGAATTCCAGTGCTTATTTCGGGCTAATGGCTTCAAGACGTCGGCTTACAAGAGCAAAAAAAGATGTGCAAAAGGTATAATAGAATTTTTAATATAAAGAAGGTGCCAGAAGGCTGTAAGGAATGGCATTTCTGGCTTACATTCAGGCTAAATGTCTGCGGGTATTTTTTTCTCTGTGAATTTTACGGTCTCGTGCGAGCCGCCACGTGGCTCAGAGGCAACGCGCCTGCCAACGAATCCACAAAAAGCGGGTTCGAATCCCGGCCGATGTGCCGTGCTTTGAGATTTCGCTTGCACGTCAAAAAATATCAAGGTAATCTATATCAGTCATCAGCCCTCATGTGGGGCATGCTATATGCCATTCTTTGTATATGGAAGGTAAGACTTCCAAACTCGACTTTGAATGTTGTTTCATGGGGGGACACCGTCTCTGTATACAGTAAACGCTTTTCAGTGTTTTCTTTCATGTGCCTGTACTTGTAAAGAAAATTACTCTTGCCCAGTGTCACGTTTCTTTAAGTATGTGTTTTCCCGAAAACGTCAGCGCTCACGGTGTAACGCAAGACGTTGAAAGTTCAGCAACTACAATTCTGGTCCGCCAGTGTCACCGCTGTGAAAGTCGTCAAAGATCTTCACCAAACATTCCGTTCATAGAAGACCAAGAGAAAACCTCGCCCCCACCGTGCATCACCGGAATTTGTGCTTACACTTTCATGCTCAAGTGTTGGTGCCGGAGCCATTTTCAAAGTTCCCCGCAACACACCGAGTCGCTTCTATTGAAATATCCCTGCGGGCTAAAAAAAACGAGTTTCGAAATTGTTTATGCGAGTAAACATTTTTACGCAACTCGCCTACCACCAAACCGTTTGCGCCTAAGGTTCATACTATTACACATTTTTGAAAATGAAAAAAAAAAAAAAAGATAAAAAACGGAGACGACCGGTCCGCGTGTTTTTTTACTCTTTCTTCAGTTTGTACCATGTTTCTTTTTTAGTTGAAGGTTCGCCGATGTTGTTGGTACAACTTTCTTTTCTTGTCGTCTGGTGAGCGGCTTGTCAGTCTCAAAAGCACCCTTCAATGTAGTTCGCGCGCAACAATGACGCCGAGGCTCCAAGAGCGAACCCGCGACCTGCCGTAAAACTTCCACCGAAGTTACTGGGTAAAATCGCCGTCACAGCCTTCCAAAACAAGCACCAGATGCCGCAAGCTCTGCCGTTGCTAATCTCAAGACCCGTGAATAAGCTTTTTAGTATATTTTGTCAACGTACGCCTCACGTTCTTTATAAATATATATATATATATATATATATATATATATATATATATATATATCGAAGTAAAAAAAAAAGAAAAGGTAGACGCAGAGTTTACTCCAGGGTGCTTTGGGGTTTGTCCAAGGGTTCCCGGGTCAGGGAGTGGCGTGTTTATGTAATGTCTTCCCTAAGTGACGCCCATTCGCATGGCGACATCGGTAGGGTTCCAACAAAACATGAAAAGCAAATTCATCAGTTTTTGTGGTCCGAGAAAATCTATACTCCGTTTCACCTCCGGATGGATCACTACAGGCGTCACAAATCATCTCAGCCAATCCGGCGCAGATAACTTGTCACGTGACTGCATCCCCCCTCTCCTCAAACCCTTCCACAAGGTCACGTGACACTCACACGGCATCGGACTGGCTCAAACTTGTAGCTTCATCTGCTGTCCACCATAGTGTGATACGGAGTATAGTAAACATAGGAGAGTTTGCAGACGCCTCATTTGATTCATATCTTTTCCTTGATCGTTACTTGAAGCCATCTTGGGATGCCCTAGGCATTACACCGTCGCATAAAAAATAAACAAACAAGGCTTGCTTTTTGTTGGAGTGAATCGGCATCGCAAGCTGACTTGCAAAATGCTGAAAATGCGGTTTTCGCCTTTTTTTGGGTTCTCGATGTGGGGGGTTAGGTAGGTTTTAGTGTTTTTTTTTCAATGTTTTTTGTTGTTTTGTGGTATTCACGAAGATTTGCGGGTGGCTGAGATGCCTCTGCGGCGTCTTTGAAGTAGTGAAGTGCGCCCAATATTTGGGTGTTCGTGGGTAAGACGGAGGATATAAAAAAATGAGCTTGGGGTGGTTAGCAGCGAAGTGGAAAGTAGAGACTGTTACGAAGCCTTAAAGAAGAAATTCTGCGCTGCGTGCGGAACAAACTTGAATAAGGGTGAAATGTAAAATGTATAGAAAAAACAAAAAAAAGGAGGCCATTGCTTTTGTTGGCAGTATTTCTTTTTCTTTTTCATTTTTCTTTCGGCTCATAACGAAGGTTGTTTGACTCGAAGAAAGCCTCTATCGTATCAATAAAAGTAAAACATGAAACCAAGATAAGTTGGACGTCAAAATAAAATTGGGAATATCGAACGCCGAGCGCAAGGAAACTGGAATGTTTCGATATACAAGACTTTGGTTCGAATCGGACAGATAAAAGTAAAACAACGAAAAAAATAGTCGGACATCTAAATAAAACTGGAAACATCGCAAGCCGAGCACAAAGAAACTGAAAGGCTTCTAAGTACAAAACTCTTTTTCGGGTATTTCTTTTTTCTAGTAATATTCATTACTGCATTCCACGCACCTGTCTTTAAACGTCTCACAGAGGCTCGACCATCGCTCATTCTAGGTGCAACCTTAAAAGTTGTTCGTCGGGTTCTATGGTAACAATAATATTTGCAAGAATTCCAAAAAAGAAAAAGAAATAGCGGACAGCACATGCTTACGTTGAGTTTCAAACCTGTTAAGCATGAGAGTGCTGCCTTCTTTGATTAGCCTTGTGGTAATGGCTCTCATCGAAAACCCAAATCTTTTTAGAAGAACGCTCCGAATCTTTTTTTTAAGAGGCTTAGATGGAGACGATGTTGTAAGAGTCATCTTTCAATTTTATACAAACATATATTACAAATACAATCGAGCACATTTATCCCAAATAACCAGTCGCAGCCAGCGGACATTTCTTGCAATATCACAAGTTCGGGAGCCTACTTTTTTATTTCTGTTTAAAATGTTTCGACATGTAATTTTAAGCTAATTTTACATAATGAGACGCAGGCGTTTCGCGCTTCAAAGTGAGAATCTTATCTTTTAGAGTTTTAGTAACAAGAAATGCCACATGTTAGGTAAACGTGGGAGCGGGCGATGAAAAGCTCCTAAAAGGACGGCTCACCGTGCTGCTGAAACAGGACACCAGTCCCTCCAACGCCCACAAGTAAATATGCTATACGAATGGGTAATCAATTCCTCATTGATGTTGATAGTGATGACATCCGCTCTTGAAACTACACTGACCAATGAATTAAAACGGATCTCGCCGGCTGTTAATAATTGGAGTTAGTTTATATAACCATTATCTTGACGAGTTTGCTTGGCAGCATCATTCCTGTATGTGAGACTTTTTGTTGCCACTCAATCCTACCGCTACCTAATTGACCTATATCTAAGTTAAAGGGGCAATGCAACCATTTTAGTCTTGAAAGGATTGGCAGTTTCTATTTTTTATATTGGTTATCCAAGCACAAGTGACCAAAAACGCGTCACCTTGCCCCGAAAAACTGCTATTCCGGTGCGTACTCGCAAAGAAGAAAACTAAATATTTGCCGATCTGCAGCCGCGTGTGGTGGTTACCGGAACTGATGTTTGACGCACTCAAGGGGATACGCGAACAGTCTTTTTTTGTAGATCGCTTGCCGCGAGCTTCGACCACGCTAATCCTTTAAAAGTCGGTAATCGGAGAGGAAGCGGCTGAGGTCTCTGAAGAGAGAACCCAAGGGGAAACCACGTGATCTCCCAGAGTACGTCACTCGAAAGGCGACATGTAGAGCTGAGGGGTATTTGACCATCGATTTTTTTTTTTGTTTTTGTTTCCGTTTCTACATAAAAACTAGCGCTCGCAAGAAAATACGTTTTTTTCTGTTCTTCGTTCCATGGATGACACAGGTTAATTTCGGCAGTAAATTAAAATCGTCGCTCCACCCCTGGTTGTTTAGAGGTGCCCTTTATTTCATCTTCATAATTCAGTAAAAAATCTCTATCGTTTTCGGCGCTTTTGTATATTTGTCTGTGAACCAACTTTCCCAATTTCCCACTTCGCTGCAAAAATCACTTCTTTTTGTTTGCTATGCTTCCCCCTTTGCTCTCGTAAAATATTGCCAATATCTGTATTTGTTTTATTAAACAGTGTAGCACATTGCCAGAATTTCGAAACGCCACTTCCGAGGTGCTTCCGCTCAATTTATCGCCGGTGAAAGCCGTCTGTTCGTAACTTAACAAACGACGATAGATGGGCATCATAAGCGATTTCTTTTCCGGCAAGTAGCCTTCTGCTCTGGCCACGCCGAAATAGCTTGACCTGAGCTGACTCGGCTGCGGCTTGAACCGCGTAGATGTTGTCACTGCGAGTTCTGCTTCCGGCGACTGTTGTTATTACCCGGGGCGTCAACAACATTTCCAACCGGATGTGTTTTCCGGTTCCACACCGGACGTTCCCATGGCTGTCGGCTTCCAAGATATAGCGTCATGAAAAATTTAGTACACGTTGTGTTCCGCACAGTGATGTCTTTGCAAGAAATAAAATTACTTCATGTTTTCGTTGCTTTGTTTTTTAGTTCTTTTTTCACTGCCAGTAATTTATTTGAAGTGGTAGATGTAAACAAAGCTCGGTCTGAAAACGTTCAAGGCGCGAACCGCTTTCGCGATTAAAAAGGAAAACACAGCAGTTCAAGGTTGCGGAAGAAATAAGGAATATCCGCTAAGAAAGGGTCAAATCTTGAAGTGCGTTGTCCTAATTATGCGTCCAATAGCGATGGTCTTCGCTGTTCTAGTGAGTCAGTGAAGGACGGGGCAGCAGTTTGCATATGATTCTGTTTGACTTTCAACAAAACACTCGCTTAGTCAACTTATTGCACTTGATTGTTTCAATTTATAATCTATCTTTGTTAATAAATTATCGTCTTTAATAAGCTGTTTACATCTTAAATCATTGATCATGGCACTTCTGGTTGCATCTTATGAAGTGAAACGCTTAAATACAGGGAAAGAAAAAAAGAGATGTTAACATGACACGGGTACTTTCAACAAAACTTTTTTTAGAAAAAAAAAATACAAGCGAAACAACAAGTGAAACCCAGAGGTGCATCATTGCGAGAAATGGAGAGCGCTATGCTAATCCTAAACAGTACCCGTCTGGTCACTTGGCAGTACACTCTGACCGATGTGAATGCAAACCAGATTCTCAAAGAACTGAAGTGGTGAGTAAACTCCAAATGCGCGAGAAATTCACCAATCCTTACTTATTAAATCGCATGGCGGTGAAGTCTGCTTCAGCGGCCATCGCTAGCGCTCTCTGATGAGGACTTCGTGTACATACGCAATGAGCAAGTCATGTGGTAGGGGGCGTAGCATTCTTATCTTTACTGTTTTTAGCGCATATGTTATATGTTTCTTTTTGTTTGTTTTTGTTCTTGTTTCGCTGGTTTGTTTTAATATAAAAATTCATTTGAAAGTTCGCCATATCCGCGTTTATTTCATTCCGTCGCTGTTTGTTGGGTATTTATTTTTTGCAAAGAATGTACAACCAACTAGCCCAACTTGCCCTCTTAAAACTTATTTTATCTCTTTGCATTCCTTGATAAGTGAGACTAGTTTTCACGAAACGTTACATTTTTTAGAAAAATTACATTAAGATGTAAGTAAGAAAATATTTACCGCCAAGGCTACAACTGTGCTAAACAAACGATTCTAAGATTTGACTTTACATTATTAACGTGGTGCAAACATCCGTACGTTATCTCCTGAATGGCGTTCGTGCTTTTTATAGCGCGAGACACTTTTACCACAAACAGGCGATCGTCTCTTGGTATTATTATTTCCGCGATGATGTACACAAAAATGTGAAGGCTCAATATAAACAAACAAAACCTTAAATAAAAAAAATTATATGACGAGGATAAGAACTAAGACCTGAGAACTAAAAACAAAAAAGTAGGAATCGAATGTGCGACATATTCACATCCATTTACAGCACGAAAGCCCTCCGGTCTAACAACTCAACACAAAGGCAGCAAAAGTCGCACCTTAAATTTTGAGCACATATGAAAGTCATAAAAGAAAGAAAAGGGTTCAAATGCGAGCCCATAGAAGCAAACAGACGAATGGATCGAACAGAAATCGCTTGTTCCACTTTACTTCCGCTTTCTTCCCATCTCTAATTCTAGTTTTTTCTTTCTTTTCCCGTTCACCGTCGGTAACTTCTTCATTCGAACCCCACTCCGAGGAAATGAAAGCCCGCACGTTCACTATTTTTATGTTTATTCTATTCGAGTAAAAATGGGGGTCTGAGCTGTCGCCTCTTGTCGTCTGATTATCGGTCTCAGAGTTATTCTTCGTGGCTTCGCTCGAAGCGTTCACGCGGAAACGAGGCTGTCTCTAGACTGCCGCGAGGATAAAGAAAAAAAACTGTACGAGGGTACGACCCGCCTCCAAAACGGAGCGACTCAGTAATGGTTGTCACAACTCTGTTTCGTTTGGTAGTTTATGGTGTGATTTACTTTTTTTTTCATTTTTCAATCGTTTCTTTAGAAATCGATTTCTTACGTTTGCGAGTAAAGCCGAATTTGATTTCGTAAATAGAGGGAATGAGATCGGCGATGTGGAACCAAGATGAACGGCGTAAGAAACAACCAAGAGGCGTTGAGGATGCTTTGTTTATGAACTAGGATGTCAAGTTGTATTTTGTTTAGACTGGGTTTCCTAGTGCTTATAACAAAAACAAACATGTCAAGTATTTTGAGCATAAACATTTTGAACTCGGTTATTTAATATTTTTTTTTCAGACAAATATATAAGAACACCTCGAGCGTAAATATCAGCTCCAGCGTCTTATTTTAGGTACACTTATCTAATGGATAGTCTGATGAAGGAGAATGAGTAGTGGTACTAACATTTATTTGTTAATGTTGATGCTTAACATCAGACATTAGGTATCTTATTGTATACGTCTTAGAACTTGGCCGTCATATTGTTTTGTTTGTAAGCTTTCACAGTCCTTCTGTTTATTAAGAGCTTGCTGAATATATTGTGCTTATGAAATAGGAATGGCACCAATATTAAGTAAAGATGTATAATTGTTGTAGATACAGTGCTGCTTTATGTGATCATAAATGAGCATTTGTCAAGAAGTTAAGTAACAACCAATGTGAAGAAAGATTAGATTTCGAAGAAACAAAATTTAGCCACAAAAAAGACGGAATTACAGAATTCCACGAAGAAAGCATACAGATATGCACTTTTTTAAGAACTGCAAGGGAAAAGTACATAAAATTATTTTTGAGTATCATGAACAATACAAAAATATATATGTTGCATTATTGAGAAGCTTCACGCATTAGGGAGATTTAAATTTCACAATCTGAACTAAGGAATCTCGACATTTTGTTTGATATCATACATTTTGTAAAAACTTTCTTGACCTCACACATTTCGTACCCCCGCTCCCATAGCGAAAAGGATGTTGCATTAATAGAGTTCAAACTCTACAACATCAAAAGGAAAACCTATCTCGAAGTTTGATGAAGAGATAATAAATTTTAAACTTTATTCGGAACGCCAGGCTTGTCATTGGGAGAAATTTAAACACTCTCACTCGAATTAAACACGCTTTAGGGGCTCACGTAAACTTTTCAGGGCAATATTCCTTTGGCCTAAATTAATCTCCCCCGTTCTAAGCTTTATTGTAGGATTTATCACACAGTGGAAAGTTTTGTAGTTCCACCTTTATGACCACAGTCATAAAGGTTAGGCTTTACAAATAGCATGGTATTTGCTTCATAATTCTAAAAACGGCAATAAAGCATTTATATATATATATATCACAATTTTGAGGAGTGGAAGCTCATAAATCAAAGGGCTCTGAAAATAAGGCTTCATTTATCGTCAGGGATTACGGAAGTAATCAGAAGCCTAAATGTATGCGAGAGAAAATTTTGCGAATTCACGGTACATGCAAATGAAGCGACACCACATCTAGAATATGCTATTTTTTTACACTCTGTCGACCCTTAAGGACAACCGCAGCCGACGCTTCCATCGGATAAAATCAAACAAGCAACGCAAAAAAGTGCATCGTCATGGTGCTCGTCGTCTTTGCACGTTCTCTGTTCTCTGTCACCGACCAAAACAAATAGCGGACCGTAAATGCACCGTGACTCACCTTAACTTCTGTGCATTATTCATTTAGATTGATATTGAAGCGGAGTATAGTTTAAATTTTTTTGTATCATCAGGTGTCAGTACCGGAGCCAGGAATTTCTTTCGGAAAGACTGTCAAATTTCTGGGAGGAGGACGAATAGGAGAAGAAAAGATATAAACTTTGTGTATTTCCGTTATACAATAAAAGAAGAACGAACCTTACCCTAAACCACGTATATGGCTGCTACAAAATACACTTTCTACGTGACTGACACAACAAAATACAAAATTTTAAATTGTACTGATTTCCGTTCATGATGTGCTGTAGCAACTTCAAGTAAAAAGCAGCAGAAACAAAAACAAAATATAGTGTTGCGTAGGAACCAGGGGAGGACGGCGTGATTTCGCTGCGCAGGTTCCTTGTGAAGGTCCCAGTGGGTTTCAGAAACATGTTCGTGACACGCGGAAAATATGAACGAAAAAGTAGAGGGCCGAAATTTAGGAACGCAAATCATGCAGAAAACTTACAATTGAATGGGGACGACTTTTGCGAAGATTGGTGTCGAGTGCGCGTGCGTTGCGTTGTCGTGGGGTGAAGGGGAGAATGGTCCGAGAGAGAGAGACGCTTGAAGACAATCAACGCTTTCATCACCTTTTTGCAAATGGAATAGACTGAACTCAGCTCATGTACCGTATGAGGTTGATTAAGAAGTGGGAAGAGGAAGCACTCTGGGGGGGCAATATAGGTACATTACAAATTGGTAGGTTCAGGGAGCAGACACTTCGTTGTGTGTTCTCTCAGAAAATGAACCCTTCATGGCGGCTTGGAACTATTACTCTTCTCAAAGACGAACAGTTGTTTAAAAGAAAATATGTGAATATAAAAATTAAAGATTCTGGGAATTGTACAAGCTGCACAACTTGGTTAGCCTCCTTTCATCTTAGTAATTTTGATGTATGAACCAGTTATTTTGCTGAAACGCGGAGGGTATTCTTTTTCATATTTTGATAGTGTAAGCATGGGAAAGCGAATGATACAGAAAAAAAAAAAAAAACTTCAGTGGTGTTCTAAACTCCAAACATGATCTGGCTAGGTCCCCCTCAGTTAGATAGAAGCTGGCTCTCGCGATTCTCGTGTGCTACCGGAGCAGCTGCAAAGCCTGATGCGGAGCTACGAAGTGACAAGTTTTTTCAAAAGACTCCAGAAATATTTGTTAAATTGTAGTTATTTTATTTATAAATAAATGTGAAAGTTGTCATTATTCGAACAAATTACTAGAGCAAAGACTCTCGGCCTCTAGAAAACTCGACGTTGTTGCAGTTATTCTTCAACACGACATCAGTAGTCATAAAAAAGGCTGTATTAAAAACCGCTGTACCTGTATTAAAATGGTAAAGGCTTGCGTCCAAGGATGTTAACTCGGATTTATGCGTTATTATCTATGCAAAAAGTTGAATGACGTTTTGCTACCATTGTAAATAATATCCATCTAACAAAAAGGTGAAGGTGACGCAAGGGACCATGTATTACATCCACATTATTTGAAACCATGTCAAGGCAATTTACGGAAACCCTGATATGCAATGGCCACCAAAGTAAATTGCGATGGCCGCCATGGCCGCCATTGCCATGGGGGATGGTATATCAGTGTTTTTTAGGTGAAAATAGCCTCAATTAAAGGGACCACACAATTTTCTAATTAATCACCGCGCTAAAAATAAAAAAAAAAATTAGCTCCTTTATATTTTTCATGTTTAAGTTATGAGCTCTAGTTGGACGAAGTATTGCTGCATCCCTGACTCGTAAATTACCTTGATACGTTTTGAAAACGCTCCGTTGTCACATGGCGTACTAACGCCACACCAGCACTTGACAGATTGCCAGTGTTCTAAAAGTTATTTCTGAACCGGATGAAATCATAAATTATGAAAGCCTACATTACGTATGGTGGACATCCGCTTGCAATGGCAGAAACCAAAAAGGAATCTTCTGAAACTTTCATTTTACAGAGAATTAAAATCTATTATGTGACAGGATAAAGTCAAAACAGACGTTATGCTTCGTAAGAACCGGGACGCGTTAAGCTAGCGTACGCCAACACCGATAAATGCATTTACACACATGCACACACATATCAATCAAACACCGACATATGCGCACACCCAAGCGATCGGATGCGTGCGAATGTGAGAACATCTGTGCTAAAATTATATTACACTGCAATAATTCTACTGGCTGGTGAATGAGAGCAAAGAACTGTTAATAGTATTTTAAAAATTGACAATATAAATAGTTTGTTTAAGAGCACGATTTGAGTCGTTGTCTCTTTCGATAACAACAAAGATTGGACTCACACCCTGGTTAGCACTAGGTGCATTCCTAATTTCGCTTTTTTTGTCTCACCTGCCTTATTTCTCGAACGTCACTTGGGCCGTGTTCCAATATTTACTTGTTCTTACTCCAGGGTAAGGCTTTTATACCTTGACGTTCTAAAACCCACGCGCGTTCAGCGTTTTTCTACCTGTGTTGTCACAGGACGCGACCCGCCGAAGTAGCTCGGATATATTTGAGTAAGATTTGGAACACAAATTTGGGACACATTAGAAAATAAATAAATATTATTTGTTCTTTAAAATTTAAATATCCTTAAAAATATAAAAGAACGCATGTATATGATAGATGTAGCAAAGTAGGCTGGAACTAAAGGAAAACACGTGTCGCAGTCAACCGCTATAACCGGTTCCGTCAAAGAAGTTAATATAAAGTAGGGTACTGAGCTTCTGTTGTATTAGATTTTTCATTCGGGGGTATTCGGCTTTATTTTGCCCCAAAAGATACGGTATTCTTTGGTGTGAATTGTTGCGGGGCGATAAATTAGTATCTATCGGAACTTAAATCAGGTATTGTACATGTTACTCAAAAGCGGTAGCACCTTAAAAGTAATCTTACTTCATTGGAAAATGTAATTGATTACAGTAATCAATTCCTGCATCAAAAAGTAATTGGAAAATTACCAGAGTAATTGACCACTTCTCACGTTACTTTTTTTCATTTTTATTAGGAAAAAATGCGAACATATGTTCACAGTGGTCACATTTGGTTTCTTTTTGTCATTCGCACCTTTGTTAAGCTTCGACAGCACTTGTCGTTCGAAGTTCGCATCCCGTACACAGAAAACGAGGAACTCTGAACAGTTCGACAGTCAAAACGTGGCTGAGCGCGTGGATATCAAAATCCTTCTGGAAGCTTGGGGGCTTTTATTAGTTGTTTACGGGGTTAAAAAGTGCTAAATGTCTGTGAAACATAAACGAGTGATGTACAAGCAGAAAAATTAATGTTTTACTAAAAAAATACTAATTTAATAATTTTAGCTCTTTCAGAAATATATAATTGATTACTTGAGATTACAGAAAGATAGTAATTGAATTACAGTGAACGTTACCGAAAAAACGTTTGAAGTGTTAAAAAGTTACTATAAATTCTAATTGGTTACAAGTAATAAGAGATATGTCATTCGTTACGTACAAGTCTACTTAAAGGTCGAACAAAATAGAACACGGTCATGGGGCTCCGCAACCTTCAGGGAGTACGCACGGGACCTGTATATTTAGAATAGCCATCGCGGTACAGAAAAGAAACAGGAACGAGAAAAGGGATGAGGCTCCAAAGAAACAAGCCGCCTCGCGAATTCTTTAGTGCAGTATTCATTCCAAGAGAAAAATAAAGAAAAATCGTAGATAAATTTTACTTCTGGTGAATGGTTTCTTTCTTTATTACCTTTTTTTAAGACAATTTCTAATTAGCAGTTTTTTTGTTTTTTTTTTAATTTTTATAAGCCCAGCTCGGGGATTAGTTTTCCGAGTTGTCTGGTATTTTCCGGATGAACGGAACCCCTGAACTATTGCTCTGAGTTATGTTTCCCTGTAAAAGCTAAGTACTAGGGCTGGGCGCCGATAAAAGTTTAAACTGATCAATCGCCACCCTTTATACGATTAATAATTGATTAATCGGATTCGTTCATTTCCACGTATAATAGATTTAAAAAGTCAAACTTCCATGTTTTGCGTTTGCTGAATATGTAACGAACTGCGCCGTACAAATTCGGGTTGAAACCAACCTTGGTGGGTGGTTAAAAACAGTCAAAAGACACCAACACTCACAAATTATTACTTCAGCTGCCGATACAAAGAGGATCATTGATATTCCCTGGTGATAGCGAACTCCTTGGATTTCTCGCAATCGTTTCACCTGAGCTAAACGGACACTCGCGCGGTGTTGAAGTGGCTGGGACATGGATAGCCTTCTCCACTTGTTTGGAGCTACAAATATCGCCCCTACAGTTTACTTTAGGTTTACTTTTAGAAAACTTTTACTTTTATTTTACAAAACTTTTAGTTTACCTTTAAAAGTGTACGTTTTGAAAACTTGTATGGGTAGTTCGAGAGTACACTTACTGTAAGCAAACACTGGTAAGACAGTTTTGTACTGCATTTTGTTGTGGCTTCAATTAAATATAAATTAATTAGATATGATGTTGGGGTTACTTCAAAGAAATATTCTTCGTTGTTGAGATAATCAATTTAAATAAGAATAGTTTTCTCGTTTTCCATTATTGACAATAAATTTGGAATCACGGCTAAGAATAAATGAAAATTAATTTCTTGCATCGAGCTCAGTTAAAATGTTTACTGAGACGCAAATGCAACACTGAACGAAACACTTGCAGCAACAGGGACTCCCTAATTGTGTCTTCTCGTCAGAGTCACTCGCGATGTGGAAAAGCTAACTTTTCCTAATCTGTGTTTAAGGATGTATTCCTTTATATATCGCCATGTTTCTGATTGATGCACAAAGCTGGCACCCTGAAAGTGTGATCAATTTAAAACAAAGATTTAAGGTTAAGTTTAAAGTAATAAATATCTCAGCTTAAATAAAGTTATAAACAACAAAACACAACTAAAATTATCACGCCCGATACATAACTTCAAAACACTGCTGTGCTTCGTTTAAGCGTCACAATAAAATTTCCGCTCATAACACCATAACACAAAGTAAAAACATATTTTTGAAAAGTGTTAAATATTATTTGGCGTAGTTCATTTTGATTTTGAAAATCACCAAGAAATCCTTCTAGTTTGCCGTTATTTAGTGTTGAAGGTTAGAATGCTACTGTCAAAGCACACGATATGCGGTTCTCTAACGTTAAAACACAGTTTCATTCACCGGTCCTCTTCATTATCTTTTTTAACTTTACTACCTTGCTAAAGTAATTAGTTATTCTACGGGCCTGGACGGAAGGCACATTATTTAGGATACGTGAAAGCCCAAGTAAACACAGCTCCTTAGGCCAACTATAGTTATTTTAACTGGCAATTTATGGCACGAAAGTCCAAAGGCGTCAAGAAATAACCAAAACGTCATAATATTTATCTGGAGTCTGAGTATCTTGGTAATAAATTCTCAAACAAACGCAGGAGTCCCTGCCTGCTTGGTAGATCGTTACATAGCTTCCTTGCGATTCAGATGCCGAGGAAACTCCAGAATCGGGTTTTATGTCTGATTGTTTCGTTTTCGGTTGGCAACTTTGTGCCTAAATTGTCAGACAAGTGCCAGCGTTACTCTTCACTGTTGGTCGTCCCGTTGATAAAAGGAACTTTCGGTTCACGCTTCGCGTTGAGCCGGTTATGTGGCAAACAAAAAAAAAATCATAAGAATGGCAAAAAATAGTGTAACCCTAACTACAGCAAAACCTTGTTAGGCCAATGTTAAACCTCCAGGATTTTTAAGCTTCGACCAAGTCAGGCGTTCCTCCGTTGTGCTGCCTGGAACCCAAATGAAGTTTGTTCAACTAAAGTTAGTGAGCCTTCACTCCACCGTCTTCTTCGTAGACGTGAGAATTCTCCAAATTTAAGTGCATTCGTATTGACCAAGAGCCGGTGTCCTTCAATAGAGCTCTTAACGAGCCAACTGTTCCAACTCGATCATCTCCATCTCAATACCGAATATAAAGTGTGACATCGTTGTTGCTATCGAAAAAAAAATATAAACCTCACACTAGTATCCCGATCAACAAGCTCTCAGTCTCTCCACCGAAACAAGCTTCCCCTCCCGTGTGTGCCGTTCATTGTTTCTGTTTGCGCAAGTAACACACAACCGGAGACGGCAAAGCCCCCTTCTTACCCCCCCCCCCCCCCCCCCCCCCCTCTGACAGGAGACCGCTCCGTCCTGGGCTTGCCCGAGCCCGGGCTTCGGTGGAGCGAGCAGTGGACAAACAGAGCGTGGACTGAGCCCTGGTTCGACCCCTCGCTCGCCACGTTTCCTGGCGCGCCAACTTGGAAGGCGTGCAAACACAGAGCGTTGTCACCACTTCAGAGTCGACCAGGCGAGCAGGGAGAGGTTTCGGAACACGGAGATTGAGCGACTTTTATCGAGTTGACTCGGCTCTCCGAAAAAGTCAAGTCAAACTCAATACTTGGCGACGCTAATACTTTTTTTTTTGCTTCTTTACTATATACTGTAGGCCTATTCAATAGAACCCTGAAGGTGATGCACTTGGTTTAGTGAAAGTCTGTACGAGAGTTTTATAACTTAAGATTAGCTAAATGAAAGTGCATAAGTTTGGAGCTTTATTTACTAATTTGTTCTAATATGTTTTTTTTTCTTTCTAGAGTTGAAAAATATCAGCGTTTGCAAATTGACGGCTGTTCTAGGGCTTCACTTTCCATATCAGGTGTTTATCACTAAAATAATTCGCATCCTAATGCTTAAATTGAAATATACAATTGTCATAAACACATGACTAAATCACGATGGTAACGGACAACTTAAGAAATGCAAGTCAAGGCGATTTCCGAGCAATGCATTATCCCTCTGTAGCCAATCAAATTGCGGCATTAGTCGAGTATTCAAGTAACCAATCAGAAACAAGTAACCAATCAGCAAGCGAATAGCGTTAACATAATGAGCCCCACCATGCCTATTCTTTAGCTGCCGGTGAATGTGCTAAGATAAAGACCTCTTCAAATAGTTTTGATTATGTTTTTTTTTTAATTTTTTGTTTGTTTGGTAACGATTTCCAAGTTTAATCCTGGGCCATGTGGTCAGGAAATTTTGAGGAGGAATAGGACGCACTATCGCGTGGCGGAATATGTGGGGCGCAGAATAGTCTGCTTCTTCTGCAGGGGTTGTGGTCACGTAAGAACGCCGAGCTTTGATTGGCCCTGAATAGAAGGATAATGGGTAGACCTCAAGGCAGCTTGTTTTCAGGTCTACCCACTATTTCTCAATCAGAGCCAATAAGAGCTCTGCGTTCTGACGTCAACATAACCCCTGCAAAGGAAGCGGACGAACTAGCGCTCCTGATATCATTCCAGATAAAGAATTCACAGTTCGACAGCATGTAACATTCACTTTCCGAGATCGAAAATTCTGAATTTGCTTGACGTTACACTTCATTGGGTATCAGCTCCGTTTGCGGGCTGGTAACATTATGATCTATGTAACAAGTATGAGTAGAAAAGATACTTGAAGATCGTACAAAACTTTGCTGACCGAACGGTTACGGTTGACCAACCCGACGATGCAAAATAACATATTGGTGACGTGACTATCGTGGTAGTCCCACAACATGCCGCGTGTTTTAAAGGAACATACAATGTTAGTAGGCGTCGTATTGAAGATAAGGGTGTTATTGTACGAGGCTAGTTCATTTTAGGACGAAACATAACGCCTTTTGTTAAGCCCGTGTTAATTTTCAACGAGTTTTCATTTGCCCATGAATTTTATTGAGTAACATTTTATATGGAAGACTTATAAGTAAATTTTGCTCGTGGGCCGTAACAAATCAGCTTGTGTCGTCAACGAACATACATAACAAGTTTTACTTCATTATCTGTGTTAAGGTTTTGCAAACAGAGCTCTCAAAAACAAGTGCGCGTTGTTCCAACAACGAGACAGGCCTCGGTATTTTCAGTAAGCTCTGCTCACTGGATCTTCTGGGACGTAGAAATGAATATATCTGAATAAGTTTCTTTGGTACCTACACGGGAAAAAAATGCCATTCGAGCGTGTTGGAGGAGTGCAGGGGAGGCGAAGGGAACTAGCTTTACATCTACCCACTAATCATTCCAACCAGAGCTGGGCGTTCTGGCGTCCCCTAGAACTTGTTTCCTCCTGTCCCTCAGTTTGTTTCCGAATCGAGTACCACCTTGAAAAGTCAACAAACGCGGAGGGAGGGCTCTAATCGGCGCTTAGTCTGCAAGTGGACACCCGCGCCCGTACCTTTGACTGCATTGCGTGAGAAAGTTGCCCCCGAGTATAAAACCGAACGTGGGGATGTTACTGTGCACCTCACTCAAGAGGCCGTGTGAATTTGGGGGGTGTCTTGTCCTTGAATTTGTTTCATTTGCTTTACAAAACCTGCGCTAGCAAAAACAAGAAAGAAAAAGATTTTTTTGTTTCTAATTGTATATGATAAAAGGTGTTTTTTTTTCTTTGCTTGCGCAAGGTTTGTAAAATAAATTAAATAAATGCAAGGTTGGGTACCTCACATCTCACACCGTCTCTAGAGGTTAAGGTGTGGAATGATAATGAAAAAGAATCACAAGGTGATTCTTTCTATCTTAATACATTTGTTTAAAAAAAACAAGTCGTGAAAGCTACATTAATGCGCTTTGTGGAGATGAATTATACAGAGAAGGGGACATAATATGGGGGCTAATCGCCACGATATGTCGAATGATAAACTAAAATACGTTAATTCCCTATTCCGTTATTAAATATAGAGATATACTTCCAATGGGAAACTTGCTGTGCTTTAGTAACAACCACTTAATCGGTTGTTTGCGCTGCCGGCTTATAGAATAAGGTTTTCAATACTCAGCGTGGCATGCTTGAGTTTATCGCTTGTAGCGCCAATACGGCTCACAAGCGGTATTTATAAAAGGAAAAATATAAACTCATTATATGTACGATAAACAAACATTTTTTGTTGCTTGCGTCACCGATTATGGGAAGGTAAAACCAAAACTACCCGTTTATGAACAATCAATAAATGTTTTAAATCAAGACAATATCAATACAATTTCGTCGTTTTCCTTTTCACAAAATATTTTTCTTTCTCTGTTTTGTAGCTCACTCCTCGGTCGATTTGTCGTGTTTTCGTAAACCTATGTTTAAGTTAAGGCGAGGGCGCACCAGCGTCCCATGCGACAAGCTTTTTTTGTATTTTTTTGCTTTTCAGCTTACAAGCAGGTTGCCAGTCAGCGCTTTTCCGTGCCTTACCTGTTGCTTTTGTGCGTCGTCGTTCGTGTTCGAGTTGAAGTCAAGACAAGACCCTAGGGTTCGCTGTCAGCAACCAATATCAGCAATTACCGCGTCTCTCCAGGCTCAAGAACGGACAGAATGAGAAGTCGATCTAAAAGAAAGGGCGACATCATCACTTCAACCTTATGGTTTAAGCGAGGTAAGGCAAGGCGAAAGCCTGTTGCCCCATTCATTGCCAATGAATGTGCCTAATAAGGCAGAGACCATGACGAATTTCTTTTGAAGCGAGAGATGCTGGGCGCCGTTTTGTTAGCCTTAGGGGCCTTAGGTACATCGCTAACGCAAAAAGGCCTATAGGGTTCGGCGCATGCTCAGTGACGAGCCCTTATCTCTTAGAAGCCCCCCGAGCGTAGTGGCGCCCTTTTCTAAAACTGCCTATTAACTAATTTCATGGTCTTTAATGACGCTCATCAAGTTTTTTACTGGAATCTTATCTCACGATTAGCCTCATATGCTATGTCGCCCTGGCAGTAAAACTTACCTGCACAAACCGCATTCGTGTACGTTCCACGGTTTTTTAAAACAAATCTGTTAAGCTTAAAGATAAGCATCCTGTGTAGGGGACATATATCAATTATTGCAATTAAATGGCCAAGTTCAGAAGTTGTTGCTCCGCATCTTTGATCAAAGAGTAAAGTTTTACACTATCCTAGCTTTGTTCTAGGATGTTTTAACACGCAAATATTCGATTTTTGTGAATAAATTGGTTTTTAATAATTTGTGTAGCGCTGGGCGCTGTAATCTTGAAAAGGCGAAGCTATCTAATGTGTGATATTTTCGTACCTCCGCCAATATCTGCACTGCATTTCGAATTTAAATTAAAGCGAGTTTGTAATGTGAATGTTTCGTTCCTTTTCTTTTACCTAATCAGGGGATCATTAGTAGCCCAGAAAAACATTTATAAAGCTAAATCTTGCAATCTTGAAATTTCGCTCCGCACCTGTTTAACTTAATTGAAGAGAAGCTTCTGAGATTAAACGCGAAAAAAAGCGAAAAAATCTTAGAAATCTAAGTTGTTGCACCGAGCCGCAAAAAAAAAAAAAATCTTGCAGATTGGGTATACTTGCTACTTGTAGCTAACCTATTTATTTTCGCTGTCTCTACGGCGTATTGAACTTGCACGCAAAATTTAATTTTCGCGTCTGGAATGTGTAACAAACGATAACAAAAAGAAACGGCCAGCTTGCCTTTATGAAAAATAAGTTTGAATATTGATTTTGGGCCCCGCGCTTTGGTAAATTCGATTACTAAGGGCGGTTTTTAGGCACGCTTAGAATGCAGCTGATACAAAAATCTTGAAAGCGATTTTTTGTTTTTCTTCTTTAATAACTTCCGAAAAAACCAAAATCCCTGAAAAAACGAAGTCAGTCGGCCAGATTTAGTGCATATTTTTAGTTAGCCGTATAACGTGTATACAGCAAATAAAATAATTATGGGGAAAAAAAAACTAAGGAGGGAACAGATGATTGACAAAAGCGCATACGAAAGGTTTGTGCGCGCCAGTCTTTTTTTCTTGCGTACATTTTTATTTCGTACTATATTTTTCCAAATTTATCTTTACTTTTTTTCGTTCACCCGAAAAAAGTTTATTTACTTTGCTTAGAAACGTTTCCATGATCTGTGGTATATTAAAGGGGCGGTGCAACAAACCCCCATTCCCAAACGTTTCACCGTGCGTCCGTCCGTCCATTGCTGAATTTTCCGCTATACATAGTGGAGAAATAGACGACGCGGGAATTAAAAGACTAATTAACACTCCTCGCTAAATTTAGCCAGAATATTGATGTCGCGTGACCCCACATCACGACGCCTATGCATCAATTTAGTTTCCCCGCTAAACTTAACAAGAAAATTCACGTCCCGTGACCTGATGTCACGTGACTTATTAATAAATTGAGCATCCCCGCTAAAGTCACCCGCAAAATTTATGCAAATATAGTTTCTTGTTTAGTCCCCAAAATGACTGGTACATATTTTCCATGCAAGCTTACGTCATTCCTCCATATCCTGCATTTCGCCCATTATAGGAGTTTAAAAATAAAGGTTGCTGCCAATATTTGACAAGTAATTCGAGGTCTGGCTGCGGTTTCTGAAACGTCTCAAAGTAATGTATCTAGCGCGTCCTAAACAGCGGTCCCTCGATTTCCGCTTGATGACGTCACGAAGGTGTCATGGCGTCGCCCCACGCGATCCCGGCGGTGTCACACCAGCGATGATGATGTGGACGACGCCTGTTCCGTTACAGGTAGCTCTTGGGCTTGACAATTCACAGCAGCTTCAGGAGAAAAATGGTTGAGAGTCCACGACGACAGTGACAGCGAGACGTTAAGCATTAACCACCATGATCGCGGCAATCCGTCAGCATGAAATGCCCTGCCGGTTTATACGAGGTAATTCGTTGGGACTTGGGGACAACGTTTGATGTAATTATTAATTATCAGCTGTAACCTAAAGAATATTTCGTGCGCTTTCTTAATCGAAGTAGAAAGTGGCGAATGGACTTAAACTTTGATAAGATTGTATTTATGAGATTTACAAATAGGAAAGCGCCCCTTGTTTTCAGTGACGGTAATGAGAATGCGCTTGTAAACGAAGTTACAAGTTTAAATACTTATATCCTTTCTTTACGGCGAATCCTATATGTGATAGACAGGTCGACTTTATTAGCTTCCGAGCCATTAAGAAGTTGGGATATCTCGTGCGGACTCTCAAATGCTCAACCAGGCAAGTCAAACTAACCACCTACGAAACCCTTGTTAGGCCCGGCCAATTCTAGAGTAGGAATTTGTTGTATGGAACCCCTATTTAAAAACGATGTCAATCTACTTGAATCTATCGAGGCATCAGCTGCAATATTTATTTTTAATAGGAATGACCGCAGTTTTTTTTTCTTTCGTCAGCTGTATCATCTCTTGGGCTGGAACCACTGTCATGTAGGTGAAATATTTATATGCTCAAAATGTTCCACAGAATTGTCAACAAATATTGTTCCATCGAGCGAACTAAATCAATGTAATTTTCGACTTCTACGCTCACCAGACGATTTCATCTAATAAGTGCTGTGTTTTTGTTTTGTTTTTCAGTGTCGTATCAATTGTTTTAAATATTCGATTGACGGGAAAAATATTGGTGACTGAAATAAGATTGACGGACAAGTGCGTGTGTTTCTAGGGTTGATTTTATTAGCGTGATTAAAAATCTTTCCTTACCTTAATGCATGTCGATTTAAGTTAATAATTGTCAACGGCATCTTTCTTTTCTGTGTTGTTTTGTTCATAAATATGTACGTTCCACTCCTGCAATCACGTCATATGAGGTCGCACTTTGTATAAATAAATAATAGATAAATAAAATAAATAAAGATATAAATGTGCGGGATAGTACAATAAACACACCAATTCAAGACACTTTCCAAAGCACCGTAGTCTGGCGACTGAAGATGCCCGTAATCTGCTTTCTCAACGCATAAAATAATGATTTCGTTGTGGGACCTCTTGACGTTTGAATGACTTTGGCAGTGTTTTCTGCTCAGTTTATTTACACCTGAATGTCGGTCTCCTTTCTTGCGCCGGTTTGGCAGACTTATCAAAACTCCAAATAATAACACAATAGGAAAGTCAGGCATACCGCGAATGAAAGAAATAGTTGAATGAAGAAATGTCAACCACGTTTCTAAGATAAATAAAGTTGGGAGGCATATACAATGGAAAAATAATTAAAAGGGATCATAAAATAATTTTCCAGCTTTTTCCAAATGAAGACGCCAATCAACTTTCAATGTTTATAGAACCCGGAGCAGGAATCTGTTTTCATATTATTGCCTCCAGTTTGGCGCACACATAATAATGAAAACTCATTCCTGCTTTCCTCCTGGACTCGACAGGACTAGGCCACCAACATGTGAAATCACGTGGCCGTGACGCAATGTCTACCTTTGCGCCGGAAACGGACATTCTCCCATCCCAGCGAGGGAGCCGCGTCAGTCAAGCGTCGCGTTGCGTCGAAACGACGTTTTTGCGTCGACGGCTGGACGCAAGGACGTGGAAACAAAGTCACTTACTCATGCTTCCACAAACGCCGACTGCTTCGTAGGACTCGTCGGTCCGCGACGCTTGTCCGATCAACGTCATGACTATGGATACGTCGCAGTTAAGTGACGTGCAACCTAAAACGTTTCAGTATAGTGAAAGTGCGGGCCTGGCTCCCTTAGAGGTTGGCATTTTCGGTCGCCCTCACTCACCCTCTCCCTCACAGTCAAAACTCACATAAGCCTCTCACTCACTCTTACCATCACAACTATACTCACATTCAGCCCCTCACTCACCCTCATCCTCACAGATAAACTCACCTTCAGCACCTCACTCACCCTCATCCTCACAGTCACACTCACCTTCAGCCATTCACTCACCCTCACTGAACCTCACGGCCCTCACGTCCCTCACGCACTCCTGGCCCTCACGCACCCCACGCACTCATGGCCCTCACGCACTCGTACCCCTCACGCACTCATGGCCCTCACGCCCCCCACGCAACTCACACACTCACCGCCCTCACGGTCCTCACGCACTCATACCCCTCACGCCCCTCACGCACTCATGGCCCGCACGTCCCTCACGCACTCACCGCCCTCACGGCCCTCACGCACTCATACCCCTCACGCACTCATGGCCCGCACGCCCCTCACGCACTCATGGCCCACACGTCCCTCACGCAATCACCGCCCTCACGCGCCTAAAGCACTCATTGCCCTCACGCCCGTCACGCACTCACCGCCCTCACGCACTGATGGCCCTCACGCCCCTCATGCACTCACCGCCCTCACGGCCCTCACACCCCTCACGCACTCATGCCTCTCACGCCCCCCCACGCAACTCACACACTCACCGCTCTCACGGTCCTCACGCACTCACACCCCTCACGCCCCTCACGCACTCATGGCCCGCACGCCCCTCGCGCACTCACCGCCCTCACGGCCCTCACGCACTCATGGCCCGCACGCCCCTCACGCACTCATGGCCCGCACGTCCCTCACGCAATCACCGCCCTCACGCGCCTAAAGCACTCATTGCCCTCACGCCCGTCACGCACTCACCGCCCTCACGCACTGATGGCCCTCACGCCCCTCATGCACTCACCGCCCTCACGGCCCTCACACCCCTCACGCACTCATGGCCCTCACGCCCCCCACGCAACTCACACACTCACCGCCCTCACGGTCCACACGCACTCATACCCCTCACGCCCCTCACGCACTCATGGCCCGCATGCCCCTCACGCACTCACCGCCCTCACGGCCCTCACGCACTCATACCCCTCACGCACTCATGGCCCGCACGCCCCTCACGCACTCATGGCCCGCACGTCCCTCACGCAATCACCGCCCTCACGCGCCTAAAGCACTCATTGCCCTCACGCCCGTCACGCACTCACCGCCCTCACGCACTGATGGCCCTCACGCCCCTCATGCACTCACCGCCCTCACGGCCCTCACACCCCTCACGCACTCATGGCCCTCACGCCCCCCACGCAACTCACACACTCACGGCCCTGACGGTCCTCACGCACTCATACCCCTCACGCCCCTCACGCACTCATGGCCCGCATGCCCCTCACGCACTCACCGCCCTCACGGCCCTCACGCACTCATACCCCTCACGCACTCATGGCCCGCACGCCCCTCACGCACTCATGGCCCGCACGTCCCTCACGCAATCACCGCCCTCACGCGCCTAAAGCACTCATTGCCCTCACGCCCGTCACGCACTCACCGCCCTCACGCACTGATGGCCCTCACGCCCCTCATGCACTCACCGCCGTCACGGCCCTCACACCCCTCACGCACTCGTGCCCCTCACGCCCCTCACGCCACTCACCGCCTTCACGCACTCACCGCCCTCACGCCCCTCACGGCTCTTACGCACTCATACCCCTCACGCACTCACGGTCCTCACGGTCCTCACAGCCCTCACAGCCCCTCACGGCCCTCACTCACTATCACACTAATGAATTTTCCTGGATCAGAAACTCCATCACCCTCCCCTCACCTGTGAGGCGATTCCTCAATGCAGAATGCAGAATTGTATAGTATATCATTTAGGCTGCGATTACAAAATGCTAGAAGTGAAGTAATAGAAATTCCTAATAATTCATTTCTTTGTAGTTACGCCTTCAAACGTTGAACTGTGATGGCCACGGCTCAGAGAGTGTTCGTTGCCGGATGTGCCCCGCCACCCTCGTGCTTCAAAACGACTGGTGTATTAGAGAGAATACATATTTTAGTGTTTTGTGGTTTGACCCCGCTGTCGTCGTATGAGCAGAACTCGTGGAGAAAACTCTCGTGCTCTTGTTGACGCTGCTGATGCGTATGCAACTGGATATTGGTCTCGGTCATTTCCGTCGAGAGTATTCATGCTCGATTTCATCGTTTGTGAGTGCAGTTCGAGTGATACACTACTCGTATCCCATATGGAAGCTAAATTCACGTGACGTGCTCGATAAAAAAAGGGAAAAAAGACCCCGACACTGTGGAAGTTTAGGTTACATTGTTAGGCGGCGCAAGCTGCCGCCCACTACAGGGAGTTTCGCCACACCTCGTTTATTAATCCGCCCATTTATACACTCAGCTTTGTTGCGAGCATTTGAGAGAGAGAGCGTAACATATAGTCCGCTTTCATTTGTCAAACTTTCAGGCAAGAAATTAAGACTTGGACTTCCTAATCTGGCGTTCCAGAGTTCTTTTCATCCCATAAACGATATGCAGTCAGTGAAATTGTGTTATGGATACGAACAGCGTTTTATTGAACACGTTTTATTATTCTGTCAGCAAGCAAGACAAAATGCCTGTTATGACATTTTGTGTTGCTTGCTTGCCAAAAGCCGTCTAGAATAATGTACTCATTGATCATAAACGTTCAGCAGGGTACCTTTTATCGAGGGAAAAATGCCAATGTTGTCTACCGGTATGCGAAAAAGTGAAACATCCAGCATAGGGTACCCCCTTTTTTTTCTCTCGATCAGAATACTTCGCCGCATATACTGCACAGTAAAAACGGCAAGACTTGTCCAATGTGGGATCCTCGGGACCCGATTTGTTGCACAGTCACAGGAGTGATCTCTCCTTTCAGACATCATGAAAAGGACTGTTAATTTGTTTTATTATTATTTATCTTTGTAGCGCGACAAGTGAGGCGGATGACACGCAGAAAGGAATTGGGGCGCATGAATAAATGAAAGGAAAATTATCGTTGGTTCCGAGCCCCGCCAGTAGATTCCGCACGGAGAACCGAGAAGGCACCCGTGAAGAAAAGCCAACCATAATACAAAATACAACACGATTCGTCGCGAAAGCATCTGATAAGCATCTGATAAGCACAATATCGCGCTCGCCCAATTTTTTCTGCCCATTTTTAAATACAACCTCTACCCCCCCCCCCCCCCCCCTCCTTTTTCTCTCGGATATGGACGGACACTTTACCATTTCGGTCGCGTATGTTGTGTCCGCGTTGATAGAACAACAACGAACCACCGCGCCACGTCCGAATGCAAGCAATAACGCCGTACCACTACGGCGCGCGTGATGTAAACAAACCGGGCATACTCGCATTCCTGGAATCTCGTAACATTCAGGTGCTGCTCAGTGAGGCGAGAACCCTAGCGTGGTTCTCGCCTCGATTCAGCACCTCCTCTATGCCAGTTTCCGAACTCTTCTTTTTTAACCGTCTTACTCCAGTTGCCTCCATTTTTTGCGAACCAAAATGCTGCATCAGGCTTCAAAGACAGTCCGGCATTGGTGGAAATTAATTCGTGGGACACGAATATCGTCGGGTTTTTCGCAAGGCCATTAGCAGTACCGACAGCAGTGCCACAACAGTGTCGTGATATCTGAGAGTTGAGTTGGTCTATAAGCCAACACGATGCTTAGAAACAAGCAAGTGTTTGCCCTTGTGCGCGTGCGCAGAAACCAAATTGTAAAAACGAAGTGTCTCTGTAGGAACAGTGCCGACAGCAGCGTCACCGCAGCGGGGTGACGTCAGAGCCGCGCGTTCGTGTATACTTGAAGGCCTTCTCAAACCAACTCCTCCTGATAACAAGGCCTGTACTGCTGGTTCTTCTACGTCATCTGCAGAAGGCCAGCACGGGGTACAGGTCACACGCGCCCAATCTGTGATTCACGTTGGCCTTCGGTACGTGACGCCAAAAAGCTGGGACAGGAGCTCTCTCCAGCAAGCGTGAAGAAGTTTAGTGCACGCCACCTCTCTCCGTGACTGACGAGGAGGACGACGCACCGATGATGAACGATGAACGCGCGTTGCACGAGGAGTCTGAAACTTTTCGGGTCTAATGAACGAGCTCGGGCTAATACTGTCGAGTTGACAACGTCGGACGACGCTTGTAGAACGGGACGCCGTTGTTGCCGTCGCAATTTTCTCGCGAGCGTTTCGGACTCATTTTCTCTGCGTTAGTTTACGTGGTCCCGACGCCAAGCGACGGTCTAATTTTAGAGAGTACCGGGCGACACGAGTTTCCTGCTAACGAATCTGTCTCGGCTACTTTGGGAGGCAATCATGGAGTTTGTCGACTGCACGTTCACGTGTAAGGACGAATTGGGTCAGCTTGAAAAAGGGGGTGGGGAAGTGACTGAAGATGCCGCCTGTTTATATCATGAATTGCACCGGACTTGCATATTAATAGTTTATTGACATTTCTAACGGCGGCCTAGTCTAAATTTCACAATACAGTATTCACGAGATTAAACTTGAAGGTCATAATGAATAGAACATGCGTGCTCTATTGTTTATTTTCAAGAAACATCCACAAATGTTTTTCAGTGCATATGTTCCCCCCAAATGCTGGTGCATTTTGGTGATATGCTCCTAAGGAAGGCTAAAAAAAATGGTGGTGACCAAAAAAAAAATGGTTCGAAAAACTGACAGTTAATGTCTAGGTGGAGAGGGTTTCGACAAAAGGCAGTCATAGGTTTAGCAACCATTTTAGAAATCAATCTTTTAAGCGGCCCCTTAACACCTTTTATATTTTTCCCGAACGTTCGCTAATACGTGTTTTTTATATATTTTTTTATTTTTTTATAGCGACGCACGTTTATCGGCGGTTTTTGGTCTAAACCCCAAAGTCTACGGGCTACCAGTGAATCAGCTTTCTCTTAAACTGGCGCTAGGAGACGCGCTGATTGCCTTGTTTGGCGCCCCAGGCTCTTTAGCGCTTGCATTCGCTGACGCTACTGACACTGATTAGTCCCAGTCATTCATTTTGCTTTCGGGCGGAAGCCTGTGATATGGCAATGCCATCCAATGGAAACAATAAGAGAAAGGTGATAAACTTCATATCCATGAAGTTCATCACCTTTCTCTTATTGGTGATGAGAGGTGATGAACTTCATAACCCTTTAATGACGGTCGGAAGACGAAGAAGCTACACACAAACGTACAAATATTTATTCATGTGTACTACCAACAAACATAATTTACACTTAGTCCCACTTTCTGCAAGTTTCGGCTTGAGTTCCAAGCGCATAACCATAACCACGACGGGATTTTTTTTTTCTGTTCTACAGCAACAACGAAATTTCGGTCAGTGCGCAGGCCAGCTGGTGGAAGTTTACCATGATGATATTAAACGGGACTGGGGCAGAAAGAACATTTTTAAAATGTAGGAGAAAGTTTCAGGGACAAACAGAGTCACTAACTCAGCTAATTATTTTACACAACCAACGTCCTCATTTAAAGGCGATACCGCCATAAAACCACCGAACATACTTTTTCAAGGTCACACGCACAACCCCTACCCACATCACAAAACAAAATGAGGACACCTACAAAGCACGGCCACCTTTCGGTTAAGACAAAAACCCTCAAGGCAGCAAGAGGTCGCAAAAAAATATTGAATGATTTTCAACGACGACATACACACGCACATATACAAACAGAGAGCGATTCCTTTGGTTGGTTTAGACAAAAAGGTTTTGAACTTTTACCTAAAAAACACATTAAAAATATCTTTTGACCTTAAAAGAGGAAGGGTGTATAAATGTAGAAAAAACATCATGGTTGGTTTTTTATTCACCCCTGCAGACGGTGGCGAGGATGATCGGTCTAGGGGAAAAAGCAGCGTCTGTAGATCTTGCTGTCTGTAAAATGGAAAATGTAATGAGCATTGCGTACCCAGGTTAGAAAATAAATTTCCGTGACATTGGAACAGTCAAAAATGAGCGAAAAACTGGCTCATTACAACTGTTACAAATTGATAAGTCCGGTAGTTTTGCTACTTTCCTGAGTTATCATTTCAGATAAAAACAGAGGCAGCCATGAACTCCTTGTTTCATGAATGGGGTGGTAACATAGTTAAAATAAGAAAGAATTTAAGTACAATCCCACCAGACGACGATTTCGAAGGTGTAGCAAAAAAGCTGGGGGCATCATCGCGGTAGGCATTAGGTGTAAAGTTTTTTCTAAAAAAAATCAAAAACAGGAGATGCCAGTTCGAGTGGTTCTTTATGAAACTGGAACACGGCAGAAGGTTGTTTCCGTGTTTCTTCAAAAGGGTTTAGGACATGCTCCTCTAGTTCCGTCCTTGTCCCTAAATAACTCAACCGAGTTGGTCGAATCCCTCAAGGATCACAATGAAAGGATTGTACAATTTTTATCGAAGGACATCAGAGATGTCTGCTATGAACTGGAAAAGAGTCTTCTACTGAAGAGTGGGAAAAAGGTTCTGGAGTTGAATCTGATTAAATTTTAATCCCAATCAGGCATTTACATATATAGTGTTGTTTATATTTTTTAGTATTACCTGCAATCGATGGTTGTATAATATAAAGGAAAAGTGTATATACAAAAAAGGGAGTGTACATAGCGTCGTCAATTGCAACGGCATTAGTTGAAATTTATTTGAACTCCTTGGACTGTGCTGTGTCTGATAGGTTGCAGGAGTCGTCAGATATGTGTACGTTAAAAGATATGTTGATGACATTGTGGTTTGCTATTTACGCAAAGGTCTATCAACAACCCAGAAACGTTGATTAGATCAGAAGCACCTCAACTTCAGTTCACTGCGGAGAGTCAAGAATGCAGCCCCTCAGTTTTTAGATTAGTTAATTCATATTAAAGAAGGTTTGTGCTGGAAGTCTGGCAAAACGTTCAAAAGCAGTGCTATCAAAATTAAGTTGCCACTCAAAAACTGTTTACAAAAACTGTATATCATTAACCAGTAACAACCTAGACAGGTCTTGTTTTCATTTTTTTTTTCATTTTATGACTCAAATGTTGGAAAGACAGTATAAAATGTTGAACAAAGCCGGTTATAAAGATCAGTTCATCAAAAGACAATTCTTTTCACGAATCGCAGACAAAAGGGAAGGAGAGCAGAAGTAAAAAAAAAAAAGTTTGTTGTAGTCCCGTGTTATTATGTAAGGACGCATAATTGGAAAGCAATTACAAAACAGTTCTAAGTAGACCCCGTTTTTACTTCAGATTTTAGGTTAATTAGGCTTAAGCCATTTCAGACAGGTTCAAGTGTATGCAAGAAATCCCACCATGAGAAGTCAGTCCTCTGCAGAAATGCAGTGGTCTATAAGATACCTTTGGATTGTGGTTTTAAGGGAGAAGGGAAAACTTCAAATTGTATCAATGGCAGGTTAACGGAACGTGAAGGAAATTTAAAAAAAATAATTCTGCAATATCGGGATTGGCTAAACACGTGGACTAATGCATTGTAATGCACAATGGTCAGGAACAGAAATGATACACCAAGAGGAGGAAAACACTAGAAGATTTGTAAGAGAGACAAATCGAATAAAAACAATAGGAAACTGCATGAGTCAGGTATATTTCCAACTTAGTACTACTTCGAAGACAATTTTGCAACTTTAGTTGCACACTGCTTTGGTTGTCCAGTTTTGCGAATGTTTCGTTCGTCCCCTTGATGGTCGTTTCTGTATACTAGAAGTCGGGATGCGAGATTTAGGTCAAACATGGAGCTTTATGCCTCCCTTGTCAATGATAGTTGGGTGAAATTTTCTTTTGGTTTCTCAACCTCGTTTTTTCTTTTTGTCCTAGAAAGAGAGAGAGTGCCCCGTCGTCGGGACATTAATTCGGCAAGGCAACGCTTGTCTCCTTATCTGCTACAGTCGGTATTTCAAATATTCGACCTGTAATATTCGGGAGTGAGCTAGGAGGAGACTGACCCGGCAAGGTCATGTTGGCCTCCTTGTCTTTAACAGTAAAGCCGAATCTTCTATAAATATAGAGAAGTGTGCCGTCTTGGTCATGCACGCGGCAAAAGAACACCACGGTGTCACGTGACGCCATTACGTAACATTGTGATATCATCGCACGTGATGCCATTACGTCACGTGACTCTATGGCGTCACATGCCATTGCAACCGCATATAGCGTCTGCAACAGGGTGTGCAGTTGCTTTGTGTACGCATAGACTGTGGAAAAAGAAAGATGTGTCTGAAAGGCGCTACCTCGCCACGGATCCAGTTTATCAAAGGTTCGCTCTCGTTTCTGACAAACGCCGTGAGATTGCGCAGCCTGACAGGAGTTCGCGAAACCCTCCTTGTTTGCGCACACGTTCTCAAGACCACGAAGCGCTCTTCTGCTCCTTCGAGGAGCTCCAACGGGACAGCGCAGGCGTCGTGAGATGCGCGAAGCCTGAATGGAAATTCGACCCCCCTTATGGCCTCGTTCTGAAACGTCTCCTTCCTTACAACGTGGACAAAAAATAGTGTGCCTAGAGTTGTGGGGGTTTCCATCTTTTCTTTTGCGGTCACGTGGTTTATGAGCCGCGTTTGCAATATGAGCTACAATGAGGTGACGAAAGTGTTGATAGTCTGCCAGCGCCACCGAATCTGCGCTTGTTTTCTTCTCGACGCTCGAAAACGCAACGCATACGCACTTGCAACCAATCTGTTAAGGAGGCGTGCCCCTTTAAAATGAAAACACACTCTATAGTTTGAGTTGGCCCCTCTTTCAAATCCATGCTCTCAAACGAAAGATTTAGAACGAAACAATGGGAGTGAGACCAATAAAGACATGGCTGCCCCAATTAACTTTTAAACGACCTGGGCGGTTCATTATAGATCATAAATTACACGCGCTGGACCCCGGCCCAACGTTCCCCTTTTCCATGAAATAAAAAATGGTTCCGGGAATGCCGGACCCAAGCCCTGGGCTGGGTTGCGGCTGTGTTCGCCGTGTCGTCGGGGCCCCCCTCTTCCGCGCAGGGCGGGTTTAATTGCCGAATGAGCCTCATTAATTTAAAGAACTGCTTGCGAGAGACTGCGCGCACCGCGAAGGAGAGTGGACAAAGATCTTGCGATGAGTTCGTCCTGCGTTCGCAGCAGCTGACCACTCTCTGAAACTGCAACTGCTATTAGGAGGCAGAAAGTTAAAGCGACTTAAGGCGGCCATACCTATGTGGGACGGACCTGAAAATTGTAGCCGTAATTGAGTTTAAATGAACGGGGTAATTTTCTTAGGGTGATGGGAGCTTCTTATTGAAAATTAATCTTATGAAAACTTTATAGATTTCGAACGCTCCAGGCAATGTTTTCCACTTACAAGTTCGACGTTTAAATGTTTTCCACACTCTTAAAAGTGTGTCCTGAAAATTTATGAGGAAGGTTTCGGCAGCTCTTTTTCCAAACGTTTCTCGTCAAAATAGCATACAATCATTTTATAAAATTATGTGTGAAGTTATAAAAAAAATGAGGCACCGCGTTCTTGAGTAGCGAGCATAGACAGGCAAATGACTATGGAATAATTTCCAACTCCTTCCTCGTGAAAATAATGTACTGCCATTTATCAAAATTGAATAGGAAATTCGCCATTTTGATTCGCAGCTGTGTACTTAGAAATTACTAGTAAACCTTTCGCAACTGTATTTCTAAACATTCCTCGTGAAAATGACGTACCAGCGCTTTCTGAGGCTATGCGAGAAAAGCAATAAAGAAAAAGTGCATTGCATTTATCAACGGAAAGTATGTATGTGTAGCATACAAACATTACAATCAGTGTTCTTCACGTAATTGATAAGACAGAAATTGAAATCCTACTTATCACTTTATTCAAGTTTCCGAGCCTGCCTCACTGTACACTTTCCTTTGTGATGATGGTGTGCCATTAAATCCTGCGTAAAAACAGAAGAGAAAATTACCCTATGAGCTGATAAGACTGCTGACTGGACGAGTTGGTAGTTCATGTCGAATAACGTAACAGCACACAACTAGAGAAACACTTGCAAACTTGTACAAATACGAGAGTTGTGAGTTAGCGCCGAGTGAGTGTATATTTTCTGGTGTGTCTGAGTTTGCGAGAAAATTACCCTATGCCACCCTATGATATAACACCACATAAATCGCTCAAAGAACCACTATATAAAGAAGGCAAGAGAGACAGTAACAACTTCATCTTGACGCAAGGGTGGGAAAATTGGACAATAGCATTTGTGAAAATTTTATATGTCAGACATTGGTGGTGTGCCTTCGTCGCGTGCCCAGGGCTATCCTACAGGTAATAGTGTTCCTTGCAGGGCACAACATTTATTACGTCAAACCTTTGGCACCATAAAGAACATGGGCGACAAAATATAGCCTTTAGCAGATTCAAGGTTGGAGCTGCTACATTTGAAGCGCATGTGGATTGATGAAGGCCACAGCGAAAACATCCGAGAACGGCCATTTTTGCGGGCTATGCTAATATTAAATTTTCTTATATCAGTTTAGTATAATGCTTTATTCGATATTGGTTTCAAGGTTAATTGTACTATTGTAAAAGACTTAATTTTTGCGCTGGCCTTGTTCTTGCGAGTTTTTTTTTTAAATTGCTTAAAATTGATCACGCAAATAAGTAATCTTGTGCTACGAACACATTGAACATTACTCCTGATTGCGAAATGCTGTACCCGCAAAGTATTCCCAAAACTGACACTTCACGAAATGTATCAAATATCGACTCCGTGGCAATAAGTTGTTTGCACCATTCTAACCTTTCAAAGCGCTCGCGAAGTCACCATCGTGACGAATTTGCCTTGTTCAGTGCGCTTCTCCGCATGTCCCAGTGCGCTGCAGAGAAGCGACACCCATGGACCAGACTACGCAATCGCATTAATCGCGCTAACGCCCCGCCCCGTTCGAGAGAATCTCGCTTCGTCGCAGTGCAGACTCATGTTTCGTGAGAAAAGCACACCTCCAGAACGGAGAGCTTCACGTGTACACAGAAAGAATTAAGAAAAGAAATAAACACGGTTGGGTAAATGGTAATGCATCTAATGGATGTCGGTGCTTGCATTGACACCACATAAAAAAAAATCTGTAGCCATTTGTTTTTGAAAATATGCATTATTGTGCAATGTACTGAGAAGCTATGTCACATCATTGAAGCAACAGTTCTAATTTGAAATTTAAGGATGTGCATGGCGAGAGGACCACCAAATCCCATATTTACTTACACCTTCTATGTGGGCCTTGACCTGATCACAGCCAGAGCCACTACATAATTTGGATGAGAACTAACTGAGCTCTGGCAATGGGCAGGATTATAACGATATCAAGTGGATTTTCATTTAGAAAGTATATTTATTGCCCTCATGCTGATTAATAACGCATATAAATCGATATTTCCATGCAACATGCTGCTTACAAGCATAAATAAATGACAAGCTTTGCTTGTTGCCCCGATTACAACTGCGCAGCGTAAGCAGATCCTTCAAAACTTTAATAAAATATTCAATTTGGTTATCAAAATCATTCACTTCTAAATTTTTTTCTGTGAATGGCTATTTGCCCTTGATATTAGGTATTTTTTGTACCATACCTAAATTTACTATTCGTGTATGGTCATGCTCTTTCACTTACATATTACTGTGTTATGAAAACATATGTACTAAAGTAAGCAAGGGAGCTTTCAGCTAAACAAGTGAACCAACAGTGTCAGGATGGCTGAGGTTAGCGTGACGGCACTAAGTAACAGGCTTGGAGAGACGCACAGAAACTATGTGATATTCAACTGAAAAGTTAATAAGCTCAAATTATTATACATTTCAAACTCAAGTTTCATGATTTGCACATGCACATTATTCTCAGTACAAATCCAAAGGGGAACCAAGTCGTGGTCCGTTGATTTATTGCCAAAATATAATACATTTTCAGTAACAAACTAGATGCTGTGCTTAGGTTTGGAAGGTCGCGATTTAAAATACTACACTTAATTGGGTGTAAACAAAGCTTTATACCACGATTATGCGCATGATTACATTTTACAAGTCGTTTTAGATGTAAACACAACATTCTATTTGAAAACTAACAAATTTTTTTTTTTAAATGCCGTGAGGGTTATGTCGATGTCTTCTTCACTGCGTCTTCGTGTGACTCGGCGGACATTCGTAAAGGGGATAACCGTCACAGTATGTTGACTAATTGACCAAAATCTGTTAGCTTTGTAATTAATAGCTTTATGGGCCATGTTGCAACTGCAGTGTTAAAAGCCTGTCAATATTAAAGGGTATCCTGATTTAAACAATTCACGAAAGTCCCAGAGCTTCGAGATATTCATTGTCCAACTTTTGCGTTTTTAATGTCGAATGTAAAAACCGCGCTCAGCTTGAGCTGAAGAATTCGTGCCGTTAATGTTGGGTAGAACAGTGACATAGCGTACCGGGTACATTAAAATGAATGAACTCAAATAAGCATTGTGCTTTCTCACGTATCACGCTAGTGCCGTCACTGTGGATTAAGCCTGCTGACCAATGATCCTTAGGAAGATTGAAGTCGCCATAAATGTGTACTTTGTAGTTCGAGATATAAACCTTGTTTTCGGTCTCTGCAAAATTCTTTGTAAAATTGCGAGTTTCGGAGTAAGGAAGAAAGTAATAACGACCGATGAGGCAACTCGAGCCGTCTGACGCTGGCACTTCAACCCAGACGCATTCCTCGTAGGTCTCAAGGCCTCTCCTTCTGACTGTGCGAAGTAAAGATTTATACGCTATGAGGACACCACACCTACTTTTAACCGCCTCTGTATGATTCCGACCCATCCTAAACACGGAATACTGATCTGAAAAGTATCACTGGTTTGTGAAGGAGAAATTTAAGCAAGGTTCGTACAAACAAATGAAATCACATTCGCAGACTTAGGCACTAACTAAAAACGCCTTCGTCTTTGTTCTAAGACTACTCTTATTTTGGTAGTACAAGTTAGTTCTGTGCGACATCATTAGTGAGTTTTCAGATAAGATCGAACAACCATGTCCGGTCACCATTTTCAATTTTGATGAAAAAAATAAATTTTGCTGGTTTTATGCCCAGAAGAACAAACCAATACTTGTTTTCGGAAACACAATTCTGTCTTTGCGAAACAAATGTGTAAGCACCCTCTCAGTCACGTGCGCTTGTTGCGTATCGCGCGATGTTGACATTTTGGGCGGCTTCCCCAAAACCACTGTTCTGGCTACGGGTCTAGAAATATTCACTGACAAATTAGGCACAAGAAGGATTGATAAAATGTATTAATCACCGAGTATTAGTGTAGTTATTTTGAGAAAACAAATCGCAAACACGGCACATTGCGCAGTAGCGCTCTGGATTAAAGAATATTTTTCTCGGTATCTGTAAAAGCTAAGGTCTTCAAAGTTTGCGAATGTGATGCCATGTATAGAGTTAATCTTTGCCTGAAATATTGTTGTCCTGGTTAGCGGGAGAAATTTACAAGAATTGCTCACACAGGGGCATTTAACAAAAAAAAGGCCATCTTTAATTTTCTTTAAACTCTCTGAAATTAGCGTTTCTAATATATACTAGCGAAGTCTGCAAAAACATGATGCAATATTTGTGTGGATTTTAAGTTATAAAGCTAGAAATATGGCCAAATTGACGCTAACGCGGTTTCCATTAATGGGGCGGGCACATACCCGTTCTTTACAATTTCATTATTATTAAAAAGCGTAAAAATGCTACGTGGTGGTCAGGAAAAGACAAATTGACAGCACAGAGGTGGACGGTAGTTTTGAGGGGAAAATTCCAAATACATTTTCGAGCAACTGACCCAAAAATGCCCATGCGCCGGAACGATTGAGAGGCGCCACCCTGTAACGTGCTTCGCGGTGCCTGTTTCAACAACCGGCGTATAGCGTCTCCGTTTACGCGACGTACAGGAAGCAACCGGGGCGACTTTGCAAACAGATCAGCCTACAAACTTTGAGCTACCAAGAATAGGAGGTAAGGCGTGGCAGATCCTGAACCTGCGCCACCTGTGAGCGCCAATAGATCCGCCGCCGTGGAGGGCCGCACAACGCGTAGAAAATAAATATACATAAAAAAAAGTAAAAATAATTCTGAGTGACTGAGATTGTGTGTAACTTAATTTATAAGACAACTGTTTGAAGAATCTTGAAATCTAATTTGGGTATGGTCATGTGACCTACGTAAGTGATGGAGCAGCAAGCCACTTTAAGAACACGTGCAACTACACGAGCTGCAGAGCCACAAGTACACGTCAGCGAGGTGTATTTTTTTCCGCAACTGGAAATGGAAAGAGTGTCGATTTAATCGGTGGCCGCGTCAAGCACCATAGAACATTGTACAACCTACGACGGCCCACAAAGTTGGTGATCAAGTCGGCGTCAGAGATGGCTGTCCCACTGAACACTGCCGAACGTGAAACTAATCCACCTCCCTAAAGCTGACGCCAATACATTCAAGGACATCAAAGCAAGGGAGTGGAACTCTGTTTCTGTTGTGCGTGGAATTCAGGCCTGTCACTTGTGGCAGTGTACACGGTCCGACACCTCGCAACCGCACCTCTTTTTGCAAGAACAGTAGACGCAGAAAAGGTATATCATTAAAAGTAGTGTCCTATGACTGGGAAAAGCAGATCGAGGTCGCGAGCTTGCGGTGCCACTGAGAAGAAACAAACAGTGAGCGCTGCAGGCGAAACGAAAAAAAAAAAAAAGCTCGAGGTACACCTAAGTATTTCTTATGAGTTGTGAATGCGAAAGCATGTAAGCCGCTCGTCCGCTTCCTTTGTCGTCTGCTCGTCCGCTCCCTTTGTCGTCTGCTGCGTTCTAGCGCGCGCGCGCTTCGGGATCTCGGAGGCCATGGCGCAGAGGCCAATGAGAGCCCCGTCGACGCGCGCCAGCCAATGAAACCGAGAGCAATCGCGGAAACTAGAAGTCGTTTTTACGCTTCAAACTGATGACGTCAGCTTGCTCCATGAGACAGTTAATGTTTTAGCATTGAAATGTTCCTCCTCGGAGTGCAAGGAGAGCGCCTTGACCGAGTCAGCAAAAGGGTCCGGCAGAATGAATTCACTCGACAAGCTTCGAATGGGCGCAAAGGATATTTGTTGATTAAAATAGTTTTAATTGTGTCAATTTAAACGTGTCTTCTTTCTCAACACTATTTGAACCTGGTCGTCAGCAGCCTAGCCTCCCCACGAAGGGTAGCCTCCGAAATTCGCTGATTCGGGAAATCTGTATTTAAATGGTTGACTTGTGCTTCAAACTCACCTGTAATCTTTTGTTCGAATTCTTATTTTTCACGAACTCCTGCCACAGTGCTTTCTCTTCACAGACTTTCTACATTTTCGGCCCCTTGCTTGCCCTTGTTTAAAGTCGGCAACGTCCTCTCTTTCTCTACTCCCGCTACGGCAAATCTGTATATTTAGAACCTTGTAAAATAAAAAAAAAAATTAAAAAAAGAATATTGTAACGCATTCTTGAAGTGTCTGATAGTTCCGATTATGAGCCTTGATCTGTGAAAAGCAGAAGAAAAATTACGATGGCCTTCATTTTAAACTGATTTTCCAATTATTGCAAAATCGGTAGCCTGTCTACATTTCAGTGTATTTTTTCTAGAAAGGCTATCGTTTTCAATTTCAATGACAATTTATGCGAATATAAAACAGAGGCGTCCAAATTATATTAAAAAGTTTAAATTTTAGTCATTTAAGATCCGAATTCATAAAGCTCTGAATTGCTTCGTAATCGATAATGCATGTTTACCTCATTTTATGTAGAGTCTCTGCACAAAAAAATATTAAACCTAAGACGAAAACAGTTTTTCTTGTACAAATATCCAAAAAGGCCGGTTTCGCGCAAGTCGCAAAAACGAGGATATATACCGACACCGACTTCGTGATTTTTTTTTCCTCAAGAGAAATTTTATTTTCCGCATAAAAAGCTTGAATTTATTTTTGCACAACAAGTAAAATATATATTTTGGTAAAAAAAAACTGTCGACCGGACATGGTCATTCGATCCTATTTGAAAACACCCAATAGAAACAATCTCAGGCAATCGGATTTTTTTTAAGTATTTTTTTTCTACGCATGTGCGGCCCTCCACGGCGGCGAATTTATTGGCGCTCACAGGCGCAGCTCAGGTTCAGATTCCGCCGCGCCCTACCACTCAGATCATGTTACCGCCAAGGTTGTAGGCTGATCTGTCTGGAAAGTCGCTTCGGTTGCACGTCGCGTAGACGGAGCATGTTACATGGTGGCGCCTCTCGATCGCTCCGGCCCATGGGCATGTTGGGGTCGATTGTACAAAAATGTATCAGGGATTTTCCTTTCAAAACTACCGTCCACCTCTATGCTGTCAATTTGTCTTTTTCTGACAACCCCGTAGCATTTTTACGCTTTTTAATAATAATGAAATTGTGAAGACCGGGTATGTGCCCGCCCCATTAATGGCAACCACATTATCGTCAATCTGGCTAGGATCACGAACTCCGATAGAGTATTCGAGTCTAGGAAACTCGCGCAGAATGCGGGACAACTAATATTCCTCCCTGACGTTCTTATTTTGTTAGTGACTATAGTCGCAGTGTGAACAAAACTTTTACTCTTAGCACTTTAAATCGCTGAACTTCCCAAACGCCATGATAACTCTACGACCATCGCGTCTCTCACACTGCGCAACCGAAGTCGGTTTCCTTTCCCGAGAGAGACAAGGCTTAGCGCGGCCGACCGCTCGAATCCGCCGGGATTACCTCATCTTCGTTAGTACATATGGACAACAAGCCCACGAGAGCGCCCAGATTGACTAGTGATGCGACGAAGTTATCGGGCCAGAAGGAGTCCAAGTACGCTTCTTGGCCCTCCCCTCTCAGCCTCAAGTCCATCTATTGTGATCAGCGCCATGAATGTACCGCAGTATCGTTTATTGCTTCGGTACTTGGTAAGTGTCGTCCCTTCAAGTGGGCCAGGTCAGCCGAGGGAATTGCCGTGTCGGCGGCACCGAAGCTGGGGTTATCTCAATTAGGCCGTATATCGCTTTCGGTTCGTTGATTGCTCTGGGTCAGGGAAAAATGCGGGCTGCAGGTTTTCTGAACGCGTTCTCTTAATATTGCGTTCTGGCCTGTTATTGGTATTGTTGTTCTTTTGTCCACTCTAAAACGGTCCCTGACAACCCCAAAATTGTGATTTTAATATTACAATTATTATTATTAATATTTTTTTCTTATTGTTATTCCTATTGTTATTGTTATTGTTGTTGTTGTTGTTGTTGTTGTTGTTGCTGTAAAAGCATTTCACAAAATTTTCACACCCATCGTCTGATATTTTCAACGACTCCTTAAGAGCAGTGCTTCCTGACATGTGGAGGAAGTCAGTCATTGTTCCAGTCGACAAGTCTGAAAGTCGTACCACTGCGTCAATTTTCAAGCCAGTTTCTCCGCTGTGCACTCAAAGCTTGTTGAAATTGGAGTCTACAAAACATGCCCTTTCGATTAAAAAATGTAATAGGTTCCAGCCAAAACGAATTAGTATTAAGACGCTCGACAACACAAAAATTGATTTCTTTTACGTTAATTGAATCCAAAACTGTGTGCCACAGAGGCCAGCTTCACGTAGTTTACTTTGATCTGAGTAAGGCCTTTTATATGGTTGACGATGGAATTCTTTTATAAAATTTTGTAGTATGATAGAACGTGTGTTGCTCGTGCGAACTGCGCGTTCTCCTTTACGTACAGGGCCGCGTCTGGGATACCTTAGGGCCTTCTCCCTTCCTTTGCGTACAGGCCCATATCTATTTCTATTTTTGTGAACGGCGTGTGTAAGCACATTGTCAACTCTTGTTATTTGCAGTATGCTGATGATCTTAATGTATTTAAGGAGATTAAATCTATCTCAGATTGTAACTTTCTAAGAGAAAACATAAACTCATTTAGGAAATGGTGTTCACTGAACGGTCTTCTACTAAACACCTCGAAAACCAAGGTCATGCCCTATAGTTGCAAAACTCAAATAACGTGTTTCCCCTACACTGTTCCCTCAGACGTATCCTGCCGCGCTGGTGAAGTGAGGAACATGGGAATGCTTTCTGACTCCTCCTTGAACTTCGATAGTCATGTGGCTCGTATAATTGCCTGCGCTTTGCGCCCACTCGGCGTTGTCTGTCGAATGACTAGAGTATTTAGAAACCCCGCAACGTTCGTAACCCTCTACGGCTCGTTGACAAGATCTCAACTCTAACACGCACCTTCTGTATGGAACGGTAGTTGTAAAACTACCCTCGTAAGGCTGGAGCGAGTGCAACACATATTTTTATCTATTTATCGATGCCGCTATCTGAGCGATGAAACATCTTTATCACAAATTAACAGTGTATTGGACAGCCTAGATATGAACAGCTCATACCACCGTGGACAAAAGGCAGATTTTGTTTTTCTTTTCAAGGTCCTCCTTGGCATGGCCGACTGTTCAGAACTGTTATCAAAAAAATCTTTACGAGTTCCTCGGACAGCGACCCGTTTGAAAACGTGTTTTTACTTTCCTCAGATGTTAAAAATCCGGGTTCCCATGTTTCGTACGGTCATATTGATATTTTTTGCGACTGAATTTGTGAGAACTCTCAGAGTCCTATGTGAGTCTCCCTGAACCTGTTGTGATTGTGATTTTATTATTTATTATTTTGGCAGTCTTCTGCCCTTTGTTTGGACCCTGTGTTCCGTTCTTTGCTTGTTGTGTAAGCAGTATTTTCGTGTCGGCATTAGTTATATCTATCATGTCTTTTACTCAATGCCTTGAGATTTTTCCCGTTTTTATTGTAGTGTGTAACTTTCGCTGTGCGTATAAAGACCTTGACACCTAATAAAAATTACTCTCGATTTTTGAATATTGTTATTATTATTATTATTATTATTATTATTATTATTATTATTATTATTATTATTAATTTTATCCTAAAACCCAGCTCTGAGGGCCCAAATTGTTCCTGCAGCACTGTGTGGTGAGAAACTAGACCTCGTTTCTCTACCGGTAGAAGGAGAGGATCCCCTTCGTGGCTTCTAGTTCGCCGCCCTAAAGGCCCCAACTGTGGTCCTGACCAACGCTGATCATGGCATCACACCATCGAGTCTGGTCCTGACCAACGCTGATCATCGCATCACACCACCGAGTCTGGTACCTGAATAAGGTTTTCCAGCACAACTCGCTTTGATGTCAGCGGCCTCCATCTATACCCGTTTATGAGGCACTGCGACCATCTGCAACCTGGTGCAAAGCCAACCCTAGGCCTTTCAGCGATCATCCCTTCATTGCCGGTAACCGACCACCAGTGCACTGCGAATACCTTTTTTCTCGGTGTCCGTTCAAGCTGTGCACAATATACTGCTTAGTCGGTGTCGCTTTTTTAGGTGTGCTTACGTTTCTTTGGCATATTTCCATATATTCGCATAAACCTATAACCATGTCTATTCTTTGTGACGCCTGCAAAAAATGCATTTCTCAGGACGGCCGTCACATGACGTGCTCAGTTTGCGCGAAGGACTACCATCTGGGGAAAACGTGTTCTGGCATCGCCGAGTCCACGTTTGCTGCCATGAGCCCCGACAGAAAAGAAAAATGGAGGTGTAAAGCTTGCCGCTCTAAGAGCACTTGTTCTGGTACAGACGAGGTCGACGTGAGTTCTGACGCGATCTCGATGAACGAATCCGCCTCCCTCGCGGCGCAGATTCTGGCCATGAACGAGAAATTAGACTCCCTGCTCGTGCTTCCCGGGAAGGTGAATGAGCTTTTATTATTGAAACCTTCCATTGACCTGATGAAGGCATCTGTAGAAGAGGCTCAAACCTCAATCTCTTTCTTGGCGGAGAAGTACGATAACCTTCTAGCCAAGGTTTCAGTGCCCCCACCTTCGGGCGGAGGTGGGGGCACTGAAGACCACGGTTTCCGAGCAGGCACAGATAATTCAAAGCCTGCACACGGAGATGAACGACGCAGAACAACGTAGTCGCCTCCAAGATATGGAAATTCATGGATTAAGTGTCACACCCGGCGAATCTTTGCCTTCCGTCCTGGTGGGGCTCGCAGAGAGGCTTGGAATTGAGGGACACCAACCATCCGACGTGGTCTCCGTTTACAGGCTACAGGGAAAACGAGCGGTAAGCCCACCTATTGTGGTGAAGTTTGCATCCGTCACCGCTAAAGACAGATGGATGCAGGCACGTGGCAAGCTCAGGCTATTGTCACGTGGCGGCCCACCAGAGAAACTGTATTTCAATGATAGCTTAACGAAGACTAACGAGGAACTTTTCTGGCTAGCTCGCTCTCGTGCACGAGAGTGTGGCTACAAATTTGTATGGGTAAAAAATGCAAGAATATTCGCCAGAAAAGAAGTGGGCTCTCCACCTGTACGAATTCAGCAGAAAAGTGACCTGGACCTCATGGCATAGACGGCATGGCTAGGTTTTTACAGCACTCAAATTTCCTTTCGTTTAACGAATCATTTTCTTCTTCTTCCTCCGAGTCTTTCACAGTTTTACACGTAAACATTCGCAGTATTCGGAAATACTGGGACGAATTTAAGATCATTGTTGATGAAGCATGTGACCATATTGATGCAATTGTGTTAACCGAAATAAATATCAGCGCTGATAATCTGTGTCAGTTTAAACTGGAAAGATTTCAAAACTTCTTTTATACTCGTTTATCTACTCGAGGAGGCGGAATTGGTGTGTTTATAAAAGACACGTGGATGACAACTCAACTCGATATCCAATTTAACCACTTAGAAAGCTTGATGTTTAGTATTTCCAATTCTAATCACACAGTTTGCTTGCTAGCACCCTATCGACCTCCATCGTCGAACTGCACATACTTCTTAGAGGAGTTAAAACAAAGTCTAGGAAAACTATCAAACGAAGCACAGTTACTTTTGGTAGGAGATATAAATATTGACATCCTCAAGACATCCAAATCATTTGTTTGTGATTATCTATCACTACTTGCTGAATTCGGGATAATACCTACCATTAACCGTCCTACCCGAGAAGAAGTGTTAAACGGGAACCTCGTCTCTTCCTGCTTAGATCATATAAATATTAGATCTTCCGATTCTTCTATCCACTCCGCTGTCATTCTACAAAAGCTCGCGGATCACTACTTTATTGCCTGTAAATGCGTTTTTCATTCAAGAATAGTTCATAACACTGAGAATATGTTTCGTTTGGAGAGACTTGATTTTGGTACTTTCGATCGGTTCATTAAGAACTATGACTGGAGCAAATTTATATCCTCCGTTAATAGCATGAACATGTATTCTGCGTTCGTGGACATCATTAGAAAATTTCGAAACTTATCGACAACGATTGTGCACGTTAAAAAACGTAGACCTTCATTGCCCTGGCTTACATCAGATATCCTTGCAGCTATAACTCGTAAAGAACAATTATGGAAAAGATTTCGGCGCTCTCCCAACGACATTAATCTTGAAATAGAATGTAAAATACAAAGAAATAGGGTTAATGCTCTAATTAGATCAGCAAAAAGAAACTATTATGCTAAAAAGATTTCTGACGCTCGTTCTGACTCTAAAAAAACTTGGTCGATTGTAAACGAGCTTCGTGGTCACATGCAGACGAGCGCGACTGAATCATTAAAAAAGCATTTCGGAACAGACTTAACTTCTACTGTCAATGCCTTTAATGATTTTTTTGTAAACTCACTCACGCACTCATCTAATGATGATGATGTACTAACATCCCACATTCCGTTTACCTCTGAATCCGCTTTTCTTCCAACTCTTTCAGAGCCAGATTTGCGTTCATATCTGTTTGGTTTCAAACGCTCTAGGTCGGCGGGTGTTGATGGCCTGACAGTTCGTGACTTATGTCGAAATTATGACTCCCTGAAAAACGTTCTCCTTGTTCTTATAAATAATATCCTAAAAACAGCTCATGTACCTGATGAATTAAAGCGGGCCTTAGTTGTTCCTCTCTTCAAGGGTGGTGCACCAAGCCAAGTTTCTTCATACAGGCCTATTTCAATATTGTCTTGCATATTCCAGATATTAGAGAAACATGTTTTTGTCGTTATGTCCGGGTTTCTTGAGAAGTATAACATAATCTCGCCGCATCAATACGGGTTCGTAGCTGGTCGCGGTACCACTCATCTCCTTGAGACTTTTTCTGACATGATACACTCGTCCTTTGAAAACAACATGTATACGTGCGCCATCTTCATTGATGTCGCCAAGGCATTCGATACCGTTAACCACGCCATCCTTTTACACAAGCTTCATAGGGTGGGCTTTCGTGGTCCGTTCCATGATTTACTAAAAAGTTTTCTCACGAATCGTTCCCAAGTTGTATCGATAGATAACGTCCGCAGTTCTCATGCTTCCTTAACCTCTGGTGTTCCACAAGGCTCCATTTTGTCTCCACTATTATTTAACATTTTTGTAAACGATATTTCAACAGTAATGACCACTTCCAATTTATTCCAATACGCGGATGATACTCTCATATTCTCACAGCATCTTATATACCAGCGTGCAATAGAAATGCTCCAAGCCGAAGTAACTAAAATAATGGACTGGTTCTTAGCAAATAAGCTTCGTGTAAATGCTTCCAAAACCAAGCTGATATGCTTTCACAATCCATTAAAAAATGTCAGTTTGACTTCTCCACTGTTTCTACACGACTCCAGCTGTTCATGTGATAATTGTAAACCTGTTGAGTATGAGGACTCAGTGAAATACCTAGGCCTTAACTTTGACTGTGATCTTTCGTGGAACACACACATGTCTTATATATGCCAACGATTGAGAACTGTTTCTTGCTTGCTTTACCATATAAAAGGATTTCTACCATTGTCACTTAAAAAAAGCATTACGCACGCGTTAGCCTACAGCATACTCAGATACGGCATCACTGTTTTTTTTAACTGTCCTCAGTTCTGGCATCTGAGAGTTGATCGTATTCTAAAAGGAATTTTGAAAAGTGTCGCATATAGCAAAGACTTTCTATCCTGTGACAACTTGTTTGCCACTCTCGAGTTACCTTGTTTCCACTCACTATTTCTCCAAACTGCTATCTGGCGACACTTCTGGGGGAGTGAGTTCAAAGTGTCGTCAAGTCCACTTCGTGATCTCAGATCTGCTCCGCGTTTTCAAATTCCACGGATAAGAACTCATTATGGTGAAAGTATTCGCTCATTCTATGTCCCAAAAATATTTAATGAAGTCCCAGATTCTTTGCTTCTCCTTACTTCAAACAAGACATTAAAGAAATTTCTGAGGAGCTCGATCTCCGACGTGTATAGACAGTGAACTTTACTGCTTTTAACTCTTGTTTCTTTGTCCTTACATATTGCATATTCCCTTGTGTCATTCTTTTTCCTTTTCTTTTTTACTAAAGCACTTTTTTTATTATTTTTTTTGGACACACAACGTGACTAGTGGATGTATTGTGTGAAATTTTCTATTTGTTCCTATGCATTTTGTTTTTTTGTGTGAACACACCCTGAGTGAATTTGCCTGACTCAGCAAGATACATTCGTGTCTCCAATACGATATTTATTGTTGCATTTTTGCGTAATTTCGTGCGCGAAAGTGTGTGCCATCCAGTGCTTTTTTTTTATGACTCATCTTTATGCTACATACAAACACGACTAAAACACCAACTCTGACTTTTCGCCTGTACTCTGATGAAACATTGAATGTGTGTGTGTGTGTGTGTGTGTGTGTGTTTTTTCCCTTATGTTCACGGCAATGTGAGTCCGTGTGAATATCCGGTCTGCCACACCAAATGCTGGATCTGGTCCCACAAGCCTCTGCTGCTTTGACCAGACCCGAGACTCAAGTGGTTATATTTTCAATGTTGAATAAAAAATTATTATTTTTTATTCAACATTTCAATTCAACAACAAAAGAGGTGATAATATGGAGCCTCAGGGCTCCATATTATCACCTCTTTTGTTTAACATTTATGTCAACGACCTTCCGCAGGCGATAAAGTACTGTAAAGTGTTCCAATACGCCGATGACACACTTTTGTTGTCCAGACATATGCGTTATCGTGAGGCTGTTGATTTGCTCCAATTAGATGTACTACGAGTGATGGACTGGTTTTCGGAGAATGTCATTCGGATCAATGCTAAAAAAACGCAGCTGATATGCTTTCGTAGTCCGCTAAAATCGATTCTCTTAGACAAACCCCTGTTTTTGCACGCGTCAAACTGTGTATCCTGCAAGTGTGTGCCGATCGACTATGTCAACACCACAAAATATTTAGGAATTCACTTTGATTGTGATCTATCGTGGAACTCTCACCTTTCCTACATTTTTAACAAGCTACGAGCCGTCTCCTGCACCCTCTACAACCTGCGCATATTTCTTCCGATGTCAACGAGAAAACTACTGGTGCATGGGCTCGTGTATAGCTTACTTCGGTATGGGATAACTGTTTTCGGACAATGTACGGACCAATTAGACTCTAGAGTGAACTCTTTACTTAGAGGCATTTTGCGAAGTGTAGCATATGGCTCGAGTCTACAATCATCTGATAACCTGTTTAATGACCTCTCTCTACCTACATTTCGAGCACTATTTTGGCAAACTGTAATACTCAGACACTACTGGGATAGCACTTTTAAAACCCCCAACAATGTATGTCGTGCCCTTCGAGATCCGACACCATTTAAACCGATGCGCATCAGTACACACTTTGGGAAATGCATCCGCCTATATTACGTACCTCACATTTTTAACAGCCTTCCCTCTGCGCTAATTGATGTCACATCTCGAAGAGGTTTGAAACGCCAACTAAACGCATTCTGTTCAGAAATGAAATGATGTATTTATGTGCCGATGCTATCTTATTTTGCTCCCTTCACTTTTCGTGAACTATGTGCATTGTGCCGTATAGTGCTCTGCCTGTACATATTCCCCTCTGTCAAGTGTTCTGGCTCTCTACTTGTACATATTCCCTTTTGTCACGTGTTCTGGCTCTCTGCTTGTACATATTCCCTTTTGTCATGCGTTCCGACTCTCGGCCTTTTCTTCTTTTGATCTAGATGTGTATTGAATTTAATATTTTAGGGACTAGTCTTACAAGCCTTTATGGCTTTGATGGTCCCGTTATTGTACGTTGATATACTTAAAGCACCAGCAATAAATTATTATTATTATTATTATTATTATTATTATTTCATTTCTCCAATTACGACTGGTCCTCAATTATCCTGTGCTCTGACGTTGATCAACAGGTTCGCGATTTCACTCGAATCGTCCGAGAGGGAATGGATCAATTCATCCCGCTTCGTAAAACATCAGGCTCAAAGTTTCCCTTCTGGTTCTCGCACGAATTACGTACTTTAATGAATAAGAAATTGCGCGCTCATCGAAAGTTTAAAAAGAACGATACCCCCGAATTAAAATCAGAATTTGGGCGCTTAAGGTCTCTCTGCAAGGAAGTTTTTAAACGTGATCATCAGGCGTACACTGATTCCGTCGAGTTGCAGCTAACTAAAAATCCCAAAGAATTCTGGAAGTATGTTCGCTCTCGGTCCCAGAAAAAAGGTAGAGGAGAGATCACCCTGCTGGACTCACAGGGAAACTCGACGACAGATGTTTGTGAAATTTTTGCACGCCACTTCCAGTCTGTTTTTAAGCATCATCCAACCCCTTCAACTACTGCCGCGCCAGCTGTCTCTGGGAATGCATCCTGTATTGCACTCTTTGACGAGGAGCTACTGCATGAGTGTGTAAAAAAAATGAAACCATCATTGTCTTCTGGCCATGATGGTATTCCGTCAGTCCTCTTGAAGGCATACAGTGCCATATTTATTCCTGTTCTAGTACAGATTTTTAACAACTGCATAAAGAATGAGGTCTTTCCCGCCATGTGGAAAACGGCACTTGTTGTACCTGTGCATAAGTCCGGTCCAAAAACAAATGTGTCGAACTACAGACCTATATCTCTTCTTTGCACATTTTCGAAGCTCCTCGAAGCGGCACTACACAAAATATTGTCATTCAATCTCAAGCGTTATCTTATCCCTAACCAACATGGATTTATGGCGGGTCGCTCGACCACAACTAATCTCGCCTGTTTTATGTCAACCGCTGCTCACGCCGTCGCTAACAGAGGCCAGCTTGATGTGATTTACTTTGACTTAAGTAAAGCGTTTGACATTGTAAATCATGAGATGTTACTGGCTAAACTGTCAAAGCTAGATATTCACAACTCATTGCTTTCATTGCTCGAAAGTTATTTGCGCGACCGAAAGTGCTTTGTTAGCTCGAATAGCAATTCTTCTGCTACTTATGAGGCGACAACGGGTGTGCCTCAGGGCTCCGTTCTCGGACCTCTTCTGTTTTCAGTTTTTGTTAATGATGTTTCGACTGTGATTCGTCACTCTTCATTTCTTCAGTACGCAGATGATATTAAGATGTTTATGGAGGTACGAGAAGACCGAGACTGTGTTTTGCTACAGAGAGATGTTGATGCTTTTGAAGAATGGTGCCGGGAGAATGACCTGAAGATAAATAGCTCTAAAACGAAAGTCGTGTCGTACACTCGTAAGACACATAACATTGTATTCCCATATGTTATTCAGACAGACCTTTTGGAACGTATGAACAGAATCAAAGATCTTGGCGTGGTGTTTGACAGCACCTTACACTTCTCCAGTCATGTTGATCACATCGTGAACGCAGCTCTACGCACGCTCGGGAGTGCGTGCCGCATCACTAAAGAGTTTATTAACCCCTACACATTCCTTATACTCTACAGTGCATTGTGTCGACCACAGCTTGAATACGCTTCTGTTGTATGGAATGGAATTTGTGCCACAAATTCCTCGAAAATAGAACGGGTTCAGAACAAGTTTCTTTCCATCTATAGACATCGTTGCTCAGCGCGCATTGTGCCCACCACTACTGATGTCCCTGTCCCTGTTCAGCGTAGCGCGGCACTACCTACCCTGCTTCGTAGGAGAGAACTTGCCGATATCTTATTTTTATACAAACTTGTCCACGCCGTCACTGATTGCACGGTATTGACGTCAAGAGTACTCTTAAAAATTCCTCTAAAAACAACAAGGCAAAATGCGTCCTTCTGCAACAGGCGTCTACTCAACCTCCACGATCCAGTGTCCAGACTTGGGCATACTTATAATTCTTCTTTTTCTGAAACACTCGACATATTTAACAATAACACGCTGCAGTTTGTAAAAACGTTAAAGGCCATCACTTAAATTTGAACTGTATGCACTAACTTGCGGCGTTCACACCGAAATTCCCCACTTTGAATGCATTTTTTTTCTTTCTTTCTAGCAATTGGTGGTGGCGGTAGTACCATTAAGCTTATTGTGTGTTGTGACTTTGTGTTTACTTTTTATAATTTTTAAATGTATTTTTCTAGGGCTGTTTCGTTGTGTGTGTTGTCCGTACTATTGCTTTATGCCCTGTTCTGCCTTACATGTTAACACAGTGCACCTGTACCAAGACCGCAAGGTTGTTCCTGGGCACGAATAAAAACATTGATTGATTGATTGATTGATTGATTATTATTATTATTATTATTATTATTATTATTATTATTATTATTATTAATATTATTATTATTATTATTATTATTATTATTATTATTATTATTATTATTATTATTATTATTATTATTGTGGAAAACTTGAAGTGCCACCGACTGAAGACCTACGCCTTTTTCACGTCTCTGTAGCTGCCGAAGACGTCGAGGAACTCTCTGAGCTGGCTTGTTTTGTGGCCGAAGAATTGTCTTTTTAAACCTTTCACAGGTACTGTCCCACGAGCCTATATTGGCTTAGGACTAGGGATGTCGCGAACCTCCCGAAGTTCGAATTCAACAGTTTTCGTAATTTTCGAGGTTTTCATGGTTCGATTTAGAAAAGTTCGGAACTTTCGAAACTGCCCGGGTTCGGATTCGTAAAAGTCGAGTCATCAAAGTTTGTAAAGTTCAAAATCGACAGCCTCAATTTTTTTTTTTTTTTTTTTTTTTTTGAGGTTCGCAGGATTTTGGTTTGATTGAGGTTCGCCAAACTCGATAATTGCGAACTTGTTTGAGCTTCAGGTTCCAAAACTTCGAAAAGATCGATTATTTCGGAGCCTATGTTCGCGAAGTTCGAGGCCTTCGAAGCTCCCGAAGACCGAAGTTACCGTAAATATCACGAGCAAAGTTCCGGAAATTTAACTACCAATCTTACACGCGCTTTAAAGTTCATTTAGTGATCGCTAATTCTGCACTACTCGATACTGGCCACAACCTCTGGCTTGTGGAAAGGACGACGCTCATGTTAATTAAGCCATGCTATTTCTCTGGAGGTTCATGGATCGCGGGACGGAGAAAATACTGAACCACAGGCAAGAATAGGATCATCACACAAAAACCGACAGAGCGAGAGCTCAAGGAGCACTCAACGACTAAACTCTGGGTCCCCGAAAAATGCGGTTGAACAGACTCATGGACGCATCCTTCCTGACCTTGTTTATCTTTAAGCTACTTCTTCAAATACAAACAAGACTTTGTACATACACTGCATGGCGTACAGTTAACCTAAATGCGCATACCCAAACACTGGTTATGAATTTTGGTTTTTAACTCGAGCGCTTTGTGCTGCTGTCTGTCTGTACTCGTTTTCCACCGCCTGACCGGTAATGGACAGCGGACTGTAGCTCGAGAGTCGAAAGCCTTCTCCACAATATGGCTCGCGCGCCGTTCATTCGGGAGAAGGGCGCTCCAGATATACTCCATTCACCACTTCGCCTTCAGCGCAATTTTTCTGCCCTTGCTAACACAAGCGTGCACGCGCAACCAAAGCACCGCGGAAGTCGGCGAGCTGTCGCTGCCGGAGGAGCTTCTCTCACAGGTTCCGTCGCTCTTTGCTGGCTTTCCGAAGCTACAAACACACGCGTGCTGGGCTGTGGAGATCGCACGGTAGGCTGTGGTTTGTAAATATTGGAATGGTGTATACATCATTCCAAGCTCGGGTGTCTTCATGTGCACTTTACTTAGGGTGATGACATTGTAGTACCCGATGCCGACAACACGCGCTCTCGAGCAAAATGCAAATAGCCGGTTACAAACTGCCGCCGAGCACTGTCAATGTCAAGAGCTCGTGCCTGCCGGGAGACTAGCTTGTTAACGCTCAGGGACAAATAGGAAACAAAAGGGTCAGGAATAAGAAGGTCAGATATTATTACCCTAAGCAAAGCGTACATGAAGGCACCCTATTCCAAGTAACAGCCCAGCGTGTAATGCTTCACAGACGGGCAGGCGCGTGTGCGTCGCCCGAGAAAGCGAGGAAAACACGCGCCATACGCACAAACTTTTTAGATGGCACCTTCCAGAGGCTTTCTTTTCAAGATGTATAGACCGTATAGCTAATAAAGAGCTCGTGTCAGGTGCCCTCTTGAGAGCTGGGCGCCGAAGAATCAGCAAGGCAACCTCAAAGTTTCGGCCGAAGAACCGGGCCTTTTCATTGCAAGTGTTAAACATTTTTTTATCCTTACATTTTCAACAAAGCGGTAAACCTCGGGCCATTTAGTTCAGTGGAAATGCCAGGCTTTTTGGCTTACAATGTTTTCTTCAACCACGGCCACATTTCTTCGCATGCATGTATACTGCATTTTTAGAGCTCTTAAAGGGTTCTCAGTCTTGTTTGTGTGGAACTGCAAAAGAAAATTATTATAAGCATTTATAAACTTTGTGCAATTTTGTTTTTAATTTAAAAAGATATTGTTAATATGAATTAAACTTATTACAGGTTAAACGTGTGAGTAGGTAGTGGGATCTTCACTCTCTGAGGCAGCTTTCTTGAGGAATGATAAAAAAAAACACAAATAATACAGTAGTCATTGCAGATATCTTCCCCCAAAACCGAGGTAAAATGAGCCCACATAACCTCAGACACTCAAGACAACTCTGTAGAGGAAGGATTCATTATCTTGAGAGTTTGTTTCCTGGTTCCTTTAATGAGATAATAATGACTGCATGTATGTCAGCCTGCTCGCTGCTCGATCGTTTGATCTTCGCTGAAAAGGTAAAGAAGGTGGCAAAGTGTAGCGAAGCCAAACTAAACACGAAGCACGCCGCTACGCGCCGCAACAAAGTCCGAGCAGTCGTCAATCTGGGCCCGCCAACAACAGGCAACTCGTGTGTGGCTCCGCCTAGGAACAACGAAAAAAAACTTCGGCGTAGTATTTTGAATCCTTTTCGAACTTTTCAAGAAACGAAGTCTAAAGTTCGCAAATCCTCGAATTTTGAAAGGTACTATGTTCAAAAGCTTGTAAACCGCCAATTTCTTAATGGAATAAGTTCAAAATAATCGCATTTTTGAATATAAGAAGTTTGTAAGATCGAAATTATACAATTTATAAACGCAAAAGTTCGCCAAAGCGGTACTGTTCACAGCCTCGACTGTTCACAGCGTTAGAACAGCCTACGACCAACAAACCAATGGTTTAACTGAGCGCTTCGACCATACTATCGCTGAAATGGTTTCAATGTACGTCACCCATCATCACGACAACTGGGACATCATCCTGCCCTACGTAAGCTATGCACACAATACTGCAGGACAATCTGCTCCATACCACTTGCTCTGTGCTTCCAAACCCCTAAGACCCTTTGACACGATATTACTCCTACCGACCTCACAAGTTCATGCAACCATGCACAGAGAAGATTGGCTCTAGAGTAGAAGACGCCCGTCAGCTCGCCCGCATTCGCACTCTCTAATCCCAGCAACAACAAAAACTGCGTTACGACGACCGTCACCTCCCCGCTGCCTATAACACAGGGGCGGATCCAAGGGAGGGACGACGGGGGCGGCCGCCCCCCACACTAAGGCGACCCCTCCTCCCCCTTTCTCGGAGGGCAATTTGACATGGGTAGACCCTCGACCCCCCCAAATAAAACCGATTACCGGCCTGCCAGGTGGTAGAAGGCACGGTACTCAAGGACGAGGTTTCAAAATAGGGTAGGTCGCACCCTAGCAGGCACACTTGTATTCTGAGCTTGGAGAACCTCTCGGTCGAATGGGAGAATAGTATCCTTACAACTTTTTCCGCCCCCCCCCCCCCCCCCCCCAAAAAAAAAAAAAAGAAAAGAACAACATCAACAGGGTTCTGGATCCGCCCCTGCTATAACATAGGTGGCAAAGTCCTCTAGTGGACTCGACGGCGAGCACCGGGCAAGTGCGAGAAGTTTCTCAAACAGTTTGTTGGCCCTTTTTGTGTTATCCGACTGTTCTCCCAAACCAATGGACCTTTTCCAGTCAGCTCCTACGCATGCGTACAGTCCCGCTGTCGCCATTTTCGCAGGACACCGAGACGCGGTGCCCAGCGAAAATGGCGACATGCTCTGCGAAAACGGCGACAGAAACATTGTCAGCGTCTATCTCCGCGCGTATTTCGTCTATATTTAAGTTTTGTTTTCTAGGTATTGGTAGTATAGGTGTATAAAATGCGCTAAAAACCGATACAACGGCACGATGCCGATGCGTTCTGAAGGGCGGAGGCATGTTGGGCTGCTCTTTGATTTGTAGTTCGCAGAAAACTCCCCAGACGGCGCTCGTTACTCTAAAAAGACAGCGCCATTTATACTGGGAGAGTTTTGGCATCTTTTGAATATACCGACAGCCCAGTAACCACAGATGGAAGTAAGGCAACCAAAAGGTGGCACCTTGCCTCCGCCATTTTGTGTGATCGAATTTCGAACCCAGTCTGGATCAGGCACGCAAGGTATGCTGTAACCCACCATAGTAATAAAAGTATTTATCGCTAATGTAAGTGTTTTTGGCGCTGCAGACGTAGTCAGCAGCTGGTTCTTACTTTTATGCTACGGTCTCTTGAACCTATGTGAGCTTAAACTTATTCCTCCTTTGTGAAATGGGAACTTTCAACGCTTTGATTATTAGGTATCAATAATGACCACCGCAAAAATTCAGAGCCCGTGACGGGTGCCATCTAGGAGAGGTGCTTCGAACCCTTGCGCTCAGTCGCCAGATTAATTTTTGTTCGAGAAAGCCTAATTTTGTGTAAAATTAAAACAGGTGAAGCTTATTTGTAAGTTATGCTTTTGATGATCAATAAAGGATGGCCAGTGCTTCAAGGTAGTGACCAATCGCAAGCATAACAAAATGCAAAATGTCAGAGTACAAGAAATTGTGTTTATACAACGACTACTAGCCGCACACTTGGACTAGCGCACGTAAGTAGGATAGCCAAGAGCGAAATCCTCCATTTTGTGTGATCGCAAAGTCCGCTTCTTCTAGCGGGCGACAAACTCCGCCCATTGGCCAAACTCTCCCAGTATATAGGGCTCTGGAAAAAGGTCAGTTATGAAGTCGTGCCTGTTACGCCGCACTGCGACCTTCGCTCCAAGTCCTCCGATGTGGTCCACATCAGCCGCATGAAGCCCTTCTACCGCCAAGATTCATGATCTAAACGCGCCGGATGACCGTCACGACAGAGAGACAGGGGTTTTACCAAGCGCGCGCTTGGCACGGAAGCTTCATGAATGCTGTACCGCCATTAATATTGCCCGCATTTTCCTCTGATCTTTCATTAAATCTCCTTTACCAACGTCCCAACACTATATATATACATATATTGAAAAATACGGACATAGAATGCTTCCTTGGTGCACACCCGATCACATCTGTAAGAAAGCTGGCAATCTAGTAGCAAGATTTTTTTCGACTACGTAAATGCGATGTCAGAGCATCAGAAATTTCTTCCTGGGAAAACAGTACAATCAAGATTATTTAATAATAAATCGTAAACTCTGTAGTTTTTTTTTTTACGAAATAGAAAAAAATACTAAAAGCTGTTTTTTTTTCTTTATTTTTTTTAAACGAGCGTAATATAAATTACACCTGCCCAATTTTCTGCTTCCACAAGATCAAAAGACCGCAAACGTTAGTCTAACTCGGCATAAGGTAAACGGACTTCGTTTCGTGTTTTTCGCTTCTTTATTTGTTTACTGCTTCGTCGCAAGCACAGCTAAAGTCAGGTTGCCTTTCCCTGCAATTTCTCTGATCGTAATTCGTTAGCGCAAATATATTGAGTTCTAAGCTCATTTGGAGCCTGCCATAAGTCAAGTCAAGATCTGCAGCGGAACTAATAAGAGGGCTGTATTTCCCAGATGCCTTTTCGGGCTTCCACAAATACCAAAGGCTAATAACAATAAACAAAAAAAAATAGAGGGCCGCATTCCGTGTTTTACTCCATAACGTCAAACTTGATTTCAAGGGGGTCAACGCTCCTCGATCGCAGCATCCACCTAACTGGGAAGAAAAAACAAAAACTGGGAGTTTTATTGCAGGATCGAAAGGGCAGCTAACTCCCCATCCTCACTATCTTCCTTCGTGACGTCTCTTCTATGTTTGAACCTCGCATTCCATTCCCGAATAAAACAAAACAATAAAAGCACAGAGAGCCGCCTCACAAAGGGCAAGTAGAAGTGCAGCAACAGCACAGCACACTTCGGAACGTCACACGAGATCATAAAAAAATAATAGAAAATGCACCAAAAAAAACGCATCACGCTTCTTCTTTGGAAGCTCACATGTTTGCTAGATGACCGTCAATTTTTCACTCAGCAACACTTTGCTTTCTGCTGATGTGGGACAGACTGGGCAATCTGTCAAAAAGAGCACGTTTTCTTTCTCTCTCTTTTTTTGACGTTGAGATTACGGGGCTTTACGCTGCATCGGTTCCTTCGTTGTGTTTTCTATTGGTATAAACATCTCCCTAAAAAGTAGTGGCGCTTTAGCTTTGTCGTAGTTTACGCGGTTCGGAGGGAGTTACAAAATGGCGCAAACAGTTTTCAGGGTTGAGGGCTAAGCAGTATCGCGATACAAATGTATCGCAATAGTATATTAGAGATACTTCCCAGTATCCGCACCTCTGTATCGAGAAACATTTAAAAAAAATGTATATGTATCTCAGTAGTGAAATACATTTAAGATGTATCACTTTTATCGCGATACATTGGCAGACTTAGGTATCTCGTTGCATTTGTTGTCCTTTTTAAGATTAAATTAAGAGATAAAAAAATTTGTTTGGTGCAAAATGCGTCTTAATTTATATTATGAACCCGCCTCAAAACATAATCCCTCTCCAGTCACTGTCATTAAAAAAAAAAAAAAAGCTTTGGTGTAAAAAAGGTTACCGACATGAATAATAAAATCAGCTCCTCTCACAAATCCCTCCATTCTTTCTAATTTAGCGGATAACACTGTTAAAGAGTTGACTGAAAAAATATGGTCCTGTTGTCTGTTCTCCTAACACCATGTGTGACTCAGAAGAACAAATATATTTCTATAAGTACCTGTATCTGTGTTCCTGAATATTTTTTCGCCGGTTTCGCAGAAGTATCTCAGGGGTATCTTGTTGCATAAAATACAAATGTATCTCCGTATTTCTATTCCCGAGTACCTTAAAGGTCCTATGAGGAGGTTTTTGAGATCGCCTAAATGTGGCCACAACTCACCCTGCGGGCTCTAAGCATCCTACAAATTCATAAATAATAACAATTAGCGTCCGATTTCTCCCTTAAAAAAACAATCAAAACTCGAACACACGTAGCCCATTTCCGGCGATGGGAAGAGCATTATTCCGGCGGCCAGGACGACTTGTGACTTATGAATACCCGACATTTCGTTGTTATTACAATCGCTGTTATTACAAACGCTGTTATCACAAATTATGTAGGTTTTTGTAGATGATAAACGCAAAAAAGTATAGTCGATAAATTATTTTTTCGTGCATAGGTAACATACTTAAAATACTTAAATTATCATCTCAAAAGCAACGCACTATGCCGTTCATGCTGTTGATTTTGGTTGTTGGTTTTGCGGGAGTGGCGTGTTTAGGCGTTCGCTGGGTTGAATCGTAGTATGGGCTGCATGGGCGACGAATCGCGCGCATTTAAGGTGCAACCCCACCATGCATGACTTTTTGGCGCTTTTTTGATGGCTTATAACTTTCTTTCTACGTATCTTACAATCATAAAGTTAATGGCAAATTAAAGAGCTGTTTTTCAACGCTATTTTAACGTCTCAATATTACAGTTATTTTTAGTTGTTGGTTAATTATTCCGGTTTTAATCGACCACAGTCTCTAATAGAAAATTATTTATCGAAGTATAACGTCCAATCGCCAACGATATTTTACGTGACCGTTCGGTTGGATGGAATAAATTAAAAAAAGAGAGCAACGAACTGCACAGATAATGTATATTTTAAAATAAAAAATAAAGTTCACAAAAGGTTTTATTTTATGGCTTTATAAAAACGGGATCAGGACAACTAACCAAAATAACGAGATATTAAATTATGAAGCATCATTTGATATTACATTTTTCAGAACTTCCATATTGATATATTACACGTTAAGAATGTTATGAGACCTCAAACTTTCCCCATTCGGTTACGGCAAATTATAGTTTTTTAATATAAAATACAGATGACGACACATGTTCAAGAACAGCTTGACGTGCATTTTCCGTCGTGTGCCACTTGGAACGCCACGTGAAAGACAGAAAAAGCGCCAGATGTCAGGGTGTCAGATGCCTGGATGCCCGCAGTAAGCGAGCCAGAGATGTCAGAACAGCAAGCGCGAGGCTGCGGGTGCACCACAGCTACTATTGCGCGCGTTCTAATGTGCGTCGGTACCACGGTGGAAAGTCAGTACACATGCCTGACGCGATGCAAATGAAATGAGTGCCATGAAATCTATTCTGCCATTTCAGATTCCCCCACGTATGCGAAAAAATTTAATGCTTTTATCACTTGCAAAAATCATTTTCTCAATCAAACTATGCTTGTCGGAATGGTTTGACTATTTTTTGTTTCAAAAACCACCTCGGTGGCTCTTAAGTGGCAATGATATTAAAACAAAACACAAAACATTAAATCGCCTCAGTGTTTCTGAGCCAACGCGCTGGCCTATCAATCCATATATGTCGGGTTTAAATGTTGGCCGAGGGGCCCGCAATCCGACGGAGGCTAATTTGAGATTTTGGTTGCACGTCAAAAGATCTCCAGTTAGTAAAAATAGACCCGAATTGTTTTTTTATTATTGGGGCGTGTTAAGTGATTTTTGTTGGTTTTGCTTGTGAAACGCTAAGGTTTGAATATTTGTTCTGCTTCACCTTATGGTGAATTCCACTGGGCGTTTTGGAGCGCGCCGGGATCAGTTGACCAGATCCGGACTGGAGCACACGATCCGAACGGGGTCGCGCCGCCTACGGATCCCCAGTGGGACATGACCACTGCTCCGGGATCGGCGGATGCCTTCCCGTCATTCAACTGCCCGGGAATCCCCTTTCCGCGGTCGCCGCGGTCGTTTCGAAGACGTTTTCGCAATCGCGGCGCTAACACGTGTTTGACGCACGAGCGGCAGGAATGGCTCAGGCGCTTCTAGAAAAGATTGCCTGAATGCCCGTAGCGCGGCAAATACCTTCTCTTCTCCTTCCTGGAAAACGAACCAGCTGTCGAGCCAAGGGGTAAGCTAGCGACCATTACGAGTTTTTCTGATGTCGAGACAATCTAGGAGCCCAGCCCGCGACGTGCTTCTTTTTCTTCTGAGGCGAGATGGGCGAGATCAGGCGAGATGCCCCACGAGAAAGTAAGTGACGTGTGTGCGCCGAGGGCTGGCCCGGCTAGCTTCCGGTAAAAATACGCCGAAATCGTGGGAGCGACTTTTTTCGGATCCAGATCGATATCTGGAGCGGGAGCTAGTCCAAAACGACCAGTGAAACACGTTGGTCTCGATCCCGATCGGCCATAGAAATAGGCTCGCTCCAGAAAACTAGATCCCCTGCGCGCTCCAAAACGACCAGTGGAATTCGCCATTAGTTCTGAGCGCAGCCAACGCTACGGGCTGATGAAGCCGCTGAAGCAGCGCCAAGAGCGCGAAGTTAAGCTGTTCGTTCTTTTTCTGTGTCATGCGGTTGGGCTATACTGGAGCCACTAAATAAGCTACGCTTCATACACATCTTGGTGCTTAAAATGATGGTTGTGAATTATCTGAAGCTTTATCTAAAATCACAAGAAACGCTTTTCCGTCCTCTATAAATGTTTAAACAGTTCGCGACAAAGCAAAGCAATATTAAGCGAGCTTCCTAACATCGAAACTAGTGCTGAAGAGGTCGCATTTTTTAATCATGTCAATCGGTAGTCGCGTTCAGGTTTATTAGGCGTGAAGGGGGGATATGATGACGTCAATTTTGCTGCGTGTGCTCGCGCGCAACGGCGGCTGCTGACTCATGGAAAGATAGTGCACCACTTATCAGAGACACTAAAATGTTCGGTTCAGCGTCGCTTTAAGCTGAGACTGTAGCCAATGTCACAAGCGTGAGAGCTCGAGGTCGCTTCTTCGAAGCGTTCTTCCGCAGAACGTGCATTCGCACTAGAAACGTACACCTCAAAGCCAAGCACGCGGGCTGGCTTGCGCTTGTAGTTTTGGCTGCAGTCTCAGCTTATGGGTGAACAAAGTACAGTGAGTGCTTGTGCGCCCAGTGTCATAGCCTCCTCTATACTGACAAAGCCTGGAAGATCGCCACGAGACGCGTCGGCTTAAAGTGAAAAAGTAGAGATGTAGAGTCATGTAACGGGCGCCCCGCTGCGGCGAGACGCCGAAATACACTTGTCCCTAGCGATGGAATGTCCGCTCGTGTTTCTCGCTTTCCTCGGGCTACCGCTTCTTTTCTCGTCGGGTTCGGCAAGCATGTTTCGGGTCCTCGCCGCTGCAAAAGCTGTGCGCTGAACACCTCGAGAAATTTTTCGGGTTCTCGCCGCTGGAAAAGCTGTGCGCTGAATGCCTCGAGGCTCCCCGAGAAATGCCCTGTGCTACCAGATCCTCGCGCTCCAAATCTGCGGCCGGGCACTCTATGGATCCATCATCAAACTGCCAGGCTTTGTGAATATAAAGAAGGCTATGCCAGATGTCTACTTTGTATTTTAGAACTCATTCAAGTCCGGAAGCTTCGCAGTTCTGTTGGAACCAAAATGATGCCACTTTGTATAAAGCGTAAGGAGTCATGTAATTTATTTCTTGCATCCGTGTATTTTAAATACTCATAATATTTTAGTCTACCAGATTATCAAATGAAAAGTAACATCGACATCCCATAACTTCAATGTTACGTGCACGCATTGTTAGGTCACCTCAAGAGTGTTATTAAAATATATAAAAAAGTTAAACCTAAAAAATCGAAGTGGGTCTATGTGAATTTTAACACCGTTGCCTGGAACGCGTCACCGACCGGTGTGTTAACCACGTCTTAAAAAGGGATCCCTCAATGTTTGCTTGTTGACGGCAGAAATCGCGGGGGTGCGAGAGCGGCGGTGGTGAATGCGGGAAATGCGTGTTTTGCTGCAGGTCCCTCTCCAGCTTCACAGTCCGTGGAAGCTTCGGCAGCCGCGTTCACTCGTATTTATACTTCGTTTCAGCTTCGGTCCGAGCGCGACCTATGTTACGAGCCGAAGGGCCAATCATGCACCGCAAAAAGCGCAGCGTCATGGCGTGCTCTCTGCGCTCTATAGAACTAGCCGGCAGAGAAGCACGCACAGAGAAACGGCGAGTATCGGCTGGTCCTATGAACTGGAGAAAGCAGGCCATAGCGTTGTGCCTCTTTCGCTGTTTGATCGGTCCTTCGGCTCATAACATCGGCAGCGCTCGGACCTAAGCTGAAACGAAGTATAGTTTCCTTAGTTTCGGGACTTCTAGCACCAACCGCTAGGATCGCGACATCCAGCAACATGACACCACGGCTGTTATGACGTCATTTGGTGGCACTTCGTGGCCACTTTTGCTGTATGAACGGGATAGAAAACAAAGCAGGCCAGCTCGACACGCGTTCCAATCATCGCAACCTAATGGCTCCCCTAAAGTGTACAATTGAACGAGAGTACAATAGAGCCAGAACGAAAAATATTTCAGCTCGCACGAAAAAAAAATCGCTAAACGTAGATAAGTGAAAACAAAAAAGAAACTATCAGCGATACATCGCACGTTGGAAGAAAGCTTTATTGAATGAGAAGATAAGGCAGCCCGACAGAGTTTGGAGACCTCCAAAAAATACACAAAGAATCGGAAACCGTACATTTTGAATACAGCCGACGCGCTAGAGAGAGACGGTATTGTCGGAACGCGACGTTTCATATTCATGCAACGACTGAGCGAAGAAAAAAAAAAGTGTTTTCCTCGAGGCTTGAGCAAATTTACTCTGCTATCCCTACAAAACCTTTCGGTCTGCGTTCACTCAGTTTTCGAAAAAAATCTTGTAAAAATAATCTTCGAAACAGTATTTTTCTTATATTGTTTTCCTTCTGTTTCTTTTTTCTTTTGTTATGAAACTCTGTCGGGCTGGTTATACCAACAAAGCTGGGAGAACAAATGGCCCATACGATTTACAGCCAGCTTATGGCTCTAAATACGATGATTTTTTTATAAGAAATATGAATTGTTGAATATTTCTGCGGTTTTCTAGCCCTATTCTTACGTGAGCGAATTTTATTGTTTTTATCACATTCACTATAGTCGGCGACAGGTCAAGACGGAAGTGGGAGCCCCTCCCATCTCTCTCCCCTTTGGCAGAGCGGGCGCTGGTGAGGAGGCGACCTCCTCTCCACCGTTCGCTCTGCTAAAGTGGAAAGGGTGAGTGGAGCTTAAACTCCCCTCTTGACCTGTCACCGACTATTGGGGAAGAGGACAGACCGTGACGCCCCAAGCGGTTAACTTTACAACTACACGGATACAGTGACTCAGCGCTCGGCCGACATAACCAAACGCGGCGTCAGCGTTGGGCTGGAGTTGGTGTTCTCCGGTGAGGGGGAGGAGGGGTTCTTTTGTTTCCACTACAGCCTGCATGAACAATGCAGCATGCACGGTTCCAGCTCAGCACAAAAGCCGAAGTGGGTCAAGCTCGCATTCTCTGAGGATAGATCCGGCCTTAACGTCGCTTCGTCGATTGTTAGTATTTTTTACATTAAACCGCGCCCTGCGCTCTATTGTAGAAGATGACATGGACATGCCCATAAGGCCTGTCGGCATGTGCACAGGCCTTGTGTTGAGTAAACACCGAGCGTGGGGAAAACAAACGGGTCAGAGCGCCCCCTATAGTTCGATCTCCTGCCCAAGAGCGCTTAACGTTCTGCAGAAATTCATTATAAGTCCTTGGGCGAAAGGTTACGTAAAATGAGGATCAAACATTATTTTGCTGCGTTTCACAATTAGTTCAACCGGAGCCAACGCCGCCATCCAATATGAAGTCAATAAAGCGGCCCAAAATGTACATCTACGTGGCAGTCATAGGACTTATGAGTTTTCTACCACCCAGCAAACCGATCGCGCAAAGTGAATGTGCCGCCATCCTGAGATGTTTGTGCGTGATTGGTTTCGTCGGTGATAGAAAATCCTCAAAGACAACGAATGCCGTGACAAAGCACTTTTTGTGCTCCTTGAACTTCTCCAACGGATTGTAGCCTCGACTACGGTCGGACTTAAAACTAAAACGAAGTAAATGGGATATTTATATTTTTAAAAAAAACACACTTACACGAAGCCATTCACGGATTGCAAACTCCTGGATATGCTCAGAGTATATGCTGTCACTATGGCTCCAATAAAACCGGTGCTTCAAAAAAGCAATGCCGGGGTCCACACTACTCATACATCATACAGTCTGCAAACACGACTCACCGTAATATTCGTGGTTCGAATGCTACGTGCAAATTGTTTCTTCTTGAAAACATTGCCACGCGACATTCGAAGCACGGATCTCACCCAGACTCGCGTTCGAAGCTGTATGCGGACTGTCTTTCGCCATGATATATGAGAAGTGTGACACCGTCTGCGTGTTTTTCTATCGGCAGGGCACTAAAGAGAGACATTCACTACGACTTACCAAAATAGTTCGGGGATTGACGGGGCCGAAAATGATATGTTTCGCCCTAGAAACGAAGTCTGCGATGTGACACTGACATGGAAGTTTCAAGTGTTCACGCCTGATTTATGATTCCTATGGGTTCTCGACTCCCTGTAAAGAGACACCACTTTATCGTGCGAGTTGAAATGAGAAATGAGGCGCAGATATAAAAAAAAACGTTTATTTTTTTTAGCAAAGTCATTCGTCGGCTAGAAACAAAATTAAGTGGTTACTGTTTCATAAATTAATTATACCAGCTTGATAATGCTGAAAAAGACCGGGGAACAAGGAGTGTTGAGCTCAGTCTATACCACCTCGCAGAACAACCTCCCAGAAATTGATGTCACAGGACACGAGGTCAAATGACTTGGGCATGCCACGCGACAGCAGTTTCCACCGTAAAATTTAGCGAGGAAATTAACACCACGTGATTAATGTCCTATGGCCACGTGATGTCAATTTTTCCCTGTAAATTTAGCGGGGGAATCGACGTAACGAGAATTTGAGCTCCCGATAAATTAGCAGGGAAATGGACGTCACATGACTTTTCTTTCTCAGCTACATTTAGCAAAAAAATTGACGTCACCTGGCAAAAATATTTAAGCTAATTTTAGCAGGGAAATAGATTTGACGGTTCTCTATGCCCGTCTTCTGTGTCGTTTCTTTGTGATGGTATAACATAAATATCAACTGCCAAAAAAACTTTTCTGTTAAAAAAACATTAGGCGCGTTTTTGTGTTAGACATAAATGTTATAAATATTTTTGAAGGCGGTCTTTCTACACGGAAGGTCAGTAATTCATCCATAATCTCCACGGCCTGTAACAACAATAAGGGTCTGATTGAGTAAAGCAATAAAGCGACTAAACGCAGCAATGTTTATGCACACACTGGATAATGGTTTTCATGGGACCCAAGAGAAAGCAACTGCGAGACACGGCCACCCGACAAAGATTTCCATCGAGTGTTTACCCAGGTTCCTCGTTCTAGGGTCGTGGGGTTGCATACTGTGTAGCGAGGCTGCTGCACTTTATTATGGGTTGTTTCTTTTCTTGCTTTTTTTTTTTTTTTACGAGAGTTTCGCCTCGCACTCTTAGAACTCCGTGTCTTTGTGTTTGCGGACGTTGAAAGATGGGGAGGTTTGTGTTGGCGCTGAAATATGGAGCATGTGGCAGAGAACGCCGAGGTCAGAAGCATTTGCTGCCAAGACGTTAGAAAGAAACACTCGGAACTAGCTCACAAACGACGTCTGTTCCTAAGCCTTTTTGCCCATACCCTTGGCGGTTGCATGCCCCTCGTTGCATGCACTCTGTCAGTGAGAAATCCAAAAATTTACCGGGTCGAAGGTACTACTGTTGCGCTCTAGTATAAGGTCATGCGGAAAAGGTCTATATTCTTCTGCAAGTACTTACGAGTTCTGCCTTGACTGTTTGCTGCAAGTAGAAGGCGAACATTTATGCTACATTGCCTTTAAATACTTTCGCTAAATTTGTTTTCCCTTGTCCGTCACGCTTTGATGGGCTTAGAACGATCCCGCACGTCTTTACTCGCTATTATGTTATATATATATATATATATTCTTGCCAAGCGCCCATAAAGTGACAATAAATAGATGAAGCTGATTTACAGGATAAGAAACTCTGGTTACAGTTCTTGGCAACCCCCCCCCCCTCTCCTTTCTTTCTTCGATTGACCCCCAAGGTTGTTACCACAGAATTTTCTGCAATCTGTTCTAAATAACAATTGCACGATAAAAACGTATATGGTGTTATCCATCATTTCAGCCGTCCAAAGCAGGAGCGGTTTCTTCGCGGTCGGTCGCACGTCCGATCTCGTTTGAAAAAAAAAAAGCTGTGGGTGGGAAGCCTACGGAGTCTACACTCAGCTTCACCTTACCGCAGCGAAGGTTAGAAGCACGAGCTCATAGCGTTGGCAGCTGCCCTTGGTGCACGAGAGCTTGTGCCGCCGAGATGTGCCCTAGAGCAAGGAGCTCGGACCTGATAGCCTTTCCTGCGGTACAACACAAGGCGAAACAGAGTATAGCGAAGAAGAAAAATCAGGAGCGACGTGAGCTTTCGGGCATTCTGTGTTGGATCGGAAAACGATGTTCCCGTCGCACCCTGCGCGTTGGAAGGCGACAGCTTAGAAGACACGCTCAAAGTATGGTTCCTTGAGGTCGTCTGCGACAGCCTCCCAGTTGCTCGCGCTTTAATGAAGCGGAATCGAAGGGATCTAACGGCCGAGGTTTACACCTAGAGGAACTGAAGCAGAGAAAGAGATGGGAGCACCTAGAGACGTCAGAACGCCGAGCTCCTACTGGAAGCATAGTGGGTCTAGAAGCAAAGGAAGCCTTTGTTTTTTCCCACTAAATTTTTAGAGTGCAGCTCTTATGCGCCCGTTTCCGGCCTGAGCGCCGTCGCCGTCGACGTAACCGCGCGTTGCATTATAAGACGTTTCCCATATTGACGTAACACGTGACGTTGTGTGTGACATCACGAGGTCACTGTAGGGTAACGAGTGACGTCACTGGGAACCGCGCGTTGCGTTATGGGATGCTTCCCGTAATGACGTCACGAAGGTCACTTGTGAAGGTCACAATCTTCACAAGTGACGTCACGAGGGTCACAAGTGACCTCACGAGGGAGGAGAGAGGGGGAAGGAGGAGGAGAGGAGGGGAAGGAAGAAGAATGGGAGGAGGAGGAGGGAGCGGAGAGGAAGGCGGAGAAGGAGGGAGGAGGATAGGGTACGGAGGAGGAGGGGCATGCCCTCCTCTCCGTACCCCCCTTCTCCTCAAGAGCTGCGCTCTAACTCGGCATTACAGGGAGTTCTAAACGTATTTCGTTTTTTGTTTCTCATTTTAGCGGAAAAATTTTCTCGCTAAATTTAGCGGGAAAAGTTTTGCCCTCTAAATTTAGCGGAAAATTTCCCCGCTAACTTAAGCGGGTAAACGTCCTATTATGCAACACGCGGTTATACCACGGTGGGTTATGCCGACGGCGACGGCAGCGCCGTTCAACCGGAAAGGGGCGCCTAAGAGCTGCTCCCTAAAAAAGGAAGTTGAGTCAATAAAATTCGAAAGGCAAGTAAAAAGATATATTCGCCCTATATAGTTCAGTGCTAGTGATTTATTTCTGATCAGGATAGTCGCAGGGCCGCAGGAAGGCAAGTAGCCCATACAGTGAAGATCCATGGGGCAGCGTCCAACGCTGATGAAATGGCATAACACAAACGAAATTTAAAGCGGCGATGCATCAATCTTTGTACTTTGCGAACATACCGTTTAGAACGGATTTCTGACGTTAATAACCTGTGAAATATCCGTTCGTTTTTTACCACATGCAATCAAAGTCGCAGAAAACTTATAAAAACAGCAGTGTTTGCCCCCTCAATTCGCAGCCAAAACAAGCGGCCCATTATATGCCGCCAGTGTTGATCATAGCCACGCGCTGGGGTTGGCAAAGCACAAAACATGCGCTGAGTTCTATACATTGTTATGCTTCAGCTATTCTTGTCATTGCCAGCGATTGGACACAATCCACTACCCGAATGCTTCTCGAGCTATCGATTGTCACGAACCTAAATCGAGTGCCCACGCAATGCTCGGGTCCGATCTATGGGCCGCATTAAAGTATCGTCACTCGGCGGTACTGCAACCACCCCAATACGTGAACAAGTTTTGCGACGCAGAGATTCAACAAAATAGCTATCTTTTGTCCTTGAAATTGTACCACAACAAAGGAGTTTCTTGGCGTTGCGTGCGAGTATCCTTGAGTCCCACTAGTGCCAGTAAGCTCGTGAAAAGGGAAAAACATTCCAATTAAATATCGTTGCACCTCCCGCCCCCCCCCCCCCCCTTTTCCCCGATGGTTTAAATGAAGCTTGTGAGACGAAGAGGAGGGGCTGATGTTGCGGTTGAAGAAGGTGCAGAGCGTTAGGCTTGCAGTGGTCTTGGCGACGGTGATCTTCGGGGGGCCGCGATGGGCTGCTCACTTCTTACAGGCCGGTCTCGAGTGCGTGGCGAGGGTTCCTTCCGTGCACGGCTTGCAGACGAGCCGCCCGAATGTCCGGCGACGCGGTGAGTCCAGCAGCATCTTGGTGGGGCTTCAGGGGTTGCCGCCTTGCCGCCAGTGTTGGCCGGATGGCGGTCTTCGCGAAAGCGGACTCTGAAGTCTCCCAGCTTGAGGTCGGGCATGTAACCGAGCAGCGCGACCACCCATTCGATCGAAGACATAGTGTGTGCCACTGGTCCGGCTGGCTCTCTGACAATGGAAAAAATACGTCTTACGCCCAGCTGGCTTCCCCTTCTTCCGATCTTGTATTCTGAGGTATCACCCAGCAAAAAAGCGCAAAGCCCGGAGAATCAACAGAGATCGACCTATCTTTCTGGGGGTGCGGTGGCCGAGTAAGCTAGCGCAAACCAGCTCGGAGCTCGTGGAGCGAAAGCTCGTACTTCAGAACTTCAGGGCTCAATCCCCACCCCTGACCGTTTCGATCTAGATGAGCATCGTACCGGCGTGCGGTCGTGTATCACAACAGCGTGGAGCACGTTAACGACCCCACCCAAGGCTAGCAGCTGTACCGCACTGGCTAAATTGCTCGTCTACAGATTAGACACAAGACACCCGCTGAGGCAGACTAACTTCCGGCTGTATAAACATGCACACGACAATTTGGGTTCAATCCCCACCTTTGCCCGTTTCGATCTGAAGGAGCATCGTACCGGCGTGCGGTCCTGTATAACTAATGCGCGGTGGAGGTTAAAATCCCCAGGCTAGCGGTAGTGCCGCACTGGCTAAATTACTCATCTACAGCTGAGACACCAGACGCCCACTAAGGCAGACAAACTTCCGGCTGTATAAACAAACAAACACAACTTTCCACCTTTCTCTATTCTGATCATAAGAACAATGAAGATGCAAGCTTCATGCCGGGGGCTCAGACTTGACAGCGGGATTTGAGGCGATGTCGTTTCCGTTTCGGGTCCCTTATAAGCGCCGCATGCGGAGTTCTAGAGAAAAGACTCGGCTCGCTTTTTCTCCTAAGCATCCGAGTGTTTTGACAAAAAAAAAAAAAAATGGGGTGTGTATGCTTACACACCCTAGAACTTTGTCTGCATTAACGTGCGACTAGTCTCCCAGCTGCAGATGAGAACTTTAGTCAGCGCAGTACAACCGCTAGCCTGGGGTCTTTAACATACATCACGCAGTAGTGATACACGACCGCACGCCGGTACGATGCTCATCCAGATTGAAACGGGCACGGGTGGGGATTGAGCCCAGGATTCTGGGTTCAGTGCATTTTGACAAGCCTCAGCAGAGTGCGCGAAAACTCACAGAGGCCTTGCCCAGCTCCAATGAAGATACCGATGCGGTCGGTACACCTCCCCGTTGCAGTACGCCTTCTCAGAGTGCGGAGCTCTGATGGAAAGGATAGGGGGTAGGTGCAAAGGTTAATTGACTTTGTCTTTCTACCCTGCAGAGCCTTATGTAGAAATAGTTTGGCCATTCATTGCAAAGAACAGGAAGCAAGTCAGGAGGCGCCACTGGCCGAAAGTGCCTGGGCGTGTTCCACGGCGTCTCCAGAAACTCGAATGTGGCAAATCAAAAGCCGCGAATAATTGTACACTTGCGGTTGTCGCGAGAAACACAATGAATATGTGTGACGGAGTAACCCTCGGTGACTGAAAATATGGCGAACGTGATGTTTCCATGAGGGTCATGCAAAAATAATAGTGGAAGATATATAAAGATATAGAAGATGTAAAAAACGTACGCGACTAGCAGAACGATCGACGTAATCCGAACGCCAGGCGCCGAGGGCCGGGAACCTGCTCTCCAAACGGTCAGACTCCGTCCGAGCAAAAAAGAGTTTGAACGGAACATTCGTTTCTTACATTTCTTTGCATGATCATAATGGGAGAATCACGTGCACCATAATTTCAACCACGGAGGGTTACTACATTTAGCTCTTACGCCCTTTTCAAACCGCTTCTCGCTACCACCGCTAGCGGATTATTCTCGGCTTTTGGGTGTCCAAGAAATAATTTCAAGCCCACTATCTGCGTCTGGAGCACATCCTGGCTCTGCGCGTTCCTCCCATTGACCAAACTCTATTGGTGAGCGCAAGTTCGTCTGCTTCTTGATCAGGGGCAGCGATGATATCAGAACGCCGAGCTCTAAATGGCTTATTGAAACGGAAAGCGATAGACATCATGGCATCTACACTCTCAACAAAAGGGTAGTCGTAGGGTACTACATTTGGGGTAGTCAGAAAGTCAGAAGCCGTCACAGATATCGCTACTCCCCCTTAATAATACTAACGACCCCATGTGTAGTCACGCGGCATGCAATCAACAGGAAGTCACAGTGAGCACCCCCAAAAGCAACATGGCGGCTGGCAAGCGACAGTGGAGCAATACGAGTAAGGCCTACCGAGCTGGACTGCTTTTTGCTAAAATACGATTCTCAAGTGCGTACGCCCGTTCGCTGCCTTCCGTGCGCACTAAAGCACTCCAAAACGCGCCTCGAAGCACCGGCACCGCACCTATTACGAGTAGGGGCGGCGATGTGAGGGGGGGGGGGGGGGGGGGGCATTCGAGGGGGTTTGTCCGCGACTGCGTTCGCGCGGCCGGCTGCATTTACTTCGCGGCCAGAAAACATTCAAACAAGGTATCGTATATCGACAAATGAAATGATGTCTTTATTGAACAGAGAATCTGCTTGCTGTGCTTGCCGCAAGTGATCCGGCGTTTTCGGTTGACAGCGGCGAGGCGAGGCATCACCGATTCAAGCGGCGGCGGTTCCGACCGTTCAACGCTCCTGCTCACCTGTTAGCGTTCGTTATCCAGTTTCAAGTCCCCGGTAATCCCCACCGCGTCTGTGCACGCACTATTCACCGCACGGAACACCCATTCAACTGGCAATGGGACTGATCCCACTGGGACGAGAGGCCGAGAACCGACCCCTTTGTGGCTGCTCCGTGGAGCCATGGAGCGCCTCCATGTTTTTCACTCAAATAAGTGGACACATAAACGCGCGACCTCTTGAATTGGGCGGCGACACGCGCCACCTAACGGACAGCGCTCAAACTAAGAAAAAAGAAACCAACAGTCTTTGCTCTGAGCGCCTCGCCAGACATGCGTCAACAGCTGGTCGCTGCGTTCGTAGTGACGATCTTGCCTCAAAATTGGGGCGAAAACGAAGATATTGTGACGTCTCTTCAGATTCAGAAGACGAGGAAATGAATCTTTCATCAAGCAGTGAGAGTGATGCAGCTGAGTTATTGTATTTTAGCTCAGACGACTCCGATTTCAATACGGACACCGTGTCGGCGTGTCGGCATTGTACTAGAATCAATGTAGAAAATCACCCTCCAGTCCCTCCACGTTTTGCGTTCACTTTGCGTGCAAGGTGATGTGTAACTGTCCGCAGTACTGCTACGCCCGGCCTGAACGTCCATGTGCGAGGTGGCGTGAACTGTCTGCGGTAATGCAGTGAAGCGGAACTTTAATCCCTTTATCTTTTCCAGTCTGTTCAAAGTTTTCACATATAATAAATATTTTGGCATTTGTTTTTGGCCTTTGTAATGCATACTGAATTTATAAGGCACAAAAAGAAATTCGGTATTTTCAAATCGTTTTTTTTTTTTCAAAAGTTTTGCGGTAGGCAAAGGGTTAAAGTCGCCAGACTATACTTCGTCTCATCCTACGATGGACTAAAGGCCAAAGCCACGGGCTGCCAGGTCCAATCATGTTCCACGCTGACACGCTTAGCATTGACTGGGTTTGGACGAATAATGCTCTGAATTCAAAAGCGCTGCGTCATTTTTCTAGCTTCGACACTGCAAAGAGCCACTACGTCGTGGCTTTCTTTGCAATATAAAATTGTTGAGTCACTCATTGCTCGATCCAAACCACTGTCCGTCCATTCCCATCAGTGATCCGAGACGCGGGCACTGATACGTGCATCGAAGCGAAATACCACGCAATGTCTAAGGGGTTCGTGATTGGATCTGGCGGTTCGTAGCTTCTGCCTTTAGTCCATCGTAGGGTGAGACGAAGTATAGCGGTTGTACTGCATTCCTATGGGAATGCTCATCTACAGCGAGTGACTCGTCGCAACTTTAAAATGCTGACCAACTACACGCTGTCTAAGTATCCCCACAACCCCAATTATTATTGGGTCTACCCACTACCCTTTTCATAAAAGCCAACCAAATGTCGGCGCCATTCTGACGTCAGCCCAACTGCTGCGCAAGAAGCAGAAGACTTGCTCTCCCCCTAAGGGCTGATAAGACCGTCGTCTGCTCCTTGCACAAGAGCGGGAGTTCGGACGCCGAACGCCGGCACCTGGCGTCCGAACGTCAGACCCTGCACGAAAACAGACGACGCTCTTGTTTCCTCTTAGTCATTGGAGGGTTGAGACAAAGGTATCTTGCCTTTGTATCTACCAACGAATCATAATTACCAGATCTTGGTGCACTGACGCCCCCCGCGAGCTCCCATATCTTCTCCTCGTCCTCAGTTTCTCCCCGCGGAGCATAAAAGTAACTGGGTAAAACGTTCGAGGCACTGTACTTTGAGTATGTTTTCTACGCTATCGCGTTCCCGAGGACACGAGGCGTCGGGAACACCTTTTTCGAATATACTACAGAATGCCTGAACGCTCCCGACGCCTGATTCTTCTTTCTTGCCGGACACCGTGCGCTTCCCTCGCACAGCTTTTCCTTCAAACAAGGTCTCATGTGCCACCGACCGCAAAGGATCCGCGCCTGGTCCGGACGGGCTTAATGATCGATGACGTTATGCGCTAATTTTTTTATCTATTTATATCAGATTGGAGAACATTTTGCTTTCGCTACATTGGGAGACTACCGCTGAATGGGGAAAGGGGGGGGGGGGAGAAGGGGGCTGCCAATGAATGATACAAAGTACATTCTTAATCGTCGTCATGCACAACCGAATTTTCCTATCCTCTGGGGTGGCTTTCACAATTAAGTGCCTCTTTATCGTCGACTAACAAAAAAAAAAAAAAAAACTATACCACAGGTAAAAGGATAAAGGATCAAGTGAAAATATATGAGGAGTCGTTTGAAAGCCACCGAAGCGAGACAGACACGGTAAAGACGTCTTTGCTTGAAGAACATTTATTTAAATGAAATATCGCATAAAGTACCCGTTTCCAAGCAGAGGGGCGGCAAAAATATTAAGCTTCTTTGCGCAATATTTTTTATCGTGGTTAGTTAGTGGCCCTTTATTTCAATACTCTTTCGCCCCCGTTAGACCTGGTTACGTAGCCACTGTGACTGTACCCTGAGAGCAAACGCTTGTGTTCTTGTTTTTATCGTTATTGAACGAGTCGTTCCCTCAACATTTAAAATTTTTCTAACATTGAAGTCTTTTTTGTGTTCGAACACTTTGATTAAGCAATTCCTTGACGAGACCATACAGCTCCTACCTTCAGTTTTTAGAACGTTGTATTAAGATGTTGACACCAATATCAAAGGCAGTATCTGTTTTTCGGTTCTTCATTTTTTTTAAAGAATCCTGCAAGCCAGACTAGCTAATGAACAAAATCTCGGGAAAAGACTGGATAGTTGAGGGCATTGGAAATATATTAAAACAGTGTTTTTTCTTTCTTGTTTCAATACCGAACTTACAACATCAATACAAACTCTTAACGCTCTATTTTTACCCTAATACTGCGCTACAGGGTTTAGTTTCAGACGCCCGAGTTTAAAAATTATGATTAATCTCCCCCCCCCCCCCCTTTTCAGAAAATGTCTGCATTGTTGTACGAAACATATGCGAAAGCGCGGAAGAGAGGTGAATGGATAAATTCACAAGAAAGAACAAATATCTGCGGGTTCCCCAAGGAGGATCTCGCCCAGACCCTCAATATTTAGAATCCGACACTCAACCATCACGAGGCGAGGTTACTCCACCTGCCTCTTTCAGATTCGCACCCTGTTCCCGCACGACTCTCAATTGGAGCGATTTCAACGCAGCCCATTTCCCCTGGAGCTACCCCCGAAACACACCCAGAGGACTCGGGTTGGAAACACGCGTCTCCAATGCTGGACTCCAACTTTTCAACAAACCCGACATCCCTGCTAGGGTGGCCTTACACTCCCGGTAACAAGGCACCACACCTCTGCTCTATGTAGATCGCCCCAGGCCTCATCACGGCATGGCACTGTGAGTCAGACGCGTCAAGTTATGACCATTAATTACCCTATATGGATCACTCTACGCCATCGGAAGCGACGACGTCACAAGCAGATACACTGCGCCGATTGGGGCATGCTCAGGCACATACTCCCCATACTCCGTATGTCCTTACACTAACTGAGGTAATCAAAAAGGCCCTTTCAAAAGCTGCGCATAATTGTACTGTTCCAGAGGACACCCCTGCCCCCGATTAATGACTGATTATTTTCGGAAAAAGCGGCAGGATATACATTCCCGTTACTTTACTAATGGTCAGCTCCACAAAATCACAAACTGCCTCCGGCATAGGACCGCCCAAATAAGGCTCCACACAAAGACATTGTCACGAAAACGCTGGCAAGATCACTGGGCATCTTTTAGCTGGAAAATCAGGCTCCGCACATTTTGGTCCACGTACAAAGCCCCCTACGGCATTAACAAGACTCCGCCGCGTCATACCCACTATGGCGTTGCATCAGAACATGCTCTTGGCGACCATTGAAAAAGGGCTGTTTTCCATCTTCTTCCCCGAACCAGCCATAGCTTCGGACCACTCAATCTATATAAACGTCCCGGTAGTCCAAAGCTCTCCTCACCATGGCAAGGTTCACCACGGCCCTCATGCAAGTCCAGAGTGCCCCCGGTAAAGAAGTCAGGGTCCAGAGTGCCCCCGGTAAATAAGGCATCACTTGGACAGCCCTCCGAATCCTTCCTACCGAGGCAAAAGAGCTCTCTAAGGGAACATCAACATTATATGGCCCACAGGGAATCTGTCCACCCATCGCAAACACGAGTTCGTAACTCCGTTACCTAAGCTGAGCCGTCCTCCCCGCACACACTCCAAAATACGACCCGTGTCTCCAGCACCGACCACCTTCAAACTCATCCAAGGGACGCGTGTCGACCGTCTCATTCATTAACTTGAGGACGATATTCTATACATTTACCCTGCCCAAACTGGCTTCCACTCTGGGCTTCGAACGGAAGGCAGCTTGTTTCTACTTCGCCGCATCGTTCAGCATGATCATCGCGAACAACCCCAGATCATGGTGAACTTTAATCTTAAAAAAGCTTTTGACACAGTGATATATAAAGCCATCATCAACTACACAGCCACTGCCTACCCAGGGAAACCGGTGTTGAACTTTGTGAAGGCGTTCATCTATGACCGCACATAAGAAATCCGCACCGGGGCGGCGCAGCCGACCATCTGCACAAATTCTACGGGTGTTCCTCAAAGTTCCATAATCTCTCCTCTTTTGTATTGCCTGGTCATGCAACAAGTGGCCATGGACCTGGACAATAATTTCTCGATCCGTTTTACTCTATACGCGAATGATAGTACGAGTTGGACTGAACACGATGACTTCCCTGCCACAGAGCGCGCCTGTGAGGCACTTCGGAATACCTTGCTGACCATCGAGCGCTCGCTCGCCACCACAGGCGTGAAAATGTCACAAGAACGGACTCACTACTTCCTCACTGAGGGTCAACCAATGAAGGCGTGAAGGGCTACCTCGAATTGCACGGCCAACCCCTCACTCAGCCGGATGAAGAATGGAAGTCACCCCCACAGGTTTTAAATCAGTGGGGGCATGCCCCCACACTTAAAGCTGCTCCGACAGCCCCCCCCCCCCCCTTCCCCCGACTTGATATATAAATAAATATATATATATATATATATATATAAAGAGAGAAAGAAAGATAGATAAACTACACGATGCGACATGATGCGCTAGACGTCGCCCCCGACATCAGATATACTTCCGGAGCCCCTGTTTTTGCTTTAAAATATGAGTATTGCAGTATTTTTACTTCAGAAGACTTTTTATTTTGTCTATCTCTGCACAGCGCGGTTTTCTTTTTTTTTTTTTTTGTACGTGCTTAGAATATGAAAACTGATAGAAACTTTCCGAACGTTCCAAAGAGGGGCGGGGGGGGGGCGGGGGGTGCTGGGTCGTGTGATTTGCAAATTTTCTACGACGTGCGTGCATTGACATTTTTTATTCGTAAAAAAAAAACGAATACAAAAAGAAGAAGCAGAGACGAAGAAAACCAACGCGGAACGATTGTATTCGGAGCCTACCACCAAGTTTGCTGACGAACAATTGTTCTGCATAAATTTACGACACAATAGTGCAGTCGGAGCTTGCGTGCCTTCAAACGAAGTTTGTGATAACCAACCGGCTTCAATGAAGCTGCGCTAGAAAGATAAACAGACCTACGAGAGAATATCTCTTAAAGTAATCCACAATAAATAAAAAGAAGAAAACAGTGGCGTCGAGGCTGTGAAACAAGCTAACCACGGGGCGTACGCAGAGAGAAACCAAAGGAGAGGAGGAAATGCGAACTCGAGGGTATGCCAAAGCGCCGAGCTCTGACTGGAAGGATAGTGAGTAAACGCAAAGGCTTCTATGCACTGTTCGAGCGCGTCTTTACGCCGAATGCTGGAGTACGGCGCTCGAACGTGAGATTTTGCGTGAGAGTGAGATGACTTTCTCACTCGCTCCAATTAGAGGGAGAGAGATGAGGGCGCTCTTACGTCCCCACGCGCCCTCATCTCCTTCTCTTTCTCAGTTTCTCTCCGTATATGAAACTTCAAACTTCAGTGTTTGGTGAGAATTGATATCGATATTGTAATTTGACCGAGCTCCCTGAGAGGTAAGCATCAATTGGAAAGGGGGGGGGGGGGGGTAATAGTACTTATACCCCTTGGTCCATAGCTAACACTCCCAAAACTACAAATCAACGTTCATCATATGACGTCGAACCGACTGTACCAACTTTCACGAGCGGCTTGATAGCCGAGTTACACAACATATTATAATAGCGAAAGGACGCATTAAAGACAACGGGAAGCACTCGAGGTTTCACAGTGGAGCTGTTAAGGGCTTGTTCCCCCAGTTTCGTGTCCGTGGACAAAACAATACCGACACAAACTTCTGGACAGCTACCGCTGTCTATGAGCGACAGCGGCAACCAGACAGGCGGCTTGCCGGTTGTCTGGTTGCCGCTGTCGCTCATAGACGGTGGAACATTGTACAGCTCCACTGCTCTTCCTTCTTCACGAAAGTAAAAAGGCTGAGAGCTTTTTTTTTCAATTTGTAGTGGCTTTGTTGCAGAATTTAAGTGTTTTTTTCATATGTAGTTTTTGATACATACATTAGTAAGTCATATGCATATCACAGAGCTATCAAGCCGCTCGTAAAGGTTGTTTGAGCGTCAGCGGACTGAACGTCGAAATGTAGTTTATTCACCGATGTTCGTTCGCAAACAAGCTCGCTACCTCCTCTTATCGACAGACCCCTGCGCGCGTCCTGTTTTCCATTTTTTTCGCATCCTTTTGCTTTTTGTACTACTTTCTACAATGCGCGCAGATTTTTACAGAGGTATTACAGGAACTTATCCGACGGAAAATCATTTGACTAGATCGCTGTACGTTGTTGAATATAAAATAAATAAACAACCGGAAGGCTAGTGGGGCACCAAATACTGTGGCACCCTCCTGGTGTTAACTTCCATCGAATACGGTGAATATATGGGACAAAGGGGTACAAGTACTACACCCCCTGTTTTCTGAGAGTGTACTCTCTGCTGGAGCTTTTTAGGAAAACACCGCAAAAATTGTTAAGCCACAGTCCCACTGCTTTCATAGAGAATAATTGTAAAATAACTGTAAATAAAAGAGAATAATTGTTCGCGGCAGACATGCTGACCGCATACTGCGGATATGCCCGTTCAAAGCATTTCAGCTTCGTGCGTATGTGTGCTTCCGTCGGCACAGACAGTTCAGAGCAGGGCCAATGTGACCATCATACAAGGAAGATCTCAGACACTGGGTACAGACTGTCCTTTTGTACGATGTATAAATAGTGGAACCGCGGTTTGTGGGAACAAGCAGAATCCAGCTTTCGGTCGCTTTACCATTCGCGAGGCAGAAAGTCTCACAGGCTTAGGTCATTATTGTTAGGTGTCACAAAACGTGCCTCTTTGTTTTCGGGCAGGACGTGCTATCATGCCTATATTCACCCAAGCTTTCCAATAAAAAAAGAAACTTATTTGCTTCTTTTGGACACTGCGAAGGTAAACGTTTATTTATTTGTTTGCTTTAGACATGTCAATAAATCCTGACCGCAAGCAATTTTCTAATAGGATCTCTCCTGGACGATCCGGCAGATCGTCCAGGAGAGATCCGTGCGTGCTCCAATTGACCTTTTTTTGGTTACCGATTAAAAAAAAACGATTAACCGGTTACAAATTTTGATCGATATTGAAGCCTTAATCGATTAATCGGAAGGTTAATCGATCGATTCCCCAGCCCTAGTCTGCATAGGCGTGTTTCGTCCTTATATGAGTAGCCTCGCATTGGTCATAATAAAAACTGTGTGTACACATGTTCGAAGCATATATATGTAAAAAGCTAACTTGCTTCTATCATGCGTGAGGCGCCTCTGCAGGTATTTTTGTGATCACGTCTGTGGCGAGCACCATAACGTTTGTACGATGTATGAGCAGTGACAGATTTTAAAAGCGGCGCAGAAAACTAACGCGTTGTTGACGAAACGCCGCGACATTACATGTTCGTAAACATACCTCACGTCATTTCACGAGTGACAACGCTCAATAACTGCGTAAATGCCACGTAGGCGGGTACATATGAGTGGGAGGCAAGATGGCGAGTCGGCTAGCAGACGACAGAATTGTTCCACTTTGTGAGGGCCGGTTGTCCAGCAACATTAAGGCACACTAGGCAATGGTGCTCTGGTGGCGCACTCCTATGGTTCCTCTCTGTGATGCTACCGCGTCACGACAAAGATTTGCCTCACCATGGCGTCACGAGTTTTGATCTTGCCTACTTCTCGGTATATCGAGCGACAAGTTCATTAGAATGTGTAAAAAAGCCCACTAGAAGCAGGTTCCATTGCATTAATGAACCAGCTCGGTAAAAGTTGGCACGCTTACTTGTTTTTATTTTCACTTCGATGGAAGCAGAAATAGTGCCAATATAGGTGTCATAGTGAGCGGTTTTGCCAGTCGTGAACAGCACACCAAGGCAACGCAGTCGGTCGCGCACATCGCAAATAGCTTCTGATGAAGTGAGAACTGCAGTAAAGTCCTTCAGTTGCTCCACCTCCTGAATGAGCTTCTTGCCTTGGATATCGCTTCGACATCTCGTAGTACTTGAATGAGCACTTGCAGCCAAAGCACAATGGTAGGCAACAGGCACGCGTTGGGGGCCAGACATTCTCACTTTGTCAGTAAATATTAGCACTCACATTCCAGAAGCACACGGCCCCGCTGACGTCGAAATGCATATCTACTACGTTGGAAGACACTGCCCATGTCTAAGGGACAGTACGTTCCGTCAGGACAATGTTTTGCTTCAGGGCAAACAGATGTTTGTATTTAGCGCGTGGGCTTGAGTCCAGTAAAGGCGACTTTAAAATGTTTCGTCTGAGCAGATGGCTTGCACTATCGACATACCGGAAATACCGGGGATTCAGAAAATTTAGTTGTTTCGGGTAGCACAAAAAATTGCCATAGTACACCTTAAACGTTATCCGAGCTGCGTTGTGCTGACACACTGGTCAGATATCGCCCTAATCGGTTATACCCAAAATGACTGAAACTCAACTTATCCACATACTTAGGGGAGGGGGGGAGTACCTTTAGTCACAATGCTTACATCAAGAATAAATGACTTGGAGCGTTAAGGGCCAGACACATGGGTTAGCGGCTACAAACTGAAATCGCGTAGAGAGAATAATAGGCTATTAATATAATCTACGAGGGGAAGAGGAATGCAGATGGCGGTGCTACGGGATCGAAACATATAAATGTTAGTTCTGTCTTAGGACTTCTCATCGTCGAAACTGTTCTTTTAGAGCAGGCGCAATCGGTTGCACTTAACTGGCTAAACTTGACACATACAGCGTCTTACAATGTTGGCATACCTCAAAAGTAGGACTAAACAACCATTATCTAAACATATAGCGTCTAATTTGCTTTTTTTATCACAATACGGCCTGCAGGTTGTTCTGAGAATCCAAAAGATGCTCGAATTGACCACCGATATCATAGAACATGCCCCTAAAAAATATACACTAATCTTTGTATTTTTTTATTGCATGAATAAACGACATTATTTTTCGAACGCTTTTCTTGCCCAAATATAGCGCTAGGGTTCCGAACCAAATGCCAAAGTTTCAGATCGAGCCATTGTCTTATTCAAGCGTTATAAGTGATTTTCAAAACCTTTCAATGGGAACATGGGGCACGTTCTCGGTAACTGACTCCATTCAGCTGCATGTGTTCGACGACTCAATAGGCCGTCATTTTCCCAGATTTAACTTTAAGACTCACTCGCAACTTTTTTTAGTAAGATAATGGTTAGTTTTGAAACTTTGGCATCTCGTTCGGGCATCTTATGTATTCATTTGGGTGGACAACGGGCGTTGGGCGAAGCGTACTTCATTTTTGCGATGAAGAAACCCTGTAGAATGTTTTTAATGCACCCTGCACATAGCTGTTCGGGCAAAGCGAATAATGTAGTTCACGATGAGAAAGCGCCAAGTTCCGACGGGCACTGATTAGGTTTATCACTAAGCCGCAGTAGATCCCACTGTTTATAGATCATACTAAAACAATTTTACTCGCTGCAGACATACTAACATAATTATCTGCGGGCACACCACAAGCATATTCGATGCATGTACGCCTTATAGACATGTCTGTAGACAGTTTTTGAATGATGTAATTAGCATGGAAAACCCGGCTTCAGAGTTCACAGTCTAGAAGTCGTTCAAGAAATCAAGCAACCCCTGGAGTGAAGCGGACCACTTCCACCGTGCACCTGTCGTGGACACGAGGCGTTGTGTTGGAGTTGACAAGTCTCTCGATGTTGTTATTGTGTTTGTGTGTGTGTGTGTGCGTGTGTGTGCGTGTGTGTGCGTGTGTGCGTGTGTGCGCGCGCGCGTGTGTGTGCGTGCGTGTGTTTGTGTGTGTGTGTGTGTGTGTGTGTAATGAGCATACGATGGTACGGTGGTAGTACCCGAGATATGCAATCAATGCCCTGCGGTTCATTGAATGAGCTGACATTTGGCGCGTTTGAACGTGTGGGGAACTGCAAGCCAATGATAGTGTATGCACGCTCTGTAATCAATTCATTCCTGCGTTCCTTTTTTTTTTGCTGATTTACTTTTTTTTTATTCCGAGTTGGCACATTGTTTTAGTTTCACATATCTGGAAGCAGCCTCGTTTAACCTTTCTGTTTTCTACTCCTACTCTTATCTTCTTCTTATATCTGGAAGCAATGGGTAACCATTATTCACCAGATGTCGAGCGAAACATTTTGGAAATCGGTGTATTACGATGCCTGAACCTTAATTTACGATTTTCAGAATGGTACAATTTTCGTGTGGTGTGGCCTTTTACGATTCGGAAGGTCCACAAGCGACCGATAACAGGTGGAGATACGTCGTACCTTGCAGCATGTGTATGGTTTCATTAGAGCCCGTCCAGTTCCTTTGCGGAACGACTACGGTGGCGCCCTCTCGGCCAAGTATACGTGTAGACGGCCCTGCCGATCCCACTGGCACCTCCGGTGAGTTCCAGTGAGCGGCACCATATCTGGTTGTTTGTAGTTCCTGAGCTGTTCTGCTTGCCATCTGATTGGCAGAGCCATAGCCACCTATATACTACAAAGCCTGGCAGATCGCCACGAGAAGCGACCGCCGAAAGGGTAAAGGTGGAGCGGCAGACAACGGATGAGAGGAGAGCCACTGGCGCCCTACTGCGGCAAGGCGCCGAAACACACTTTTCCAGAGAGAAAAAGTGTGTTTCGGGTCCTCGCTGCTGCAAGAGCTGTGCGCTGACGTCCAGGTTTCCCGAGAAATAGCTCTTTGATGCGCTGTGCTACCAGATCCTCGCGCTCAAAATCTGTGACCGGGCACTATATGGCTCCGTGGTCGAGCTGCCAGGCTTTGTGAGTATAGAGGAGGCTATGGCAGAGCTCAGTCCGTGGAAGTGGGATACATTATTCAAACGCGGGAGAACATATTACACGAATATTACGACTCTACTCTAATATACAGCGAGTTTATTTTTAGGCTTTACAGACTTTTCTACAACAAAGCCGTGAAGGCTACACTTACACGTTTTGTGCAGATCAGCTATACGACTCGGGGGATATGATATATGGGGCTAATCGCCATGATAAATCGAATAATTATCTACAATTTGTTCATTAGTGTTTCTGTTTATGCCAATAAACGCGTGGTTCAAATTTAAACTTGTTGGACGTCATCTCATCGAAAACCACTAAATCAGTATTTTGAAGAAAAATTTCAAGTGCGTAGGAAGCGCGCTAGGGCGCTAGTTACCACACTTGATACAGGCTCAAGGCAGGCAGTGCGAAAACATGAATGACAAACTTACCATCCGCGTTTGGCTTTGTTCTGTGAGTAATTCAATCTGTGAGTTCATCTTGGGACACAGCGCGAACAACAGACGTGGACGAAGAAGAAACACACGGAACGAGCGCTGACTATCAACTGAAGTATTTTAATACGAAAACACATGAAAACGATCATTCATATTTTGCAGTTCACCCCCCGTCTGCGTATTACGAGACACTTTCATAGCGGCGTGATGGCACGTGTTGCTATCCCAAATTCAAAAACGCCACCTCACTGTCCAGCAGTGCCAAAGACGGTTGGCTGACACACGAGGTTCCCGCCCTTTTTGTTTGGTACGCTTCTACTATCTCTCTAGACATTTGGTATGTGTGTCCAAGCGTGCCAAATAAAAAGGGCGGGAACCTCGTGTGTCAGCCAACCGGCTTTGGCACTGCTGGACAGTGCCAAAGCACTGTCCAGAAGTTTTTGAATTTGGGATAGCAACACGTGACATCACGCCGCTATCAAAGTGTCTCGTAATACGCAGACGGGGGGTGAACTGCAAAATATGAATGGTCGTTTTCAGGTGTTTTCCTATTAAAATAATTCAGTTGATAGTCAGCGCTCGTCCCGTGTGTTTCTTCTTCGTCCACGTCTGTTGTTCGCGCTGTGTCCCAAGATGAATTCCCACCAACTCGCCCAACTATCCATTCTTCTGTGAGTTCACTAGGATAACAAAACAAAAATAAAATTGACTGGCAGGTGTTTCGCACTAAAGTGGCGCCAATGTCTGTGGAGAGAGGAGGCAGCGACTAATCGCTAGCCAATCTGAAAATGATACGAAATTATCCAGTTACGTGGTCGTGGCAAGGGCTTTTTATACTTTGACGTAGCTTCAAGCGTGGAGCATTTTGTGCTTTTTATTTGTTATATTTGTTCCGCAATGGCGGGTTCTAGCCAGCGTATATTTACAACCGAACTGCACGAAGTAGGATGATTTTTTTCTGAAATACAACAGCTGACATGGGTCAATTTAACGAATCGAAACTCATTTACGATAAAATGCGCTAGTTAAAACAACTTTTTGTACGAGTTGACACATTGATGATTAATAATATTGTACTCTAACGCTACACTCATGCTTTCGTGTCCACTGTGATCGATATTGCTTTTAGTCTCAATTCTTTACGGAGAAGTGCTGGTCCCTACTGCTTCGATCCGACGTCGACTCATCGATTTAGCGCACGAGTCACGTCCGGAAATCGTGCGAACCAAGCTGCGTCTATGTCAGCAGTTCTGGTGGCCCCGAATGGACATCGGGGTCTACGCCTATATTCTAAACACATAATGTCGTAAAATCACTCTTAGGGGTTCGGCTTGCCCATATTTTTCATCCTAAAATGTTCTTTTAAGCATCCTATAAAAGGATTCTTCGTGAAGAACCTACAAGAGGTTCTTTCAAAGCTCCCTTTTTATGAGAATGAGCTTTTCCTCGCCCAGTTGCCTATCTAGTGCGCCAGGGTGCAATAGTGCGTAAGGCGAAACAGTTTTTTACGAGCTGAAAGAGTTCTTGGGGAACCAAAGAACCTTTCAAGAATTTTTTTTTTAATTTACATCAGAGATTCTCACACGTGTCAGAAAAATGACAAGACAGCTGTGACATCAACATCACCTTTGCAACTAGTACCGTTTCCATCTGGCACATGGACACAGCTTAGAGTGGACATAATTGGACCATTGTACGAATTTTCTGCACGATTTAGATATGTAGTCAGCTTAGTAGACAATTTTGATAAGTGCCACGAGGTCGCTTTCTGTAGTCAAGTCAGAGCTGAGACTATCTGCAACTTCCTCACTAGAATGTTCAGCCGCAGGGGATATCCTGACGTTATTGTCTCGGATCGAGGTCTACAGTTATGATGCCAAACTTCAGGACATTAGAGGTCCTGAAGTCAAGAAGAATTTCAAACCATCGATCTGGGATCTACTGCTCACAGGCTGATGGACAGGTTGTAAGGTTCAACCGTGTTCTTAAAGAAGCCATGAAACGATTTTTTTTTCCTTCGCTAGATACTACTTAGAATCACTCCCTAACGTTAATACCTGAATAAGTTTGTCTTCGGGTTCGTTTCTCGTCAAAGGCCGTGGCAAAAAAAAAAAAAAATTGAGAGATTTGAGTGTCGTTCATCTTCTACCTTATGCCGCCAACGTTAATCGTAGCCACGCGCTGGGGTTGGCAAAATAGAAAACGCGTGCTGAGCTCCAGGCATTGTTAGAGTTTGGCTATAGACGCTTTGCAGCAGCTCTGCATGGGCCCGCCACAAACGACCCGATCTTACGTTTTTTGTTTCCTCTTATACTGTTCGCCTTATTTTATCAATGGCACAGCAGTACAGGTTACTGCCGCCTTAGGTGCTACTGTGTACTTGTCCCCAGCATAAGTCTTTGTGAATGCTCGTCAACGCCCGCTTCAGTGGCTTGGCATCTCGGTAAGACAAGAGAAAGTATGCCATGGCGGCTCAATCTGGAACTTGTTAAAAGCCTCTATTCTCACCACCGCGGTGGTTGGACACGCGTCACTACCCGAGTGTTCGCCGAGGCGTTGAATGTTACAAGCCAAAGTCGTGTGCTGACGCACTTCTCGTGTCCAATCCATGAGCCGCGCTCGACTCTTGTCGGGCAGTTGGTTTCGACCCCACAATTACGTCATCGAGCTTTGCGAAACCAAGACTGAAAGAAATGGTCCCATTTTAACCTCACAATTTCATCACGACAAAAAAGCTACTTAATCAGTAACGGCCTGTGCGAGTATACTTGGGCCAGACTAGAACCAGAAAACCTCTGCAAAGTCACGAACATTCCAACCCGATATATTTTCATGACCCCCTTAAAGGTATTTTCAAACCATCATTCAAGAGAAAGGAAACATTCGTACTTGAAGTACCGAGATTCTAGGTGTATGCATGAAGTACGTGCAGCAACAAAGCGCTTTTTTGCGGAACTAGATCATGGACGCAGAACAAGAACCCGTCTATACTCCGTTCACACTTAAGCTGAGACTAAACGCTCCGCCTTCAGCTTTCTGTCCTTGCTAACACAAGTGTGAACGTGAAAGTACGCGCAACCAAAGCACTGCAAAAGTCAGCGAGCTCGCGCTGAAGGCGGAGCTTCTAGACTCAACTAAAGTCAGTCTCAACCTAAGGTTGAACGAAGTATAGACATCATAGGCTTTCAGTTTCTAGACAAGCCTGTTCCCATCGAGATAGAAAAGCTCTGCCAGCTCATTACTGATTATCAGACAGGCAGCAAGGAACACAGAGATGACAGGCGGAGGGTAACACCGTTGTTAGTAGGTGTCGGAAATACGTCCGAGTAAAGCTTCCTACACACCTTGCAAAGGGAATGCCATCGTTTGGTTCACCTGTGTAAGTACAAAAAGCAATGAGACCAACCACGTTCATCACATCAAAGAGAAGGTGCTGGAATTCATCGAAAATGTCTCGAGCCAATCCGGCACGACAGCAGTTATGGGAGTACAACGCAGATACTAGAGAATCTAGCCATCAACCATTTCCACCCCTGCGAAGCCCCGCCAGAAACAAGAAATATACGAACAAATTTTCCAGACAATGATTTTTGTTTTCTTTCTTGTTACGAAGGGGGACTGTGTTGTGTCCACGAGCGATTTTTAGCCACTGTGTGAAGGCGACAAAGGACAGAGAGGAATATACGGAACGCGAGGACGACGACAGTTCGTTTTCTTGCTGAGCCTAAAGTCACTGGAGCCTGCGAAAGTATCCCCATTGTCTTCTGAGCCTGCTAGTCGAACACAAACAAATACTAACATGCAGGCGACCAAAAACTCGCAAGGCGAATGGCTAATCAGTCTCCCTTGCAATGGCAATCGCCATTTCGGCCCTTTGAAATCTACGAAGCTTCGAGTGGGTCGTCCTAAACCAGGCCCCCCAAAGTCACAATGGTGCATCATCGCACTGAAGGCGTTCCTCGCCAATACAAGCGTCTTTGGCTATGTGTACGCAACTAACAATAGTGGCCATCTTTACGGATCACTTATAATTATATTGTGCTTCTTGCGTATTTCACAAGAGGAGTATTACTGCTCAGTGCCTCCAAGCACCGACACCACATGTGGTGGGGGTATGAAGATAAACGCTTGTTTCGCCGGTGTGTGGATAGCAAAACCTCGGTATACAAGAAACGCCTCTATAAAGCTACCTGTCACCAGCAGATTGAGATCGGGCGACCAAGAGTGGAGAGTTCAAGGAGAAATTTCTCAATTTTACTAGCCAAAATGGCGACCACACGGGGAGCTTGGCGCTACGTTACCACGATCCAGTTGCTTTAGCTAAGCCTAGCTTAGGCTATAGTATCAAAACACAACAAATGGAAACACCCTCGTCCAAAGGTTGGCGCTCCGAGTAGAAGTCTTGACGCCAACTACATCAGACCTCGTCGTTTTCTTCCGCGAGCTCAATATATCTGTGCCCACGCAAACCTCCCTATCTTTCATCGTGAGCAAACGCGAAGGCATACGCTTCTTGGGATGCGAGGCGAAGCTATCGAAAACACAAGCAACGCACCAAGAAACAACTGCAATAAAGTGCAGCAGCCTTGCGCTACACGGCATACAGCCCCACGGCCTAAGGCAAGGAACCTGTGTAAACACTCGATGGCAATCTTTGCCGGCTGGCCGTGTCCTGGGCTTGCATTCCCTTGGCCCCGAACAAATCTATATCGAGTTGTGTGCATAGGTCGTGCAACATTTACTCGCTTTATCGAATCCGACTCTTTTTATTGGAGGCGGTGGAGAGTTTGGATTATTCACTTCAATTCACTTTTGAAAGATTACCGTATTTTCCAGACTATGTTGCGGACTATACATGTTTAAAAGATTAAATTTTACCCGGTGCCGACTATCTAAAGGTGCGGACTGTACAATGCTTTGTTTTTTCTAGATTTTGCACTGTTACAATCGTGAAGGATTTTATGAGCAACAGAGTATATTAATAGTGATTTAGGTGTAATAAAAGCTTCTTTGTGAGCTAATACAGCAGGCATTTGTCAAGGTGTGCTGTGTATGATAATGTGTACGTTCGGATTAGGCACTAAGTGCGGATTATACGTCGCGTGCGGACTATGCGCTGCGTGCGGACTATGTACCGGTTGCGGACTACCTAAGCAAGAACTTTTATTTTCGACCCCAAATTCGCCCCTGCGGACTATATCCGGAAAATACGGTATTCTGAAAGATATACATAACATTGTAAAAAAAAAACTGCGCGGCTGATGTGTTTTTATCACACCATTTTCTTCTAATTATGGATAGAATCAGCAAATGAGTTCGCTACCAAACTGGCTAAGTGCTTTTTTGGACTCCCAATGCGAATCCCAACTCGCACGCTAAAGTGGCTTGTACACATGCAAGTCGAAGACAAGAAAAAGAAATATATATATATATATATATATATATATATATATATATATATATATATATATATATATATATATATATATCACAAATAACCATGTGAAATATCGTTCTCAGTAAAATATCGCGTATTTCATTTTTAGAACTAAACGTGCTATGGGCCTCCTCAATCGCCTAATTATGTTTGTAGATTTGAGTGAATGGGGGGCTTCCTCGAGTGCCGTGCCGATATCCAAATACAATTACTTATTTATACGCAGATGTTCGCCAGTGTTAGCTATTTCAGAGGCAATGTGATACCATCCCACGCAGCATGATAGTAAAACGTTTAACTCTGCCCAAGCGTGGCACTTCTAGTGACATCACTTGGGGCTAATGAGGTTTTCCTCCAAGACATTAGTGTCAAAGCACACTTTTATGGTGTTTAACTGGTTGACTACGAAGTTGCCAAAGTGGCAGACATGAGCCACGAATGTCACATATCAACCGAACTACCAGCAGCGAAACCTCATTCTAGCCATAGGTAATTGCAGTGTGTCGAACCGAAAAAAATACGGGTCCGGTTACGGTTCAGGTTCAGGTAAATTTATTTTGTTCCGGTTCAGTACCGGTTCGATTAATTCGATCCGCGAACCGGTTCGCGAACCGGTTCGGGGCGCTGAACCGGTTCGCGAACCGGTTCGGAAATTATAAATGACAAATTGCAACATCAAAATAAGTTACAAATAAAACATCTGAAATCAGCACATACGAAACGGGATACATCGTAGTGTAAGGCTCAGGGATTTCTACCAGGAATGGTTTCTTTATGTGCACTCAAAAATTACCTCACCGACGTTTACGCATTCGGACTTCATCTAATTGGGTCCGACGCAGTAGCTGTAAAATCCGCGACCTTTTTACAAACCCACTTACAAGTAGAACTCGCTAACTATCCCGCCACCTCGGCGTGTAAGCAATTGAAGGGACAGTGGGGAGAAAATACAGCTTTCTTTATTTGGACTAGCCTTCGGTAGCTCAAATTAGACTCTTAAAGAAGTTTTCATTAAACAAGATACGGAATATAAAAAACACTTCACCGAACGCAACGCCAGAAGGCTGTAATAGGATAAATATTAATATAGAAGAGTTCGCTGTCTCACAAATATGTTAGCTTCTAAGTGCCTATACGAAACCGGATGCATTATTAATTTATTATCAAACTCCACAGTCTTTTCTTTTCTCATTCCGATGGAAGCAAGCTTCCAGAACTCGCGCGTTCTAGAAACGTGTTATGAAATGAGCGCACAGCAGCATTTAGGATTTACGAGACTGTAAGAAAATGAATCCCGTGACGCGATTTTTTTTTTTTTTTTTGCACAGCCTTCCAATTCTCTTTTTCCCGTGCAAGCCGCGACCAGCTCAATAATGGTTCCTATGTCAAGATTCATGGATGCAGCGTTTGTCAAGATTCATGGATGGAGTGTTTATATTCCTAAGACTGAGTGGAGAAGAAAAATATGTAAGCGAGGTGTGTGTCAGTTGACGGCACATTCATTGTCAACAGCGCGTGGCCGAACCGTTTTGACATGAGCCGGTAACCGTTATTTTTTTTCCGGTTCAGTTCCGGTTCGGGTTCATCGTGATAACAATATAACGGTTCGGGTTCGGGTTCAGTTCCGGAAAAAATACCGGTTCGGTTCCGGTTTTTGGTTCGGTTCGGTTCCGGTTCGACACCCCGGGTAATTGAGGCCCAAAGTTGCCAGGCGAAAAGAGGATATTTAGAAATGAAGCCTAATACTGACATGTATTCTGGAATTAAAGCCCAAAAAACACAGGTAACAGTCTAATAACCAGCCATCAAAGCTTTACTCTTGCCCTTCGTTGGCAGTTTATGGTCAAAATAGACTGACCCTGGCCGAACAATTTTATGTTAAATTAAATTTTTCTTGATTATTTTTTTTGCTTTGTTTTGCCGGGAAAGGGGGGATGAAGTGTTCAGGGGCCGTAAATTTCTAGGCAAAAGCCAAATTTTGGTCTAAAGAACTGCGTTACTCAGGAGGGTGGTTCTTAGCTTGTCCGGGAAATGTAAATCCGGAAATCTTCCCCTTTAGGTTATGGCTTCCCGAGATATGCTAATAATATTTAATCCTATTTTTTTTAACTTGTCAAAGGTTTCATAACGCAAACAATACCCTCTACTACCAAAGATAACCGAGAATATGTAAACGGCATAAGAAATCACAATTTATATTAAAAAAGCAGGAAAAATAAAACCTAGAAAAAGATAGAACAATAATTTGTTCAAATCAATAGATTATATGTATACAACAAGGTGCGGTCTCTCAAACACGCCTTTTGTTCTCTAAGCTCAGTCGACCATACAAGCCTGACCTCGTGCCCAAAGCAAAACAAAAACGGCACACGCAAAAAAAAAAAAAAAAAAAAGCATCACTCGATTTTTTTTATATATATAATGCAATTCAAACTAAGGAAATGCATCGTGAAACGGTGTGCAGAAATTCCTGAACAAATATGGACCAGCCGCATAACAACAGTTTCATCTTTCAGCCTTTTGAACGTCGCATGAATATGACACGACGTATTTGCACTGCATTTATATTTCTCGCGCGAATCGTATTCCTATTCAAAATGCGCAATCTCCATTATTTCTTTTTGTCTGTGCGTTTTTTTTTTAATTTAACTTCAAACTCTATTGTGTTTCCGTTCCTTCTCATTCCATAAACTTCTCTTTCAACGCAAAATAAATCGCGGTTCACTGATTCTTTTGTTTTCTTAGGTCACCTACGTGTTTTCTTTATTTCTGGACAAGCTGAAAAACATTGTAACGTTTTAGTTTTATCGTTCATTTGGTTTAAGCTGTTTTAGTACTTTTTGCCATATAAACACGTGTATTTTTGTGGCAGGTTTCAAAGTGGCAATTCTGAGGCTGCCCGACACCGATTGCATATATGAAAATGCTAGAATGTCAAAGCTACTATCTTCACAACTACACTTAGAACATATTTCTAACGAATATTTAGACGAGGCAACTAAAATAGATAAATTGCATTTGATATTATAAGCTCTTAGCAACGTGATGTCATTACATTTCCAATAAAACTGCGAAGATTTCAGACTTGAGTAAGTTGTGGATTATTTGGTGATTATTTGACGCACGAACGGTAAATTCCAATGCACCTGAAGAATTGGCGAGGTTTAATAAGAGGGGCGCAGATAATTTATTGGTTAGATTAGGACGACTTCAAGTAACACCTTTTGGCGGGCTAGTTGGTTCATGATTTGTAGAAATAAATCAACGCTCCGTGTGTCGTACTCGTTTCTACCTCTGCGGCAGTTCATTTATTTCTAGGACGACTTTCTTAACGTAATGGGCGAGCTGATTTTTGACAAGCATGCAGGGCGTTTCTTTTGAAGACAAGGTTTGTAGACGGTTACGGGACTACGCAATTGGCGGTTAGGCGACTAGCAACAAAAACAAAATTCAATTTCATTTTGTCAAGTTTTATGTGTTTGTGGTGGGGTCTATATCTTACACTCGTATACTGTTATCATCTCAACTGACATCTTTAAAAATTAAATGCGGCAACTTATCATGAATGTGTGTGCTTGTATGCTTTGTGTCCTCTGGCTGAAGTTCTACTTCATTTGAGGAGACTGTTTTTGATTTAGACTTTATTAAACATTCAAGTTTGTGGTGGGATTCATAAACATCTTTAATACAAGATTGGTGTATGAGGCTTTGGAAAAACTTGTTCTCCACAGTCGTCGCCCCAATAATTGCCCCCGGTCGCCCCGATCGTTTGTGTTTGTCCGGTTGACTCCCAAAAGGGAAATTTAGCATGAAGAGTGCACTCTCTCCGATGCTTGTATTTCTTTATTGCTCTGTATAGAGCCATTAATAAGGTTTATCTTCAAAGTAAACACACTGCAGCCATAATTGTTGCTTCAAATCACTGTGGCCAGTTATCCAAATCTTTATCCGAAATGACAAGAAACGCCTTTCCGTCCTCAAGAAATTTAAAAAGCGGTTCTCGACAGACCAGAGCCAAACTGCCAGGTTTTTCTGACTCCGTACCAAAAACCAAAGATATCGCTTTTTTTTAGCACACGTAAAAGACCGTTTCAAATTTTCAGTCTTGCAGTTTGGTAATTATCATCATTCTAATAAATTGTGGCCTTTGGGGGGGGGGGGGGGGGCTGATAAAGAAAGCAGTTTAAGACAGGCCCCAAATGTGAAGCCTGGGCTGTCAAGACGTTAGTCCGCTCTCTTTTTGTTCAATGCCAACTTGATTTGACTTATAAACTTTTCTGCTCTACCCATTTTAGTGTATCATGTGAATCCTTGAAATTCTCGCCTTCAGCACGCATCAAACAGCTCGAAAAAACAATGTCGCGTTCCCCTCGGTCTCGCGTCTAAAATGTGAGGTGGCACACACTTGGTTTACTAGCCAGCCATAATTATGTGTTAAACTTCATCAAGAGTTTGATAACGGTAAACGCCTCGCACAAATTCGTAGTTTTTGTTACCATTGAAACTAAAACACGTAGATAAAAAACTGTACTTTAAAGAACACTGTCACAATTGTACATCTGTCTTTGACATACAAACAGTCCTTATCATTCAAAGAAGATAAAGTGATATTCCAGCCACTAGAAGGCACTGAGTTATTGAAAGGATCCATTGCTCCCGCTCTGCGTTAGGCTATAAGACTGCGATGCTTACAACAAAGGTGGGGCATGAAGCGTCAATACCCTAATTTTCGCTAATGTAGTGGCTATAGTGCGGTCTTAATAATGCTTCAAATACTATTCTTCTTAAGGCTAACCGATGTTGTGAGCGTAATCAAGGGGTAACCATCGGCTATGCTGATAAGTCCAAGCGCGGTCAAAATCTACAAGCAATGCAAACGCGTACACAAGGACAGAAAACGCCAAGTCACGACGAACTTTCTGAGCTTGACTGGACTGGCCGGCGGATCAGCACGCACAAAAATATGGCAACGACGTGACGTTGCGTTTTTGATGGAGCGTTTTTGACGCATTGACTTGTGGCGTCGGCTGCACTCCGACTTACGTAAAAACGAAACATAGATAGTCAAACTCATCACACCTTGCTCATAAAGTTCTTTGATACTTATTTTTACAATTAATGACAACCAATACGAATGAGAAAGCACATTCCGCTGGATCAACATGGCGTCCTAAATTTCAGTTCTCTGCTGTGCGCCACCATTCGCTTCCTAAAACCTGCACCTTCACGCAGTCAGCGCTTTAAAGAATGTCGCTACTTGTAGGGAGATCTTATCTAGGGACTTTAGGCACTCAAACACTGAAGAAAAAAAATGCGACGGCATTTTCAGGTCAAAACGTAAACCTAGACTGAAGACAAAGTTAAATAGAAAACTAAAACTCTTTTGATGCCCGTCACTTATCCCTCCCTCACCCTCCTTGTTTCCGTCTGACGTTCCTCTCCCTTATCTTTTCATTTCTCTCACAAGTTTTTGGTTGCCTTTGCCAACTGTGTATCCGACAACTCACCCACCTCTCGTTTACAAATGTGCAATGCGCGCTTACGACCAGGGACGCCGTTACCAGGGACGCCTAAGGGGACCTCTGGGAGGAGGAAAAGCCATTAGAAGGGGTGCGTTCTTCAAATCACAGAAATCTTCGCACCTGCAGACGTCTGCTTTTTCGTCCGGCCGAGACCTAATGTAGAAACACGAGACCGTGAACCTCGTGCTCCGAGCACTTCCCCGTACCTCTCCGAGTTCCTATTTTCACTATAGTCCGTGCTTTCTGAATCCTTTGTTAAGGTAGAATGTACGGTTTTCTCACTGATTCTCGTCGGGACTGAACCATTGGGCCAAAGGACCACGCTTCGGCGAGGAAATGCAACCATTATCTAAAGGTCGCGTGTAAAGAGTAAAAGCTCAATAAACAGACAAGGTCAGTGTCCAAAATTAAGCTTTACAACGTAAAATATAAACAAAACTTGAGTCTAAAAAGAATTCGTGAAGACCAACGTAAATTATAATAGACAGAAATTGGTTATTCATGTCCATGTTATTCCGTATTGTTTTTTCATCCTGCCTTGTTCTGTCTAAAGATAAAATTATGTCCAATATAAAGCACAATTGTCCCAAATACCAGACAAACTGCACGCACAAACTTCCAGCGCTGGCAAGTGTTCTGGCTAAGCATATACGGACACGTCAAATACAGGAACAGTCTCCAGCTCGTCGCTGCCGGACGAAGTTTTAAAGCAATCACAACGAAGACCTTAGTTTTATGTATCTACTTTCCATCTGAAGAAGTCAATTAGTGCGCTTTTATTGTTTTACTGTACCTTCGGAGCACCGTTGTTCGGAACGCAAAGTGCAAAAGGCGACTTATGAACTCAGATAACAAGTTCAGCTTGGACATCAAACGCGCTGCCGCGTGCGAAACCGCACGACTTCTTTGTTGTGACGTTAGTGAGTGGACAGTCGCGCGGGAAGACGCCTCCTCGCCATTGTATCCTATTTCCTTGCTTTCAGGAGATTTTCGGGAAGGAGAACGACTGCAGAGAACCTTATTCTAAACCCTGACACAAGGAAAAATCTCAAGGTTTATATTATGATGTTCCCTAACCATCTTGCCTGCCGCATCTAACCACAAAGGCCTCGATTGACAACCAGTAGAGGGGTTAGAGATAGGTTGTATTTTCGGGCCTACATAACTACGTCACGAGATTGTTTTGTTGAAGTACGCAAGCGGGCCGTCGCTTCATCGTGTAAGTGTTTTCTCGTTGTGATAGATCACAACAACTCGGTTGCAAGCAGTCGCAGGTATGTGAATCAACCTTTAGCCGATTGCTTCCTGTACGTTGTTCCTTTCCGACATGACTTCATCTCTTTCTTTTCCTCTTGCTAAACCTCTCCTTCTATAAGTTTTCACGTTTCCATTATATCTTACTCCTAGGAAAGGTAGATGCACTCGTGTATTACGGGTATCTGCGGTTGCGCAATCCAGTCAAAAAACGATTAATTTGTATGCCCCCTACTTTTTTTTTCTCTTTTTGTCTTCGCGTACAATTGCCGTTTGTGGTATGATAGAGGTGTAAAACGTGCAGCTACATCTGGATTTGTCTTCTCATGATTTACCGCTTGATAGTTTGGGCGACCTAAGCGGAAGTCATGCCCCGGGACTGGTCGCTTGTGACAACCCTCTCCGTACTCGCCGTACCCGACTTGTTCTCGCTGGCCGTTCTCTTTTTTAGCCACATCAGTTTTTTTTTTTTTTTTCAATTAGCACCCCAGGGAAACGCCTAACTTAGCACAACTTTGGCAAACTTAACCGCTCATTCACACTGGAAGTGGATCCACGTCAGCAAAGCAATTGCGAACGCGGTTGTATAAAGATCCAGTACAATTACACGCGCACTCGATGACATCAGGTGCGCGTGAAATGGTACTGGATCTTTATACAACCGCTTTCGCAACCGCTTTGCGTACGCGGATCCGCTTCTAGTGTGAAGGAGTGGTAAGGGCCTAAGTTGGGCCGAACGTGGTTTGGCTCCAATGAGTTACTTAGTGCGAGGGCACATTTCTTTGGCGTTTCTATGGCCATTCTCTGGCTCGCCACATAATTGCCAAAAAGCCAGACTTGGGGCAAATATGCCACACTTGAACCGAAGAAACGTGAGTGAAGCCTACACCTGGAACTCCTGTGGCAATTCAGGTTCAGTGTTGCTACATGAAACCTGAACAACCGGAAGTGAAGCTTAAAGCTGGCACTTGTTTGGAAAGTTGGATTCAAGGGTGCCAGATTATAGCCAGACTAACAGAAGTGAAGCCTAACTTGGGCACTTGTTTAGAGAATTAGGGCCACGAACCCAGATTCTGTCCAAAGAAGATCAAGTTTGGCTCTAACTTGGCTTTTTCAGGCTTTTTAAGGACCTAAATATCAGGACAAAATCCTAATACGCATGTTGGCTCAAACGAACTGTGCTACCTGGGTTAGTACACCAACGGGGGCTTTCTCTTAGGAATATGCCAGACCTAGATTCAGGCACTAGGCAGGAGGGAAGGGGGAACGATGTGCACAACATTATGTTGTTGAAGTCTCCCGTTGAAAACCACTTTACTTGTGCCCCATCTACTTTGTTTTTATCGTTCTGTCTCAGAGTTTAAGCGTCGCTTATCGTTCTGTCTCAGAGTTCAAGCGTCGTTTATGTTACAATATTGTCACGAATGACAAATGATGAGGCGAAGAATAACCGAAGAAACTAAACTTTTAATGAGGCCAACTTGCACCCAAACAAAATAGAAGTAAGTTAGCGTCACAAGCGTCGATGTCGGCGAAACCGCAGGATCGAGCGCTGGGGCGAGACTGAGCGCAGATCGCCACGCGGAGCGCCAAAGCGTTGGCTTCTGGAACAATCGACCTGGAAGTTTCGGCGACTAGATCATTCGCACCTCGAACAGGCGACAGAAATCTCAATTTCACAAGAAAATTAAACTGCAAGAATAAACAAAAGGAGGCGTAAGTCCCGGGAATTGAACCCTGGCTCTTCGCGTGAAGGCAAGCACGGTAGTTAGGCCACGGCCGTGCTGCCTACTTGGCGCGCGGCAATATAGATGCTGCAAAACGTGCAGTCACATATCCATGGCGCCGAATGGAAGGAACGGTCTTTGCAGAAGCCGAACCGGTTGCAGCAGACATTAAGTTGTTTCGTCAAAATAAAATGTCGTTAAGTTGTTTTTTTGTTTTTTTGTTTTTGTTTTGCCATGAGTGGTACGTTACAATTTTATGGACCCAATCAAGCTGCACTTGATGTGCATTGTCACAGCACTTGTCATGTTTGTGCGTTTCCTAGAACCGGCTAAACCAATCACCCACCGAAAAAAATCGCAAGACCACTTTCCATATATTGTGCGTAACTAGTTTAGCTCCTTATATCAAACGCACAAAGGCGATAAACGTCATCACGAGCCGTTTTAGTGCTGCTTCAATGACGCCATCTGATTTTAGCGTTAGCTGGGGTTGAACTTAATGTGAAGCCGGACTATAGCCACAGCTTTCTTATTTCACTGATTGCATAAACAAGGGCTGGTACTTTTTTGTTTCGCCTACACATGCGTCGAGGTTCAAACTTAAGATTAGACTGAGTCTTAAGTTTAAACCACAACCTCGTCCGTACCCGAAATAGCTGGTGTTGCCAATTACAACTCACTACAACACACAAGCACCTAAGAGGTCAGGACAACACTCCCTACCCGCGAAGGAAATCATAAAACCACAAAAAACAATTCACTGAAATTAATTAACATTATGTTTACCTTGCGACGGGGGGTACGAGGGACGCGCTGCGTTTATAATAAAGTAGAAGTGAAAGTTTTGTATTTGAATTAGCGCGTTGTTTTTATTTATTTTTATTACCGTCATATTTTGTGGAGTTTACTTTTGTCCCCACTGGAAGGAAGATAATAAAAAAAAAGACATGAAACGAATATTCTTTCGCCGCCTGCAGTATATCTTTCCCCAGGAGCAGCCCGCAGACAAAGGAAATGAAAAGCAGGCCTCTGCGAGTTATTTCTGCTCCCGGTTTATTGGAAGGCAAAACCAACCGCACATCGGCAATTTATATTTTTGGAACACCACTCTCCAAGTTCTCTTGGCCTCACACAAAATGGGCTTCCCTTTATTTTGTTTTGTTGTTTTTATCTCGCTCATATTTTAACAGAACATATAATAAAAACCTTACGGAACACTAGTGGCCGAGAACGTGTTAAAACAAATGTTAAAATTGAATATATATATAAAAAAACGCCCCACCGTAAAATTTTGGGATAATGCCCGGCAGCGGTTCATTAGGAAACTACGAAATAAATATGTTTTTTTATTTATACTGCTTTAATTGGCCTCTCATTTCCTACGTGACATTAACTTATAATTTATTTGTATATATATATATATATATATATATATATATATATATATATATATATATATATATATATATATATATGCGTCGGGTGAGTTTTAAGGAATTCAAATAAGCCTCTTCGCCGCGCCGGTCAAGTTCTGCACCAACGTTGGTGACCAACTGCTCTACGGAGCGTATGGGAACATTTTTGCTTGGAAGATGTTCCTCACGGAGTTCATTTTTTGTCTCTTCAAGGTGTGGATATCAGGGGGTGCCAAATCCGGACTCTGTGGTAGTTCCGGTAGGACAGTCCACCCAAGATCGGCAATGTGCTGCAAAGTCTTCAAACTAGACGCATCTCATTTTCGTGTTGCGAGAGAAAGGTTCAGGATCCCTTTTCTTAGGCCTAAGTTTGAAACGTCGGGCATTCAGCTTGTTCAGGGATGCGATGTGGCGTTCTCTGGTGCAGAATGTTCTGGTTTTAATTTCCCCGTGCGTGCGTACGAGCTGGTCGAGGCGCACTTCATTTTCCGGCGTGACAGCTGTGCATGGCCGTCTTGAACGTGGCTCGTTTTTCAAGTCGCTCTGTCCAGTTCGAAGGCACGCCGCCCATGTGCTCACTGTGCCTATACCCGCTGTTCGATCTCCGTAAATTTTGATCAAGCGTTGGTGAATGTGAATGGGTGTGAAATGTTCCATATTCGGGAATTTAATCATACTCCTCTGTTTTATACTCGCGTGGATGTCAGACGTCATTTTGTAAGACTGTCAACCCGTACTGCCATCTTTCACGTGACAACGAAGTTCACTGGATACTGACGAGAAGATTCAAATGGTACTGCCATATACTACCAACGTTCGGATGTGTCATTTTGGGCTACCATAATAAAAGAGGGGGCGTTACTTTCGGAGCGACCCTCGTAGAATCGGCGAAACTGACCTGCGAAATTGACACAAGAAGCGTTTTCAATACACTTTCATTTGACCTGTTGCTAGCTCGTCAAAAATATCGAACGCGCAAGAACGTTGCTTCGCAAACTGTTTCGTATACTTGAGCACCCTAAAGTTGGGGTCACGCTGCTAGGACATCATAAAAAAAAAAATCCGCAGAAAATGTCTAAGGGTTTTTTTACATCCCAAGATGGTCCACATGTCCATCCGCCCCCGCATTTCCCACCAAATTTAGCCCGGACAGAGACGTCTTGTTACCTCACGTGACCTATAAACGTTGGGGCAATCGACAGCACGCGACCTATACGTTAACTCAGTTTCCCCACTAAATTTAGCGGGAAAACTCGAGTCTAGCTTCCAGCCAAAATATAAATTGTTTCCCCGCAAAATTTAGCGGGACATGCGCGTCGCCTGACTTATATACCAATTCAGTTACCTGCTAAATTTACCGGGAAAAGTCACGCCCTGTGACCCACACACGAATTCAGTTTGCACGCTAAATTTAGCGGGGGGGGAATCGACGTCACGTGACCTGACGTCACGTGACCTATACAACCATTCATAATTCTTCGCTAATTTTGGCATAAAAATTATACGTCACGTGACACTAATTTCCTCACCAGTTCCCTCGTCGATTTTCTATAATGCATTTCATGTATTATAGGCAATTCAAAGTCCTTAATGCATCCTGTTGTTGCTTATTGCCGGGAGGGAAGGCCAGCAGGCCTAGTGGGGGGGGGGGGGGGGAGGGGGGGAGGGGAGGGGAGAGGAGAGGGAATGGGATTAGAGGAAGTCGGAGATGCCGGCGCCGCGGACAAAGTCCTGGAGACTCCGGGCGCAGGCGTTGAAGGTCGTCCTAGTCCGGTAGGCTCCCCGCTGGTCCCACAGTACTCACGCCAGGAGGACGTGATACTTGCGGTTTGCGGCTTGAGGCCAACACATCCATCGTGCCATTACATCCATCAAGCAAATACGTCCAATTACGTGCCCTTACATCCATCGTGCCTGTACATCCATAGTGCCAGCATATCCATCGTGCCTTTGCATCCACTTTTGGCCAGTTCATCCAACGTGCCATTACATCCGTTATGCCGTTACATCCATCGTGTCATTACGTCCACCGCGTTATCAGATCCATCGAGCAACCTCGTCCAAAAGCGTGTCATTACATCCATCGTGCCGTTACATCCATCGTCTCATCAGATTCATCCAGCAGCTTCTTCCAAAAACGTGCCATTCCATCCACCAATCACGCAGGCTTATTTCTTCGTTTAACTATGCTGTATAATAGTTCACATTATTTTGAAGAGTTATACGCTATATTGAATATATTCAATGTACAAAAGCGAGTAAAAGGACCCTTTGTGCGTCGTGCACTTTCTGCGGCCCTCCGCGTCTCCAAAGTCAAGCGCGCAGCGTCGGCTCGTTATTTGTTGTTTCCACAGTGATCAAATTTTAGCTACTTATTTTTTCTCCCTCAAGATTAACTAAATATAAACTTTAGCATATAATTAGGACGGTACAGAGAATCACACCTTTCATTGCGCTTTGAGAAAAAAAAAATATCTGAATGTCTTACAGAATTTAATTGTGATATACTAACGTTCTGGGGCTTACCGTTTCTTCCCTGTGGGCCCCGAACCAGTGCGAAGATCAAGTCGTCTGCTTTTTGCGCAAAGGTTGTGCTGACGTCAGAAAGACGCCGAGCTCTGATTGGCTCTGAATAAAGGATAGTGTGTAGACGTCAAAGCAAGCTGTTTTGTGGTCTACCCACTATCCTTCACTCAGAACCAGTTAGAGCTCGGCCTTTTGACGTGACTGCAACCCCTGAAAAAGAGGCAGGCGAATTTGCTCTCCACATAAGAATGTCAATAACCCAAGAGGCCCAGTGGCGGCCATCTTGGATTTATGGACGCGCTAGCACGATGGATATAATGGCACGCTAGGAGTCGTGACAGGAAGGATGAGCGATTAAGTCCATCGAGCAACTACATCCAACGAGCAACTACATCCATCGTGCAGCTACATTCATACACATGTCAACACATCCAACGAGCTAGTATATCCACCGTGCCATTACATCCATCGATGGATGTAATGGCTCGGTGAATGTGCTGGCCAGAAGTGTCGCCATTGAGTTTATAGGGAGGGTGTGATTTGCAGCTCCTCTGATTTGGCTGCTCGCTTAGCCGCCTCGTGAGCGGCGACATGGCCCTAGCCATGGCCCTGTACCCATTCAATGATAACTCTGCCCGCGAAGCGGTTCCGTATAATGTGGATCTTTCAAACGATAGTCATAATATGCTTTGTCTGTTTCAATTATCTGATGGCCTGGTCGGAATCAGTAAATATGGTAAGATGAGTAATGCTGGGATCATTCGATTCTGCGACAAGGGTCTCATATGTGTATTTCAGCACAATAAAAAAAGGAGACGGAACCTATGCAGAGAACTCCCTTCGGTTGTTTGGGTGAGGATTGGTGTGACTGACCAAAGCGGTTGCTACTCAGTCATGCATTCAGGGGGCGTCCGTGTACATAATGATGTCATCCGGGGAAGTGGTAGTTGGGCTATACACCTTTCCAAGAAGCACTCGACCCCAGTGGCAGCAAACCGTTTTCGAGTCCAGTTACTGGGTTTGAGGCTAGACTCTCATTGGCGTCCCTGGTAACTCTAACCGAGTGGACTGTGATTTCGATAGGCACAGCCTGCGTAGGCGCACTTTCAAACAATGCTGGCGGCTACATTCTCGTCTTTTCCCGCTGTATTTTGTGTTTCATGGTGCATGTATTTTCCCGAGGTCATTGAGAAAGCATAGTACCACATTTGAAACAAACAAAAAAGCAATAAAAACACCTATAAACTATTTTTGTTGGGCACGCGCGCTACAAAACGAATGCGACTGGAATGTATAATCCCAGTTTTTTCTTGTTTTTTTTACGATAAGCTTTGACGGAGCCGCGCGATTCGCCGCATGTCAAACGACAAAGCGCTTAGCTGTCGAAAATAATTTACAACAGGAAATAGCCGAAACACATGCATTTTTCACGCTCACAAATAATGTGTTTACCGATGGACAGGACACGGACATACAATTTAGCAAGTGTTAACATTCGAACAATATATTGTACGTATCACACGATGCAGCGTTATCTGAAAATAATTTACTCGAGAAAGATCTCAAATAACACAGTCACAATCGATGACAGTCATATCTTCACCATCGGACGGAATCCAAGCTGACTTCGTTTTGGGGCACGTTTTGGGGAGAGCTTCCTTTTTTTGCAACAGCACCAAAGCAAAGGAACGAACCCGACTGACCCGTTTCCCACTTCAACCCGGGCAACTGTTTTTGGAGATGACTGAGAATTCTACGCGGATTATCTCTGGGAGGGGGGGAGAACAATGTTCGCAAAATCGCGTCGAGGGCCGTTTGACGCCCTTCACCTCCTTCGTTTCCCGTGCGTGTCGAGCAAAAAAGTTTGAATGGCAGGCACTTCCCAGCTTTATTTCTCACAGTGGAAGATAACACAAAACATAAAAAAATTAAGTGGAAACTTTCATGAGGGGTTAGAAAACGTCCAATGTAAAGCCGCAACAACATAGGTAGAGAACCGCGCTGAGCAGCTCTTCACAGTCCAAGAGAGTGGCAGAAAATTTCTAACTGATAGAGGGCGCGAGAGTCGCACCAGCCATATCAGCAACATGGCGGCGGCCTAGGAGCGTATTTTGGAAAGGTGTATTGGCCCTGGGAGTTTGGCGGGCTTTGTGGCGCGAAGTCGTGTTTGTTTCAGGGCAGGAGAATCTCCACGGAGGAAGCTGCGGTATCTGAGCGACATATCATGTGTCCTTATGAGATTCGGGGGCATATCGTAGAGGTTTTGCAGCGCGAGCTTGCATGCGTTGGTCACAAATCTCTTAGGGTGTTCAAGTGGTCATGTTCCTGCAACACTCTAAGAGGAGTAAGGAGCGGGAGGCCCGTAATGCTGCGCATCTCTGCCCGATTGATAGTTTTCTACGAGTTCCACTGCGTTTCGGTCAGGTTCTCAAATTCTTCTTTATAGATAATCATCGGTTGTATAACGGCTTTCACGAGGCCCGCGGCAATCGCAGAGCAGGCATCTGCACGTCTCTGTGAAATACGGTTGATAACGTGCAGCATAGAACGGGCAGATTTCTTCATAGATGTGAGCCGCTCTTTGACCTTGTCGGTTTTATCAATTCTGAAACCATGGGATTTCATGGTGTCAACTTTGGGGAGGGTTTGTGGTCCCACATTTAGGTGAGGTCGTCGGTCCCTAGCTTTCTACGGGCCGGGTTGTTGCATACGCGGATGTAGTGAAATTTCAACGGAAATAGTTCGAGGCCTAAGGCTAGAGTGTAACGGTGCAGGGTGTACAACCCACGTTGGAGAATACGTTGATGCTGAGTTTGGTTCAGATAGGTGGCCCAGAGCGTCACATCGTCAGCGTAGATTAGACATTTATTGTCCTCGGTTGGGGTTAATTGCCACGCGATTTGAATGAGTAGTATCTAAAAAGTATGAAAGCAAGGGAAGAGCCTTAAGAAACCCGACAGTTCGGTACAAAATAAGGTGAATCTTCCCCTGCCACTCGCACCGAAAAGGTGCGGTTTGCAAGAAAGTTGTAAACGGCCTTAATCATACTATGTGGAAAATGTAAGTTTACCACGGCGTATAAGATCGCGGCGTAGTGAAACTTATAATAAGCATTCGAGATGTCGATCGCCAGATTGGTGCGGATCCACTGAATGCGTCATGACACCTTTATGACGTCTTTGGCCAGTAAATGCAGGCTGTCCTCAGTACTCACTAGCTGTCAGAAACCAAGTTGAGACTCGTTGTAAAGCCCTTTCGTTTCGAGTCACCAGTTGATCTGTGTGGCAAGGATGTACCGATATATTTTACGTATAGTATACGCGTGAGCGATATGGAGCGTAGATCTGTGAGATCCTTAGTGACTTTCCCCGCTCTTGAGATTGGGACAATAATAGCACGCTTTCAGTCCGGTGCAATCTCAACATCCGCCCGTATTTCATTTAGGACCCCCAACAGGTTGTCGAGGTTCGTCAACACCTCATAGGTGATCCATTCATGTTCCAGGCGGATTTCTTAGTTGCCTCAATGGCAGCAATTAGTTTAGCCGTAATAATGGGCGACGTTATCCCACAGTCCCCTACAGCGTAGGAAGCAGTAAATGTTGTTGCGAGGCTGCCATGTTTTGGAAGAAGGCCACGGCCGGTCGCGTGCAAGCAAAATCCTCGTTAGATAGCATGATGGTCAGTTGTATCTTGTACGGCCAAGGAATAGCACCTTCATTGGTTTCGAAGGTATGACACGTTCGTCAAAGTTTTTTGGAGGAAGTCAAGGAGCCAAACGATTCACACAAATTTCTCCACCGTTGTCTGCGCAGTTGGGTCTCATACTTCTTTGCTTCGTCAGCTAAGCGATGAACTTCCATCTGAAGCTGTTCGTTGTGTGAGAAGGAACGCGCTCAGAATTCCGCCTGCTTACGTTGGTGCCAGAGACGAATGAGGTGAACATCTGAATTTGATTGATGCTGATTCACTGTTTGTTGGATAGTGTACCTATGCACCACCTGTTCGTTGCTCAACATAACGGAGACCACCGTAGCTCCCTTTAAGGTGGTATTGGTTTAAAGCTCCGTCCAGTTTTTCACTTTGGTCAAATGCCGTTGCTTTCTGACTAGGTGATGCGACAGGTGAATGGACCTTTTCCAAATACCGACGGCACCAGGCGGTAGCTGCACGAACTAAAAATCGAGGAAGTGACCTACCTACGCTACCAATCGATACTGGGAGCTATACGCTACCAGTTGCTTCGTTCTCTGGGCTGCGTCGCGTGCCCCATAGAGTTATTATAATGTACGCTAAAGGTTCAAGTGGCGCTAGTGCGCTGCTGCAAATTGAAGCAGACAGCAACCAGTCGGAAATTGACTTCCGGTAATCCATTTTTGGGGAAAAAGCGAGCGCATTTTCTTGCTGCGCTCGATTAAAAGAGCAAATATCACAAATATTTCGTACGTACTGGCACATTGGAACATTTCTCAGTCACGCAGACAAAATAATGGGCCAGTTACGGCGTTTTTATTTGAAATTTGTGGCATGAAAAACGGTGCTAAAACCGCTTCGTACATGTATTTATGTGCACTGTCGGACACTGTTAGCGCGAACACGGCATCGGCGCTTTCCACCATGGGGGATATACGTGCCAAACTAACAAAGGACATGTGGAAAACCAAGAGAGACGGCAAGAACTACGCATTAACACTGGATAAGTAACTCCTTGTGCGTGCAGGCAATCAAAATAAATTGAAAGCCACGTAATATAGTTCAATTTGCAATAAATAAGTACTGCTTTATTCTTTCTTTTCGTGAATATATGCAAAGATGCATGTTCTGGGTTCAAATCATCAACCGCACGCTCCAAATATTTGCAAATATGGGGAAGTCGGAGAACAGGTGCCCGACATAGGAAAGAATAAAGAAGCACACCTTTCGTAGTCCACGTACATTATTTCTTACATTCGAATGTTTTTTAACCGTCGTAAAGATGCCCGACGGAGTCATTTTCATAGAGTGACAGGACGGGCATATTAGCAATATACAAGCGCCACCGAAATGCTCGCGAACCTTGAACACACTCTACATTCTTTTCGATCGTTTGTTTGCTTAGAATCGTCGCTCGTTTTTACATACCTGCCATTGGACATAGGTTTGGGTCTGAAATATAGCGAAGCTTAACATCTTTCAGTGGTAAAAAAAATGCTGTAATTAAAGCAATTACACTTTTACAATATTATTAAATGTACATACTATCCGGTACAACCGAAATAATAAAAGTTATTCAAGTTATTTTCTGGCGAAGAGACAAATTTTACGCGCGTTTTCCCATAGGAATGCACAGGAACACCGCAAAAGTAGACTGGTTGCTGTCTGCTTCAATTTGCCTCCCGGAAGTCGCATAGACACTAGCGCCAGTTGAACATCTAGCGTACATTATAATAACTCTATGGCGTGCCCAACGCGACTTTAAAGAGGGAAATCCGTAGCGTCCACCCAAACGTCGTGTTTTTCTTTCCGTGGACTTTCTTTTTTTTGTGTAACACAATTATATATACGCTGCAATTACGTGTTCTACTCGTCGATCTACAGCCTCATTCCGAATTTCCTCGATTTTTCGTGCCGACTTCCACCGTTTGGCATCGGGCGCTCGCGCGTGCGCAGAACGCTTCTCGGAAAAGGTCCATTGAAATGGGTGTGGCATCACTGCCCCAGCACCCTGGTTCAGCTATCCACCTGGGATGGACGCGTCCTTACCACCACGTGGGGTCAGGTGCATTAGGATCTGTGAGCGGTCTAGTGGAGACGTAGGCCTCAACGAGAAGAACGTAAGAGAGAGTCATCAAAGCGGTTATACACCTCTCGGCCCCGAGCGGAGTCAGTGCTGTAACCCGAACTTTTGTGTGGGGCATTAAAGTCGCCTTCCATACAGAAGAGGAACATAGACGTAGCATTGTCGAAGGTGCTGATGCCAGCCTAGGTTAAGACGTGCGCTTGCAGGTTTTTTGTACACTGAATTCAGAATCCTATTAGTTTGCCTGCGTCCGACAAGAACAGCTACCATCTCTGCTGTCGTGTGCACCACTTGGGTGCATCAATCTGCGTTTGCGGGTAGGCAGTACTGACGTAGATCGCCGCCTTGCCCGGCGCGGTGTCGTCCGTTCCAAACCGCCTGTCAATAATGAATTAGAGTGATACCCGGTGAACTGAGAGAGGTTGGGTAAGCCATCTGTTTCTTGGAGGAGAGAGGCCCAGGACTTAATGAGACCCTACTGCATACGAAAAGAAAGCTCTCTGCGTTTGGCAGGAAAGCCTCTGCAATTCCACTGCAACACGATGCCTATGACGACCCCACTTCATTACGTCATGGGGAACGTTTCAGCTGTTGGTATATGGCCAGAAGAAGCTAATGGGTTGTCATTTCGACACCCGGTACGTCCTCATTAGCACGGGGGTTCTGATCGTGACTCTCAAAAAATCGGGCTGGGAATGTTTGTAGTTCTTTCCGTTTGGCTTGTAATTTATGTAATCCCTGACTTTTGGCGATGTCCCGTGAAAGGCGCTCAATTTGTTGGTCAATCTCAGTAGCCGATGACTTTTGTGCAGAGGTCTTCTGCACTCGGCGCTGCGTCCGCCGTTTCGGTTTCCCGACCGCATTTGCATAAAACAGTGTTGGGAAATCTACTTTCGTCGGCCTCCGCCAGTCAGCAGCCACGAGAGGTAGGAACATATTATTTGTCGGTAATGACCGCTCTGATAGCCAACTCTGTTGTCGCGAGCGCAGTGTCGCCTGATGTTTGCAGGGTCAGGGTCAACTGGGACATGTAATATGGTGATCGTGTGTTTTTCATAGACCACACTGAAAGCGCGGTTGACCGTCCTGCGTGAGAGAGTCGGCGTTAGGCTTAGCTTGGGGGCAGTAAGTCCGCATATGTTCTCACTGGTAGAATTTATATCATTATCAGCGCCTTCGGCCGATCAGGACGAGGGCGGAAAATACCACCACAGTAATATACAATGTCTGGAACGGCATGGAGGCCCTGCAGCATAAGCAGGTACATACCTCGGTTGCCCAGCCGGCTTGCAGTAATGCCTTTAGGGAAGGAGCCATGATAATCTGGAAGTATGTTTGCACCTGGGACTTCTAGGTGTAAGGGATAGACCACATATCTAGTAATATCGAGCCCCGATATGAAATAGGCTCGTGAGCCGTTTCTACTGGGACAATGGCAGAGCCAAGAACTGGCACATTCTCACGGCGTTCTCCAGCGTTCCAACATGGAGCGTGATGGAAGTCGACGGTTGGTGTGTCTCGTAGTCTCGATTTCCCGTCCTCTCTAATCCTTGATTGATAACCGCTTGCAGCACTTTGCCCGGTATCTGTGTCATGTCGAAAGGCTCTCGTGGCCTGATAGGGACTCGATATCGTAGCGTCGGCGGTGATGTGCCTAGACCTGCGGCGACGGCGAGTGTCACTGTGTCGGAGTCCTGGCCCTTACCGAGCGAGCGAGGCGGCGGCAGCAGCAGCAGCATTTGGCGTGGACGCAGAGCCAGCCGTAGCTAGCGTGTTAGCATCGGCTTGTAATGCGTCCACGACAGAAGTAGTAGCGTCGTCAGCGTTCAGGTTTCCGTCCGCGCCGGGTTCCGAAGCCGCGATGTTTACATCGGCCGAGCTAAGCCTACTTTTCGAACCGAGTTCAAAGCCTATATGGGAAAAGCGGAGAAGGTCGATCCTTTGCAGCCGGACTTCAGCTTGCGTGACCCTGGGAGATCTTTGCCATTCTACTGGGCGTCCTCAGACTAGTAGGGGTGATTACGTTGGTGTTTTCGATTCAAAAGCACGGAGTTCGTCGTAGACGTGGCCTCCTTCATGGGCCAGTGCAGCGCCCCCCCCCCCCCCCCCCTCCTATAATGCATTCCATGCATTTGAAGACTTTGAAGGTAAAAGGCGCTCCCCATTTTCTTTTTTGTGTGATGATCCTGTCACACTGGTCATACTTAAGTTGTCTGCAGCCATGCCTAAAGATACACATGTATGAAGCAAACACGCTTTAAGCATGCCTGAGGCCTATCCGCAGATAATTATGCCACCACGTCTCCAGAGGAACTCCGTGACTTTTGTATGATGTTCGAGCAGTGAGATAACGGCTCAAAGCAACGGGATCTGGTCTATATACACCTTTAACATCTAGATAAAACACTTCAAACGGGGCATATGCCCCGTTTGAAGTTGAGGTCGAGCTTCTATAATAGAAGCTCGACCTCAACTTTGTAGTCTTTCGGCGTCAACTTGCAAGTCCCCCGAAATACGTAATTTACTACGAGGCTATAAGGCTATATTATTATTAAGGGAGATATCTCCTCCAACAACGGCAACACCAATGGATACAAACAACTTCGCATCGAGACGACTTGTGATCCGAGCTCTGAAAATAACGTCGGCTGCCCCACAGATCACAGACTCTGTCCCACATCAGCAGAAAGCAAAGCGTTGCTGGGTGAAAAATTGACGGCCATCTCAAAAACCTGTGAGCTTCCAACGGAAAAAAAAATACTTAATGTCTTTCTACGTGTTTTATATATATATATATATATATATATATATATATATATATATATATATATATATTTTTATTTTTTTTTTTTTTTTTTTTTTTTTTGGGGGGGGGGGGGAGGGGGGAAGGGAGAGAGGGGAGGGCGTACATTTTTTGTCTCTTTACGATCTCGTTTGGCGTTTGGAGGCGAGGTTTTGCTGTTATTGACCCTTTACTCGCCTTTTGGGGTGCTTTTATTCATTATTTGTTGTTTTGTTGGATTCACGGATGAAATGCGTGGCTCGAGGAGCGAAGAGAAGGTAGTGAGAGAGAGGATATGTAGCTGCGCCTTTGCTCCTACAACAATACTTCCGGTCCTTGTATCTTTTCAGCGTTAGATTGAGGTTAGGATCAGGAAGTTTCGATCAGCTTGTAGTCGATTCTGACGTTATTGAGTGAAACACAGTATGTGGCTCGTCCATTTTTGTTGTTATTATTAGCCTTTGGTACTTGAGAAAGGTCGAAAGGTCAACGATAAAATACAGCGCTTTTTTTACTGTTTCACGGTCTTTGCGTGATTTACGGTATATGCCAATTGAGCTTAAATCTAGATATATTTGCAATAATGAAATACAATCGGTGTAATTGCAGCGGGTGGCAACCTCAGCTCAGTAAACAAACTAACAAAACAAAATCCACATGTCACCGTGGCGTTGTCGTCACGGCGACATTCAGAATGCATTCAATCTTTCTTTTGATTCTACTCGCAACCGCGGCCACGTCGGAGTGGACGGTAAAAACCGTGGACTTGGCTCCGCGAGAAGTTTGACCCTAACCACGAACGCGCACCCCGCGTTCGCAGTTTCACATCATGTTTCAGGAAACTTTTCTCGTCATAGTCACCTTTTCTGGCTCAGTAAACTCACTCAGCATATCGAAACTTTCCCTATCTATGAACATCTTACAATCATCCATTCACGTAATCACGTAAGTACTTTCAACCTCCTCAAAAAAAAAAAAAAAAAAAAAAAAGATATATCTGCGCCGCGGTACGCGAATCCTACAAGGTCATCTCATATATTCCTACTTCACAAGTTGGTCACGAGTAGGGGGGGGGGGGGGGGGAAGGGGGGGGGAATTGACGCTGACGATGGCTTCGCTTTCGCCGCTCCACCCTTTCTCCCCCTAGCTCCACCCAGTGTCCAAATATGCTCTATATACGGCTCTTACCTGGCGGCGAGCGGCGCATGCCGCGCGGCGCCCAGTTTCAGCGCTCATGTCTTTTATGCTTCACGGCATTCAATCTAGCCAATTTCGGTAGTCGAAATGTGTTTTTGTATTAGTTCTTCAGCCCTATACTGAAAAGGAACCTAAGCGTAGGCGCCACCGGTAGTGCGAGGTCCAATCAGGTGATCTTGCACTAGGCAAAACGAGGGCGCCACAGTTCTTTGAAAGCTTTAGTGCAGGAGGCGTATAAAATTACACGAGATGACATTTTCTTTTTCGCCGTCTACGTCTCACCTGTTCTTGTTCTTAATGTTCACGCTGCTACCTTTGGGAATCACTCTTCCGTGGTCACAGCCTCTAATACCTCCTTCTCATTGGCTGGTGTGTAATAATAAAGTGCTCGGGATGTGTCACGTCCTGCGTTTCTTAGGCTGTCAGTTACTAGAGTGACTGGATGTGATGTTACCGCACCAACCTAACTGTTACATCGGCTCACGCCTCCGGCAAGCACATCGTTAGTAGGAGACCCCACAGTCACAACATATGGAGCCATAAAACAAACAAGTTAAGACGTGTAAGTTCTTGGCGTTGATTGCCTATTACTTACCTTATTCTGTCAGCGTTCTAATCAATCCAATCGTGCCATATGTTCCATTCAACCGCTTAGTACTCAATAAGCACCGGCCGCTTTTTTGCGAACTTGTTGCTAACGCTCAAATGTTAGTTCTTCTTTTTTTTCCTTTTGGGATTTGGCCGCTATAAAACCACACAACCAGTCAACGAATCTCCCTTCAAAACTAGCACAAAAAACAATGCTATTTACACGACAGAGCACGACAGCAGGAGAGCGCGGTAAAACCAAACTACGGCCCGCATTTTGCTCCGATCCAGAGCAATCAACGGACAGAAAGCGATATACGGTCTAATTGAGATAACACCAGCTTCGGTGCCGTCGACGCGGCAATTTCCTTCGCTGACCCGCCGACTCCCAGAGGAGACTCCTCCCGAGTACCGGAGCAATAAAAGATACGGCAGCACATCGACAGCCCAGATCACAATAGATGGCCCAGAGGCCGAGACGGAGAAGCCGGAAAAAGGGGCGAAGGGGAACCCAGTTAGACTCCTTCCGTTCCGATAACTTCGTCGGATCACTGGTCAATCTGCGCGCTCCTGTGGGCTCGTCCCGTATGTACTAACGAAGACGCGGTAATCCTGGTAGTGCCGAGCGGTCGACCGCGCTAAGCCTCGGCTCCGTTCTCGAAGAGAGCCGATTTCGATCGCGCAGCGGTAAAGACGCTGCAGTCGTGGAGTACCCGGCGGGGTTTAGGAAGTTCTACGGTAAAGAGTGCTTGGGGTGGAAGTTTAGTTCACAATGCGACCATAGACCTTTGCAAAAATTGAATTCTGCGCGCTGCCATCTTTGTCTGCTGGGCTCCGGAACATCTTCCGAGCATGCGCTGTTCCTCTGCTGTGCGTTATATCAGACGCTGATCATGCGTCCACGGCTCAGTGACTCAGCATTTTTCGCCCGGGTGATAAGCGATGGAAAGGTCCACACGCCGTTTCCCTCCAAGTCCGAACGCAGCATACGCTAGAACGCGATGAGGCCGATCCAGCAGCGCCAAAATACATTATCACGGCGATCGTCGTCCTTGTGCTTTTGCTGTCATCGGCCAGACCATTGAGTCGTAGTGAATGCGGCAAGATCCATCTCTTTCCATCTTTTTTTTTTTTTTTTCTGTGCAAGATTGGTTTAGCTGGTGATAGAAGACGCACAAAGGCGACTAGCACCATGACGGTGGGCTTTTGAGGCTGCTTGATTCGCTTCATCAAAACGTAGCGTCGGCCGCTTAAAGGCTTCAATTCCAACGAAGTATAGCAAATCTTTTTTTCGAAAGGCCCAGTACAGCTCGGCATGCGTGATTCGAAGCGCAGTTCTAGATGGCAGCGCGAACCTGAAATACGAATACATCGTAGTTCTCCGAAAACACTAAATGCACAAATAGAGAGCTTTGTGTTTACGCCCAACCTCGCTTGCATATTTCGGAGAAAGATTAACTAAATAAACTCGCGAATGCTATGGAAGTAGTACCTTGAACGTGCGTCCTTTGACAGCAACCAGCATGCATGAAATAACTACTGCTTATCGGTAGTATCACTTTCGTCATAATCGTGATCATTGCCATCATTTTAATTATCGTAGTCAGCATCATCGCAACATCCTGTCTCAATGTTTGTGTCCAAGGCAGCCAACAGCGCAAAGCCATTATTTATGCCGCCTTTGTTTGCATTATTGTGTCTGGAACTCTCCAACGACTGGTGTGTTAACCGCGTATTAAACAGTCAAAAAATGATGGATGAAACCAGAGACTTCGGTTGAAAAACAAAGAAACTCAGTAAAGGAGATGGAAAAACGCGTCGCGAAAATATTATGTTCAGCTGAGTTTGAGAGGGTGCCTGTACGCATTTTTTCATCTGTTCTACTGAGTTGTTTTTGTTTTGTTTTGTTTTTGACGACAGTTTGGTTTCAACTATCATGTTTAACAATTACACCGGCTCGCCTGCAATTTACTTTTTCTTATATAGTGGTTCCTCGATTTTCACTTGGTGACGTCGAACAGGCATCATGTTGTCGTCGACCGCTATCCTGGTGGTGTCCCAGCAGCGGAGGAGCATGTGGTAGAAGCCTGTTCTGCTGCAAGTCGCTCTCTAGTTTGACAGTTCACGGAAGCTTCGGCAGTCGGCAGTTGGGACGCCACGAGAACAGACACACTCGCGTTCTTCCGTTTTTTTTTTTTTTTTTTTTCATCAGCTACAGCCAATCACAGTATTGCTACATCCGACAGCATGACACTCCGGCTCTCGTGACGTCAATTCTGGCCACTTCGGAACCATTTTCGATGTATGGGCGGGATAAGACGCTAAATATATCTGTGGGCGACGCGAATGTTCCAGGCGCCATAGTCGCAATTGGAATCGGTTCATTCGTCAGCATCCCACTCGACCCCGAAAAACTTGTCATTACATCTGGTTACACTGGCCTCCTGTATCTGGTAGGTCATTTCGTCATAGGAACACTCGGCACAGAAGGCAGTTCATCACTGGTCGCAAGGTGGTTTCTGTTATCGAGGGAGCGAATCAGTCCTTACCTTACATAAACCGCTACGCCCGGAAAGAGTTCTATCGTTGTTTTACTAGCAAAAGGAATTTGGGCTTGACTTAGAACGCTCTTATTTGGTAAGACCACGTTCAGGAGAGCTTGAAACTAACAAACACCCAAACGTGTGGCTTCAGTGCTATTTTACCAGGAATTGTCGTGCTATTGTAACGAAAAATTCATTCAAAGCCCAGCAAACTACTGCAGGACAATCAATAACATTTCGCGAGTTCGGTAATATCGTGGTCATTAGTGGCACCAATACTTATCTTCAGCGTCAAACAGACCACTCTACTTCAGAGCCTAAAAATATAACTGATGATATATTTTTGGTTGTTTTTTAGGCTGGAGAGTCCACCTCGTTCACCTGTCGTTTTTCCACTTGTTTCCCGAGCTATCTTCTGGTGTGTTTTATTGTCACTTAAACAAATTAAAACGATCTTCCGAGTCAATTTCAGCCTGATGCCGGATGTTTCTTAGTGTTCATCCTAGTTTCCGCAATCAGCAGACATAGGTATTTTGTATGAAACGACCAGTTATCTATCCAAGACACTTTATGGAGCAGGACAAGTTCAATACTTACCAGCCTTTGAATATAATCTTACCTTAATTTCTCAGTATTTGGCATGCCAGCTCTGAAGATAACTAATCAAATAAAAACCTCTCTCTAAAAAAAGCACAAAAAGCACTTTACGCTGTGTCACGTGCTTCAAATTCAGAGGTGCGAACGCGCAGCTAAAAAGACGCTTGTCAATCAAGGCTCACGCGACAAGAGTTCGACAACGCTCCAAGCCGAGCCTATGGTTTCAGCCTCGCTGTATATAAACTAATACATCATCATGAGTATATGCATTCATTATCTGCTTTATTTAAAGTCGACGTTTGATTTATGGGTATGTGTATCATTATATTATCTCGCTTGCAATTCAAATTGTGGATGGTACCTCATTGTTCCAGATATTGATTAAACATATGACGAAACAAAAGTAGATTGATTTTTTTTTTTGTGGAAAAGAAATCATCCCTCATTTAGTCCAATAAATTAAGTCGTAGTACGAATGATCCGTGTGACGAGTATTCCGGCTTGACAAACACTCCTTCTACGAGGTTTCTTGTCACCAGTTGGCCTTTGACAACTGGGCTCGTGACGAGTTCTCCTAGACAAAGATTAAATACGTGTTTATCGTAACGAACCCATTGCAGAAAAACTAACATAATGTCACTAAACTGGAAAACTTTTCAACTTTGTTCTTCTTACCGGGATAGAGGAACGGGAGCTTTCGGGATATATCAAACAGCCGTGAGATTCGGACATCACGGTTTCCCACGAAGTTAGTCCGCCATAAGAAGCTTCTTCCACCCGAAGTAATTAGCCCGTTGACTTAAACTCAGTTACGGTTACACTTTTCAGGTTCGTCCCACATAAGTATGACCGTTTAAACTCTCTTTCTCCGCCCTTCTTTCTCTCCCTTTCTTTGTAGCAGTTCCAGTTTCCGAGAGATGTCAGCTGCTAGGAATGCACGACAAACCTATCGCGATAGCTTTCTCCACCCTCCCTCGCCGTGCGCGCAGTCTCGAGCAGGCAGTTCTTGAAATTAACGAGGATCATTCAGCAATTAAACCCTCCCCGTGCTGCGCAGGCGACCCTAACTACGCGTCAGAGACAGCCGCAACCAAGTCCAGGGCTCGGGTCAGGCATCCCCGTAAGCTTTTTTTTCCCAGGAAAGGGGAAAGCCGGGCCGCGGCCGAGCGCGCGTAATTTATGTTCTATAATGAGCCGCCCAGGTCGTTTTAAAGTTAACTGGGACAAATTGTTTTACGTATTTAATTCTATCTCTTTCGTTCTCTATTTTTTTTTCCAAAAACAACCACGCCACATTGCCAAAGTCACGATCACAAAAAAAAAAAAAGATTCGCAGTGAGATATAAGATCGGCTCACGCGTACATCGCAGCACTGTGTTCTCACTAGACACCGTTTTACATTTGGTCCGACCGCATCAAACGTTAAAATCGCACGGAACCAATCATGCAGTGCCAAAGTGTCTTGTTACGGCGCTTGCTCATGTTTTTGCGTTTGCTAATTCTAAGTTAAACAGTCACGCACAAAAAAAAAAATTAGAAAAGGCGCTGGATCGCGTGCATTTGGTGTGTGCGCGATTGGTTTCTCTGCCGATAGCAAACGTACAAAGTCAAGGAGAGCCATGAAGAAGCATTCTTGGGGACTGCACGATCGGCTCTGTCGGAATGTAGCATCGGCTGCAGTCGAACTTAATGTTACAAAGACTTTAGGAACACCGCCGATGCACTTAGCAACGATGCAGTCGATGTATCAGGTGCCCTATCTCTAATACAATGAAGAATCGGCACTTCATCGGCAAGTTCAGAGCTATTTCCAGCGCTGGCAATTAGCACTAAGGTATAGCGCTGTTGTGTTGGTGGTGTCAACGGGCCTTTAGCCGATGAAACCTCTAGTAGTATTTTTTTTTTTCCAAAAGACGGGTATGTACGCAGTGTGTGCCACAATTATACTTCAAATGCTTTCAATTACAAAAAAAAGAAAACTACGCAGCTCCGAATGTTAGTTCTTCGCCCCCAATGTAGCACTACCAATTCGAAACAGATGCCAAAGTTTCATAACTAACCCTTATTTCGTTCCAAATTTATATGTCTTTTTTTTTTTTTAACTGTTAAGGCAAAAGTGGGTATGCAGACACACTCCTGCTACACGTACGTCCGTTCATTGGACTGAATAAAGTAGGACCCGCTTTCGTCCGTTTTCGGTGACAGGCGCCATACAGCTTCACGTGTTCGAGAACTCCGTCGGCCGCCATTTTTAAGATACAATTTTATACAATAGACCAGTGGTTCTCAGCCGTTGATGTTTCGCGGACCCCTTGTGACTCGGCGAGGATGATGGAGGACCCCGTTCATGGTGAGGGGAAGAGAAAGTATAGGTGTATTATTATAAAGAATTAAGAAATGGATATAACCAAGTGCTAGTGTGAAGTGGACTTCTCCTATTAACAGATACACCAGAAAACTCACTCGAAATGTGGGACGTTTCTTCTCATTCTAAAAAAATACAAGTTTTATTGCCGGGCTTGACTGATGAGGCTCGGCTTCGCGGACCCCAAAAAGTCCGCTGACCCCCATTTGAGAACCACTGCCATAGACGATCCACTTTTTCCGTCACCGCGGCCCCCCTTTTCTTTTCCCCCATGCCTTTTTAAGCACACCCATTCAGTCCTAACCGCTGAACGTGCTAACGTGACACTCCACGATTGCCTACAAAAGGAGACAAGACAGATTCGTTAGTGGTCGTGTCGCCGTGCACTCTCTAAGATTAGACTGCCTCTTGGTGTCGGAACCGCGTTATCTAACCCCGACAAAATAACTCCGAAATGCTAGTGAGAACATTGAGACTGCGACAACGGCATCGCGTTCTGTACGGGAGTCGTCCACCGCAGTTTACTCGACAACATTAGCATGAATTTGATCATCAGGACGGGAAGTTTCAGACTCCCCGGGCAATGCACGATTATCGTTCATCCTTGCGGTGTGTCCCCTTGTCAGTCACGTAGTGTCGCGGCATGCACTAAAATTCATTTGTCTTGTTGTAAATATATCTTGTGACAGTTTTGCACGTCACCTACTGAACGACAGTGCGGGGTATCCATTGGAAATGAGTGCTACGAGTGCCTAAGTTTGGGGCTCGCGTCTTCAGTAATCGAACAGGACTGTCCCAGCAGTGGTGTATCGTACCACGTCCAAAATTTCCCTTTCTGCGGTACAAAAATTATTTATTCGAGATAATCGTTCCTTGGAAACTTTTGACATATCCCCTCATATTTCCCTATATCTTTTTTTTATATTTATTTCCGCAGCAGCTGATTTATGTGATCATTTAGGCACTTTGCGTGTATTTTTTCACGAAGGCCGCGTGAGATCGTATGTTTAAAAAATATATATAATGTTACTGTTCCGTTTATATTTGTATTAATTATTTAATATAACCTTTAGACACGGCCGTTTTGCAGTGCCTAGGAGTCATTCAGGCACCTCTCCTCCCCACTGTGACTTTCTCACGTTCTCTTTTTAAAAATTTTGGACTACGAGACTTTTTTCTTTTAGTTTATAATTTCTAAATGTTAAGACACTATCTCTACGCACGCCAAGATATTTCACGAGAGAGACTGGCTGCACAGGCACTCTATCAAGATTATATATGTAGTCATCAACAATATGGCGTTTGCACAATAAAGGCACTTTTGCTTATGTAAGGTTCAGCAGCAACTGATTCTGTTTCCACCACGGAAGCGTACGTGGTACACCCTATTGTAATATACTTCAGTTCTCTGGGGACCTAATTATTTAAACAGCTTAATATCATCGGCAAAGAGGAGCATCTCAGAACTTTCAACGCACGACACTATATCATTTATAAAAATGTAAAAAAATAAAAGAGGGTCCAGAACCACTCTCTAAGGAATGCCAGAAGTTGAAATAAAGTTGCGGCAGAAACTATTTACAACACTAACAAGTTTATGCGAAATCGCAAAAAGTTCTTAGACGAATTACAGAACTCTGGACAAACACTATCTAGGAATAGCTATGGGACCTCTTGTAACAGACTTTGTCAAATTTGACGCTAGCGGTGGTAGAATAATGCAAACCTTGTGTACATGACGTTACATGGATCACAGGATAAAATATCAAAACAAAATGTTCTTTCAGCCCGCGTCCACTCAAGCTTAATATTTATCAAACAATAAAAAGACAGTCTGGGCGCTTGTAGAATTTATTTACATAAAGTACATACTCGGCAATATATCTTTTCTTGTAGACATACTTGCTAACACATGACGTTGTAGGCACTCTAGAGCGCCCACAGCGTCATTTATAAGGATAGAAACTGAGGCAGACGAGGAGAAGAACGCGCGCAGAGGAGACTTCAGAACACCGAACTCTAATTATAAATATTAATGGTGAGACGCCAATCTAGCTTCTTTTGTCTCAACTCAGTCTTCGAACGCGCTCAAACGTAAAGCGCCGGCGTTCCGCATTCGGCTTTCACGTTCGCACGGGTTCAAATAGTTAGTAGAGACGAAGCCAGCTAGCTTTGCTTTAGGCGTTCCTGCGCGTTCTAGTCTTCTCTCCTCCCAACTCTGCCTGTATTGGTTTGAATTAGGGTGCCTTCATGTGCGCTTTGCTTAGGGTGGTGGCATCTCGCCATTTTGTCACACACGTTTATTTTTATTTTTTGTTCAGAAGCGCGTGAAAGAGCGTGCCCCTGCACGCGTTTGTGGCGCTGACTGTGCTACGGCGACATTTTGTTTTCATCGATTTCTTTGTATTTTCCCCGTGAGCGCGTGCTGTCGGCATCGGGTACTACAAAGGGTGGCATCACCCTAAACAGAAAGACATTGAGGCACACTAGGTTTGAATAATATTAAGCTTAGGTAAACGACTGCTGATAGAGAAATAGTGGTTTTCTTTTGTACTATTAAGGCGTGAGCATTAGTACCTACATGACAGCGAAAAGCTAACGCCGTCTGTCTGCAGACGAAACAGTAGAAAGGGAAGCGCGACGCGTAGAGAGGAGGAGATTAGTCAAGGACAAAATGAGTGGGAGTCTACGTCACGGGGCGGAAGCCAAGGCGCGCGCGGCGCGACGAGGCGAAAGGGAGTTGACGTTACGGGGCGGAAGCCAATGCGTGCGCGGGAAGTCGGTGAACAGTGAAAGCGGCGTGATGCAGCGGATGCCGCTGCTAAGCATGCAAGGCGAGCGAACGAGACAGAGGAGCGGAAGCAGCGTCTAGCTCGGCTGGCCGAAATACGGCGCAAGAAGCGGCAAGCCGACGCGTGTCTGTGGGCGACAGAGGCTGGGGCGAAGTGGGCTCGGCAAGCCCGTTCTCCAGAAACAATTTAAATGATGATTGGTTAATGGATCCTTCAGGAATGCGTTAGAATGACCGTTGGGAAACGTCACACAAAGCCCTTTATTTGGAAGCGCCAGCACTGACCCTGTAACGAAACCAAAAAGATGCGGCAAAAAATACAAGGAGCAAAACATAGAGCCAAAAGAGAAAGCCAAAACAGAAAAGCGAAGGAGTCAGCATTAGCCTTTCCCAAAGGGGGACATATGCGGCGTTCCCAAGGATTATGCTAACGCATTCTCTAAGGGTTCACCAATTGAGCTTCCTTTATTTATTTCAGGTAACGTCATGTCCCCAAACTATCGCATTGCGTCAAATGAACAAGAGGTTCCAGATTTTCGCGTGCATGGTTTATTCATAGGGTCCCAAAAACCAGATTTCCTATTTTCGATCAAACCCGGTATATTACTGAGTCTCGCCGAGGCCACGCGGCTGAAATGACGCTAAAGAGGCCAACCGCACAAATAGTGGACACATATATCACTAAGAACACATTGTCCTGTGATTTCGTCTTTCATTTGTATCGGACGGATCCTGAACACTAAAGCGTCGATCGCGGAACGCAAGGAGTGATGGAAAATGTGTTTTGCACTATATTGTAATTTGGTTTCTGTGAGTACTCATAGCGTTTTCTAAAAATTAAGTGGTCTCGATCATTCTGATAAACCACGTAAGAACAGAATGCGTCGTGCGGGCACCGCACGTGAGTTACGATTTGCTATGCTTGGTTGCGGGAAGCTGTGGGCGCTTTCGGATGCCCTGCACACACAGCACATTCTAATATTCGCACTCAATCATAAAGGTTATGACAAGCTGCAACTTATTCGGGAGGAGAGTGTATTTGGATTGGGAGGAACTCCGTGGGGTAACTGAAGTAATCGTGAGGAGAGGAGGATTATTGTGGACCTTTGCGACATTTATTCACGCGTGTGTAAATTTGTGACGTCAGAGGCCCGCTACGCTATCGCTTGGTACGTTATAATCCGCTCCGTGATATCGTGACTACTTGTGAAGAACTACGCTTCGTAATTAGGGAGTCAGCCGCGCGCGCCGACGGTAGCCTGCGGATTGAGTACGCTGGACTCAGTATGATTCACCACCGATGGTCACCTACGGGCGAAGTATGCTTGACTAATTATGACGCCGCCTACGATCGCCTGCGGACTCTGTATGGTGGAATTACCATGACTCCCAGCCAACGGTAATCAATGGAATAAGTCTGCTAGACTAAGTATGACTCGCCACTGACGATCGCTTGCGTACTAAGTATGCTGGGCTAAGTGTCGCTTTCCGCAGACAGTTGCGTGCAATCACATGCGACCGGTGGCGTCAAGTCATATTTAGTCCAGCGTCTTACGCTCTCTTTCACTTCGTTCCTTATAGCGCCCAGCGAAAACGTCGGACTGCGAATCGCGTTGTTCGAAGTTTGATTCTATATTATTTCGATGCTTACGCGTTCCCTGCTATTGGGTATATCCGTGCTTTACGTTGCCTTGGCGTGCGTGTAACGCTTTTTCGTCCCACCTCTGCATAGCGCGTTTTGTGTAAAACCCAGCCTAAAACGTATTCTCTGTTAAAAACACATTTTGAAATAAACTAGTTTCAAGAATATAGAACAAGTGTTCACTCCTTCAATATAAATACAAGCAATGTATGCGTATGAACTAGTTCAATGGGCTTTAACATTCTTATGTATCGTCATTTGATTTTTGCTGCGTTCATGTTTTTCCCATATGTCAACCATTGGAAGCCTGTGATAAAACAATGGCGCCGCGGTGCGACTCCCTGCGAAAACACTTTGCTGCACATCGTGTGTGCCGTCGTTTCTAAGCAATATATTGCCGCGCACGGAGCTGGCCAAGTAGGCTGCACGCCCGTGGCCTAAAGCGCGAAACACATGTAGGACGAAACCGTCCGATCCGACGTCCGATCAGGCAATACGACGGTCGGAGGCGAGGGTTTTCAACGCTCTCCGGTGCTACGAAAACCCTCGCCCCCCGCCCAAGGTCATTCCGGCAGTCCGCACGTCGGATCGGACAGTTTCGTCGTACATGTGTTTCGCGCTTAACGGTTATCATGCTTGGTTTTCACGCAAAGGGCCACGGTTTGATTCCATGCAGTGGACGTACATTTTTATTATTTCTGCAACTCTCGCATTCTCGCAAATTCGGGAACCCTGTTGCGTATTCGAGGTACGAATGTTCTACGTGCCGAATGTTTTACGCCGAAAGTTTCAGAAGCCCACGCGTATGCATAAGGGGCTCCGCGTGGCGAGCCGGAGTCAGCCTCGCACCAGCGTTCAATCCTGCTGCTACGCCGACTTCGACACCCGCAACGCTCTGTTGTTATCCTGTTTTCTTCTTGTTTTGGGCGCAAGTTCGCCTCTTTAAACGTTCCATTTTCTTCAGTTATTCTTTGTTTTGTCACCTCGTCATTCGTGACATTTTGGTGGAGGTGCGGGGTAATGCATGTCCGTGCAGCGTTCCTCTCCGAGGGCCCGCAGTGCAAGTCCGAGACCAATCCCACGTAGACCCAACGAAGACACTACCAATACCCGAGTAAGTCGCCGCACGCAGGGCCTAAACCCGAATAACCAACTCGCCCAAGCCGCCGTTTTGGCCTGCACCCGAAATAAGAACTTCGGACAACCAAGACCAAGCAGCCAACGAGGCCGACGATGGACCACCAGTCGTCGCAGACCCCGACCGCCGCCGCCGTCGTCTACCTGCCCGTCGCTCCTCGTACGCCAACTCCCTTCCACGGCGAGACGCACGAAGACATCTAGGACTAGATCCAACATTACGAGGGGGTGGCGCGCCACACGGAATGGACTGCGGAGCAGTGCCTATAGAAACTCTACTTTTCGTTGAAGGGTACTGCGAGGCACTGGTTTGAGAACCACGGGGCTTCGTTTACGTCGTGGGACACGTGTGTGGCCGAGTTACAGCGGATTTTTGCCACCAAACACCGACGGGAGAGGGCAAAGGACCTTCTCTGTATATGAACCGAAGGGCCCAACAAAAGCGTCACAAGCTTCGTGGAAGATGTCCTGCACCTGAGCGCCCGTACCGACCCAGAAGCCACAAACGACAAGAAGCTGTGGGTCCTCATGCGCGGAGTGAGCAACGACTCCAGACTCCTCCTGTTCTTGGACACTTCGATCAGGCTATAGAAACCGAGATTCACACGGACGCAAGTAACGCAGGACTTGGCGCGGTACTGGTTCAAGTGCAAGATGGCACCGAGCGAGTCACCGCCTACGCAAGTCGGTCATTGTCCAAGGCGGAGAGAAATTTCTCTACAGCTGAAAAGGGATATCTTGCGGTCGTGTCGCCAATCACGAAGTTCTGCCCGTACTTGTATGGGAACCCGTTCTGCGTAGTCAAAGACCATCACTCGCTCTGCTGGCTTGCGAACTTAAAGGACCCTTCAGGACGCCTCGCTCGATAAACTACACGAGTTCAACATGACTGTAGTCTACAATTCAAGACGCAAGCACAGCGACGCCGACCGCCTGTCCAGGGCCCCTGTCGCAACACTTTCCGGCAGCAGCGACGACGATGACGACGAGTGCTTCCTAGGATTAGTGAACACCGACAAGATGGCACGACGTCAATGAAACGATCCTGAGCTGCGCGCATTGATCGAGCACCTGGAAGAGAGCGGGAGTACCGTGCCACGCGTTTTCTCACGAGACCTACCGACCTTCGCCGTACGACAAGGTGTACTCTACAAGAAAAACTTCGGAGCAACAACTCGACGTGGAAAGGTCTTCCAAGTATGTCACGACGACCCGACGTCCGGACACCTTGGTTACACCCGACACTGGCCCGTATTCGTGAAACGTAATACTTTTCCAAGCTCCCCAAAACCGTCCACCTCTACACCCGAACATTCCGCGAGTGCCAGCGACGCAAGAAACCGCCGATGAAGCCGGCAGGTCTCCTGCAGCCAATTCCTCCACCAACTGCACCGTTCCAGCATATCAGAATGGATCTACTTAGTCCTTTTCCGTTGTCGACCCTGGGAAACTGTTGAATAATCGTCGCCACAGATTATCTCACGCGGTACGCAGAAACGAAAGCCCTTCCTACAGGGACTGCTGAAGTCGCCACGTTTTTGAGCGAGTCCATCGTCCTCCAGAACGGCGCTCCTGAAGCTCTGAATAAAGATTACGGATCATCCTTCATGGCACAGCTGACCAAAGAAATCCTTCGGGTCAGTCACACCAACCACCGACGTACAACTGCGTAGCAACCGCAGACCAACGGGCTGACGGAGCGACTGAACAAGACAATCGCCGACATGATCTTTTTGTACGTCGACGTAGAGCACAAGACGTGGGACGAGGTGTTGCCCTACGTCACGTTCGCCTACAACACGGCGGTTCAAGAGACCACCGGATTTACACCTTTCCAGCTGCTACACGGTCGGAAGGTAACGACCACGCTCGGCGCGATGCTGCCCCATGAGCCTGCTGACGATGAGAGCGACGGCGCTCAGGTGGTTGCTCAACGGGCCGAACAAGTCCGCCACCTCGCAACGCGTCGACGCCGGCCGCTACAACCTTCGTCGCAGGGACGTCCACTTCCAGCCCGAAGGCAGGGTGTGGGTGTGGACGCCCATCCGTCGTCGTGGCCGGAGTGAGAAACTGCTGAAACGGTACTTCGGACCATACAAGGTACTTCGTCGTCTCGGTGAGCTGAAGTACGAGGTAATGCCCGGCGGAACAAGAGCAGCATCACGCCGCCCACCACGACCTGAAGTCGTCCACGTCGTGCGTCTCAAGCCGTACTACGCACGATAAGACTGTGAACTGTGGTCCCGTGCCACGCTTGACAGGACTGTGTTTTGCCAGCCTCCATCCTTTCCTGCTGTTTTGCTTGCCTTGCTCCGTTTTGCCTTCAACGTGGCATCGAGACGGTGCTCTTTTTAAAAGGGGGAGTAATGCCCCGTGCGCAGCAAGCGAAGTAGGCTGCGCGCCCGTGGTCTAAAGGTTATCCTGCTTGACTTCCACACAAAGGGCCACGGTTCGGTTCCTCGCAGAGGACGGACGTTTTTATTATTTCTGTAACTTTTGCATTCAAGTAAATTCGAGAACCCTGTTTCCTATTCGAGGTCCGAATGTTCTACGCGCCGAACGTTTTACGCCGAATGTCGCAGAAGCCCACACGGATACATAAGGGGCTCCGCTTGGCGAGTCGGAGTCAGTCTCGCCCAAGTGTTTGATCCTGCTGTTGCGCCGACTTCGACGCTTGCGACGCCCTGTTGTTATCCCTTGTTTTCTTTTTGTTTTCGACACCAGTTCGCCACATTAAACATTTCTGTTTCCTCAGTTATTCTTTGCTTCCTCACCTCATCATTCCTGAGAATATGTTTACCTGATCGTCGCGCCACTTGTGCGTTCGGGACCGGCGCTAACTCCTTTTACACTAGAGATGAAAATTGAAAGCCCAGTTTTCCTTCATGCGCTGGAGAGTACAGTCTGAAATATATAATTTGCAGCAGGCTGAGCTACTTCCGCAAGTGAGCTAAGAGCAATTTAATAAGACGAGAGCGAAAAAAACTTTTCAAGTTAATTTTAGACATCACTGACATTGGTGCAGGTCGTCCCGGGGAAGTTTCCAGACCGTTAATTGTCTAACACACGAGCACTGGAGAGACTGACAGATGAAAAATATGGCACTGAGTTACCGTCATTGCCGGTTTCGCTGCGAGGAGACGATTGAATTTGAGCTTCGAGCTAGTCCTGCTGGTCGTGTGTCACATGATCACACAAACAAAAAAACGCGAATACAGGCACATTTTTCAACATCTAGGCACAAGGCATTTACTCAGCATCAGATCGAGGAACGCGCTCGCAGGAAAACACGGACGCGGCGGTCACATTGGAATGTGGACGAGGAAACCTCGGGCCTCTAGGCAAACTAATATTCACGCGCGTAGTGTGTGGCGCTGCCTATATGCTTCCAAGGCGGAGCGATGTTCCTTCTCTATGTCTCGCAGGCTCCCCAGAAACAAAATAGAGGCTCGTAATTACCATAATCTGGCTATGCAAGGAAGCACTCCCTGAGCAACGTTATCCAGTTGTATCTATTGTTCTTTATGATAGTGTTATAGTGAATACAAAATGATAGAAATTTAATGTATTCCTGCAAAATAAAATGTACTTGGAATATTTTTTTATTCCCGAACTTTTACAGCGGAACTGTTAAGGGCTAGGTTTCGCAGGATCGTGTCCGTGTATGTGGACACAAACCTACCTGGAGAGCTACCGCCATCTATAAGCGATGGCGGTAAGCACACAACCAGTATGGTTTCCGCCGTCGCTCGTAGATGGCGGCAACCCTTCCAGCCATAATAGAAGAATGGATAATTGGGTGCGTTGGTGGGAATTCATCGTAGGAAACAGCGCGAAAAACAGACGACGACGAAGAAGAACCACACAGTGTATCGAGTACAGCTCCGCTGGTCTTCCTTCCTCGCGAGAGTGGAAAGGCTGTTTTTTTTAATAAGCTTTGTTCCTGCTCTTAAGTGCCCCCCCCCCTTTTTTTTTCGCCTTTCCGCCAGGGGCCCTAAACTCGTCAAACACAAACTTGGAGCCGAAAGTTTGCGGAGCACGCCGATTGGACGTTGGCGAAAAAAGCGCTAAGTCATCGTCGTGATAGGCCAATCGGTGCGCTTCGTCAACTTCGGCCCAAACTTTGTGTTTGACGAGTTTAGAGGCCCTGATATCTGAACTGGATAATCACATGGATATCACAAGCGCAATAAATAAACGAACTCTCAAAGGAGAGTAGAGAATAAAAATAAAAACCAGATGTCAGATGCTTCAATTCTTTCCTAAATAGCTGAAAGTCATTGATGTGGAAATCAACAAATTGTTGATTATTTGTTTGTGTACACAAAAAAGGAGTGACTTTATTAAAAGAAACGGTGAATGAGCGAAGTAACATATTACCATAATGTTGTTTGATCAAAATTGGAAAGACATTCACATTCGTACATCCAATTTTGATTGCGTTTTACGAACATTTCGAGCGAAGACCTAGCCGCCAAAATATACAACAAAAAACTTGAAGCCGGCATTTCTTCAATATGCCCCTGTTGCGTAAAAAACATTATAGTTTTATTCATTCGTGTATGTCAAATGTTGATTTCTTAAAAGGTCTTTTTTGTCAAGGGCATTACATAAAGATGTAGTGTGCAAAAAAAGTAATGCTTAACAACATCAACAATAAAAAAGAATCGTTCCCCCGTGACTAATCAAAAAGCACTAACTTTCAGTGAAAAAAAAAAAAACACTTCCATGAGTAATCGATATTTGAAGCATGCTCAAAACGCAATAAAGAGTGAGCTAGAAATGGGATACAAACCTGTAAAACTGCGATCAGAAAGCACACAAACATAAGATCTTATCGCGAGAAACCAGATACAGAGTACTTGCGTTTGTAGAGACCTCGGGGTCAGTAAGTGCCACTATTTTTGTCGGGAAGATCGTTCCAGTGAAACAGTTTGTTGATTTCCACATCAACGACTTTCAGCTTTTTAGGAAAGATTAGAGACATCTGACACCTGGTTTTTACTATAATTCTCTATTCTCCCTTGAGAGTTCGTTTATTCGCGGGGTAAAAACGATGCAATAAGATCGTTATTCGGACTAGATACATGAGTGGGAAATTACATAAGGTGTTAACCCGGGTACCCCTCTAAAGAAACACCTAACTTGGCAGAAGCTTAGCAATCCCAGGGGCCTAACTCGGCCCTAATACGGTTTTGCTCCGAGGCTTTAGTTAATGCCAGACTAACTTTATTTTACGTTTCAATGGCTTCGTTCTGGCTCGCCACACAAACGACAAAGCGCCAGACTTGAATACATGGAGGTAAAAAGATTCTGGAGTCGACATAACGCCACCAGAGCTGAAGCCAGAGGTGCGAACGGATACGCCCCAACGTTGACCAAAAGCAGTGCTGATATGGCCACCCTCGGGTGCCAAAACCAAAACAGCTGTGGGTTTGGTCAGTGTTCGGGACGTGTCCCTACACACTTCTGGCTTCAGGTCTGGTGGCGGCAGTCAACTCCAGAAGCTTCCTACCTCTATGCTCGAACCAAGCATGCCACGTATCAGATAAAAAATTAAGAGTGAAGCCTAATTCAGGCACCTGTTAGGAAATTTAGGCCCAAAGTTGCAGATTAAAATCATTCAACCAGCAGTGAAGACTAGCTTTGGTACTTGTTTGGCGAATCAGCGCCAAGATACACCCGACTCTGACAAAAGAATGTCAAGTATGGGTTCGTCCGGCTTTTGTAAGATTAAAAATTTTAAAAAGAGACACATTTTGACCCAAAAGAATGTACCAAGTGGAAAGGCGACAAGCGATGATTGTACAGGAAGATGGATAAGTGCACGCTTCCAATGGTTAGGTGATAGCTGTACAGTTTATGGAGTAAACAGAGGCGTTCTACAATGCGAAATGTGTCGCGCGTAATAAAATTTAGGTTTGATTCCATGGTGGAGAGTGGCGGTGTACCCGCAATTGGATAGAATAAGCAGTTTGCTCTGTTTTAAACTGGCTTCTATTTAAATCTGAGACGCGTCTAGCGTGTCAAGACAGACATGTTTATGCTCTAAAATTGCAAAACCTTCAAACGCAAAGTAGACGAACTTTATTCAATGAAAGAGACTGTCGGTGAAGGAAGCAAAATGCAAAACAAATATTGGTGTGTGCCATAACTCTGTTTCTTTGCGAGCTCTTAACTTGTTCTTCTTTCATAACTATTTTATTAAATGCGCGCATTTTATTAGACTAACTAGATTAACTCGCTCTGTCCGCACGTTTGGCTATTTTCTTTTCTGTAGGTTTTCGAGAACTGCGTTCTCTATCTAAAAGTTAAATTGCAAAAAGCTCAAAGAAAACCAAACTCGCGTTCAAAATTTTTTGTTTAGCAGCATTTCAAGCACCTGCAACACCGCGTTGCGAAATTAAATTTGCTGTAGCACGGCGCGCATACCAAAACTTTAACTCAATTTGCTTTAAAACGAGCTAACCGTTTCTCGCTGTAATCACTTGTAACAAACCAGAGCTGAATATGTGTTTTGTGCATCTTCATAGCGCTAGAAGAGCAGCCATAAAAAGTTAGATAAAAACAACCACCATTTCCGCATTTTTCTTTTTCTTTTTTTTTTCTAGTATTGCTGCGTCTTGATTTAATACAGCAGTTTCACAAGACGCTACCCATTTTGGGAGTTAAATAGATATGCAGAAAATATCTAAGACGGCCTAATACACATGTATTAATGTGGTTCTAGGCTACTAAATATCTGATGTTTACGACAAAAAGGATACGAAGAATCACGTTGAAATATCTCTTAAATTTGAACAAAATATAGTGCAGATATCTTAGGAGAATGTTATTTTATACGCTAGGTAGCTTCGCATTCCCGGGATTACAGCGTCCAGACACAAAAAAAAATATAAAAAAACGATGAACTAGAAACAAAACTAATATATCTGAGAAAACCAGTTAATCAAAGAGCTAAGATGATGTGAAAAGTTCATGCGTTTACACCTGTAGATTAATACAACATAAAAAGCATTAAAAAACGCGTAGAAAATGTTCAGTTTCCACTGGACATAACCTACAGTTGAGTGGAACCTTGCAGGATATTCTTAATTCTAACTCTTTAAAAATAAATGCTGTTTTTTTTTTTTCCTTTTTATAATAAACAAATGTTTTTTGGTTCGTTTTTTTTTCTTTTTTTACACTTTACACAATGTTTCGAAAACACACCGTGTTATCTTACTCGTAAGTTCGAACACAAAATAAACTCACAGACTAAAAACGCAATGTCACGACGCGTTCTTTGCCCTCGATTACAGCCAGTGCATTGAGACACAAATAGTGCCGTGAACTCCCGGCTTCCGAAGAACTTCATTTACCGCATTGGCTTGTAGCGTGAGTGGCACTAAGCTTATCTCGTGCTACTACGTCGCCGCGACACCTCTCTTCGCCTGTGTGTTCATAGGCCTTGTGCGTTTAAAGGCACCCATGCCTTTTTTACCTCCAAGTTGTTGCTTTTCTGGTCATTTGTTACATCATACTTTTGTAAAGTTTCGTCATCGAAAATCATTTATAAATATAGTTTACGTACTCTCAAAGAAGGTCGAAAATATATTTCCCAAACATGCGTCAATTAAAACGTTTGCTGCTTCATTAAATGTTTGTTCCGTCTTAGCACGATAACTTATTTAGATAGTACTGCCTTGGAAATCCCAAAATACCTAGTGAAAAGTGCTTACTCATTATATTATCAAAATACCCTGCCTTGGTTTGAACAACGCACAGTATCACGAGCGCACGGTTTGTAATATTTGTTTAGTTTGTGCGGCGCCCTTAGCGAAACATGGATATTACGATTGGCTGCCCTTGTCTAGTTGAAAAGAGAACGTTAAAAATAAATTTTTCAAGAGAGCCTAAAAATAATCTTTTGCCTACTTTTATGTCTATATCACGCAATTACCATGATTTTGCTTTAGAACGAATTAAAGTGAATCACTCTATGCACAAAAACGAACCTTTTATTTATCTTTATTAGTATGTTCTTGGCGTGTTCAATCTACGCACCAAACATTCTAACATAAAACACAGCGTTAATATTTGTTGTGCTTAATTTCTCTTGTCAGCTCTGTTCATTGTTTGTGTATTGTCTTGATGGCTTTACATTTACCCCACAACGTTTTAGTTTAATGTAGCCCTACATTTTTTTTCTTTCACTCACGACGTTTCAAAAGCAATAGATGTTGATCCTTTTTTTGTCTATACATTTCTGCTGGTTATCTTGTCCTAAACACAAAAAAACTTCTATTATCGTAGGCCAGCAAATCTGTATCTGTTATTTCACGTTATTAATCTCTATTCCATTCTATTATAATCTAGTATAATCTGATGTATTCTATTCTATTCTGTTAAATATCGCGGTTTAAAGCTGTAGCGTTTTGTGCTTTAAGTTGTTCTCTGCCTCCAATATTACGTAATCTTTCCTTGTTCAACCACATAGGTGGTTTTGTTTGACGGGGAAAAAATCCCCGCGAATTAAAATTACTAGTTTCGTCATGAAGTGTTACATGATTAGAGTGTAGCAGTTGTCATAGTTTTCAGAAAACATAAACAAGCTTGAATTTGTACCACAGATTCATTCCAAAATTGCGAGAAATTAGCTCAAGTGACGATCTCAAAACTCGGCTGGGCTGAACTCAAATAACTTACTTTTTCGCTACACCGCAGGCCCGAAGCCCGAACCAGAATGTGCAGGAATGACTGTCTCGAGTTGGTGAAATGGCCGAACGCGGTACAGGACTATCCAAGTCTATAAGACTTACTTGGAACGTTCTATACAGCTTAACTCGCTTAACTTTCAAACTCAAAATCTCGTGATCACACTATACAGGCTTAGATGCGCTAAGCGTTAACAAAAATAAGACAAAAAAACAAGTTTACAAAAAAAGAAGAAAGCTCCCTCCAAGGTACGCTAAGTGAAGACGCCTTTAGACAGTTTTATTACTGCGTATGGGAGCGTTCCATGCTCCCCACTGCGCATGCGTGTCGTCGCCATCAGCCAATATAAGAGGAAGCAGCTTGGGTTTTGCGCATGCGCAGTAGCAACGTCGCTATTTCTTTCCGTACGAAAAAACGTTTGCGTATACACTACTCGAAAATTTCCTTTTAAATCTTTGTATGGTCACCGACAGCTAATACCGCAATCCTATTGGCTGACGAGTTTTTTTTTTAATGAGATATCCAAAAACACGCAACGTCCTGCGTCTGCTAAGCTGTCCACGGTTACACGTGGTGCAAGTTCGTCTGCTCCTTGATGATGACGCGAGATTGGCTTCCTCGTCGTCGCTCGTTCTTTACGCGTTATCTATGCTGCCCGTTGATTGGCTTGTCCCTCTTCCCGTTCCGATGCGAAAAAAAATTGCAGAACACTTACTCGCCGTATAGTCGTTCCTTTACTACGACGCTAAATCTGTCCACGATTCGAGCACCAGCCACTAAAATGGAAAAGTATTTTTGTAGATATGCGTGCTATGTTAAAACCGAAAGTTATTTTAACGAGCCATAAATTAGCGAGCGCAGATATTTTCTGCCTATAAAAAATATAACCTCTCGAAACGATGCAATAAATAAAGCTCGAAACTTCTCTCTCTTTAAGCTAGTGTTAAATTTTCAAACATAAGTGCAGACTTGCACCCAACCCAGCGCGCTGAGACTTTCCGCGTTGACAAATATCGACTTGAGTTTTCCGAAAAGCCAAGCCGATTCGACACTCGCTCGATCTCCGGGTTCCGAAATCTCTCCTTGCCCACCGGGTGAACTCCGAAGTGGCGACAACCCCCTGTGTTTGCACGCCTTCCAAGTTTGCGCTCCGGAAGGCGCGGCAAGCGAGGACTGGGACCACGGCTCCGTCCACGCACTGTTTGTCCACCGCTCGCTTCGCCGAACACCGGGCTGGGGCGAGCCCTAGGACGCAGCGCTCTCCTGTCCGTCGGGTCTTGGCAACTCCGGTTACGCGTTACTTGCGCAAATAGAAACAATGAACTGCACACACGGGGGAAGGGGACGTGCTTCGTTGGAGAGGCCTCGAGCTTGTTCAATTGGAGGCATCTAAGGTGACATAGCGGTGGAAGCTACGTGTTATATGATCCAATCAACCGCTTACCTTTCATCACCTCTGTGTGTGGGCATTGGGAGGGAGTGTTTTCACATGACGAAAGATTGATTTATGATTGGTCCAACGTGCACGTCTTTTCCGCTGCACTCTCGCATTGGGGAAACGAGGTATCACGCGAGCTGTTTTTTGTTGCTTTTTTTTCCTGAAGGCAACAGCGATGCTCCACTTTAGAGGCGGGATTCACACAAAGACTGCATGGAAGCAGTTGGCTTGTTAAGCGCCGTACTGAAGGACGCCGGCTCTTTTCCACAATAAGAGTTCCCTTAAGCTTTAAAAATCTTTCTATTGTCGGAGAAAACGTGCGGAATGATACGCTAATTTTATTTGAATAAACTTAAGTTGGACTGTTCTTATCTGAAGCATCCAGACAGCTCCTCAATCGCATTGTATAACAAACTATTCGTTTAAAGAATATAAACAACAAAGTTATTGAAGAGATCGCGTAAACGACTATCGGCTCGAAGTTTGTTAAAAAGCACTAAAGAGGATTCTGTGATCGTCGGGCACTAACCACCCTAACAATATAAAGATTACAATCACGTTACACCAATAGCCTTATCACAACGTGATGAAATGTCGGAACACACCCCTTTGAGAGCGGAATTTTCCCGCTCAAGAAAGGCTGCGCTGCGCTGACACCACCAGTGGTGTCAGCGCAGTAACGATGGGCGCTCGTCAGCCATTCGCAAGCCGCCTCTACGAAAGAGCCGAACGGCGAGCAGTCCCGACTTGAGGCGGAGTGATTTTTGCGACTTTCGAGAGGTGAGTCTATGCGGACCACGTGGGGACTGCATAGCACGGTGGAAGATAAGATCCGCGCAGAACAGGTTGCAGACGAAGGAGAACTAGGCGATCGGGCCATTCGGATGATCTCAGCGAACTGCGGGGAAAGGCGGAGCGCTCCACTTGAAGGAGGCGACGGGAGTCGACAGAACGCGAGGTGACGCGCAACTCCGCGGTGGCAGGCTAGGCGAGAACATTGTTCGCTGTTTTCGAAACGATAGTGGCAGTGTTACACTCCCTACCTCACAAAGATTTCTCGTGTCTGTCAAAATATAACCCACAACATATCTTAAAAGTGTTATAAAATATCGCTCGCAATTCGTAGATTCGTAGTTTTTTCACTGGTCCAATTTTCCCAAAAAGGCAGTGCCAGGCAGTTGCCTCCAAAGCAAAAATAGTGCGCATTTATTTCTGTTACCCCATGTTTAATAACCAGCTTTGTTATCTAGAACTAAGTGTATTTTTAACCAACGCGCACTGAACAAAAGCAAGATTCTTCAGAAACCTCTCTATCCACCTCTAACATCCTATGATGTGCTTTGACAAAAAAGTACTACCATAAGCACTAAAAATAAGCACTAAAAACATTCTTGTTTGAAAACTTGCAAGATAAAAGCAGACAGGTCAGTGTATTCTGTAAACTATTTATAAATATGCATGGTGTTTTATTTTACGCTTAAAGATACAAAAATATGAAAACTACACTAACACGGTTTTTGCATGAGACTTATACGACCAGGGAGGTACAATCTAGGATAGAGATTTCCACAATAAGACGAATGAATAAATAGGCTTTGTATATTATTATTAACATTTTAATTAGTATAAATAAACAAGCGGTTTAAGCTAGAAACTTGTTGAGCATCCTCAAAATCTACTAATCCAATATATGTCACAGAAGTTTGGAGCCTGTGGGGAGCACGGCGGTGCTCTAAAGTTTTCTCTCGTACAACAGGCGACACGCTGGCGCTGCAAAAACGCGGACGAAAAGAAAAGAAAAAAAAAATACTGCGAGCGCGTGGAATTTTTATGCACTTTCGGGCGACAGAATGACGAAGCACGCACACCAAATCTTTCCGCAACTGACTGATTTCCTGGGTTTCCAGTGCGCGAGTTTTTAATGGAAACGATACGTCTATTTTCATTATTTTTGTTCATCAACAAATTTATCTTAACTATTCGACTTATCGTTACATATATCCCGCTATACCACATTCCCGTGGTCAAATATCTCACCTATACAAACCGAATTCGAGTATCTTTACCGTTTCTCTCAGAAATTTTTTTTTCGTCCTTATATGAAACGTTACGCACACTTTGTAATTAGTGTTACGAGCGGTAGTTTGATATTGGCATTTAAACGAAACATACAATACTACTTGGTTTCACAATAAGAACGAGCGCAGTCGACATCAAACATTGAAGCCGATCACACTGCGCCAAAAGTGGATTGTCACGACACTCGCAGTATATGTGCGTTCGCTATCACTGGAAAAACCAATCACGCAGATATATTGCTTTAATAGCCAATCTCCCGCTTTTTTTTTTCTGTGCGCAATTGGTTTACCTCTCGATAACAAACGCACAAAGACGGCGAGCGACCGGACGGCGCAGTTTTGGCGCTATACTCGCTTGATTAGGTCATATTTCAAAACGAAGGATACACTAACCTGGCTATAGGATCACGAGGACTACCTGCGAAGTGTTTCTTTTAGTTTGTGGCCCATTTTCTATCAAGAAACATTCTCGGTGGCACTCAAACCACAACTGGGCGTTTAGTAAGTACACGGTTAACATTTTTTAGGGTAATATAAAGTGTTCCAATTGGATCTGTTCGACATTCTTCGGACGATTAAGAACTAATGAATAAAGGCCTGGAGAAAACCGGCCACGCCGGTTGAATGCGACAAAATTGTACCTCTTGCATTCCCGTTGCCCTCTGTTAGTCCAGTTTATCAATGCGCTTTCAAGTCTTAGTATTTTCTTGTTTTATAAGAACCTTTCTTTTACACAATTCAGACTTTCTTTAGTTACCTTCTTTCTTTCTTCTTTTTTTTTCTAAAAAAAAACCTTCTTGACAATTTAGTTACAAGAATGTTACCTTTCTTTCCTAACGATGCTCTGCGAAACTACTTTTCATTTTTGGGGCCCCACAACCTACTATGGTAATAACAATTTCCTTTGAGTGCCGCATTTTTTGGCCTATATATCGCACTGTTGTATATGTCGCACCCCCTCAATACACGGGGTTTTTAACAAAATATTTTGCACATACGTTTCACCTTCGTATAAGCTGCATTTACATTTATACGGTCGGCGTGGCGAAACTGCATTACAATTAGTAAGCCTCCATGTCTGTTTTGTGATCACAATATATGGACAAGCAGGACGCAATTTATACATTTTAGTCAGCGAATTGAACGAGAAATATAACACCCGGTTAATATTTGCACAGTTGACCACACTTTAAAAAGATGGATTAAGTCGCACAGCTGTATAAAACACATGAATAGATATTTGGTAAAGCAAAACACTGCGAAAATATTTAGAATATTATATATTATGACATCGTTACCTTAGATAAATAAATCAAGGTAAATTAGAAGTGAAATATAATGCATTAAAATCTAACTTCGTGAGAAAAAAAAAAGTTTTTTTTTTTTATATCTCAGCGACTAGGCAGAGCCGCACAAGCATTCTAAAAAAGAAAGTTTCAGATTGATCTTTCTCAAATTTATCCTAACAACTTTTTTTTTTTTCTGACCAGCCCGTTTAATCATAAAAGTGGAATTTAGTTCTTGCGCACAGGCTTTCATGCTTTCACACACGCATCTGTGCGCGCGCGTGTGTTCGCATATGATGTTTTGTTGGGGGTGTGCCTCTGTGTCTGAGCATTTGTATGTCTGCATTAGTTTCACAGACCTGTAGCTTGGAAAGCATCAAGTTAGCCTTGCCTGTCACTGCATCTCTTAAAATATTTTAGTTCTCCGTTTGAAGAGTGTGTCGAAATAATGTTCCACGATTTCTGCCCTCACCAAGTGAGGTTCACCATAAAAGATGTAATACTTCATTAATTGTACCAGATCAGATGTAACTTAAGCGATACTCATAATAGAAAAAATAAAACACATATGTCAGAGCGCCAGTCGTTAACGCGACTTTTTCAAACTTTCAAAAAAGATTTACAGAGTAGAACTGAAATAGGATGCACATATTGCCGTGACTGTGGGACCAACCGTAATAAAAGATGATTTTTTATTTAGGATTCTAGCAATTTCATTAGGAGTTTAGGCACCTAAAAGAAGTCTCTTTTAACGCAGGTGTGAAACTCAGGGGCTCGGGGCCAACACATCTATCGTGCCATTACATTCATCGAGCAATTACCTCCAATTTCGTGCCATTACATCCATCGTGCCCGTATATCCATATTGCCAGGATTACGTGTTAACACATCCATCGAGCCAGTACATCCACCGAGCCATTACATCCATCGATGGATGTAATGGCACAGTGGATATACTAGCTCGTTGGATGCGTTGACATGTCCATGAATGTAGCTGCTCGATGGATATAGTTGCTCGTTGGATGTAGTTGCTCGATGGACGTAGTTGCTCGATGGACGCAATTGCTCATCCTTTCTGTTACGACGCCATAGCGTGCCCTTACATCCATCGTTCTAGCGCATCCATAGAAGCCAAGATGGCCGCTACTGGGATGTTTACGTTATTCGAATTCTTATGTGGAGAGCAAGTTCGTCCTTTTTTTGCAGGGGTTGTGGTGACGTCAGAACGCCGAGCTCTGACTGGTTCTAAAGGAAGGATAATGGGTAGACCTCAAGGCAGCTTGCTTTAAGGTACCCACTATCCTTCATTTAGAGCCAATCAAAGTTCAGCGTCGTTCTGATGTCACCGCAACACCTGCTCAAGAAGCGTACGACTTGCTCTCTGTATTGGTTCGGGTTACACAGAGAACAAACGATAAGCCCCAAAACGTTAGTATATCACAATTTAATTCTATAAGATATTCAGATTTTTTTTCCCAAAACGAAATAAAAGGTATGATTTTGTGTACCATTCTAATTCTATAATATATTTATATTTAGTTAATTTTGACGGTGAAAAAAGCAGTAACCAACGTTTGATCAATGTGGAAACAATAAACAACGCGCCGACGATGAGTGTTCGAGTTTGGAAACGCCGAGGGCCGCAGAAAGTGCATGACGCACAAAGGGTCCTTGTACTCGCGTTTGTAAGTTCAATTTAGCGTGTAACTCTTCAAAAGAATGGGAGCTATTATACAGCATACCTAAACGAAGAAATAAACCTACGTGATTGATGGATGTAATGGCACGTTTTTGAAAAAAGCTGCTCGATGGATGTGATGACACGATGAATGTAACGGCACAATGGATGTAATGACACGCTTTTAGACAAAGTTGCTCGATGGATGTGATGGCGCGGCGGATGTAATGGCGCGATGGATGTAGCGGCATAATGTATGTAATGGAATGATGGATGTAATGGTTAGAAATTGGACGTAATTGCTCCATGGATGTAATGGCACGATGGATGGGTTGGCCCCATTGCCAGCACATCCATTGTGCCAGTCCAATATTTGGCCAGTTTATCCAGCAAGCCATTACATCAATCATGCCGTGACATTCCTTGTGCCATTACATCCACCGCGCTTCAGATTCATCGAGCAGCTTCCTCCAAAACCGTGTCATTACATTCATCGTGTCATCCCTTCCATCGTGCCACCATATCCATCGAGCAGCTCCGTCCAGATCCATGCCATTGCATCCATCAATCACGCAGGTTTATTTCTTCGTTTAACTATGTCGTATAATAGTTTACATTATTTTGAAGAGTTATACGCTAAACTGAATGTACAAAAGAGAGTAAATGAACCCTCTGTGCGTCATGCACTATCTGTGGCCCTCGGCGTCTTCAAAGTCGAACACGCATCGTCGGCCTGATTGTTTCCACAGTAATCAAAGTTTAGTTACTGCTTTTTTCGCGCTCAGAATTAACTAAATATAAAATTTATTATAAAATTAGGACGGTGCATCGAATCACACTTTTTATTTCGCTTTGAGAAAACGAAAATCTGGATGACTTATAGAAGTTAATTGTGATATACTAACGTTCTGGGGCTTACCGTTTATTTCCTGCGGCTCCCAAACCAGTCCGGAGAGAAAGTCGTCTGCTTCTTGGGCAGGGGTTGCGGTGACGTCAGAAAGTCGCCTAGTATTGATTGGCTCGAAATGAAGGACAGTGGATAGACCTCAATGTAAGCTAACTCGAGGTCTACCCATTATCCTTCATTCAGAACCAGTAAGATATCGGAGTTCCGACGTCACCACGACCCCTGCAAAAGAAGGATTACCTGTTAACACATCAATTGAGCCAGTACATCCACCGAGCCATTACATCCATCGATGGATGTAATGGAACGGTGGATATTCTAGATCGCTGGATGTGTTGACATGTGCATGGATGAAGCTGCACGATGGATGTAGTTGCTCGTTGCATGTAGTTGCTCGATGGATGTAGTTGCTCGATGGATGTAACTGCTCATCCTATCTGTTACGACGCCTAGCGTGCCATTACATCCATCGTGATATCGCATCCCTAGAACCCAAGATGGCCGCCATTGGGCTTTTTGCGTTATTCACATTCTTATGCGGGGAGCAAGTTCGTCTGCTTCTTTTGCAGGAGCTGTGGTGACGTCAAAACGCCGAGCTCTGACTGGTTCTTAATGAAGGATAGGGGGTAGACCTCAAGGCAGCTTGCTTTGAGGTCTAACCACTAAGCTTCATTCAGAGCCAATCAAAGCTCGGCGTCTTTCTGACGTCACCGCAACGCCTGCAAAAGAAGCAGACAACTTGTTCTCCGGATTGGTTTGGGAACCACTGATTACAGACGGTAAGCCCTAGAACGTCAGTATATCACAATTATATTCTATAAAATATTCAGATTTTCTTTTTCTCAAAGCAAACTAAGAAAGTGTAATTCTGTGTACCGTCCTAATTATATAAACAAGTTCATATTTAGTTAATCTTGAGGGTGGAAAAAAGCAGTAACTAAAATTTGATCACTGTGAAAACAACAAATAACTCGCCGACGATGCGTGTTCGACCTCGGAGGCGCCGAGGGCCGCAGAAAGTGCATGACGCACAGAGGGTCCGTTTTCTCGCTTTTGTACGTTCAATTTAGCCTAAAACTCTTCGAAATAATGTAAACTATTATACAGCATAGTTAAACGAAGAAATAATCCTGGGTCAATATGGATGTAATGGCATGTTTTTGGACGAAGCTGCTGGATAGATGTGATGACACGTTGGATGTGATGACACGATGGAAGTAACAGCATGATGGATGTAATGACACGCTTTTGGACAAGGTTTCTCCATGGATCTGATAGCGCGGTGGGTGCAATGGCTTGATGAATGTAACGGCATGGTGGATGTAATAGCACGTTGGATGAATTGGCCAAAACTGAATGTAATGGCACGATGGCTGGGCTTGGGGCCAACACATCCATCGTGCCATTACATCCATCGAGCAATTACGTCCAATTTCGTGCCATTACATCCATCGTGCCGGTACATCCATACTGCCAGCACATCCATCGTGCCATTACATCCATTTCTGGCCAGTTCATCCAACGTGCCATTACATACATCATGCCGCTACATCCATCGTGCCGTTACATCCGCCGCGCCATCACATCCATCGAGCAACTTCGTCCAAAAGCGTGTCATTACATCCATTCGGCCGTTACATCCATCGTGTCATCACATCCATCGAGCAGCTTCGTTCAAAAACGTGCCATTACATCCATCAATCACGTAGGTTTATTTCTTCGTTTAAGTATGCTGTATAATAGTTCACATTCTTTTGAAAGTTACACGCTAAATTGAACGTACAAACGCGAGTACAAGGACCCTTTGTGCGTCATCCACTTTCTGCGGCCCTCGGCGTTTCCAAAGTCCAACACGCATCGTCGGCGCGTTGTTTATTGTTTCCACATTGATCAAACATTGGTTACTGCTTTTTTCACAAACAAAATTAACCAAATATAAACTTTATATAGAATTAGACCGGTACACAAAATCACACCTTTTATTTTGCTTTGAGAAAAAAAATCTGAATGTCTTATAGAATTAAATTGTGATATATATATACTAACGTTCTGGGGCTTATCGTTTGTTCCCTGCATGTGGAACCCGAACCAATGCAGAGAGCAAGTCGTACGCTTCTTGAGCAGGTGTTGCGGTGACATCAGAACGACGCCGAACTTTGATTGGTTCTAAATGAAGGACAGTGGGTAGTCCTTAAAGCAAGCTGCCTTGAAGTCTACCCACTATCCTTCATTCAGAATCAGTCAAAGCTCGGCGTTCTGACGTCACCACAACCCCTGCAAAAGAAGGACGACCTTGCTCTCCACATAAGAATGTGAATAACGTAAACAGCCCAGTGGCGGCCATCTTGGCTTCTATGGATGCGCTAGAACGATGGATGTAATGGCACGCTATGACGCCGTAACAGGAAGGATGAGCAATTACATCCATCGAGCAACTACGTCCATCGAGCAACTACAACCAACGAGCAACTACATCCATCGAGCAGCTGCATCCATACACATGTCAACGCATCCAACGAGCTAGTATATCCACCGTGCCATTACATCCATCGATGGATGTAAGGGCTCGGTGGATGTACTGGCTCGATGGATGTGTTAACACGTAATCGGTGCCTGTACTGGCACTGTGTATATGTACGGGCACGCTGGATCTAATAGCACGAAATCGGACGTAACTGCTGGATGGGTGTAATGGGAGGATGGATCTGTTGGCCCCAAACCCAAAATAAGCAGACGGACTTGCTCTCCACATAAGAATGTGAATAACGCAAAAAGCCCAATGGCAGCCATCTTGGCGTCTATGGCTGCGCTTGCACGATGGATGTAATGGCACGCTAGGACCAATTCGGTTTGGTTGATGATAAAGACCACATGGAAGTGTTGCGGACATATGTAAAAAGGAAAACAGATATACCTTCGTGTAAACTATTTTAATCAAATTCGGCCAATTTTATCGTGATAGTAGGCACAAATTAATAATTAACTTTCGAACAAATATATAAGGTAAAAACAAGAAAACGTGTGCTGAGGAGTTTTTCAGCGGCAGACAATGACTACACACCTTAATTCCCGCAGCTGTTTCCATTCATTCCCACCAAAGTTAGCAACAAACACTGAAAACGGATTTGTTTTCCCTTTTTGATTGGGACAGGCAATATGACAGCGCAGTCAACCCGCCATCACTGCTGTCTACAGATGCTCGCGTGGGCTCGGATATTCAGGGCGTGCACATTTGTGTAATTTATAGTATAAATAATTGCCATCATCCCTTTTTTTCTGAAATCCTAACAGAAATATTCTGGACACATGACGAAAATTAATTAAATCTGTACAGAATAAAAAGTAAACTAATACTTTAGAATGTGTGCTTTTGAACTACATTGAGGAAAATAAATAAAAAGTAAGCCTTGCGGAACAAAGGTTGTCTTTTTTTTTTCCTCTTTTTTTTAGACAACCTATACAAAGAGCGCAATATTTTGAGCAAGCAGTTCACATGCTCAAACCAACAAAATGTTTCGAAACCCTTCGGAACCTGCGTCTTGTCCTAAAGGTACCTCTCATACGCCTCCTAGAAACTAGAGGAAAAAGCGAAGTGGTTTAGCACTGCATAATCTTCCGAGACAGAGTATTCACATAAAAATGCTGAAATAAAAGCAAGTTCAGAAACTACGAGGCATGCCTTCGAACAGCTCGTAACTTTAAAGTCTCGTCGATGTTTGCCTTAATCTCTTGGTCGCACCCTTGCTCGTCCGTTAAGAAGAGTAAATTGTGAAACTTCGGTTCCCCGGCACAATGTGTTCAACACCTCACCACATGACACTTGTAACGCATTGGTGCTCATATTTGCTGCAAACACTCTCGTCGACGAAGAACGAAGTGAAAACTAACGTTCGTGTCTCGTCTCCGCGCATCCAACGACTTTCTACGTCGCAAATCCGCTGTCTCGTTTTTTCTTCAACTGCAAGCCGTCTGGCGTCTAATCAAGTTTCGTCGTCACGTCGCGTAATTCCTTTATATATTTTTGTTTCGATATTGTTGTCACACCTACACCACACTTCCATCTTCGGCACTTGGAACGAAAATAACGAAAAGTGCGACGTAAGAAAACTAACACAAAAAGAACTTGAGGCGCCCAGACTATTCGGCGAGCATTATCAGCATAATTTTCATTTCATTTCATTTCATTTATTGTTCCCTCAAAGCGCCCGGAGGCATTACATAAGGGGGGGGGGGGGGGGAGAGACAAAAGAAAAAGTTCGCTGCAAAAACAAGAAAACACTAACATTGAAAACAGCACGCGACAGATCGCGCACGCATACACAGCATATTATATACACAACAGCTACACACCAGAGAGCGTATAAAATTGAACTGACTTAAATAATTCTTCACATACACTCCTAAACTGTGCACAGTCTGAGATATCAACCACACTTTCTGGGAGGTCATTCCATTCATGAATAGCCAAGATCAAGGGCGACTCTGAAAAATGCTTAGTGCGACATAAGGGTAGCCTAATTTTATGACGGTGATCATGCCGAGGAAAAATCCTGTGGGGTGGAAGTAAAAGTTGACTTTTAAGGCCAGCGTTGTAATAATACACGCGATGAAGAAAAGCCAGTCGTGATACTTTCCGTCTATTACATAAAGGAACAAGGTCAGCTCTTGTTTTTAGTGCTGTCACACTCGACGTAAAAAAATAATCTCTAAGAATAAAACGTACGGCTCTGTTCTGAACAGACTCTATTTTCTTAATTAAATAATCTTGCCATGGGCTCCAGATAATGCTCGCATATTCTAGTTTTGAAAGAATAAAAGATTTGTAAGCTAACAATCGAACGTCACTTGGTGCTAAAAACAAGTTCCTCCTAAGATACCCTAGAGATCGATTCGCTTTGCTCACAATATGATCAATATGCATTTTCCAGTCGAGATTATCCGTTAGAAATACTCCGAGGTATTTGTAATGATTTACATTTTCAAGAATTGCACCATTAACTTTATAATCAAAGGCAGACTTAGACTTAATTGTAGCAAAAGTAAGAAGCTTGGTTTTTGTAATATTGATATCCATTTGCCATTTAACGCACCATAACGATAGCGAATCAAGGTCACGCTGGAGGGCGAAGCTATCTTCGTTCGAGATAATGCGCCTGTATATTACACAGTCGTCAGCGTATAGCCGAATTTTTGAACAAATTAAGTTAGGCAGATCATTAATTTAATTTAAAAAGAGAAGAGGGCCGATGACAGAGCCTTGCGAGACACCGGATTTTACTGAGATACTTCGAGATGAGTCGTTATGGATCGAGACTGATTGAGTTCTTTCAGAAAGGAATTCTTTGATCCAGTCTACAAGAGACTGATGCATATTAAGTGACTTAAGTTTACTTATCAAACGCTGGTGTGGGACTCGATCAAACGCTTTCGAAAAATCGATAAAGGTAGCGTCAGTTTGCGTTTGTGAATGAATGTTGTCATGGATATCAGTGATAAATTCAAATAACTGAGTTTCACACGACTTCTCCTTACGGAAGCCGTGTTGGTTAGGAAAAAAGAAATTAATTTCTGTAAGGTAATTCACAATATGGCTGTAGATCACATGTTCCAAAAGTTTACAGGGTATGCTAGTTAGGGAAATGGGACGGTAGTTATTGGCGGACGTAGCATCACCGGATTTAAAAATAGGGGTAACTTTTGTATGTTTCCAGTCCTTAGGTAAGTATCCTTGGTCCAGACTTTGTTGAAATAAAAGTTGCGGAAGAATACTCGAGACCGGCAGCGCGAGTTTGAGCAGTTTAGACGTAATTCCGTCACTACCCGGGCTAGTTGAATTGGAAAGGTTGAGGATAAGCTGCCTTATCCCATCAGAATCAACAAAGATGCGATCAAGGAAAGAATTATTATAAATGTTATCACAGGCAGGTAAAGGAAATGACTCATCAGTGAAAACCCCTCCAAAGAATTGATTAAAAGTAATCGCACTTTCTAAATCGGACAACGTATCCCCATGGATGTCAGAAAGACCGCTCGGGGCATTTTGACTTTTCGGAGGGCTAATGATTTTCCAAAATGTTTTAGGATTTGAACTTAGTAGTTGTTTAAGAGTTCCACCAAAGAATCGTTGTTTGGCATCTTCAATCGCCTGCTTACAGAGTTTAGAATGGTTTAAATATTTGTCCCAAGAGGTCGTACTATTATGCTTCTTTGCACTTAAAAAAAGTCGTTTTTTGGTGTTAAGGAGGCCTTTTAGATACCTCGAGAACCATGGCTTTTGTGTATTGGATGGTATTTTGATTTTAGGCACAAATAGATGCGCAAGTTCTAAAAGCCTGTCCTTGACTAGAGTCCAGTTATCTTCAACTGATCTGAGACTAAAAGAACCCTGAAATTCGATAAGGAAGGACTCGAGTGCCGAAGTAATCTCCGGTAGGTTTGCCCTATCATAATCAAAGATGACTTTAAGTTCGCAACATTTTTTGTGAACAGCAATGTTAGCGTCGATCACCACCATTCGGTGATCACTGATAGTGTCAATAGCATTTACAGATAGAATTAACTCCCGAATAGACGTAAAGAATAAATCAAGAATCGCATTGTTTCGCGTAGGCACCAACACAACCTGGTCAAGAGAACAAGATTTACAAATATCAATGAAGTCCCTACACTGCGAAGAACTTCTGCAACTACTCTCAGGCACACAATCAATCCAGTCAATCCAGGGATAATTGAAATCCCCACCAAGAAATACAGGACACTGCGGGTAACGTAGTGTAACAAAATTCAAAATTTTATACAATTCCTGGAGAAACACAGCTTGCGAGTCTGGAGGCCTATAACAAACTCCAACTAAGATATGAGAAAATGCACATTTAACTTTGACAAAGCATACCTCAATATCGGCATTTAGCTCCACAACTACCGAGGAGAAACACTTTTGGATTGCAACAAGAACACCCCCTCCCCTAGACAATGAACGATCTTTTCTATGAATGGTAAAATCACTGTGGATTAAAAGTTCTTCATTAGGTATACTACTAGAGAGCCATGTTTCGCTTCCCAAAATGACGTGGGGGCGGCATACTTCAATAGTGCTACTCAACTCATCTTGTTTTGACAACAAGCTTCTAAAATTAGCAACAAGGAAAGTTAACTGATTGACCTCACTTTCTGTGGTAGACCGTCATTCTCGTTCTTGAGAGAATGGAAGCTCAGGGTTGGAGGGAGCGTTTTGCAATTCAACCACCTGGTTCAAAGTGGAGTCGTAAACAAACGCTTTGTCGTCGATGAACAGGTTGTCGAAACCAAATCGAACTTTTTTCTGCGCATCACGATGCGGTTTTCCAAATTCTCTGAGTTTCCTACGAGCCTCCTGAATATGTGGCGAGAAATCTTCGTCAATCCATACTTTTAAGGATGGAACATTCCTTAAGGCCGGGGCCTTACTAAGCACTTCTTATTTTTTCTTAAAACTTTGGAACTTAACAACAATCATACGGTGAAACCTGTCACGTTTCTACCTATACGATGTGCCCTTTCAATTTCACCCGGGTCAACGTTTAGGTAAGTTTTAACAAAGTCCATCACTATCTGTTCAGTACGATTCCAAGTCTTACCGTGTTCCTCCGGAACTTCCTTTGAAGATAAGATTATTTCGTCGAGAGCGATTATCCAGAGCATCTACGTGCCGCGCTGCCGTCTCAACATTATCACAGGCTAGAGATAATTTCCGTAAATTGCTTTCCAGTGAGCTTATATCGTGTTTCATTGAAATCGCGTCCTCCTGGCAGCTCGATTGAGCGTCCACCTTTTTTTCAAGTTCCGTCACCCTTCCTCTTAGGCTCGAAATGCCGGCCTGAATAGCATTTAATTTTTCCGTATTTTCTTTCTGATAGCTTTCGGTATTCTGCAGAAGCCTGTCTAGAGTGGTCTGGAGCCTTTCGAGCTGCGTGGAATCGGTTTTAGCTCCAGGATTAGTCTCGACATCATCCGCAAGAATCAGTAGAGCGCAAACGCACACTGAGATGAATACCAGGCGGAACTTTGGCAAAGACAAGTTCAGAGTAGGTAACAACAATCGATGACGTCCTTTAGTGGAACGAGATCGAAAAAAATCATAGGTTCTCAGGGGTGAACACTCACTGCTGGCTGTAGATTTCTTTCCAAGGTTCCCTTGCTTTAGCAGGCTTTAGTAGAAGGTATTGGCTTCCTGATTAGCGCAATCTACAAAAAAACTAATCAAAAAATTAAATCTTAAAAAATAAGTTTGTGGACTTCGCTTTATTCTTAGCACGACCGCAATCGACCATATGATTCAATTCGGAGCGCAGGTTTGTCCGCTTCTTGCGCAGGGGTTGCGATAATCTCAGAACGCCGAGCTTTGATTGGCTCTGATGAAAGGATAGTGGGTAGACCTCTAAGTAAGCAGCCTCGAGGTCTAACCACTATCCTTCGATCACAGCCTAGCAGAGCTCGGCGTTTTTCTGATGTCGCCTCAACCCCCCCCCCCCCCCCCCCCCCCCCCCGGAAAGAAGCAGACGAACTTCGCATGGAGTCAATCAGGCAGCGCCAACGGCCCGTCGTGACGGTGCTTGTTGTTTTCGTGGGAGCGCTCTTATCGTCTAAACCAATCGAGCATTAAAGAAAGCGCAGAATCGCTCCGCGTGATTGGTTGAAGCGGCAATATCACACACACAAAGGCGATGAGAGTCGTGACGATACGCTTTTTGCCGTTGCTTGATTGGCTCTATCTGACCGCAGCGTCGTGGCTAGCCGCGGTCGCACTTCAAGTGACACGGGTTATATGGATAAAATCTGCCGTTTGACACTTGGTAACCTTGAGCGTCATACGAAACGCCATATGCTTCTAGCACCGTTTTCACCTCGAGGACCATGGTCAAAAAAAGTCCGGCGCCTTGCCCAGCATTACTAATTTCTCACTTTATGTGGATAATGAAGAGATATGTAGGTGAACGTTAGATCAATGTTATCTTATTAAGACGTACACGTTCCAAACGCCAAAAGCATCGCTTTTTCCTTCGGCAACCAAATCCCGTAAGAACTACTTCGCCCCGCGTATGAACAATTCGCGAAACTTGCTTTTTTCTTGAGGTTGAAAAGGTAATACACTTTAAAAGAACGTGCCTCTACATTCCCGCACAATACTTGGAGAGCCAATCACCGCAACCTACGGACACAGCTCAGCGAATTACAATGCTGAAGTATATGTTTAGAGCAAAAAACAAACGCAGGCTGAGTGGTGAGTCACATTGTGACATCAAGCAATGCAAGCGTGACGTTTTGATTTGCCTTAAATACCAACTCAGGCTGCTTTTTTTTTTTTTTTGTATTAACATACGTTTTGGCATCGTCATTCGCTGAGCTGCCTCCGTAAGTTACGGTGATTGGCTCTCCGAGTGTTGTGCAGAAAAGTAGACTCACGTTTTTTTTTGTTTTTTTTTCTAGAATGTAGTTCCGTGGCCGATTACATTTTACCTTTGAACATTTTAGCACTCTTTTATTATTTATTGTTCGTTTTTCCGCACGTTGGAGTGACTGTCTCTCAGAGTGCCACAAAAGAGAAAGAAAAACGAAAATGTCAATGCATACTTATATAATGTTAATGCATATTCACACGCCATCGGCTCTAACATTGAAAATCTACCATTCGCGAAACAATTTGAAATTAACGCAGAACCAAGTTTTTAATTTTTACCTTCAAGGAAATCTTAGCGGCCATCATTGTTTTCGTTGAAAGCAAAATGTAGCCCAGCTTAAACAAACTATGGCTTACCTTTTCATTTTAAGAAACACGCTCGTAATCTTTTTGCTTATTTTCTTTTTTTTTTTGCAACGTTCGTTTTTATTTTGGAACGCCGACCTTGTTCCCTCCATTTACAAACTCAAATATGACTTTTCTCCCAAACGTGAATGTTCGACTTTTATGGGAACGACCGAAAAACCCACATGTAAAAATAGTCGCATTCCACACTGCCAAACAAAAGAGCGATGACAACCGTAACTGGCGCACATCATTTTTGAAAGGGTTCGTACCCCCTTTCTATTTAGAGCGCTTCATTCTCGCGGCAGTTTCGGGACATGCGTGTTTCCGCGAAAGCGCTCCGAGCGAAGCCGCGATAAATAACTCTCGGACCGATAATCAGACAACAAGGGTTGGCACCTCGCACTCCATTTTTAGCTGAGTTATAAAAAAAAAGCGAAAACGTGAACATGCAGTTTTTCATTTCCTGCGAATGTGGTTCGAATAAAAAAGTTACCAAGATCGAACTCAATATATAAAAGAACGTACTAAAACTAGAAATGTAAAGACAGTAAAAATAAAAAGGAACAACCGATTTCTGCTCGATTCTTCCGTCCATTTCCTTCATTGGGGTCGCATCTCAAACCTTCAATTTTATGCCGTTCTTATTCGTTCCGAATTTACGTATTATCTTTACTGCTTGCGTGTTTAGTCATTATATTGGGCAACTTTAGTCGCAGAAAATCATTTGAAAGTATGATACATTACATTCCTCCGGTTTTTTTTTTGTTTTTGTTTTCTTTTTTATTTTGCAGTCTACAGTATTTTTCCTAGTCATTTTCATTTCATTCTATTTGCCGATCTGAATTGTTGGCGCTTTAATTTAGGTCCTCGCAGCAATTCTTACATAAGTTATGTGAAGGTGATAATTCTTGCGGAATTTGGTAAACGTAGTTTTATAGGGGTAGTTGTTAAGGTGGTATACCTATCCTACATGATACGAGACGTTCTCCTAAGTGAAGAGCTTGTTCATAAAGGCGTGTAAGCATTCAAATTAAGAACTTAAAAAAGCACGCCCATGGCGTGAAACTTATTTAAATGCTAGAATAACATTTTGCCGGAAGCCCAGTCTACACTAAAATCATCAACTAATTGCCCAATGCCATTTAAGAGGACTCTATAACCCGTCATGGAAGGAGGTGAAAGATTACAATATTGACTCCCTATAGCGAAAAGAACGTACGATAAAAAACTAATAGGGAAAATACGGCAGGCGAATGCCCGAATCCTTTTCACGGAGAAAACGTCTGCGAAAATTGAGAATAGAAGAGATTAATATTCGAATATGACAAGTTTTAACGAGTATCATCAAACAAAAAACGATTATTTCAAAGCGGAAGGAAACATGACAAACGACCGGACGCACCCGTTGCACGATAACTTGAAAGTGAACCGTGTCTTCGTTGTATACGTGTTTCTTACATTGCAAGCGAAAATCAACAAAAAAAAAAAAAAAAAACTAAAACCTTTACCAGTCACTTGTGAAATGAGGAGGTCGGACCAAGATCCGGCATCTCGCTCCAGCTCTCCTTTAGCTCGGTGTCTTAAGTAACTGAAGAAAAGAGATGTCGCATTTAATTAAGTTACTGCGCAAAGCGATCTGGGCAAAGGAAAAAGACTCTGAGAAAACTGAGATAGGCTTTTCTTCTCATGGTACATGCACGACGGTATCTTGTGTCCTGACTGAGATAAAATCATTTCCAAGGGTCTCTTGCTTACGTTTGTTTTTGCTACACCTAGTAGATCTTCATGTACTCCTCTATAACGTAGGGCGTACTCCTGCTTAATTAAGAGAATGCTTGCTAATATATTTCTGGAACGAAACATTTGCAACAATGTGATTAGGAAAACACTTGCTTTTGATAATGATATTCCTGTTTTCAACTTTTGTTTTTCTTTCTTCTTGAGCTATAGGGAGTATTCACTGGCGGCCATATCCGTGCGCGCTTCTGCTGAGCGCGTGCTGACGGCGAGCTTCCGCAGTCCTTTTGGAGCGTGCATTTAGCACCATCAAGGTTGCCGGTCTTAGCAGGCTGTTAGTGTGAGCTCGTTCTGAGCATGCGCTCTAAACATCGCTTTCAAATATGGCGTCCAGTGAATACCTCCTAAACAGATTTTGTTCATTTGCATCCTCGTTATTTTAATCGGTTACGTTTACACAACTTCTCCTTACCTTTCTGCTTCTGTAGTCACGGACGGAGCAAGAACAAAAGGGTGTGACCTTAGAACACTCGGCCTGCAGAACGCTCTCCGGGCCTTCCGTCGTGCTTTGACTGCGCGCGCGCTAGAGTTGCATGAGACACAGCAGCATTCTCGAAGGTAGAAAGCTCGCTCTGGAGTCGAAGCGACTGAAGCTCCTTCCCTCCGTTTCGTTTATTTTATTTATTTCCACCTTAAAGTCCAAGTTAGGACATTACAAAACGGAGGGGGGGGGGGGGGCTGTTTAATACAGTAAAACAACAACTAAACGCAATAATGTAGGATAATACAAGGTAAAAGTTATACAGTACATAATAGAACTGAAAGAAGCACTTACAAAATATGTGTATATGAAGAAGATTTAAAAACGCTGTTGAGTCGTTGATAGTAACTAGAATCAGTGGTTCTCAAATGGGGGCCCGCGAAGGCACTCTACAGGGTGATTCAAGGAGACGCCAGGCTCTTTAAATCGACCGCAAAATTCGGTTTCTTAACCTATCGCGCTACGACTTTGTGCAGCATTGCCCACAGATGGTGCATTTTTTTTTTTTTGTAAAATTCGCAAAGAGCGAACTTACCTGAGAAAAAATTAAAGAAAGAAAAAGGCTTAGCTCCTATGGAATCGCAGCGAAGCCACCGGTCTTCAAACAACACGGCGCCGTTTCGCACGGGAGAAAAGAGATGGCGCAAGCGGTCACGACGCCAACTGCCGCCAACAAACGAGCAGACGACGCTGAGAGCCGGCGTCTTTAGCAGACATGCAACTGCAGTTCCTTGTTGTTACCGCGCCTGTTTTTGTTTCTGCGACTGTCGCCGCCTGCGGAACGCGCGCCGCTTTTGAGTCGAAAAGATTGTCTGCTAATAACGCCGGCTCTCGGCGCCGTAAGCTCGTTCATTGGTGGTGTTCGTTGCGCCATCTCTTGTCTCCCGTGCGAAACGGCACAGTGTTGTTTCAAGACCGGTGGCGTCACTGCATTTCCATAGGGGCTATTACTTTGTTTCTTTACTTTTTCCTCAGGTAAGTTCGCTCTTTGCAAATTTTACAAAAAAAAAAATGCACCATCTGTGGGCAACGCTGCACAAAGTCGTAGCGTGATAGGTTAAGAAACCGAATTTTGCGGTCGATTTAAAGAGCCTGGCGTCTCCTTGAATCACCCTGTAGGTGTCCGCGAAGCCCTGCCTCATCAGTCACGCCCGGCAATAAAAGTTGTAATATTTCTGATTGAGATCAAACATTCCAATTTTCGTGTGAGTTTTCTCGTGTATATATCAATGACAAGAGTCTACTTTGCAAAAATCTTAGTTATATACATTCATGAAATCATTATCATAATTTACCTATATATTTTCCTTCTCCTCACCACGAAAGGGGCCCTCCATCATCACGCCGATCCACAAGGGATCCGCGAAATATCAATGATTAAGAACGACTGCTATAGATGACGGCAGCTGGCTCCCTTCGAAAATGGCAAGAAGAAAAAAGGATTTATTAAAAGCATAGTTCTTAACGAAAATTCGTTTGATAGAGCAAGAGTTATTTAGGTGGGAAGATATTCTTTCTGGGGTTAAAGAATAAACGAGTGACTCGAGTTTGCACTGCTTCTAATATGTCGGTAAGGTACGGTTGACGGGGGCTCCAAATGGCTGCAGCGTGCTCTAGGTTAGGTCGAATGTAAGCTTCATAACCAGTTTTTGGAGCATGTGGTTCTCTCCTCGTCAGTGACTTCATCGCTTTTAGCAAGGGCTGAATTCTTGGTCATTCGAAAAATATTCTGCGAAACCGTGTTGTCGTTCCTTCTCGTCTCCAGAAAATTCACTGAAATTTTCACGTCCTCCAAATTTACGTTCATTACAGCTTATTTATAGGAAAGAAAGAACGCTAGAAAATAGTGATACTCTAGCAGGGGATGAGTGGTCGCAGGCCGTCGCGTCACGTTCCTGTGCGCGATATCTGCGGAATGACGCCGACGCCGAAAGACGTGTCCGGAAGCGCACCGCTGAAAGATGTTTGTGGCTCGTGTGCTGTCCGCTTCTACGGAAAGCAGCAGTATCTTATCTGTATGGCTGGCTGCAACCGACGTTTTCATTGCAAGTGCCTAAACATCAACCCTGATGAGTACAGCATCTACATGGAAAGCGGCAAGTGCACGTTTAAGTGCTCCCATTGTACCAGAAGATGCTGCGTGTCGCCCAGCAATACCAGTGAGAGTCCCTGCGTTCCTGTGTCGGGGGTTCCTGCGTCGGGGCCTTTGGAGGAGCCAGCGAGCGAGCTGGACGAAGATTTCGTCCCTTCCGGGGTTCTACGCCTCGTCAGAAGCCTGTCGAATAAGCTGGACGTGTTAACGGCAGAGGTCAAGTGCCTCAGAGCCGATAACAGCAGTCTTCGCACCCCCTCTGAGATTCTCCAACTTCGCAAAAACGTTATGGAGAAGATGCCGTCTTCCATCTGTTCCACCGATTTCGTACGCTACGATCGTAGCTCAGTCGACCGTAGCTTCTATCTTCGAGTCGACGTCGGCGTCACTGCCCTCCTCACGGATATTGCCTTCCAACCCTCGTCTGACTCCCGCCGGCGTGAACCCGGAATTGAGGTCTGGGAATGCTGCTCACGGGGTTACCGATGAGGACGGCTTCACGACGGTGGGACCACGACGACGAACCAAGCCGTCCCTTGGAACCGCCAAACCTAACAAGGTGACTGCTGTTCCTCGACCGGAACGCCGTTTAGCGCTCTTTGTATCTAGGCTTCATCCTGGCACGACTGTCGCCGATGTTGACGCGCTAGTGGAGCCCTTTTTGAACGGAAAATGGGTCATTTGCTCAAAAATGATGACAAAGTTTGATTCATACTCTTCTTTTCACTTGTCATGCAATGAGTCCGTCTTCAATGTAATTAACAATTCTGAAGTGTGGCCGGAGGGCAGCATCTTTCATCGGTTTTTCGGACGACTCGACACCTCTCGTGCTATGAGTGTCAATCCAGTAGGAAATGAAGATGGTGAACAAGGTTAAATGTTTTATCAAAACGTACGGGGCCTACGTTCGAAGGCCGACGAGTTCATGTCGAATTTAATTGTTTCCAATCACGATGTCATTTGTCTTTCTGAAAAGTGGCTTTGTAATGGGATTCCAGATGAAAATTATTTTTGCTATAAGTACAATGTATATCGCCGAGATAGAGAGTACTCCTGTACAACACAGAAGCTAGGCGGGGGTGTCCTTATAGCGGCTGAATGTTCCCTTGTCTCGCACCGAAGATTTGACCTCGAATCCTATTCTGAATGTGTTTGGGTTGAAATTAAGGCCAGTGATGGCTTCAATTACCTAATAGGTACCTATTACTTCCCGCCCCTTTCACACCAGACAGTTTTTATCGAGCATTGTGATGCAATTAGTAAGCAGATTAATTTCGAAATGTGTCGTGTTCAAATCTACGGCGATTTTAAACTACCGGGTGTTGACTTGGTTTTGGAAACGGTAAAAAGCAACACAAACACATCTACCAAGATGCATTCTTTGTTATTTTTTATAAACTTCTGTGGTCTTCAGCAACACAATACGATCGTAAATAAGGCCGGAAATGTTCTAGATCTTGCTCTTTGTGACATGCCAATTTTAACTCTAAAGTGTGCTGTGAATCCTTTCGTTCAAATTGATAGTTTCCATCCACCTTTTACTTTCGAGTTTTCTCTCCCGTACAAAGCGAGAGTACCGTGTAACTCATCAAATTACTGCTTTTCTAAAGGTGGCTATTTAAGTCTTTATAGACACATCGAACATTTTGACTGGGGTTGTGTTCTTTCTATGTCAAATGTTGATCATGTCACCGAAACGCTCACTACAGTTGTAAAAAGTGCTATCGAGAAAGTTATTCCTAAGTGCTTCAACAAGCCGTCGATATTTCCTAACTGGTTTTCTAAAGAATTAAGGCTTAACCTAAAAAAAAAGAAGATCACTTTCACCGACTTTATAAAAAGACCGGTTCTGAACTTTGGTACGCCAAATTTAGCATATATCGTTCCTTAGCGAAAAAAACTGTTCAAACGTGATAAACGTCTACATCATGACATCGTAGAAAATAGTGTAAATCGTCGACCGAAGACGTTTTGGAAGTTTGTGAAACTTCATACACGTGAGGCTAGTCGCACTATCTGCCTGCGTGATGGGTCAGATAATGCTCCTTGTTATCAATCTGCACCCGCTGAGGTTGCAAATATGTTCGCGGATTATTTTAAAAATTGTTTTCCTTTCGGTAAACAATCTTATCAGCCTGGTGACAATTTCCTATACTGTCATGATTTTTTGTCTTCTGTGCGTGATTATTCCGCTGAAATCGCCGAACAGATTAAAAAGCTGAAACCGAAGTTGTCCAGTGGCGCGGATGGGATACCAAGTTTTATTATCAAAGGATGCAGTGAACTGTTCGGTCCGAATCTAAAGCATATATTCAATCTTTCTCTTAGTTCGAGAAAATTTCCGTTTCTTTGGAAAAGATCGGTGGTCGTTCCGGTTCTAAAAAAGGGCGATGCGTCCCTTGTTACAAATTATCGCCTAATTTCCTTGCTTTGTGGCTATTCGAAAGTTTTCGAGCTTGTCATTCGTAAGAGAATGCTATTTTATTTCCGACAAAAAATAACTTCATTGCAGCATGGTTTTTTGAGTGGCCGGTCAGTCGAGAATAATTTATGTACATTTTTAGACATTTCTGCCCCAGTTGTGGCTAATAGAGGACAAGTCGACTGAATATATTTTGATATGTCTAAAGCGTTCGACAAAGCGAGCCATATATTACTCTTGCGTAAATTGTCTTCATATGGAGTGTGTCTTGAATTATGCGAATGGTTTGACAGCTATCTGTCACTGCGCCCAAACTCTGTTCGGGTTGGTGACTGTTTCTCTGAAAAATTTTTTTCGTCGTCCGGAGTTTTCAGGGATCAATACTGGGCCCTCTTTTGTTCTTGATCTTCATAAATGATATTGTGTCTTCCGTAAACAGTTCCGAACTACTTATTTTTGCTGATGACCTTAAGTTGTTCAAAATCATTAATAGTCTTAAAGATTGCGATGTACTAGAAGTTGACGTTACCAGCGTTCTTCAGTGGTGTAAAAATTGTCAATTGCTGTTAAACCCCCAAAAAACAAAAGTGATTTCTTTTTGCCGTAGGCATTCTGTTTTTGAGCCTACTTATTATCTCGATGGATCGCCAATACAGCGTGTGTCAATCTTAAAGGACCTTGGTGTGTGTTTTGACAGCGCTTTATCTTTTAGAAATCATGTGCCATTGGTCGTAGGCAATGCTTTTAGAGCATTAGGGGTAATTTCTCGTTTGACGCGTAATTTTAGAAACCTTCATTCATTGGTTAACCTTTTTAACTCTTTAGTGAGGTCACGACTCGAGTTTGCTTCTGTTATATGGAACTCGATTTCTAACACACAGGCTATGAGCATAGAAAATGTTCAGAAAATACTTGTCCGGATTGTTTATGATAGATACTTTGAGCGGCGCTTTTCTTATAGGTATGAATATGTAATGAAAATGTTATCTCTTTCTTTAATGCCTAAAAGGAGGACTGTTCGTGATTTAATTTTTCTGCACAAGGTTGCGAATGGTGCTGTTGATTCAGATCAACTCCTTGCAAAAGTGAACTTTCATATTCCATTCCGAGTAACTAGACACTTTGTTTGTTTTAATGTTCGCTCGCCAAGTAATTAACACCCCACCTTTCTTACGGATTCAGTCATTATATAATACCTTCGCTCCACCCCACCTTGATATATCTGCATCAATTTCTATGTACCGTAGCGATTTAAAGGATATCATTCTTGCCCCTTAGCACTATGTTTGTCTTGGATGTTTTATCGTTTTAGTAAATGTTTAGAGCCCATGTACTTGTTTGCTCATTTTGCTTATTGTGTTGGTGCACCAATAAGAAGACCAGTGTGGTTGTTTTGGGGCACCCCCCCAAAAAATAAAGATTATTATTATCACTTAAACGGCGAGACGCATTTATCATATGCACAACGTCGATGCCTGTTGACATTTCGCTGCATTTTTTTTTTTTTTGGAGGGGAGGGGGGGGGGGTATTGGCGAGTATCACGAGTTTATTGTTTAGCACTTCAAGGGCAAAGCGGTAAAATTTAAGTTTCACCGTTTAGCGTGAGTGCATCATCTGCGAAAGCTTCCGGCCACACGTGATGTATTTAAGATATCATTTCAATGGCGAGAGAAATATTCTATTGGCGATTGCCTGTTGGTGCAACGTTTGCCTCACGTTATACACGAACGTCATGCACATTAATTAACGAACTGCGTGTCACTTTTAGAGCGTACACAAAATGATATTGGCTGCCACCAACTGATGGTTTGACATCGATGGTGTGCTGCGCTGCGTAGTTACGCGGAAAAAAACACTGGAGAAAATGAAGTTAAAGCAGAAGGACATACAAAACATGCATGAATTGGCGCAGACTAACAACTGTTTAATTTCTTTCTCTTTTTTCTCCCCCCGACCCGTATTTCCGATATTGCGGCTGAGAAAACGAATGGTTGATGTCTTGAATTTGTTGGCTTCTGAACTTGATGGTGTTTGCCGTAGCTGCCTCTTTGATATATGAACTGGATGGTGTGTTTTTGTAGCGTTTATCTGGGGCCTGATGTTTGCTCCGACATGTTTGGTATCTTATTGAGTAGATCTATTTCTTCTTGTCGCAATGCTAGTGATGGCTCACTGACGCACGCTCCGTGTCTACCCGAGGCCATGTGAAAGGCCTCGACTATTTCACGCTTAGTTCTGTCCTTTGATCTGGCCAAGATGGAAGTAGTGTCAAGGAGAGCTTTGCAGTTGCATTTTTAACAATGGGCTGCAAGGTTGCCAGGTGATTGTAGTTGTTCGCATGCATGGTTGTGCTCCCTTAGTCTCTCGTTAAGGCATCTCCTAGTCTGCACGACGTAGGATCTTCCACACGACAGTGGTATTTTGTATATTACACCATCGACGCATTCGACAAATTTGCTCCTGTGTTTTACTTGACACAGCGCCTTGCCGTTAGTCTCGTCCACTTCATTGTTGACCTTCCTGCATAGTCCCTTGAGCCTGAAAGGGGCGGATAGTGACACTCTGACTTCGTACCTTGCGGGGATGTTTTTTATCCTGTGTGAAAAATTGTGTATATTGCCGCGTGCAGGGTCACGAACTTGTAGAAGTTTCTTGTTTATTCTTGCTGCGGACATACCTTCTATCGTTTTCTGTTGTTCTAGAAAGTGCGCGTTCATTCTCGCCCCGAGCGCGCTACGCTCGAACCTTCTCCGCCGAATCTTCGAGATAGTGATTCACTCTAGATAAGAGGCCACCCGCAACCTTGTCGAGTGAGTTTCGCATCAGCGTTCGATCTTGCCGCTTCGCCGCCTTCGACGCCCGCGACGCTCTATTGTTATCTTTCTATTTCCTTTATTTTCGGGCACAAGTTCGCCCTATTAAACGTTCAGTTTACTCGGTCATTTGCCGCCTCGTCACTTGTCATCCGTGACATTCTGGTGGAGGTGCGGGGCACCGCATGTCCGTGCAGCGCAGCCCTCCGAGTTCCCGCAGTACAAGTCCGGACCCAAGCTTCCGAGGACCCAACGAAGACCAGATCGAGACTCGATCAAGTCGCCGCACCCAAGGGCTACACCCGGAATACGGACTTCTACCACCTAGGACCAGGCAGCCGACGATGGCCAACCAGTCGCAGACGCAGGCCGCTTCTACTGTCATCTACTTGCCCGTCGCACCACGGACGGCTGCTCCGTTCCACGGTGAACTCCACGAACACGTCGAAGATTGGATCGACCAATTCGAACGCGTCGCCCGCCACAATGGCTGGACCAACGAGCAACGGCTGCAAAACGTGTATTTCTCGCTCGAGGGAACTGCCAGGTGCTGGTACGAAAACCACGAATCTTCATTGACATCCTGGGACATTTTCAAGAGCCAGCTGAAGGCGACATTTGTGAACCAGCACCGCCGAGAGAGAGCCGAAGACTTACTGCGTACCAGGACTCAAGGCCCCAACGAGAGCATCACCGGCTTCGTGGAAGACGTTCTGCGCCTGAGCGCCCGCGCCGACCCTCAGGCTACAGAAGAGAAGAAGGTTAGAATTCTCATGCGGGGCGTGAAAGAAAACATCTTCGGCGGCCTTGTTCGTAGCCCTCCGACAACTGTCGAAGGTTTTGTCACCGAGGCGACTAACATCGAGCGTGCCCTGCAAGCCCGAGCCAGTCATTATCATCGACCACCCGGCCTCGCTGCCCTTGCTCCGTCTAGCTTCGACCTGGGCTCCAGTCTCCCAGACATTCGCGAGGTAATTCGAGACGTCGTCCGAGAAGAGCTCAGGAAGCTCCAGCCTGCTGCCAACCAACCGGCTTCGCTGTCAATAGCCGAAGTTGTCCGCGAAGAAGTTCAGCGGGCAATCCAAACGGAGGCTCCTGCCACCGTAGCAGCACCAGAAGAGCCCGCTGTGAGCTACGCCGCAATGCTCCGCCGAGCACCATCAGCACCGCGTCCGTACATGGCGCCTCCCCGACGTGTGCTTCCAGAGCCGCAGCATTCCCGACGCCAGGAAGGTCGGGCGCACGTTCGTCCAGAACAAGTTGCGCCAAGGAAGACCGACGTGTGGAGGACGGCTGATCGACGCCCGTTGTGCTACCACTGCGGGGAAGCCGACCATATCTACCGACGATGCCCCTACCGCCAGCTGGGCCTACGAGGGTTCGCACCCAACGACCCTCGACCACGTCTTGGAGAGCGACCTCGGGACATCGAGGACTACCTCCGCCGCTCTTCATCTCCTGAGTCGTCTCCCCGCCGAGTATTCCGTTCGCCATCTCCCCGACGCTCACCATCGCCCTTCCGCCGGTCTCGCCGAGACAGCCTGTCACCCATCACGTCCCGTCGGGAAAACTAGGCGCGGCAATGCCGGGAGGTGGTGTTGCCGAAGACGAACGATGCCAAGATCCTCCAAGATCGTCGGAGCTCTCCCACTCTAACGCCGCAACGCCCCGAAACGACGTTTCTGTAACAGTGTCGAATAACCTCAACGTTATCATCGACGGCCACGACGCGACAGCACTCGTCGACACCGGAGCGGATTACTCCGTTTTGAGTGGGAGACTCTCTCGTCGCCTTCGGAAAGTTACGACGTCGTGGGATGGACCACAGATACGAACCGCCGGCGGACACCTCATCACGCCTGTCGGCAGGTGCACTGCTCGCGTCAAGATCCACGGTGAAACCTGCCCTGTCAAGTTCGTCGTTCTGCAAGACTGTTCGAGAGACGTCATTCTCGGAATGGACTTTTTGTGTGAATACGGCGCCATCATCGACCTTGGGGAGAACAAGCTGACTCTTCCGAAACCTGTTCCCTCGGCGGAAGATCCCAAAGCGATGTTAGCTGCAGTGCGAGTCCTTACCAGCCACGTAAACCTGCCGCCGCTGTCCAGTGTCTTCGCCCCGTCGGGACCGACGAAGCCACCTGCGGGATAGCACTGTTGGAAGGAAGCGTCCAACTTCTCATTGGACGAGGGATTGGTATCGCAAGAGGCGTAACCGAGCTCCAGGACGGACGTACCGTAGCCCTCGTCACCAACTTCCGGCATGAGTCGCAGCACCTTACAAAGGGTACAGCTGTGGGTTACGTCGAGGAAATTCAGGACTCGGCCGCCATCGCCGTGATCTCAGAAGACGCCTCTCCGACGCACCACAAGGGAACCGCGCCGTCAAAGCTCGACATCGACCCATCCCTCCCAGCCCCACAACGACAACAGCTGACTGACGTTCTCGCTGAGTTCAGTGAGTGCTTCGCCACATCATCAAGGCTACGCCAAACAGCGGTTGCGAAGCATCGAATTGTTACTGACGATGACGTGCCCCCTATTCATCAGTCGCCGTACCGAGTTTCGGTGAAGGAGAGGGAAACAATCCAGAAACAAGTTCAAGAAATGCTTGACGACGATATTATCCAGCCTTCAAGCAGTCCGTGGGCCTCTCCAGTCGTGCTGGTGAAGAAGAAGGACGGAACCCTTAGGTTCTGCGTGGACTACAGGCGGCTGAACGCTGTTACAAAGAAAGATGTCTATCCGCTTCCCCGCATAGATGACACCCTCGACCGTTTACGTTACACCCGATACTTTTCGTGGATGGACTTGAAGAGTGGCTACTGGCAGATTGAGGTCGATGAACGGGACCGCGAGAAGACTGCCTTTGTCACGCCCGATGGACTTTACGAGTTCAAGGTGATGCCCTTCGGACTCTGTACGGCGCCGGCGACTTTCCAACGGGTCATGGATACCGTACTAACGGGACTGAAGTGGCAGAGCTGCCTCGTTTATCTGGATGATGTCGTCGTTTTTTCGCACGATTTCGACGAGCACTTGAAACGGCTTAGGGCCGTGCTCCAAGCCATCAAGACCGCAGGGCTCACACTCAAGCCAACGAAGTGCCGCTTTGCCTACGGCGAACTTAAGTTCCTTGGTCATGTCGTTAGTAGCGAAGGAGTACGCCCTGATCCCGCGAAGACATCCGCCGTAGCCGAATTCCCTCGACCATCGGACAAGAAGGCCATCCGCAGATTCCTGGGGCTGTGCGCGTACTACAGACGCTTCGTTCAAGATTTCGCAAAAATTTCGGCACCCCTCACACATCTTACGAAAGACGCCGTGAAGTTTCACTGGGCAGAAGAACAAGAACGGGCGTTCGACGAACTGAAACGAAGACTTCAGACACCTCCGATCCTCGGACATTTCGACCAGCACGCCGAAACCGAAATTCACACGGACGCAAGTAACTCCGGACTTGGTGCGGTATTGGTGCAGCTACAGGAAGGCACGGAGCGAGTCATTTCCTACGCAAGTCGGACACTGTCAAAGGCGGAGAAAAATTACTCCACGACGGAAAAAGAATGTCTCGCGGTTGTATGGGCGATCACAAAGTTTCGTCCCTACATATACGGGAACCCGTTCCGGGTGGTCACAGACCACCACTCGCTCTGTTGGCTTGCAAACCTCAAAGACCCTTCAGGACGCCTGGCTCGATGGAGTCTTCGACTGCAAGAATTTGACATGACCGTAGTCTACAAGTCAGGACGGAAACATAGCGACGCCGACTGCTTGTCAAGAGCCCCCGTCGAAACGTCAGACTGTACCGACGTGGATGACGACGAGTGTTTCCTAGGTGCCGTGGACACCAACGACATGGCAGGACTTCAACGAAACGATCCGGAGCTCCGCGCCCTGATTGAGCATCTAGAAGGACGAGGAAATACCGTTCCTCGTATCTTTTCACGAGTCCTGCCGACCTTCGCTATTCGAAGAGGTGTACTTTATAAGAAAAATTTTGGAACCAATAATTCGCCGTGGCTCCTGGTAGTCCCCACCAGCCTTCGAGAAGAGATTTTCCAAGCCTGCCACGACGACCCAACTTCAGGACACCTCGGTTACAGCCGAACACTAGCCCGAATACGTGAAAAATACTACTGGCCCAAGCTGCCGAAGACCGTCCATCTCTACACGCGTTCGTGCCATGAGTGCCAGCGACGCAAGAAACCGCCGTCAAAGCCAGCAGGTCGCCTTCAGCCGATTCCCCCTCCAACCAAACCGTTCCAGCAAATTGGAATGGATTTGCTGGGCCCTTTTCCACCGTCGACCCTGGGAAACCGCTGGATAATCGTCGCCACAGATTATCTTACGCGTTACGCCGAGACGAAGGCCCTTCCGTCGGGGACTGCTGTCGAAGTCGCGAAGTTCTTCATCGAGTCCATCGTCCTCCGGCACGGCGCCCCCGAAGTCCTGATCACAGACCGAGGGTCATCGTTCATGGCGCAGTTGACCCAGGAGATCCTTCGTCTAAGCCAGACGGACCACCGTCGGACAACTGCATACCATCCGCAGACAAACGGGTTGACGGAACGGCTCAACAAGACCATCGCCGACATGATCTCCATGTACGTCGACGTGGAGCACAAGACATGGGACGAGGTTTTGCCGTACGTCACATTTGCCTACAATACGGCCGTACAAGAGACCACAAGAATGACGCCCTTCCAGCTGGTGTATGGCCGGAAGGTGACGACTATGCTAGACTCTATGTTGCCGCACGATCCAGTCGACGACGGAAGCGATGACGCCCAGGTGGTTGCTCAACGGGCAGAAGAGGTCCGCCAGCTAGCAAGACTACGAATTCAAGACCAGCAACATGTCGACGCCGGTCGATACAATCTTCGCCGGCGTGACGCCCACTATCAACCCGGAGACCGGGTATGGGTGTGGACACCAATACGGCGCCGCGGTCTCAGCGAGAAGCTTCTCAAGCGCTACTTTGGACCGTACAAGGTGCTTCGCCGTCTCGGGGACTTAAACTACGAGGTGCTTCCCGACGGAACTCCACCATCAAGACGACGTCAACCGCGACCTGAAGTAGTCCACGTCGTGCGCCTCAAGCCGTATTACGAACGATAGGACTCTCCACTCTCGTCGACGAGTGAACTGTGGACTGTGAATTCCGACTAGCAATTCTGCTGTCCTTTTGTTTTTGTTTTCCGTTTTGTGCTGCATCGGGACGATGCGCTTTTAAAGGGGGGGATAATGCCGCGTGCAGGGTCACGAACTTGTAGAAGTTTCTTGTTTATTCTTGCTGCGGACATACCTTCTATCGTTTTCTGTTGTTCTAGAAAGTGCGCGTTCATTCTCGCCCCGAGCGCGCTACGCTCGAACCTTCTCCGCCGAATCTTCGAGATAGTGATTCACTCTAGATAAGAGGCCACCCGCAACCTTGTCGAGTGAGTTTCGCATCAGCGTTCGATCTTGCCGCTTCGCCGCCTTCGACGCCCGCGACGCTCTATTGTTATCTTTCTATTTCCTTTATTTTCGGGCACAAGTTTGCCCTATTAAACGTTCAGTTTACTCGGTCATTTGCCGCCTCGTCACTTGTCATCCGTGACAATATATGGCAGTACCACCTGTGGTCTTTTGTCGAAGATCTTCTCCTTTGTTTTGCACTTTCCTGTGAGTGTGGAAATGAGTGTGGAAATGAGGACGGCAGAGACACACTCTGCCGTCCTCATTCTGCCGGTAACCATAGCGGCAGTGGAAACAATGTCGCAACCAATGCAGAAATTAAAGTTATTGCTCCAAAGACGTACGTCGTCCTGCGGCTCGCCAACTGCACTAACTTTTGATGCCGCTATATTTTGGATTCTGGCAGTCATCTGAACATTTGTGGAGGAGACCGGAAACTTACATTTTCGATTTGAGATGCAGCGGAGGCTCCGGGTAATAACAGCAGTCGCCGGAAGTCACACTCACCGTTCTAGACAGTTCGAGTCGAAGCCGAGCCAAGTCAGGGTTCGAGCTAAAATAGCCTGGCCTCAGCGAAGGCTTCTTGCCTAAAGTAAAAATCTTTTATGAGGCCGATATGTTGTCCTTTCTTAGGCTGCAAACAAACGGTCGCGAGGTGCGATAAATTGAGCCGAGGCAAGATGGGAGTAGCATCTCGAATGTGGCGTTGCGAGAGTTAAGTGAATAGCTACTTACAAAACAAAAACAAATGGAGACGATAACTTACAAGAGCATGGAAGGAAGTATATTCGAACAAAGAAGTTGGAAGCGATTTTTGCTGAAAAGAAACAGAAGAATGAAACGCACCTCGAAATTGGTTGGCTGAAATACTTCCTCGGAGAAAAAGTGGCGAGGTGTACGGGCGAAAATTGTTCCCAGCAGACGAAAAAAAACAAAACTATAGGATGTTTTTATTTCGATTTTAAATCAGGCTCTGCTGGTCGGTCCTTTCGAGGCGACGACGAAATGCCTTACACTTGCTAATGGTGATGCCCAGCACTATCGGCTATTTTTTATTTATTTGTATTTTTTTTATTTCACATACTATCAGTCCCATGTAGGACTAAAATAGGTGTGGGTTAATAAATAATACATAAAAACAACTATACAACACATCACCACTCAGCTATTACAACAATACCACAAAGTACAAGTACTTAGCGACCGTGAAACAAGAAAAACAATCCTAGAAATACAGTGAGTCATCATTGTACATATGAATTCGAGCGCAAAACGGGGATAAGGAATGACAGAAAACCACCGCCTCGGGGAGTAGATTCCAATCGCTGATAGTCAATGGAAAAATGAATACATAAAGCACTCCTTCAGGCACCGGTACTGTTGTAGAATATGACTGTGCCTATTTCTAGAGATCCTCGACTTATGCAGTGTCAAATAATTATCGTTGTCAACCAAAAGCAGATTATTCCATATCATAAACAAGAATTTCAGTCTTCTATTTTTTCGTCGATATTTTAGTAAGGGGAGATTTGCTTTGGAATACCGCTCAGGTGGGGGGGGGGGGGGTCCAGCCTGCGAAACCTGGAAAAAGTAAAACGCAGAGCCAGCCGCTGCACCCTCTCCAATTTTAGCACGTAACACTTTGCGTGAGGATCCCAAACCTCCCCCGCATACTCTAATAGTGGTCACACCAGCGACTTATACGCTCTTAATTTGGTGCCACTCGAGCTTTCCTTAAAGAACCCTGCAAGGACTTTTTACTGGTTTTTAATTTGCACCGAACCTGAGCGCACTGAACGTAGTAACTTAATGAAACTTTTCTTTTCTCGAAACTCGCTTTATTTTAAAAGTTATAGGCAAATTAAAATTACAAAAACAAGCAAAAAATAACCCCCCTCATGACGTCCTTGGTTGCTTGAGTGGCCGTGAACTAGAGGAGGGGTAGTGAGGTCATCGCGAGCGCTCACGGCTGCCGCAGTCCGTTTCGACGGCGCGAGAGGGCGCCACTAAAGCATGTTCTGGATAGGCTGTATGCAGCGGGCGGCCAGAGCGGCTCTCATGGCATTTGCTGCGCGATTGAACACTAATTCGGCATGACACTTCATTGGCCACAAACGACAGCAAACACGGGGTAAAGATCAGTTCAGAATGGGAGCCACTTCGCGCTGCCATACCGCGAAACGTCCAAACCGCGAGACAAAGCTTCTCGCCGAAGGCCTTCGGAACGCTCGGAGCCGGTCAGATCCTCCTGTGAATACGACCGCAGCGCCGCCGCGTACATTCGGAACCTCTCCGTGTCGGCGCCTGATCCCACTGCTCCTTTCTAGTATGCGCCGCCTTTTCCACCGCTTGGTGGCGGGTATGTCGACGAGTCATTTTTTGTTTCCGTACTTTATAAAGCGCATTTTTTTGTTTTCTGATCTAAAATCGTCAACAAAAACTACTTTTATAAATAATTTAAACGGTTCGCGCCACTTATATTTTGTATTTCGACTAAAAAGAAGCTTTTAGCGGCTCTGACCAGTAGTAAGCTCAAGACCAAAGACGTCACATTTTGCGCGCTTTCGGTACCGCAGGTCGCCCTCGTCGGTGGAGGAGGTTTCCGAGTCGTCCGGGTAAAATATGACGCACTGATATTTAGTTACTCTCTCCGTGCCCGCTGGCTTGCCCGAACCCCAAGAGACGTGGAAACCGCAAAAAATGTACACGCTTAAATATGATTGCAGGGCCCCTTTAAAGGTTCGCCGCAGAAACCACAGTTTTGAGTTAGCTTTTTTAATGATATTGTTGATGTGAGCCCCCCAACGAAGGTCATGAGATATTGTAACACCAAGGTATTTATATTCTAAAACACGGCTCAGTGGTTCATTGGCTATACTATATGAAAATTTAAGGCCTTTATTTTGTGAGTAATAGTCATAAACACAGTCTTTGAATTATTTAGTGACATGTGCCACTCCTTGCACCAGTCACCAATCTGAGCAAGAGGTCTGCTGAATCAGTTGGTCCGAATCACTTTTCACTTCGGTAAAAAGGATGCAATCGTCAGCGAACAACCTGGCGTGTACGGTTAAGTGGGAAACCAAGTCATTAATAAACATCAAGAAGAACAAGGGCCCAAGCACGGACCCCTAAGGGACCCCCATCTAACTTCGCACATGTTCGAACTTCCACCTTATATGTCTATGAATTGCGTTCTCCCACTTAAAAAAGATTTAATCCATGTAATGAGCTTAGGGTTCTTAAGCATCAGTTGTAGTTTTGTTAACAACTTCCTATGGTTGACCTTATCGAACGCCTTTTGAAATACGAGAAAAATGACGTCCACCTGTCCCCTTCGATTCAAAACTTCTGCGAAGTTGTGAACCACTTCTACAAGCTGCGTCGTGGTTGATAAGCCTCGCCGGAACCCATGTTATTTGTCGTCCAGCGATCGGTTTTCTGATATGGGATGTTTAAAAAAACGGGAGCCAACAAGCGCCAATTTAATAAAGTTTCAGGGTAGTTTCGAGGGCGGTCATCTAACGAGTTTCAACTATAGAGGCGTTTTGGGATTTTATTAACCATTCCCACAGTCTAATCACGTGTTGAAGGGACTGATGCCACCTTCCAGCAGCAAGCATGTGAGGCTATCCACTTCGCTTATTGTTTATCACCCCAAGCATTACCTAGAATGAAAGATAAAATGTTCATTTATTTATTCCGACAACTATATTGCCCAGATACAATCAGTATAGAGGGTTGCGTAAAGTGAATATATTTTAAATAATAATAATATTTTGTATTTACGTACTTACGAAGAAGATGACGCATCTTCCCTTTTTTTCTTTTTCATTCATCATCATCACTATCAAAACGTGGAAACTAAAAGCAGCTCGATTCGGGGACGACGTATAAAGGTGACATTATTTAGTCATGTGCTTTCCCACGAGTCATCCAACTGGCTTTGACAGTCCCGTGTAACTACGTAATGTGATTCATGCAAAAATAAAAAATAAAAAAATTATTACCCCAAAACAACCACAATGGCGTTTACATTGGTGCACTTACACCAAACACTATCAGGAAGGAAAAAAATATACTTCATTATACTGGAGAGACGCTAAAAACAAAAAAGCACAAAAAATAAAAATTTAAATTGATTAATAAAGCGCCAATTCATCAACAGGCGTCGGAACTCAGAGGCCGATGCAAAGATGTCGAGACCCGTAATGGCGACACCGTTATAAGGCAACTGGATTCAGAAGCGGATATAATGTTGCGTGGCAAATGAATATCAGCAAATATTATATATCTGGTAGAAAAAAAAAACGTAAACTGGTTATATATAGAAATAAACAGTATGTACATTTATCAAATAACTCCAAGAAGTTTATGACAGGAAATTTTACACCCATTTTGTAAAACTGGAAATTACATGCGGGAATTCAGAAATTACGACCAAGACGCATTTCTAGTTGGTAAACGAGAAAAGGAGTGGGTAAAACCGTCGATATTGCAGTTCAGCTCTCACGTTTGTTGGCATGATTGTTCTGGTTTGAAATTAATCATGGGTCCATCATATATGTATCTTTTTTGTATGCCGCATATTTATTATCATAAAGATACGGTGCGTCGTTTTTAATTCCAAGATATATATGCCAAACATCGTGAAATTAAACTTTAAATACACACGCAATCATTATAAAAAATATAAAAAGAAAAAGCGTAGGCTGCTTTGGTTTACTCATGCTTTTTTTTTTGTTCCACTGCATATGCAATTAAGAGATATACACTCGCAGGATTGTTCATCATGTCTATTTCATGCTATAAACAGTACTTTAAGTAATTTCTAGCCTTCGCAGAGATTTTAAGAGCACAAGCCTCCAAAAACCTGAAGGCGGCATTCTCGTTTTCATTAGAATTGAAAGCTGATTTGCCAGCGTGGCTTAGAAACAGAAGAAACGTGGACCGGCTAGTTGTCGTCGTAAACATTGAAAATATTACTATTGCACATTTTGACTGAAAATTTTCGTTTCCTACTGTTTTGGTTTACACATTGAAGGTGGCATGATCGAGCGGCTATGCAACATTAGAAGGCAGAGACACGTGGAATGCAGACAACAAATACACGTAGAAAAAAAGCTCCTACTCAATTTTCATCCACGCTGAAATCCCTACAGCTTCCGTTGAGCCCGAATTTGGATGTTTCTCATTTTATGTTTCTCTTGTTATCTTCAATTTGTTTTTCTCTTTCTCAATAAAATCCAGAACTTCACCAAGTCAGCTAACCCGCGTTATAAGCATAAAAAATAGAGATAGCGAAAATAGCCGAACCTCACGCTCGAAAGATGATATCCTTCGATTTTTTACTATTATTTTGCATTTCTCCCTTACTAGAGTTTACTCCTCACGCGGCACAACATTTCTTGTTTATGGCTTGGGAACAGTACCAACTTTGCTCGTGACTTCCGACCACACTAAAGGCATTTTTCGATATGCGCGGCCTTACCCGTAAGAGAACATGAGTTTGGGGGCGCGCTCTACTACCTCAAAGCTGCTGCTGCCTCTCAGCTGCCCAAAAGTCGTTGTCGTTACCGGAAAACAACGACAAGCATCGGACCAAAACCGTGTAATACGCACTCCGCCCTAACATAAAACAAACAGAAACCGCAACTGCCGCCATTTCTGAGCCAGCTGGCAATGTCGACGTATGCCAAACGATTCACTCTAACAAAAAACAAGCATTTTTTTTTCAAGGGGCAAAGGAGGGGAGCAAAAAAGCGGGGGAGGGGGGGGGGTAGAGTGGTTGGCGCATCGCAGGACCACTCCGCCGAATAACGATCGACAATAGAATATGAATCAAGTACGGTGCATGCAACCCCTTCTACTCTGTACCAGACTGCGCCTGACCACGAAACGATGTCTAAATTCACGCTTATGTTTGTTGTTTTCTCTTTTACACCCCCCGCACATCACCGTCTCTGACGACAAGACATAAGCAAATCACCATAAAAAAGTACCAAGCTGCAAACTTTGCTTCCTGTTTTTGTTTTTGTTTCCTTAACGTCGTTTTTATGATTTATTTTTGAGTGTGTGTAAAGGACACGAACGTAAGTAGGCACAAAATATCCTGAGCTTATTCTTGGATCTGCAGGTGAACAACGGCACAGCTTGTGGCATCTGGTAGTTGTCTGGGCAACGATGTGTCGAGGGTTTTACTGAAGAACCTCGGTGAAAGTTTTACTGCTCTATCTCGTAGGTCGCGCTTGGTGCCTCGGCGTTATCGTTCCGCAGGAACCGCGTCAAGTGCTGCTTGACAACGAAAAAACAACGTGTTTCTTACAACATCGGCGAAACTAAAACACAACATCGCATTGAAGTAGGGCGAAAACGGTCGAGAAGGCGGGGAAGTGGTTTTGGAATATTTACTCGCGTAAAGAATTTTGAAGCTCGAGTATTTTGGAAGCGGCGAGTACATTTCAAAGGAGATGAATTTTTGTGTTGTCAGAGAACTTTGAAGATGACTTTGACATCGGCACTCGAGCTTCGAGGGATGAGCACGGACTCCCATGATGCTCGGTGGATAGAACGTCGTCTTGGCTCTTTGCGAGCGGGGGAGTTCGTAAAGATCGCCGACAACATGTACGGCAGTAACACTGGCGGGTGAAGGGAAGACGACAAACTTTTGAGATTCTCGCTTAACCACTTCAGCACCAAACTATATACGCGCAAACACATTCTCAAAGAAAATCGGCGCAGCGCGATAGTCATTTCCTTCGAACACCACAGAGAAGCTTATGAAAGCGTCCACAGTACGCAAAGTGTCTGTCGCAACACAAAATCATGTGCTGAAAAAACAAAGAAGGAATTTTAAGATACCTTATATATCAGTCCGCAATGCTAATCGCTTGAGTCTTTCCGTAGATTTGTGCTTTTGATAGTGTAGGTGCTGTCACCTTTTGACATTCGTTTTTGCTCGTGTAAGCCGGCAGCTTGAAGAAATTAAGACCAAATGAGCCCCGACGTACGCAACGTGTCGGTTATCCGCCTCACGCGCAAGCGCTCCGCTCGTTCGTGTGAAGAGCAGCAGTCGCTATTCTATCGTTCGATGACTTCGGCATTCGTCCAGAGACGTTACGTTAACGCTTTGACAGAGTGATTTGTGTTTTCGTTTCTATTCGTACGGTGTATTTCTATAACTCTTTTTCCACTAAGTTAGACCGCGGCCGACGTCACGAATCCCCTGAACTATTAAAATAAAGCATCGCCAAAAATTGGTTCGCACGGCGTGCGTTGTCTCAGTGGCTGAATCCACCGGGTCAGCAGGTTTGAGCGCTCAGTTTTCGGGAGTTTGATAAGTTAGTTCGCGTGATAAACAAGGATAAGCTGTTTTTAGATTTCACGGAGCATTGATACTGCAGGAGTTGACTCAGCAGTCGTTTGCCGACAAATTGGGTCTAGCGATAAAAATCGAACGGCCGCTGAAATGCCACTTGTTCGCACAATAACCCTCATGGCAACTGAACTTATTTTTTTTTTGTCGTTGTTCCGTTAGATAGCAATGGTGCTCGCCAGAACCGCGCTCTCGCCTTAGAGTATTTAACAAAGAAACGTTCTTTGTCTTGGTGTTCGGCATTTCGTGAAGCCCAGATAAGAGCGTGGCCAAGAAGCTCGACACTGATTGGATGACGGGTGGAAGAAGAGGAGTTCAGTGTTCGATGCTTATTGGTTAACGGGGACACCATGTAGCCAGAGGGGTAGGCGGAGAGGAGCTCGATCACGTGTGTGCACTCAGGCAGAGGAGATCGAGAGTAGGGAAGGCTCTTGAAGAACGCCAGGTTTATCTGCCCAATTATCACTAGTATCGCTTCATTCCAGGTACAACTAACAAGTGTACACATAATACGCATCAAACTATATGATAAAGAGCGTCGTGAAGGTACAGGCGTCTGGCGTTCGGACACTCAAAGTATTGCTTAACGTTTTACGCATGCAACACAATTGCATGGCAATTTGCAATTTTGTTTTATCGAACACTACTGTAAATTTGAACGTAACTCTAAAATTAACGCGATTCCTGTAAGTCGTTACTTATAAGTTATAACGCGATACTTTCAACACCGCCTAAACTCGAATGCTGTCTTGAAAAAATCTTCCATGTTACTGCTCCGCTGTGCGCCAAACATATCTAGATAAGAGTCATTTAAATTCACGAAGGAAATGAAGTCGCCAGAGAGAGTTAAAAGCGTATTTAACTTCTTCTTTTTTCTTTTTTTTTTTTCTTTAGGGTGGAAGTTAGTGGTCTTGGTACCTAAGTGAGCTTAATTTATCTTTTTCCTTGCGTCAGACAAACGATCAATCGTAGCGCCTCGATAGTCGTTGTAGAGGCAAATGTCGTCTTGCGTCTTAATAAGGGCTGAGAAGAGTTTTGGGGTGTATTTGGTTGCTATCTACATTGCCAGCTGTTTTTTTTTTTTTATGTCTTGAGTTAATGACAACGTTCAAGAGACGAGAACCGACTTACCGTTCTCGTCTCGTTGCACAATTGTTCCCGAATCCCTCAGCTCAGTAAATGCATTCAAGCCTACTCCATTCATTCCAAATAGGTCGTTTTAGTTAATATATTCCAAGATGTCTTTACCGGGAACGCCCAAACCAGAGTCCTGAATGTTGGGTTAAATGTCTTGCAGCATTGATCTTCACGTTTTTCTTCTTCTTTTTTTTTTCAAGCGTACTTGAATTTGTATTTTCTGACGCCTAAAGTAGTGCTATTTTTTTAACTTTTTGGTGTAGTTTCTGAACGATGTGATGGCTGGAGAAAAATGCTGTACTCTTAAGATTTTACCGGGCCGCAATTTTTGACGTTTAAAGGAATGACTCCTTTTACAGAGCTTTCAATATTAGTAAGAACATAACTATTTAATGTGATTGTTTGCTTAGGTAGTGTAAATGCGTTTTGTGTGTTTGCCAAGCGTGCCGCATTTATGTGCTATGCCATCCCCACAACCTGAGCGTACAAAAATATGACTGACTATAAGGCAAGTAAAACTTTATTTCATAACGATATGCATTTTTCTTCACATCGACCTACAATCTGAAGGGTAATCTAATTATGAAAAAGGGGTTCGCATCACGCACTTAAACCTCTCTGCGTGAGTGGGCCGTCACCTTTCAATTGAATCACGCAAGATTGCTGCGCCGTTTCCCTGCAACATTTTTTTTTTAGCACGTGTCTTAGTTTGTATTTTTTCAAATTATTGACTGGACTAAAACGCAACATTAAAAAGAAGTGCAGATGAATTTAGTGACGTTCCTCAAAACATTAGGGAGCTATACGCTCAATAACAACAAGTCTGAGTTAACGTCATATCACGTTTCCTATACAAATAGCAGTGCGGAGTGCACGTTCGTCTGCTTTTTGCACAGGGGTTACGATGATGTCAAAACGCCGAGCTTGACTGGCTGGCTTCAATTGACTGATTGAAAAAATATAGTGGGTAGACCTCAAAGCATCTAGCATTGAAGTCTACCCACTATCTTTTCAAACAAAGCCCATCAGAGCTCGGCGCCATTGTGACGTCACCGCAACTCATGACCAAGAAGCAGACGACTTGCTCTCCGCATAGTCAATGACAGCTTAAGAAAGGCAGGTCGTGGCTCATTATGTTCACATTTCTTACTCGGTGATTTGTGTTACGGAATTTCGATCGGCTACGATCACAATGGTATTCACCGCGCAGTGATCATTTGATGCTTGCAACTCGGCACAACCCTGCGCTACTTAAACCGTTAGTTACTATAGTCTTGATCAAACGTTCATGGGTTATAAATTTTGAATAACAAACAAACAAACAACGTGAACGAAATTGCCGTTCGCTGTCCTGTGCTGTTAGCGTGCAATTAAATTTATCACTGTAGTAAAATCTTGAACGTTGCAAGCATGGAAATGTAAAATATCGAGTTAGACGCTCTGGCTTTTGAATATATTGGTCGTCAAGCGCGGTCGATTTGCCGCAATTTGAGCCGTAGCAAACTTTAACGCATAAAATTACCTAAACGACTTGCCGTTTTCGGTATACCGGCCTGTAAATGTACGATCAAGTACCGCCTGCCTAACTGCTGTTTTAGGCGCAGCAACATTTAAAATACAACAAAGCAACCAGATATACGAAAAAAGATCTAGCACATTTTGACGGGCCTTATCGAATGAGATATGAGCGAATTACTTTCTTTAAGTATATGCAATACGAGCTCTTGAAGATATAAAATATGCATTAAATTTTTTATTGTTATATTTCCCCGTCAGTTACACCTCCTCCCACGGAATGATCTACAAGCTGAACGTTGTTCTTTTTAATTCATCTTAATATCTATTCAAAAATATTTTTCTGGGCAAAGGCTAGTACGTAGTGCAAGAACCAATACATCATTGCAATGGTGACATGATAGCTAAAGAAAGGTAGCAAAAAATAAGATGATAGTTTTATGGAGGCAAATATCCTAAGACGGAAACATAATGTAATCGGTACGTACCTAGCCACGAAAGCACCACGTGACACTGTTTAGTTTTTATATGTTTTGTTGTTTTTGCGGGCAATGCAGAACGCAAAGATCCTGGGTTCCCCCCCCCCCCCCCCCCCCTCCCCCCGCCCGTTGGCCCGTTTTGATATCGATAAGCATGGTACATGCCTGCGGTCGTGTATCATTTTTGCGTGATGCACGTTAAAGGCCACAGGTTAGCAGCGGTACAACATTGGCTAGATTTCTGATTTACAACGTTAACCAGTGTCACCGGACCTGAAGGGGAACCAACATTTTATTATGTAAAAACAGATACATAATTTTTTACGGGATTATCGCGTTCAGGCTTGCATGACGAAAATTATCGTTTCTGATCGGGGGTGCACGATAATGAAGAGAGTAATTTTCGAGTAAACAAATATTGCTATCTGAGCATGCCGGGGATGGTAAGCTGGAAGAAAAAAAAAATGTGAGTTTTTTTTTACTTTTGTTGTTGCTCTTTCTGCCGAGAAGGCTTGAGACCAGACCTTGTCAAGCCAACGGCTGTTGGCTTTTTGTCTTTCTCCCGGCATCTGCACTTGTATAGATACAAATAGATTGAGCAATGAATTACCAAATTAAACATTCAATAATTAGTGTAGATTTAATTAATATTTGTTAAATTAGTGGATAAATAAGTGAGTATTTGGATGATTGAATAATTGCGTCATTGACTCATCAGCTACTATTTTATGGATTGGCTGGCTTACTTATTAGCCAAACGATCGACTGATTGATTGATTGATTGATTGATTGATTGATTGATTGATTGATTGATTGATTGTGGTAAGCTGGGCTTCAGCTTTCCATCAAAGAGTTATTATACGCAATATGAAAGCTACATAAATGTTCCTATTTGCTGCTTACCATAAAAACTCAAGAGAAGCGCTGGCCCGTTTGCAGTTGCAAGTACAGCCTCTGAGTGCCGCCATATTGCTGCTAGTATGGGTAGATCATCTGATAGTCAAGAATTGTTGAGGCGTACCCACGGCCACAACCAATGCTTGACTCTCAGACAATCTACCCACACTAGCAGCAAGTAGGGCCCAAAGGCCTTGCTTTCAGACGTCTATATTCACTGAGAGCTTGAAGTCGCGGATACATAAACTAGGTTTACATGAATTACATTGTAGCGCATCGAATCTGGCAGAAACCAATCACACGCAGCCTGCCGCCCAATGTCTTTTTCTTCTACCCAATCAAAGTTGTAACATCTTGGTCCCATGCGCTACGGTCGCATGGCTGTAAACGTAGTCATTATCCGGATATAAATGGATTCGACATCAGAGCATTAATTCAAGATATGACGATGGTCCTTGGGTAAAGCAGAATGAAGCAGGATGAAGCCTGATTGATTCCTACTGAATTTCATGCGCTATTCTAGCCTTCATGTAAACACAGTCATGGATGCGATCGCAGTTCATCGAATCGAGATATTACGTTTGTGACTGCGCAGAACAGAAAGAAAGCAGGGGGACTAAGTACGTGTGATTGGCTTCCTCTCAGTTCGATGCGCTATTGTCGCATCGATGGCTGCGTTTACATGATTGCGACCGTTGTGCATTGAATTTAAAAGAAACCAATCATACGCGCCCAGTTCCTCGTCTTCTTACTTTTAGTCTACCCAATCACAATCGTCATATCTCGATTTGATGCGCTACGAGCGCAGTCATGTATTCGCGGCTCTATAGTACTGGCCGCACTTACATGGATATGACCGTAGAGCATCGAACCGAGATTTGACTATTTTGGTTCGTAGTAGACTGGTAGTAGACGAAGAAGTAGAAAGACAGGGTGTGTGTGGTTGGACTCTGCTCGATTTGATGCGCTACGATCGAATTCAAGAAAGTTTATTCCTGGGCGACATCATTAGCCACAAAGGCATTAGCCCCAATCCCGCCCTTGCGTATGGTCTTCTCAAAATGCCAAAGCCACAAGGCACATTGGCAGTAAAAAGGTTGCTCGGGGTTATTAACTACTTTAGCAAGTACCTATAGTCACCCTCCCACCGCACTTCGACTCCACGTTCCTTGATCAAACACGAAGCCATTTTGAGTGGACACCGAATCCTGAAAACGAATGGCAGGCCATGTTAGAAACTAGGCAAGGCGCCGCTGCTTGCTATTTTCTACCTAGATTTGAATACAAAGGTAACTTCAGACGCGTCACAATGTGGCGTTGGATCCGCGCTCCTGCGACGTCATGGAGACTGCTGGAAACCGGTAGCTTACGCGTCGAGACGGCTGGGCAAATGGGAACAGAGATATGCGCAAATTGAAAAAGAGGCTTGAGCGTTGGTAGTTTTCTGTTGCAAAAAGTTGGATCATTTTGAGTATGGTCGCCCACTCATATTTGAGAGCAACCACAACCCGCTGATAAATATATTAGTTAAAGGCATAGCCGATATGCCGACAAGAGTGCGACGTTTTTCTTTCTGTTTTATCTCAAATAGGATTACACGTTGATTCTCGTTCCTGGCAAGCAGATTGCCCTGGCTGATATGTTTTACCGATCTCCTGCTCCTAGGAACAAGGGGGCGGCAGACATGGCAACGTCGAAATTCATGGCGTCACGGTTGTATCAGCACTCGTATGAGAAAAACGGCTTCGAAACGTATAATTATGATGATGACGACGATGATGATGATAATAATAATAATAATAATCGATAAGTCAATTGTATTGGCTGTTCAGTAAAATAAAAATAATAACATTTATTTTAGTTCAGGAAAACCGCAGCGCCGCAGAAGGGTAAGGGCCCATACCCTGAAGGCTTGAGGCGTCGCCTCTAATGATGATTTGATGAGATTATGTTCAGATGACAGAGAGGTGCTGACGATGTTGAAATGGAGCCTGTGGGTGAGGTGGCGGGAGGATGTTACGGGTGATGTGGGCCCAGTGCTGTTTAGTGAGTTTCTCGCTTTGACGGTTTTCTTTCAGCTGGTCTCAAGTCTGACTGAACCCGGGGAAGTGTCCGGGCAAGCCCTCCAGGGTAGTGTTCGGTGGCTTCACCGTGCATTGGGTCTGAGAAGCCCTGTCAGATTGGTGGTGTTATAATGCTCCAGGATGTGGCCCAGTCTTGGTAGACGGTTGCCACTCCCAAGGCATTTGCGTCCAGGTATATAGTCTCCTGAACATCAGCGATGAATCTTGGAGCATCGCTGATGTTCGTCGCCGAGGGACCAGAGCGTGTAGACGCTTGGTCGTAGTTCTCCATTCTCATCTTCTTCTGAGGCATTAACAATGAAGATAGCGACACGACGAAGTCGACATTCAGGTAATCGCTACTCTTAGCGTACGTTTTAGCATGGCGAAGTCTGCGGCTACGCCGTGCTAAGGCTGCCTATTAGCAATCATTGCGCAAGGTTGATCACGTGCTGGTATGCACTAAAACCGCCACTGTGTGCAGTGAGGTGTGAGCCTTTTACACAGAGACACCAATAGTGTGAACGCTCCTCTACAGAATCTTGATGTTCACCATGCACGTCTCACGTTTTAGAGTACTGGTGACCAGGCACAGTGCTGACACAACGATATTTTCATCACCCACGAAAAATATTTTGGCACATACAGTGATGTGACCGGTGCCCAAGACACTCTCGCCTTCCTCAAAGCGTCAAAATTTCTGTGACGCTTTTTCATCTTCTATCAAACAACATGCTCGTTTTCATAACCTACGTCACCATTCCGTCACCTCTGGTACGCTCGCGTTTGTAGCGCAATAAATTCTATTTAAGTACACTGAGCAGCGTTAGTGAGAAGACGCACGGAAAATCTATCATCGGCTCTTCCACTAACTTGGAATTACCGCCCGCCATCTATAAAGCGTTTAAGATAAGAATAGTCCGTCCAAATTTTAAACGCATCAAATTATTTTTACCGGAACCCCAATCACAGAAATTTGCCCCTCCGTCCGTCCATACGTAAATTTTTCACTGAATTTAGCGGGGAAACTTAATTTATGCTTATATCACGTGACGTCAATTGATATCACATGACCGGACGTGACATGATTCATACATTAATAAAGTTTCCCCACCAAAGTCGGAGGAGAAATTGATGCAACGTGAGCCGACGTCAAGTGACCTCTACACTAATTTCCCCCGGCAAATTTAAAGGGTCGAATTGATGTAACATAACCTTACTTCACTTTACCTTACACCAATTCGCTTTCCTCGTTAAATATAGCGGAATATTTTATGCAACGTGACCTGACGTCAAGAGAGTTCTACACCAATTTAGTCCCCCCGCTAAGTTTAGCGAAGAAATTGACGTCACACGACCAAATGTCCCATAAAGTAAACACCAATTCAGTTTCCTTGCTAAATTTGACGGGCAAATCAATGTCACACAATCTAAACACCTCCTATTTCGCCGCTATATTTAGCAAGAGAAATTAACGTCTTGTGACCTGACGACACGTAACAAACAATACGGTTCCCTTAATAAATTTAGCAGAAAAATTACCGTTACGTAGCCTATATACAAGTTTTGATCTAGCGGGCGAATTGACGCCACGTGGCCTATATACCCAGTTTATCCCCTCAACGTACCGGAGAAATGGATAAATATAAAGGTTCTTCCGCACTCTCTGAAAAGACGGCTTAATATGTTCTCAATAATTTTAAGCAGTCTCACATTAAATAATGCATTTTATTCGTTATAAGTCTTAAAAAATAAAGGTCGTTGCCATTTTTTTTTTACTTATCAGAATATTTCGTGTTTACAGGGGATATGCTAACGTCGAAAGGTATAAAATTATTAAGATATTTTGGTTCGGCTAAAAAGAAAGTTAAGTTAAAATACAAGTCGTCAAGTTTTTGTTTTTTTTAAAGACTTATATCGAGGAACTGCCAGTTCAGAAAAGAGACCGCAGTGAATAGATCGACGTATGATGTAAGGTAATTTGCGAATCTCATTACCAGTGAAGGTAGGCAGACGACGAATTCGACGTTCAGCTAATCGCTACTTTTAGTGCACGTTCTACTTTCTCCAGAAATTGCGGCATTCAGGGAGGCGCACACATTTTGCAGGCAATGAAAGCGATTTGAGACACAAAGTGAGTGAAACATGATTGCCAGTGTTTCTTTTGCTATGTTCATGATGGAAAAATTCGATTGAAAAGCCGTCAGAAATGAATTACCAAATCGCCTCGCAGACGGGTAAAGCACAAAGCATAATATCCCATCTGGGACAGCAAACACGATCGTTTGTGTCGCGATCTCCAATTGTTTATTTAAATTTGTACGAAATTCTGCCGAAATGTTGAAGCATTTAGAATTTAAAAGAGATTTGCACTTACTCATCCCTTCTCAAGTCGTACTGAATAGAGACATAAATAAAGAAGTCCATTTTGTTTTACCGTACGTCCGACAGCCGCCGAAGGCACAACCGCACACAACAACGAACACACATATATATTAAACGCAAGTGACTGAGCTTTTTTTAAACGCTATACGTTTATTCATAATAAAACAAGTATAGAATGAGGACAAACAACATGACGTTGCGATTTTGACGCTGTTTGATTGGTGCCATCAGCTTGTAGACTTGGCTGCGTCCGCACTCAAAGGCCCGTGTACACACTTGCCTTGACTACGATCGACGGTGACAAGACGGGTTTTGAGCCTCTCGTGACGGCCTAGGCCCGGCTATATAGCCGGTTCTAAGCTGTCACAAGAGGCTTAAAGAGTGGTCTTGTCTCAGTTGGTCAAACAATCTTTAGGCCCGTTTGGCTGTGGGAAATAAGCGCCGAAGGAACACGGACCAAGAGTAGAATAACGACGACACAGGGCGCACTCTCAAATTAATTTATTAGGAAAACACAAACAAACTTATATACCAACGGGAGCACACCATCAGACATAGCACGTCAGGTTAGTCCCCGCCCAGCCCCCGTTTCAAATATTCAAACTCATCCGTAGACAGTGCCAGGGAAGTATCGCTAATGCAATTTCCCCCCTTACTCCTAATCTCAAATGCCTCATGAAGCTCGCGTGACACTTTGTTTATGTACATTGCTAAAATTCTAGTGCTGTCAAATGGCGGGGAGCAAGAGCATCTGCTGCAATGTGCGCTTTTAAAACCAAGATAAATAACTACCAACCAGCCCAACTTTCCACTCTACTACAGCCCAATGCCCTGACGGTGTGGTTCTAGTTGATGTGGCGTGCTCGCGAACCCGATCATTGACACATCTTCCAGTTTGCCCTACATAGCTTAAACCACACGTCATTGGGATTTCATAAACGACGCCGGTTGTGCAATCAGTGTATCTATTCTTACGCTTAGTATTGCACAGGTCTGTTCCGTTCGGCTGGTGTAGGAGCCGCGCTGGAGCGATACTAGTGGCGCCGTGTCGTGGCTCAAAATCGCCCTAATGCGGAGTTCGCTTGTCCCGTTGTGCTGTCAGTTGGAACAGTGAGCACCACGTTGGGATATTAGTGCGGCTTTCTCCTGTTTAATCATTTTGATTGATTTTGGGAATGCAAACCACCGCGAAGGGAGGTTTCTTATGCGTACGCTGTTTTTCTGTTGGGAGATATAATCGAGTATGAAGAATATTTGTTTACTGCGAAGTGCGTCTCGCAAGTGCAAGACAGCGTCGGCTATGACATGCGCTTCAGAATAAATTTTGTACTTTTGTCCGCTTTCTTTTTAGAGCGCAGCTCTTAGGCGCCCGTTTCCGGCTTGACCGGCGTCGGCGTCGCCGTCGCCGTCGCCGTCGCCGTCGCTGTCGGCGTAACCGCGCGGTGCATTATGGGTAAATTTTCCCGAAGGAACCCGAGGTCCTCCGGAGGACCTCGGGTTCCTTCGGGAGGACCTCGGAAGGACCTCGGGTTCCTTCGGGAGGACCTACACTGTTAGCAAAAATAACACGCCCAGACGTGTAAACCGTTGTCCCATAGCGGACACGTCGAAACGTGTTCGTTTTACACGCAGCCATCTGTGTTTTTCGTCTACGCATGAGGTGCTGTGTAAACTTAACACGATACACCGTGTTTTTCTTCCGCTAAGCACGGTTCAGCGTGTTGGCTGAGCGTGCTCATAAAACATGGCGGCCAGCAGCCGAGAACAGGCGAGGGACGAGCCCAGCAAGCCGCGCGCCTTTCGGCTGAATTGAAAGCACACAGGACGGCGTTTGTTCTCCTTCGATGTCTTTTATACACACTAAACAGTCTCCAAGCGGCGGACGTAGCTACGCGCAAAAATACGTACGTGCGTCGTCGGCGGTCGGCGGCGTCGGTAGCTACGGTAGCTACGATCGAGCCGCTAGACAGAAAAGCGAACTTAAATGGACAAATAACTCGAGCAAACTATTTGAAATCGGGCGGTAACTTCCGCCACCTAGCGGGATTTCTAGCAGTCTATAAAAAAAAGTTTGTTAATATGCTACGAGCCTACGACCGATCACAAGTAGACACAACCCCTACATACATCACGCACAACACCAATACCACGCATTACACATCATCGACATATACACAAACACAACACCCGACACTGCGCCCGACACTTCCTACTTAACATGCTTTTCTCTCCGCGGCGTATATAAGCTTGGCATGTGCGGGTGAGCTATTTAGTCGCTGACCGTTACAGATTTATAGAAGAAGACACAAAACACGGCGCAATGGACAGCCGTATGTAAGAACTCTTTGCATTTAAAAAGTATGGAGGCAAAATCTATAATGTTAGTCCGTTGCGAAAGATAACGATGTATTGACAATAAATCCTAAACCGGTCATGAAGAAATTCAAATTTTTGTTATTTTTATGCTAGACCACTGTTATGAGCAGTCCGACTAGCTTGAATCAGATTTTTTTTTTAATTATTAAGATTTTATCATTATATAATTAATAATAACGGAAATGATGCTTGCGCAAAGCATTTCTTTATATATTCTTGTGAAGGACATGTGCTCAACACTTCACTTCCGCTAGTTGCAGTACAGGAGCAGACGCCTTCACTTTTGGGTCGTGTTGATGCAGTTTGTTGTCGTCTGTCGTGTCGGTGTTGAGTGGAGCGGTGGGGCTCGGGAGTTCGTGGCCGGTGTTATTCGTGATCACTGGTGTAAAACGCTAATGCGTCTTTTTTTTTTTTTTTTTTTTTTTTTTTACACTGCCACGCTTTTACCATTCCGAACTTTGAGAATATACACGGGCCCGTAGCTCTGCATTATGCTGAATGGCGAGCTCCTTCTCTGCTGACGTCGCTTTCCTGGTACCACTCGTGGATACTGCGAGCGTTTAAACAGTGTACACCGTCTCTCATACATCCCCTGTGACGTATTCGACCTGTTGAAACGTTTTGCTTCCGTCATTTTTAAGTACGCAAGGCAGTTATTTCGTTGCTCTGGTTCCGGTTATAAAAGCAAGGCAAAACACTCGTAGTTCCCGCCCTCAGTACACGTTGGACATCTTCCACACTTTGACACCGGATAACTGAATGAACGAGGATCTACATTCACTTCAGAGGTCACTCTCGCCGCTTCCTCACCGTTTAGCAGCAGGATCAGCTGGCGACAAGCCACGGATGAAAGCATTCGTGGCTTGTGAGCATCAACAGCCCAAGCGCACTCGGTGCCGACGCGGGCGATGCGGGTTTCTGTCAACGGGGAGGCCAGCACAAACCGTGACCGTTCCAGCTCTTCGTCATGGCACGGTGTTGCAGAGAGCAGAGTAAAATACAACTACACGGACCACCGAAGCAAACGCACTGCTATTGTAAATCTTGGCTTGTGATTGCGCCTTTGTAGATCATCTTATTCGTTTTACTGGAGAGACGCAAACGACAGGCATAACAAAATCGCTTGCATACTCCGCATACCTCGCAAAAGCATTTACCCAGTCACCTTACGAAAAGCGCGAAACACGGAGTCCGCACCGTCCTAAGCTTCTTCTGTTTTTTACCTGCTTTAGAGCAGTTTGTACCCGCTTTTAGATATGCCTACTGAAACTGAAACAGGGCAGTGCCATAGAAAACAGACAAAGTTGGAAAAGCTTGCTCGCTCTCTCCAATTTCTCAACTCTCAAGTGATTGTACCATAGTAAATGCACCAGCGCCTTTCCAAAACAAAGAAAAAGCACTATGTTCACCACGCAAAAAATGGTCTCAGTTCATGCATCTGTGGGCAGGTAGGAAATCTTGCCCCCATTTATTCACACCGCATGATGAGCGCAACAAACTCGCACGAGATTTAAAGGAAAATATCAGTGGTGACTTAAGTTTCCATGAAATTCTGTTACCGGTCGTTTGCAGGACCGAGTCATCTACTCGAGCTGTGTGCGTCGCTGTGCAAACGCAGTCCAACACGAAGCATAAAAACGGCAGATCTAGGACAACAATCCGGAGTCCATTGTTCAATTTAAACGACGTAATTTTGTTGAAAACACCCACAGCTTTTTACTCACGGTATGCGTCGGTATACTTCCACATTTTGAAACAGAACGAGGGAAGATTTACTTTTAAAAACGCTCGCTGCGTCCTCCCGGACCAGCTGGACCGGATCAGCTGATTACGACGGACTAAAGCCACAGCAACCAATTCGCGCTCCGTGTTAGTGTGGCTTTCTACCTCCAAGCACCGCACCACACACCACGGACACTTCAGCTCTTTGTCGCATCGCCGCGTTGCACCAAACAGAACGAGATCGCCGAAGTAAACGCAGCGCTGTCGTGACCCTTGGCTTGTGGTTGCGCACTCGTGGACCCGGTGACACCCTTCGCTTTCCAAGCACACACGACGATTGCGAATGATGCTTTCCGTCGTCCGGGAACATCACAGGGGCACGTCTCCGGTCACGTCTTCGCTACATGTGCTCGCAAACCGAGCACCTTCCAACCTTCTTGCCCAACCAAAAGAGTACCGGCGCCATGTTAAACGTGCGTTGTTGCCAGATTTTCTCCGACCAAATAAAAAATAACGAAAGCAAACCGGTTCTAGCTTCCAGCTTACATCGGCGTTACGCCGTGGCCAAATTTTCTCTGTCAGCTCTAACTTAAAGATGACCTACAGATGCAGCAACACTGGACACCACGGAGCGCCGTAAATTCTGAGGAGGATGCATGGGAAGCGGCGGCCTTCGCTTGCAGTTGGAAGGGTTGAAGCCAAAACGAAACCAAGTGCAATGTCGCGTGTTCACATCAAGGGCACGCTTTTTATAGCCATTGTAACTGTTTAGAACGAGTAATTATACGCCTAACTTTATTTTTGGTGTGTGAGAAACAATTATCAAGACCCCTAATATAAATACAAACAAGGGCGACATAAGGGAAGCCGCATTGCCATTGTTGACCACAAACAATGGCAGCCAGCACGCACGGTAAGCGCGGGGTTCACCCCGTCTCGCGACATGGCGTAATTGCTTTTGGTGCTTATCTGTCTCCGAGACATGTTCCTTTCCGCGAAATTTGACTCCACGGTCCTTTCTAGGTGTGTCCCCAAGCGTTCCGGTGCTTCGGTAGCCGGCAATGCTGCGGTCGTCGCCGGCGGTGGTGCGTGTTTTCGAGGTCGGCTACACGGTTATGCGTGTATGACCGAACGAAAACACGTTTTTTACAACCTCGCATGATTTTTGAACGAACTATCCGTTACTCAACGTGTAAATTTATGGTAATTTGTGTAAATAGCGTGTTTTTCACCCCAAATATTCACCAAATACACGGGACTTGCTAACAGTGTAGGGGGGGGGGTCACGTGACGATGACGTCATCAGTGATGATGACGATGACGATGCGGATGCCGATGACGTCATTAGTGACGATGGCGATGCGGATGCCAATGACTTCATCGGCATCTGCATCGTCATCGTCATCATCACTGATGACGTCATCGGCACGTTACCCCCCCAGGACCTCGGGTTTATTCGGGAGGACCTCGGAAGCACCTCGGGTTTCTTCGGGAGGACCTCGGCAGGACCTCGGGTTCTTTCGGGAGGACCTCGGAAGGACCTCGGGTTCCTTCGGGAGGACCTCGGGCTCCTTCGGGAGGACCTAAGGGGGGGGGGGGGGGGGGGTCACGTGACCTGGGGGGTCACGTGACGATGCCGTCATCAGTGACGATGACCATGCCGATGATGTCATCAGTGACGTCACTGATGACGTCATCAGTCATGATGACGATGGCGATGTGGGTGCCAATGACGTAATCGGCATCCGCACCGTCATCATCACTAATGACGTCGTCGTCACGTGACCCCTCCCCCAAGGTCACGTGATCTCCCAGGTCACCCGACCCCCGAGGTCACGTGACCCCCCCCCCCCCCCTTCCGAGGTCAACTGATCCCCCCAGTACCCTTCCCTCCTCCTCCTCAAGAGCTGCGCTCAAATTCGGCGTTACAGGGAGTTGTAAACGGCTTTCATTTTTTTTCTTTCTATTGGAAGCAAGATTTTTTTGGAAGAGGAGGGTGCTATCACTATTATTCGTAAATTGTATTTTTGCGGAAAGCTGTGCTGTCGTACACACTTCATGACCAAAAAGGAAATTTCATGGTCAATCCGGATCGTCTTCAAAATCTGCGAGGGAGGATAAAAACCACTCTGTGACACACGCTCCAAATCGACAAGCGAAAGATGAAGTCACACTTTTGGAGCGACCCACCGGAGACGGTTTGTCGGTAAAAATGGCTGTTGCTTGAACTTGCCTGGGTTCAAACTTGACGAGCTGAATAAAATCTCCGACAAGAAATCACTACTCTTCCAGTTCACCAGCACCAGCAGAAGAAATACCCAACAGAGGTTGAACGCCGAAGCACGGAGTCCATGTCCCAGAGAGGAATAGATCCGTGTACGCCGCCCCGGAGCGGCGAGCCTCGCAGGGATTACTAAGGCGGAGCTAAGATCGCTAGTAAGACAATGATAAACACACAGAGGTAGCAAACCATTACATCCGCCGTCGTTGCCTAGTCTCTATTTGCTTTGGTGCACAGGACGGTACCGGCGGTATGCACTATACAAGGTTAAATACTCAGTTGCGGCAAAATGAACATCCTAACCTTGAGTCTGCTTCCTTCTGCAGATTTTCTGTCGTGCTCTTTCTTATATCTTCCTCTCGGGATTCGCAGATGTGAGCGCTTACGATTTGCCACGTTTTACGGTTGATTCACGCACTCGCGTTGAGTCTGACCAAGTTCAACTGCAAGTGCTTGCGACGTTAATCCTTTTACAGGGTATTATGGCAACAGCTACAACGGCTACAACAAAACAGGTTTTTACCCCGTTTTCTTTGAGGCGACGCAGCTGTTGCAATAGCAACCCCTAAAAGTATTAACATCTCAAGCCGTTGCAGCCGTACTCCGTCGGACTCACGCAATTGTGTGAACCAACCTTTAGAACCTCCTCTGCACTTCCTCAGCCATGTGAGGTAGCAACGTTCGGGACGCACGCACCGCCCGTTGCCGTCTGCGTAAACAACCGACCGACCGGACCAGGCCGGACCTGCTCGGCCCGCGACGCATATACGTGCACGCGCAGTGGCGTGCTGCTGTCGACTTCCGGGGAAATCTAACGAAGTTTACCAGACTTGTACGTAACTTAAATAATCTATTCAAGTTACTGTATCTTAAATACTTTTGTGAGTACCTTGGTATCTTGCAAATACTTTCGAACGTCAGTATTTAGTGCTCTAACTTAAATACGTTTTTCAAGTAACTTGTACTCATTTTTGAGTTACTCTTAAGTTACTCTCTATTTTTTATTTTATTTAGAGGCGGGAAGCTTGGAAAATATTGAACTCCAGTTATTTTGGCTAGGCGCCCTGCCATTGCAGATACATTTCGTGCCAGGTAATACAGTGCACTTCCGTGCTTCTGCTGAAAGAGGTGACACGGAAAAGCAGGTGTCGCAGCCTCAAGCCGAGCGGACGCGTGTCGTGTCTTTTAACTGGGAAAAACGTCAAAGCACATATTCTTACAATTTGTTCGTGGCCAAGCCCAAGAGCAACAGAGATTCCGAAGCAGAAGAGCATAAGGAAAGGCTGCTAAAAGAGTTCAGCAAAGCAAAGTCCGCGGCAGCCACCGCAGATTGCTGGAAGACTTTCAGCCGGTAAAAGTTATGCTGCTGCTTTGGTAGTATAAATACTTTTATGCCAAAACATGCATTTCCCTAGTGCCTTCCTGGGAGTAACTGCGCTGTGGTTCGACGCCGAAACGCTGGAGCGAGAGGTTGCAGTTTTGTTCTCTCGCCGCGTGAGAGGCAGTATAACGTGCAGTACGATAGCCGAGGAGCTTGAGAACGTCTTTCTGGAATTCAGAATCCAGGACAAGGTTACCAGAGTCGTGACAGATAACGGCTCAAACTTAGTAAAGGCCTTCCGGTTAGTGTCCTCAACGACGTTGATCACTTTTTAAATGCATGCGAAAACGTTATGTTAGACATCTCATGAGCGACGCTTGTAACTTGAGGCATGATACGCTTCGTTTAGGATCTTTGGCGAGAAGGACAACGATTGCGAGGATACGCAGCCGGTTGATTTATCCTCTGTGCTCGAAAATGGAAAGCCGTTCCGTCTTCCTTCTCACCAAAGATACGCAGCTCACACCTTAAATCTGGTAGCCACCACTGACGGGAGAAGGGCTGGGAACGACGGAGCGTACTGGTCGCTTAACAAGTCTGTGTTCGACAAGTGCGAGGCTCTGTGGGCACGATAGAATCAGTCAACTCTCGCAGCGAACGAGATTCACGACTTGTGTTGAAGGTAATTTTTAACAAAAAATATATTGCTCTGCCGATTCATCACGGCATTTATTTCCGGATGTTTTGTCTCTTTTCTATTTACATCGTGAGCATAATTATACCTGAATTTTGGCTGTTTAGGCACCTGGTTGTACCAAACGCTACACGTGGAATTCCCAATTTAACGCCATGCAGTGCATTAAAGGACTGCTAGAAGACAAATTTGACAGCTTGGAAGAATATTGCCAGGGACAAAAACTTCCAGTCATGCGGCGCACCGGGGATGTGCAGTTCGTCAAGGAATACTGCAAGGTGGGAGGCAGTGTGCATTTGGTTCTGTTGGCAGCACCACTAGTTTCTTTTTTTTTATATTCTGGTTTACACACCACTCTTTCCTTTTAGGTGATGAAACCACTTGCAAAGACCCTGGATATCATCTGGGCTGTCAAGAATATGTTCCTCGGATATTTGCTCCTTACCATCACAGCGCTGAAGCTCTAGCTTGCGTCCTTATCTGCAATCCAACTCTGTGAGTCGCTTAGACTTGCTGTGATTGCTGGCCTTGAGAAAAGATAAAGTTCCGTTTCATTATCCGTAAACATTTGATTTCACACATTATAGTGGCCAGAAAATCGTAACAACTCTTTTGAAATACTTCGTTCTCTACAGGTTCTGCAACGCGATGAAAAAAAGACCTTGCTTGTCAGCGCTGCTCTCCTGCCTTGGTACAAGCTGCAGAGGGTTCCGGACGGTCAACGGGAGGCAGTGGCCGAGCTAATGAAGGACGAAATCGCTAGCTTGCCACAGTCGTCTAAACTTACAACCGAGGAACCGCGATCTTCAGCGGAGCATGATGATTTTTTTTTTTATTTTGAAGAGTCGGTGGCTACGGGCTCTCAAAGTGATGGTGGACAGGAGTTGTCATCATACCTGCCGTCAGACGACAGAAACAAATAAATCGATCAAATCATCAAGTACCCCACACTTTACGAAATTTTCCTTCGGCACAACGTCGCGGAGCATTCGAGCGCGTCTGTCGAACGGCTATTCAGCATCGGCGGACATGTGTTCAAAAAAAAAAAAAAAAAAAAAACAGGGGCAGACTATTGGACAGGAATTTCGAAAAGCAGCTGTCCCTACGAGGGAACAAAGCTTTTTGGTTAAGGCGTTTTGATTTTCATTCTTGCAAGTGAATAAAGGTTGATTGAATGACGTTTTTATCTTTGTTTGGTTCGTAGTTACTTGGGACCTCCTAGAAGCCTGAGTGGCAGCCAAAGTCTAGCCAAGAGATCTCCAGGAGATTCCGCAGTAGCTGGGAGGAAGAATATTTTCTGTCTTCGGTTGTGCTTGATAATGAATTGCAGAGAAAATTGTAACTCGAGAGGATCTTGAATGTAACGAGTTACTTTTTTGGGGTATTTTGTACTTTACTCAATTACTTTACAAATTTGAATATTTAGTACTCTACTTATTTACTATTTTTCGTGGTACTCAGTAACTTAACTTAAATACTTTTAGTGAGTATTTTCTACAAGCCTGAAGTTTACAGAGCCGTTGCGGCGCGGTTGGAAGCGCTCCACGGAGCTTTCACTGCCTCACGTCTACGAGAGGAAGATTACCTAACTGAGCCGGATCAGCCAGCGAAATATGCGCTCTCCAAGAGGGGCTCTTTTTAGTGCGCTCTAAAACTCCTAGCAAAACTCAGCATAAACAAAGTTATTTCGAAAAGTCTCTTATCCAAATCTGCCAGTCTATAAAAAATTATTTGTTTTGCCTAATATCTGTTTATGCCAAAAGATTTCTCGATTATATCTGTTTGAAAAACTTTTTTTTTCACTACCCGTTTTTGAAGTTTGAACCTATACTGGAGCCATTCTACATATCACCACGCATCGATCACCCGAACGCTGCCCCTAAGGGGCAAGGCAACTCCGCATCATTTTTGTCTGCGAAAACGTAGTGCAGACCTCTTCAGTATCACCTGGGAAGACCACACTTCGAATATTACGAGGTAATTCTGTCTATATGTTTCTCAAACCCGTCGGCAAACTTTGCAACTCGCCAAGTTGACGAAGTCGACTGACACGAACGGGCGAACTGACACGAGCGGGCGAACTGACACGAGCGGGCGAAAATGCGAGATGATGCTTGCAATACAAAGCGTTTGCTGTCCTCTCTTGAGCACAGAAAGCGCAGCCATAGTTCCACTCTTCGACAATTTCTTGCAGCAGTTGCTGCGCCTTCTCCAAAGATAAAGATGGTCAAGTCTTCTTCTCCAAGAACCTTCAGGTGAAGTTCCTCCGCGATGTTCTTTCTGACAAAAGTGCGTTGACTTCCACCATCAATCAGGAGCCGAACGAACGCACAATCTCTTTCTCCTTCTGCCCACGCTTTTGCTGTTTGTAGAAGCACTTGGCAAGGTCCTTTGTTTTCCTTATCAGTTGCTTTTAGAGAGGACTGGAGCACAGTTCCGGTAGGGACTGCTTCGTTACTTGCTATTGAGGGCTCGTTCAGAGTTTGCTTTTCAAATGCATTGTAGTTCGGGTCGCACATTGTTGTTGCATGTCTTCTGGAGCAATTAGCACACTTTATCCACCTTGCGCTTTTGCAATTCTTTGCACAATGGTTAGGTTTAGTGCATCCAAAACAACGATTGTTCTTTTTCAGAACTTCTTTTTTTTCGGTCTAGTGGTATACGCACCGAACGGTCGGCAGCTATGTGGTCAGCTGATCCACAGAACAGGCAGTTTTTCGCCGGGGTTCGTTCCTGTCGCAAACATAACTGTCGAGGGTGGATATCGTCTAGGTCGTTCGTTCCTCCCAGTTGAAGAACTGGCAAGACTGGCAGTTGGCTGGACTCTGGTTTTCATGATAAGTCCGCTCTCGACTTTCGATTTCACTTTTCAAGAAGTTCAAAAACTGTTTTAGTTCGTTGCCTTCGTTTGTCTCTTCCGGTGTTGTTTTTAGATGATATTCTAGTTCGAGGCCTGATGGCATAGACTTTCGCAGAACTGCTAGTAATAGTGTACCATAGGTGTTTGAAGAGACACCAAGCGCATCAAGGTTTCGGATTCCTGTCTCAACTTCGTCATACAATAACCTGAGCTTCTCCACGTTGTGAGAGTTGCTGACTGTTCTTACTGCCAGTAACCGTGACATGTGTTCTTCTATGATCAGCTCTTTTCTTCCGAATCTTGTTTTCGGGATGTCCAGTGCAACGGTGTAGTTTCCAGATGTCAGTTGTAAGCCCTCAATTGCTGTAAAAGCTTTAGCTGTAAGGTAATTCTTCAGATATTTAAACTTGTCAATTTCAGACAGAGAGACGTTTTGGTTGATTGTAGCGTCAAACTGGTCCCAAAAACCTTGCCATGACCGTATGTCACCCGTAAATTTTGCAATTTCCAGCTTTGGAAGTTTGACAGTTGCGTGTTCTTGACTGATGTGCCGTGGTGGTCTTAAATTTGCGCCTGGCAGTGAGGTGTCCAACGTCATGTTAGTCATTCGTTCATGCTCGTTTAGTATCCGTAGGACCTTTGTTTTTATTGAGCTAATTCTTTCGGTGTAGCCCTCTGCGCTTACCATCTCCTGTTCGAGCGTGTCATCGATGATGGCTCTCTCAATCTGATCCTCGATTTCTTTTAACGCAAATTCTTTGAGTGTTAAGATGTTAAGCTTTTCTTCCAGCTCCCCGATGAACGTTGGTTCTATGTCCAAAAGAGTGGTGATTTCGGAAATGATCCTGGTGGTCGCTGATCGAACCACGGTTCTTATTCTTTTAAGTTGTTCGATGACGGCTGGCGTTACTTGATCCATTTTCGTTGAGGTAAGTCCACTCGAGTGATCGTTGCGTTTTACGATAGATGTTCCAGGTCTTTCTTGCCTTTCCTTGACTCAGCTACTCCCGGGTTTCGGCACCTTTTTTTTGCGTTTCTTGGTTAAAACGATTAAGTGTAGCGACTTCGTTAAGGAAGGGTTTATGTACAATATTTACATGTTCGTTCCGGTTGCTGCCGGAGTCACCATCGATTCATCAGCTCTCGTCGTCGTCTATAGTTCAATCTCTCGTTTCTTCTTATTTTTGCAATAATTATTCAACACAAGCGGCACTTGCCATAGCGATCAAGTTTGTAGGAGCCGAATAAAGCTTAATGTCAGCCCTTCGGCGACGGTAAGCTGAGGTTCCGGGTTTGTTTGAATCAGTGTAGTGCCGTCATCTCACTGCACGGACACGAGGATTAGAGAAATTATGCTAGAATGACCGCCACCTATATTTGTTGTGGCCCAAACCTACGTGCTCCGAAATATGTCGAGTTCTCAATGGCTGTTCGTGTTACCGAAAACGCTGTCTGTCGCCATAGCAACAGCCTGCTGTCGCGCTGATCGGGAACTTGGGGGAAAACGGAAGTTATCTTTTTTTCGGCGTTTTCCTAATCTCACTTACGAATGCGTTCGTAAATACATATTTCTGAACTTCTTACGGCGTGCGTAATTTTCGAACTTCCTAAAAAAAACGTCTTAAGATAAGTTTTTTTTTTTGTAAATCCTGTTTTTGATGTTTCTTCTTGCCCCTTCTCGAAAACGAAACTTGACGACCTTTTTCAACCGTGTTTGGAAGGAGACGTTTAGAGATACACACCCTATCAAAAACTTTTTCTCACCCAAATAAATTCCGCTCCGGTCACACTCCAAACATCCTCCTCCCTTCCGCTTCCGACGCCGAACTTAAAAGCCACTCTAAGTGTGTTGGTACACTTCGTTTACTTTATCTGCTTTAACAGCTTGTACAGGTCCCGGTCTACACGTCAGACTCTGTTTACGAGCTTGCTCGCGTGAGAGCGTCTCCGGTCAAAAGAGTAATAACATTGAAATTACCCTTCATACGACCCCCCCCCCCCCCTTACACACACACACTCCCCCCGCTGGCATGTTTGCGCAACTTTGGGGCGCTTGATCGGAAAGTGAGTTTATCGAAATCTGCGAGAAGCAATGACTTTAAATTAGAGGCTTTGACGCGAGTGCAACACAAAAGCTTCTATACTTGGCAGACGAGATGAAACGCACTGGGATAGCATTTATGTCTGCCCTGATGGCCCCATATGAATTTCGGAAACTAGCAACCGCTAAAAATAAAGCCATTTTGTTTTGGATATGTTTGCCTTATTATTTGTAGTAATGTTTACAGTGATAAGAATCTATAATATTAACGTAGCCCCTTGTTGAAATCGTATTAAAACAGCTAAAAAAAGACAGGGTACCAGTGGAAGGAGAGCACAGACAAAGCGCTGTTTCGACTGAAAACTTTACTTGTGCACGGTACAGGCAAGAAAATATAAAAAGAACGGGCTTGTGCACGGTACAGCAAGAAAAAAAAAACGGATAGACACAAGAACAATCAACCCGATAACACACCCCTCTCCCATGATACCGACGCAGGCCTACACGTGCATCTCCGACTTCCTAATAAAATCCACCTCGTCACTCGCTAGGGCTATGGACGGAGCGCTTACATTGCTTCCTACATCAATCTTGATTTGGAAAGTCGGCCCACTTCCCTTTTCCCAGGCAGGTCCCTACTAAATTCCTCTCAGGTCCCATTGTCGGAACTAGGAAATTCCCCAGTTACAAACGCTGTTCCCCATTTGCATTATTCAAAGTGGCGCCGTCGATTCGCGACACGCCTCTCCCAGCTTGTCTCTCGGCTGCGATTGAAATCCGTCTTTTTCTCGAAGAGTCATCGGCGACGCGGCACGCCTCCCCCAGTTTTGTTCTTTGAGCGTTTTGATTCAGTTCTAATTCTGGCGATGTGACGCAGGAATATGAACAGTCCTCTTTGAATCCACAGTACAGCCACAGCCATAGCTGCGACACCTTATCGTACCATAATGTATTCATTCTTATTTGTCATGTACTTATGTAGTACATCGCACCTTATCTCAGCTATAACTCTAAAACAATATCTATAGATGACGTCACGTGACCACTGGCGTAGTTACGAAACACCGTGGCGTTACGCGATACCATTATGTCACGTGGCAGCGTCAAGTTACCCGATATCGTGACGTCATATGTCACGACTTCACGCGGCACCATGGCGCCACGTGCCACTCAGGTGTCACGTAACACCATGACGTAGCCTCACGTCATAAAGTCACGTGACTTTGATACCCTCGGTCTCACGTGACCTCACGACGTCGGATTTTATACATCATTTGGAGTGGGGGGAAAAGCTCATAACAGTGTCCGCTGCAAAACGTTGTCGATGTCGGCTGCGGTTTATGCGCATTGAGCGTAGCGGACGACGGTAAAATAGCATTCATCAGATGCTTCTTAAATTTCGCGCTAGGAAAACGAGTATGGTCATACAAACTGCCATTATGCTTTAGTTCAGCGGGTGGATGATACACTCAAATGAAAGAAAGAGTAAAACATAAAAACGGACAAAACAACACTCTTTTGTCCGTCCCTCATGTTTTATTCTTTCTTGCATTGAACTGC